>NC_044034.1:69943696-70561307 GCF_901765095.1 Microcaecilia unicolor
CCCCTGGCCAGGAATTTGCAACACATCTTCTGCTGCCTGACCATCTGGTGAAAAGGTTCAGCAAGCTCCGCAGGAAGTGCTTCAACTAAACTGGACAGTTGCCTCACCGAGTTCCGTAAGTGAATGCTCGTTTAGAGCTGGTATGTTTGGATCTTGGCGGCGAGCATTGCAGCCTGATACGTTCTCCTCCCAAAAGAATCCAAGGTCCTAGACTCTCTGCCTAGGGGCGCCGAGGCATAGTCCCTAGTACTCTTGGCTCTTAGTCTACCACCATGGAATCGTGAGGAAGTTGGGCCTTCACCATTACAGGCTCTCCATGGACTCTGTACTGGGACTCGGACTTCTTGGAGACCACTGGATTAGAGAGAGGGCAAGACCAATTCCGCATCACTCAGGGGAGTGTATTGTGCAGGGGGGGCCGTTGCAACCTCTGCAGGTGGAGAAGGATAATCCAGGACCTCAAGCATCTCAGCCCTGGGCTCATCCACAACCTCCATAGGGAATGGAATGTCCTTAGACATTTCCCGTACAAAGGATGAGAAAGTAAGACTCTCAGGTGGAGACATCCTTACTTCAATAGGCAGAGTAGGATCAGAGAGAAGCCCACAGGACTCTTCCTCCGAAAAATACCTGGGGTCTTCCTCTTCTCCCCATGAACGCTCCTCTTCAGTATCGGACAGAAGCTCCCTAAGAGCAACCCGAACCCGAGCCTGCCTCGACTTCGAGAAGTGGACTCCTGCCTGGACTCCAGTGAAGCTTCCTCCACCAACGTCGAGGGGGCGTCAACCCGGGTGGCAACCAGCTCCGGTACGGCAAGCGGCACCAAGGGCGGGGACCTCCTCACAGGCGATGGCCAAGATGCCTCCTCTACAGTCGGTACAGAAGAGACAAGCACCCTCGACACAGAGGCAGACTGATGAAGCAAGCCTTCCAGAAGCCCTGGAAGAAGGGCCCGGATACACTCATCGAGAGCTTCCATCGGAAAAGGCTGTGGGACCAGTACAGGTGTCAGTGCCAGAATCTGTTGGGGCTCGAGAACTGGTACCAGGCTGCCAGATGACTGACGCATCGGCACCTCTTGAATGGAGGGTGAGCGGTCCTCCCGGCACCGACGCTTCTCGGGTGCCGACTCCCTCGGCTCCCCGAAGCTCTCGGTACCGTGGGAAGGAGATCGATGACGGTGCTTCTTCGCCTTCGCTCGACGCCTGTCATCGACGCTCTTCGGTACCGACAAGGAGGACATGGAATCCTCACGCCTCCTCGGGGCTGGGACCGACGAACATCGGTCCCGGGGGGGGCCTGCATAGCAGTAGGCCTCAAGATGGCTGGAGACCTACTCAATGCCTCGCTGCTCCCAGCTCAATGCGGTCCTTCGGCAGCCATTTCCTGGTCGCTCGGTGTCGCTGCTTCAATCGACGTCGACGCCGCTGACCTCGGTACCGAAGTCGACGTCGAAGGACCAGACCGATCAGAAAAAAGTAATTCGCGCTGAGCCTCTCGAGCCACCTGGGTCCTTTTCTTCATTAACTTACACAGCTTACAGGCAACTGGAAGATGATCGGGCCCAAGACAATGGAGGCACCACGCGTGTGGGTCGGTACTCGAGATGGTCCGGTTGCAGCGAGTACAGCGTTTGAAGCCGCTGGGAGTCTTCGATGACATGGGCGGGAAAATAGCGTCCGCGAAATCAAAAGGCTCAATTGTGCCAATTAAAAAGGCACAAAAAAGGGAAAAAAGAACGCGGCCGAGCAGCCTAAAGGCGGCCGCAACAAAAAGAAAGGAAACTTGAAAAATGGGAAAAAATCCTAAAAAAAAATAATTATCTTCTATCCCTGAGCTCTCTCTCACTTTGTAGTTCTAGAATTATTGGTGGTATTAAAGAACATACGTTGGAACACTTATTGTAGAAAAAATTGTTAGAAAGAAGTTAAGTACAGTGTTTGATGTATATCGTCAATCATGCACGATTTGGTATCATTTTTGCATTAATTGTATTAAATGTATTAGCTGGATGAGAAGCATGAAAGTGGTGTGGAAGGAGTGGTTATAGTATGATTGTTGAAGGATAAATGGATATGGTGATGGTAAATTGTGAAATTGTGAAAAACAGACAAATATCATAAGTGGATAATAAAAACTCAAAAACATTTTTTCACAAAATATAGTGGTGGTTACTATTGGGAGTTTAAAAAAAATAAGGGAACAAACAATTTTATTTATTTATTTATTTTTAATATTTAGCAAATGAAAACAAAAAGAAGAAAGGCACGATAAACACGAGAAGCGAATCTCCTGGGGCAAAACAAGAGAGCAGCGATCGAGCACAACTCCCTCAGGCCCGCACGACGGAGCATTCTTCAAACTTCTAGGTTTTTCTATAAAGTTCCGGTCTCCTGGGGCTGTCGCGGAGGACGACCCATATGTAAGAATATTAGAGCCTGCTTGTCCTCGGAGAAGTGAAGCTACACCTCCTTGAGCTCCAAGGCCATGAGGAACTTTACTGGCTGCTTCTCTGATAGAACGGACCGCATAGTCTCCATGCAAAAATGTCGCACCTGCAAGAAACCCGCTTGAGGTTGAGAACCAGCTGGTAGGCAATCCCCCTTCTGCTCGGGCACCACAAAATAAATGGAGTAATGGCCTAAACACTATTCATCCGGGGGCACCAGTACCACAGCCCCCAGCTCCCACAAATGCTGAAGTGAAATGAATGGCTGCCCTCTTGGTGGAGTCGCCATGCGAGGATTCCAAGAAAAAATCTGCGATGGGAGACTTGAATTCTAACTTGCAGCCATCTCAAATAATGTCAAGGACCCATGGTGATGCAGATCCACTCCTCGAGAAACAGGGATAACCACTCCCCGATTGGAACTGAGGAGTGGCCTGGTGCCCCATCATTGAGAGGGACGACAATGGAAGAGGTATGGCTAGAGTAAGCCAAGATCCTCTTATCGGTCTGAAAGGACTGCCTGGCCTCCATTGAAGGCCTTGCAAATCTCTTCAATGGAGGCTGACTTTAAGTGAGCCACTGACGCAGCCATGGCTCTAACATTATGAGCCGTGACATGGCCCTCTAGAGCCAGCCCAGCTTGGGCATAAGTGAAGGATATGCAATCTGCTAGCCAATTAGAGATTGTGCATTTCCAATGGCGACTCCCCTCCTGTTGGGGTCAAAAGAAACAAACAATTGGGCAGGCTGTCTGAAGGGCTTCGTCCACTCCACGTAAAAGGCCAATGCTCTCTTGCAGTCTAAGGTGTGCAAGCTGCTCTCGCCAGGGTGGGCATGAGGTCGGGGAAACAATGTTGGCAAGACAATTGACTGGTTCAGATGGAACTCCGACACCACCTTCGGCAGGAACTTAGGGTGCGTGCAGAGGACTACTCTGTTGTGATGAAACTTAATATAAGGTGCATCCACTACTAAGGCCTGAACCTCAGTGACCCTACGAGCTGAAGTAATAGCCACCAAGAAAATGACCTTCCAGGTCAAGTACTTCAGATTGCAGGAATTCAGTGGCTCAAAAGGAGCTTTCATCAGCTGGGTAATTTATTACGAACCCCAGTAGCTCTAGCACCTGAATAGTAATTCGCAAGGACTCCAGAGCACTTTCCTCCGAGGTGCTCTTCACCAGCCAATCCGAGATAAAGAAACACATGCACTTCCAGTCTGCGTAGTGATGCTGCGACTACAACTAGATACTTTGTAAACACGCTGGGCACAAATGCCAGGCCACAGGGCAGTACATGGTACTGAAAGTGATGTGTTCCAAGCCGAAACTGAAGATACTGCCTGTGAGATGGAAGTATCGGGATGTGAGTGTAAGCATCCTTTAAGTCCAGAGAGCATAGCCAATCGTTCTCCTGAATCATGGGAAGAAGGGTGCCTAGGGAAACCATCCTGAACTTTTCTCGAACTAGGAATTTGTTCAGGGCCCCTTAGGTCTAAGATGGGACACATCCCCCCCTGTTTTCTTTTGTACAAGGAAGTACCTGGAATAGAATCTCAGCCCTTCTTCCCCTGGTGAAACAGGTTCGACCGCATGGGCATTTAGAAGGGCAGAGTTCCTCTGCAAGTACCTGCTTGTACTAGAAGCAGTAAGAATGAGTTCCCGGTGGGCAATTTGGCGGTTTGGATTCCAAATTGAGGGTGTATCCTAACCGGACTATTTGAAGAACCCACCAGTCAGAGGTTATAAGAGGCCACCTTTGGTGAAAAAACATTAACCTCCCCACGACCGGCAAGTCGCCCGGTACGGACACTTTTACAGTGGCTATGCTGAGCTGGAGAGAGTCAAAAGACCATCCCTTGCTTTTGCTGGGGAGCAGCAGGGGCCTTAGGCGCACATAGTTGACGAGAACGAGCGCACTGGGGCTGAGCTTGACTAGGTTGCCGAGAAGCCAGAGTGTACCTATGCCTAGCATAGGAAGAGGGAGCACTCCTCTTCCCCCCAAAAAACCTCCTAGATGAGTAGGTTGTAGCAGAAGGTGCCCGGCGGGAGAGAGAATCCATAGCATCATTATGCTTCTTCATCTGGCCAACAAGATCCTCTACTTTTTCACCAAAAAGGTTGTCCCCCCGGCAAGGTACATCTGCCATCTGCTGCTGGACCGAATGATCTAAGTCAGAGACACGCAGCCACGAAAGTCTGCGCATCACTATACCTTAAGCAGCGATTCTGGATGCCACATCAAAAGAGTCGTAAGCGCACCTGGCCAGGAATTTACGACACGCCTTCTGCTGCCTGACCACCTGATGAAAAGGCTCAGCCTGCTCCAGAGGGAGGGCATCAATACCAAGCTAGACAGCTGCCTCACCGAGTTCCACAAGTGGACGCTCGTGAACAGCTGTTAAAACTGGATTCGGGCAGCGAGCATAGCAGCCTGATACGTCTTCCTCCCAAATGAATCCAAGGTCCTAGCTTCTCTGCCTGGGGGTGCCTTCGCTTAATGCCCGTCATCAAGACTCCTCGGTACCGATGAGGACGACGTGGAATCCTCACGTCTCCTCAGGGTCTGATCCGATGATGATTGGTCCCAGGGGGCTAGCATAACAGGCGGCCTCAAGACAGGTGGAGACCCACTTGATGCCTCACTGCTCCCAGCGTGACTTGGTCTCTCAGCAGCCATTACCTCTGCTCCTGACGTCAATGCCTGCCTCGATGTCGACGCCGATGACCTTGGTACCAATGTCGATGCCAACATCGAAGGACCAGACTGAGCCCCAAAGAGTCTTTCTCGCTGGGCTTCTCGAGCCACTTGGTCCGTTTCTTCATACAAAGACACAGACTACAAGCAGCTGGGCTGTGGTTGGGCCCAAGGCACTGGATACACCAGGAATGGGTATCGGTACCTGAGATGGTCCGGTTGCACAGAGTACAACGTTTGAAGCCGCTGGGTGTCTTCGATGATATGGAAGGAAAAACAGCCTCAGTGAAATCAAAATTGTGCCAAAAAGGAAGGGCACACAAAAAAAGGAAAAAAAGACCAAAAACAAAGCAAACTTAAAATCAGGAAAAAAGTGAACTAATAAGAAAACTAAGGGTAAAACTTCTTCTTTTTTTTTTTTTTTTATAAAAGAAAGCAAGGAAAAAAGTGAAAAACTCGCAAAAAAAACAGAATACTCCTTTCCCGGGCCTCAATGAGGAGCACAGGAGGAACCTGCCGCACCTCGTCGTGGAGAAAAAACAACTGAGGTACTTGCTTGCATGGCGGGCTGGAAGTTAGTTCGCACATGTGCGGTGCACGCGCCAGAAGACTCTGACAATTTTTTTTTGTTTTTTCCCCTTTGCAAAATGCCGATTCCCGTGCCAACGCGGACGTCGACCCACTTGTGAGAATAAGCAGCCCGCTTGTCCTCGGAGAATAAATCACTCACCCGGCTCTTGCTGAGGGTTACTGGTGTAGGGAAGTGCCAGTTGCTGCTCATCTCTACCAATCTCTTGCTCAGGAACTGAATTTCAGATTCCTGACAGGGAACTTACAAGTACCCAAGTACTCAATCAAAATCTGCCAACAGAGAACACTCCTGCAGATTGCCTGTTTTTTTATTTTTAACTTGGGGAAGGAGAAAGGAAAAAAGCAAGACAAGGAGGAAGGGTGGGAGAGGGACCTAGAGTGACCAGATGTCCCCCCAAAGGTGGCACTGTACAGCCACAAACCACAGACTACACTGAACTAGGTCAGGACAGGAGTCAGCAGCTATGAACCAGTAGCAAAAGGGAAAACGTCCATCTGCCTGCTGGAGATAGAGAATACTGGCTGAGCTAGGAGCATGACGTCCCATATACCACTCTTCAGTGTTCTCTATCTCACACAACCCACAAGTCTCTGTATTCATCTGCTGCTGGTGCTAAGGAAGCAGTGTTACATCAGTTAACGGAGTTTATTGATGATTATGGATTCTCGGCAGTTTGGATGTAGGGAGGGGCATAGCATGAATTCATTGCTGTTGTTCCTTGCTGACTCTCTGTTGCAGGTTATTCCAAGTGGTAATGTTTTTGCTTTCATTTTGTTGGACAATTCAGCAGCTTTAAATTTGGTATATCATAGGCTTCTTCTTCATAGGTTGTAGAATTTAGGCTGTGGTGATTCAGGGTTGAATTGGTCTGAATCATTCCTTACTGAGAGAGAACAAACAACAGGCTAGATCAGGTGTTAAATGCGCGCAGTGGGTTCCAGTTAAGATGAGAGATCCTCGAGTTCTGCCTGTTTCTTCTTTTTAACCTTTTTGGTTCCCATTTGTTATTTACTATATGAGCTGGGAGTGCTGTTTTAAGTTGTATGTGGATGACGTACAGATGGCAGTTAGGTTGTCGAAACATGTGTTAGGTGATAGTAATGTGGATGTAGGGCTTCAGCAGATGCAACAGCGGTTTACTTTGTACTGCCTGGTACATGGGCGTAGTTTGAAGGAGGGCGAGCCCAAAACGGCTTGTATGGCGGCATTTCTCTCTCCTTCCAACCCCTCCCTGCAGGGTCCAGTGTCACTCCTCCTCCTCTCCGCTCTGCTCCTGTTGCAGCCTTTCCATTTTCCGGGATGCTGAGAGCGATAGGAATGTAAGCACTCTGCCTTTGCCTGGCCCGGAAGCATTCTTTCTGTTTCCATGTAGGCAGGTCACTCGTTACAGAGAGAAGGCTTCTGGGCCGAACAAAGGCAGCATGCTTACATTGCTAACGAAGCCAGCAGCCCGGAAGATGGAAAGACTGCAGCTGGGGGGGGGGGGGGGGGGGGGGGGGGGGGCAAGGAGAGAAAGAGAGAGAGCGTGACACCAGAGCTTGCAGGGGGGAGAAAGAGTGCATGACACAGGACCCGGTGGTGGCGGGGATGTACTATCCTCTCGCACTGAGGATATGGCTCCAAGTGCTGCCCAGGAGGGAAGGGTTAGGACAGCTGTTGTAGTTGGTGATTCGATCATTAGGCATATAGATAGCTGGGTGGCTGGTGGACATGAGGATTTCCTGGTGACTTGCCTGTCTGGTGTGAAGGTGGCGAACCTCACGCGTCACCTAGATAGGATTTTAGATAGTGCTGGGGAGGAGCCGGCTGTCTTGGTACATGTGAGTACCAATGACAAAGTAAAATGTGGGAGAGAGGTTCTGAAAGCCAAATTTAGGCTCTTAGGTAGAAAGTTCAAATCCAGAACTTCTAGGGTAGCATTTTCTGAAGTGCTACCCATTCCACGCGATGGTGCAGGGAGGAGGGCTGTATGTGAAGAACTGGGCAACATTCAGGGGAAGGGGGAGCCTATTCCAAAAGGATGGGCTCCACCTTAACCAGGGTGGGACCAGGCTGCTGGCATCAGCATTTAAAAAGGAGATAGAGCAGCTTTTAAACTAGAAACTGGGGGAAGGCCGACAGTCGGTCAAAAGTGCATGGTTGGGAATAAGGTATCTTTCAAAGATATCACCAAAACAGGAAAGATAGGATAGCCCAATAGTGAGGTTGCAAAAGAGACCATTGTAGATCAGGTGTCCTTAAATATAAATAAAAATCAGACAAAAGATTGCAAATTAATACTGTCAAGTACTGAGCATGATGATGTAAATAGGAAAAGTACTGAGCATGATGATGTAAATAGGAAAAACAAACATAGTTTGAAATGTCTATATATATGCAAATGCCAAAAGCCTAAGAAATAAGATGGGAGAGTTAGAATATATTGCACTAAATGAAAAATTAGATATAATAGGCATCTCTGAGACCTGGTGGAAGGAGGATAACCAGTGGGAAACTATCATATTGGGGTACAAATTATATCGTATTGATAGGATGGATCGAATTGGAGGAGGGGTAGCACTGTATGTTAAGGAGGGCCTTGAATCAAATAGACTGAAAATTCTGCAGGAAACAAAACACATCTTGGAATCCCTATAGATTGACATTCCATGTATAAAGGGAAAAGGATAGTGATAGGAGTGTACTACCATCCGCCTGGCCAGGATGAACAGACGGATGTAGAGATGTTATCAGAAATTAGGGAGGCTAACAAACTGGGCAACTCAATAATAATGGGTGAGTTCAATTGCCCCAATATTGATTGGGTAAATGTAACATTAGGGCACGATAGCGAGGTAAAATTCCTTGACGAAATCAAGGACTGCTTTATGGAGCAACTGGTACAGAAGCCGACAAGAGAAGAAAAAATTCTAGACCTTGTCCTTAGTGGACTGCATGATCTGGTGCGGCAGGTAATGGAGCTGGGGTCGCTTGATAACAGTGATCATAATATGATCAGATTTAATATTAGCTTTGGAGTAAATACACACAGGAAATCCAATATGTTAGCGTTTAACTTTCAAAAAGGAGACTATGATAAAATGAGAAGAATGGTAAAAAAGAAACTTAGAGGAGCGGCTGCGAGGATCAAAAATTTACATTAGGCATGGATGCTGTTCAAAAATACCATCCTGGAAGCCCAGGCCAAATATGTTCCATGTATTTAAAAAGGAGGAAGGAAGACCAAATGACAGCCAGCATGGTTAAAAAGTAAGGTCAAGGAAGCTATTAGAGCTAAAAGAAAATCCTTCAGAAAATGGAAGAAAGAACCGACTGAAAATAATAAGAAACAGCATAAGGAATGTCAAGTCAAATGCAAAGCACTGATAAGGAAGGCAAAGAAGGACTTTGAGAAAAAGATTGCGTTGGAGGCAAAAACACTTAGTAAAAAGTTTTTTAGGTATATTAAAAGCAGGAAGCTGGCAAAACAATCGGTTGGACCACTAGATGACCGAGGGGTAAAAGGGGCGATCAGGGAAGACAAAGCCATAGCGGAGAGATTAAATGAATTCATTGCTTCGGTCTTCAGTGAGGAAGATTTAGGAGAGATACCGGTGCCAGAAATGGTATTCAAAGCTGACAAGTCGGAAGATCTGAATCAAATCTCCATAAACCTGGAGGAAGTAATGGGGCAATTTGACAAATTGAATAGTAACAAATCTCCAGGACTGGATGGTATCCATCCCAGAGTACTGATAGAATTGAAAAATGAACTTGCAGAACTATTGTTAGTAATATGTAATTTATCTTTAAAATCGAGCGTGGTACTGGAAGACTGGAGGATGGCCAATGTAACACCGATTTTTAAAAAAGGTTCCAGAGGAGATTCAGTAAATTATAGACCGGTGAGCCTGACATTGGTGCCGGGCAAAATGGTAGAGACTATTATAAAGAACAAAATTACAGAGCATATTCAAAAGCATGGATTAATGAGACAAAGCCAACATGGATTTAGTGAAGGGAAATCTTGCCTCACTAATTTATTACATTTCTTTGAGGGGGTGAACAAACGTGGATAAAGGTGAACCGGTTGATATTGTGTATCTGGATTTTCAAAAGATGTTTCACAAAGTACCTCAGAAGACTCAAGGAAATTGGAGAGTCATGGGATAGGAGGTAGTGTCCTATTGTGGATTAAAAACTGGTTAAAAGATAGAAACCAGAAAGTAGGGTTAAATGGTCAGTATTCTCAATGGAGAAGCGTAGATAGTGGGGTTCCCCAGAGGTCTGTGCTGGGACCGCTGCTTTTTAATATATTTATAAATGATCTAGAGATGGGAGTAACTAGTGAGGTAATTAAATTTGCTGACGACACAAAGTTATTCAAAGTTGTTAAATCGTGAGAGGATTGTGAAAAATTACAAGAGGATCTTATGAGACTGGGCGTCTAAATTACAGATGATGTTTAATGTGAGCAAGTGCAAAGTGATGCATGTGGGAAAGAGGAATCCGAATTATAGCTAAGTAATGCAAAATTCCGCGTTAGGAGTCACCGACCAAGAAAGGGATCTAGGCGTCATCGTTGATGATACGTTGAAACCTTCTGCTCAATGTGCTGCGGTGGCTAAGAAAGCAAATAGAATGTTAGGTATTATTAGGAAAAGAATGGAAAACAAAACTGAGGACGTTATAATGCCTCTGTATAGCTCTATGGTGTAACCACACCTCGAATATTGTGTTCAATTCTGGTCACCGCATCTCAAAAAAGATATAGTGGAATTAGAAAAGGTGCAGAGAAGGGTGACAAAAATGATAAAGAGGATGGGATGACTTCCCTTTGAGGAAAAGCTAAAGCGGCTACGGCTCTTCAGCTTGGAGAAAAGGCGGCTGAGGGGAGATATGATAGAGGTCTATAAAATAATGAGTGCAATGGAAAGGATAGACATGAAGCGTCTGTTTACTCTTTCTAAAAATACTAGGACTAGGGGGCATTCGATGAAGCTACAAAGTAGTAAATTTAAAACAAATCAGAGAAAATGTTTCTTCACTCAACGTGTAATTAAACTCTGGAATTTGTTGCCATAGAATGTAGTAAAGGCGGTTAGCTTAGTGGGGTTTTAAAAAGGTTTGGACGGCCTCCTAAAGGAAATGTCCATAGACCATTATTAAAATGGACTTGGGGAAACTCCACTGCTTATTTCTGGGATAAACAGCATAAAATGTTTTGTACGTTTTTGGGATCTTGCCAGGTACTTGTGAACTGGATTGGCCACTGTTGGAAACAGGATGCTGGGCTTGATGGACCTTTGGTCTGTCCCAGTATGGCAATACTTACATACTTATGTAAAGAAGGATGAAGGGAGAGCGAGTGAGCAGTGACACTGGACTTGGAAGGAGGGAGGGAAAAAGGAAGGGTGGGTGACACCGGACCTTGTAGGAAAGGAAGGAGAGAGGGAGTGACACCAATCTTGTGGGTGGGGGGGAGGAAGAGTGGGAGAGCGACACCGAAATTGTGGGGAGGGGGATGGCGAGAAAGCGACACCGGACCTTGGGGGGGGGGGGAGGGACGGAAAGCAACACCAGACTGTGGAGGGGGAGAGGTAGAGAAAGTGATTACTAGGGAGGGAGGGGGATGCCGTACCTTGGAGGGGGGGAGGGAGGGAGGGAGGGGGAGCGACACTGGACCTTGTAAGGGGGAGAGAGGAAGGAAGGGCATGGGGTATAGGGTAACAGATATAAGAATGGCCTTGGAAGCAAGGGAATGAAAGATAGACAGGGATGGAGCTGGGGACTGATAGGGTGATGACAGCCAGTGGAAGGTAGATGAGGGTTAAGAGGATGGGAATAAGGGCTAAGGAAGTAGGTGAAAGATGGGGAAACGTAGGGGTTTAGGAGACTGAATAAGTGAGGGTCAGAGGGAGCAATAGTAAAAGTTAGTAGGCAGATCAGACGTGAAACAGAGACTAAGGTGAGAGAAAGGGGGATAATCACAAATAAGGGGGGGATATGAAATGAAAGGTCACTGCCAGACTGATGTAGAGAAGGAAAGGAACATGCCAAGAGGAGAGAGAAGAAATGTAAAATGCCAACATACAAAAGAATTTAGAGAAGGCTGACACGTGGAAAGTGGAAAAGAAACTGGGAACAGCCCAATTAGAAAAATAAAGTGCTTGGACAACAAAGGTAGAAAAGAAAAAAAGATATTTTTATTTAATACTTTTTAAGGACTGAGATGTGCCTGTTTGTGAAATGTACAACTTTTCTATTTTTGTATTTTGCAGAGTGCAGGAGAAAACATATTTCTGTTTCTCTTTTACCAGTGTTTACACTGCTTACAGAGTCTGGCTTTCTTGAGGGAGATCTCTATTTCAGTTTTTCTGTGGTTCCCTGTTTTGTATAATGACAAAAACCACTGAAGTGGAGGAATGACCACTATGAATAGCCTAGAAGGGAAAACAGTGAGAGTAGTGGAAGGGTCTTCCAACATAGGATATTAACATGCAGGTAATTGTTCAAGAGGCTTTATTGGCAATTACCTGCATGATAATGTCCTACAGTGGAAGATCCTTCCACTACGCTCCCGCTTTTCCCTCTTTTGTATCATGTGAGGGTCTGTCTATGTTCTGCATGTGCAACTTAGGTGAAGGATTCTGCTACCATGTAGTATCTGTGTAGGAATGTATAACAATCCACATTGTTCCAGTTTCCCCAGTAACAGATATATTGGTGTTTTGGGGCGGGGGGGAGGGTATTTTTTCTATGTGGCATGGTATGGAGAGTTGCTAATAAGGAAGGAGAAAGCAATGGAAGTAAAACCCAGACTGGCTTAATCTGTCCTCCTTTTTCTGAAGCCATATGGTAACCATAACTATTGCTCTCTGGCTATTGTTGTTGTTGTTGGGATTACATTACACCTTATTAGAGGAGGTTCTGCTGGTAACCAGTGTTCTTTTGAATTCAGTTTTTAAATTCTATTTTTTTTCATTGTGTACTATTTGGTCTAGCATGATGTGATCTGGGCTCAGTAGAGCTTAAGAAGTTGGTAAAGGAATATCCTCCTAAGAAGTGAATGTCAGAGTCAAAAGGCTTGCTAGAGCTTCCTATAAATGTTGCTGGGAGACATATTTACCCAGTCAAGATGTTTTGGGTGAATAGCCCCCCCCCCCCCCCACACACACACATATATACTTTATGCTGTGAGTATTTAGGTTGAAGGCATTTGGTCAGGGTTTTATTCTGGGATTTTGTCATTGGAAGTATGGTGTAAGATATTTTATGTTGTTGTCTGTTTTATGTTGTGAATACTTTTCTTACATAAGCACGCAATTCTGGAATATACTACCACGCAACTTGAAAACAATCCACAAACTAACCAACTTCCGCAAACTACTGAAGACTTATCTCTTTGATAAAATTTACTATAAGGATCAATACACATGAAGTCCACACTCATTGTTCCAGAAATACACCAATACATTCTTTTCTGAACTCTCATCCCCCGTAATTTTATCACACTTAAACCTTTACTCACAGAAAATGTTATACTGAATGTTCTTTTGCCAAGGTTCTATTACCCTATTAATTTCCCGTTGTCTCTTTCCATTGTTCCATTGTTCTTTTCCTTGTCTTATTCCCTAACGATACCTTGACTCTGTCTTCGCTTAACTTCTCACAATGTAATCCATAACTGATTTGTAACAAATCGTATTTCCATTATTTACAATGTATTGTAAGCCACACTGAGCCCGCAAATAGGTGGGAAAATGTGGGATACAAATGCAATAAAATAAATAAATAAATAAATAAAATAAATAAACTGTTGAGAAAAGGCACTGAATAAGGAATATATTAAATGTGTTATAATTAAAGTCATCTAATTACCTTCAGAGGCAAATTGCTCAAGATGGCATAGCGTTTCCTCCATGTACTCTGAGTCTTCAGAAAGTCTATCAAAAATCACATTGTCCTATCAGAAAATAAAGTAAAAGTACATTAAAAATACAATCAAATCTGTGAGTTTATGTAGAACAGGAGTTTGCCATAGTTGCTATAAATTCAAACCGGGCTATAATCTGTTCAAGAAAGACAGGGTAGGAAGAAAGGGAGGGGGAGTGGCACTATAAAGTTAAAGATAATATTAAAGGGACAGAACTGCAGGACTTTTGGGGTAAGGAAGAGACACTGTGGGTCAATCTGGAAAGAGGGAGATGGGATGTGGTCATACTGGGCTTAGTGTTTCTGATGTTACAGTAAATGATCATCTGGCATCCAGTGATCACCAGATGGTGTGGTTTAATATTAAGATAGGTGTGGAGAGGGTTTATTCAAAAGTGAGTTCTGGAAGTCACAAAAACTAAATTTGTTGAGATGCAGGGATTACCTCGAGGAGATTTTATTTGGATGGGAACATTTGGAAGTAAAAAAGCAGTGGGCAAAACTGAAAGGAGCTATTATAAGGGCAAAACACCTTTTTTATGTGGAAAGTAAATAAAAATAAGAAGAAAAAATGCCACTTTGGTTCTCAAAAGTAGTAGCTGAAAAGGTAAGGAAAAAGAGGCTAGCCTTCATAAATACAAGAGATCGCAGAAAGAGGAAGACAGGCAACTATATCTGGAGAAGCTAAGAGAAGCTGGTAAAGTAGTCAAGAAAGTAAAGATGCAAATGGAAGAAAAATAGTCAATATGGTGAAATGGGGGGACAAGACATATTTTAGATATGTTAGCGATAGGATGAAGTGCAAAAGTGGCATTGTGAGACTTGAAAGTGAAGGAGAGAAATATGAAGAAGCTGACAAGGATAAAGATGAATGAAGAGCCGGGAGCAAGACCGCAGAAGACAAACACAAATAGGAATGTAAGTGTGGTATATCAAGAACAATTTTCAGAGGACTGTGTTCCTGAGAAGCTAACTAAACTGAAGGTGAACTGATGGCATACATCTGAGGGTACTGAAAGAACTTAGGGAAGTTCTGGTGGATCCATTAGCTGATCTTTTCAGTGCTTCTCTAGAGTCGGGAATGGTCCCAAAGTACTGGAAAAGGGTGGATGTGGTCCCTCTCCACAAAAGCAGAAGGAGGTCAGGAACTACAAGCTAGTTAGTCTTACCTCTGTGGTAAGTAAATTAATGGAAACACTTCTGAAACATAGAATAGTGATATTTCTGGAATCCAATGAATTGCAGAACCCGAGGCAGCATGGTTTGACTAAAAGGAGGTCTTGTCAGACAAATCTGATTAATTTCTTTGACTGGGTGACCAAAGAGTTGGATTAGGGGAGAGTGCTAGATGTGGTGTACTTAGATTTTAGCAAAGCCTTTGACATAATTCCACATAGACTTACAAATAAACTGAGTGCCCTTGGTATGGGCTCTAAAGTGATTGAATGGGTTAGGAGTTGGTTGAGTGGAAGGCAACAGAGGGTAGTAGTAAATGGAGCTCACTTTGAGGAAAGGGATGTTACCAGTGGTGTGCCGCAAGATTTGGTTTTTGGACTAGCTGTTTTTAACATTTTTGTAAGTGATATTGCCGAAGAGCTGTGTGGTAAATTTTACCTCTTTGCAGATGATACCAAAATCTGCAATACAGTAGATACCCCTAATGGAGTGGATAACATGAAGAGGGACTGATAATGTAGATAACTTGAAGATGGACCTAGCGAAGCTTGAAGAATAGTCCAGAATTTGGCAGCTAAGAATTAATGCTAAAAAATGCAAGGTCATGCATTTGGGCTGAAAAAAAATCAAAGGAAGTGAAATACCTTTGTGTGCGAAAGAGGAACAGGACTTGGGTGTGATCATGTGTGATGATCTTAAGTAGGCCAAACAGGCAGAAAAGGTGATGGCGAAAGCTAGAAGGTTGCTTGAGTGCATAGGGAAAGGAATTGCCAGCAGGAAAAAGGAGGTAATAATAATAACAAAACTTTATTTCTAGCCCGCTATATCGGAATCATTCTAAATGGGGAACAAAATTACATACAAAGTAAAATACAATAATACACAAAAACACGTAATATAAAACTAATAGCAAATCATGTCATACCACAACTTAAAAATATATAATACAGT
The DNA here is from genome assembly GCF_901765095.1 of Microcaecilia unicolor. Taxonomy (NCBI): domain Eukaryota; kingdom Metazoa; phylum Chordata; class Amphibia; order Gymnophiona; family Siphonopidae; genus Microcaecilia; species Microcaecilia unicolor. Next base: position 69,959,475 of record NC_044034.1, read on the forward strand.
ATTAGACTAATGAACCATATGCTTGAATGAACGTATAGGTTTTTAATTCTCTCTCAAACTGAACAATGTTCTGCAAGGACCAAGTTGAATAGGCAAGCTGTTCCATAATTTAGGGCCCTTAACATAAAATATAGAATATCTATACACTTCTAAGTGAACTTGCCTAAAAGATGGGACATCAAGTAGCTGCATTTGAGATGATCATGGGGTTGATAACATCTTAGAGTGGAACTAAGGGGCCCTTTTACTAAGCCGCATAAGGCTCTACTTGTGCCCAATGTGTGCCAAAATGGAGTTACCGCTTGGTTACGGCATGGCTCTTGTAGTAATTTCATTTTTGGCGTGTGTCTGATACATGCGGCCGAAAAATAATTTTTATTTTTGCAGGCGCATATCGGATGCTTGCCAAGTGGCATTTTGCGTGTAGGTCATTATCGCCTGGTTACCACATGAGACTTTACCGCTAGGTCAATGGCTGGCAGTAAGGTCGCAGACCCAAAATGAATGCATGGCAATTTTGATCTTGCTGCATGTCCATTTTCAGCAAATATTTTAAAAAGGGCTTTTTTTACAGGCGCGCTGAAAAATGGACCGGCGCACACCCAAAACCTGTGCATACACTATTGCAAGCCATTTTCAGTGCACCTCAGTAAAAGGACCCCTAAGTGTTGGAGAAATACAGCCATTCAATACTTTAAAAACCAATAATGGGGCGTTACCTAAGATGGCGGAAGTGTGAGCGCGTTCGGTGAAACTGCTCCTTGCTGCTCGAGGGTGAAGTGATTCCTTTATTCCATAATGCCGCATACAAAACGAAAAGGAGCCGTGAGGCTTCCACCGCCGCCCGCAGCTTCTTCTTCTTCTCCACTTCGGGGTAGCATGGTCCGCTTCCTGACGCGCCCGTCAAAGAGAGAAGAGACGAGGTCGCCTGCAGCAGGGGCAACCGGTGGAGCGGAGCCCCTGATGGGCTTAGAAACATCCTTATCCCCGCCTCCTGATTCTAAATGCCCTCCGTGTCCGGCTATAGATGTGGTGAGGGGAGCAGGCATCCAAGACCCCAATAAGGGGAACAAGGAGCCAGCAGACGGAGGACCCATGCCACAGGAAAGTAGCCAGGATAGAGAGGTCCGTGGGCTTAAAGGACCCGTAACAACTCCGGAGGTTAATCTAGAGAGGATCTGGCTAAAGCTGAGTAAAATGGATTCTATGCTTCAAAATGCTTCAGAAAAGGTAAATACTTTGTCTTTGAAAATTGAGGATATGGCAAAAAATTTAGAAACGGTTAAAGAAGACCTGACGACTCAAGTAAAAGATTTAAAAAAAGATATAGATCAATTGCAAGACTTTAAAGTGATGGTGATAAAAGATAATTTGGCAATACATAAAAAAATTGAACAGATTGAGAATTTCAATAAAAGACTAAACCTCCGTGTTCTGAATTTTCCCAAAATTCCTGATAAGACGCCTATAGAGTTATTTAAAAAATACCTGCAAGAAAATTTAAAAATGCCTCAAGAACTTATTCCTCCTATAAATAAAATTTATTATCTTCCGACAAGCTCAGGTGGAAAAGAAGGAAAGAAAGAAGGTTTGGATGGTATAGACTTTAACAATTTGTCTGAAATTCTAGAACAATCTATTGAAATAATTCCGCAAAGAGCCACCCTTTTGGTTTCGCTGGTATTCGAACAAGACCTCAATGCAATATTAAAGTTATATTTTAAATTTTCAAAGGTTCCTTTTTATGGAACAAAAATATGGATATTTCGGGTGGTTCATTTTTGTTAGTGTACCCTTGCAAATGCCTGGTCAGGTTTAGTGGGATAAAGTATGTATTTTATGACTCAGAACAGCTAAAATCCTTTCTGGATATGAAACAGCTTAATGTAGAATTAGTTAAATGATATGTGACGAATTACACACTTAAACCGCATTTTTTATATTTGTGTTAATATACCTGTACAAAACTCCACTAAACTGTAATTCTCCCCTCAATTTGAGGTCTAAGGAAGCATGTATAATTTCTCCTTTGATTATTTTCTTTAACGCTTGTATTATGCTGTTTTTCTGTAACAAGTGATATGCTTGTAAGAAATTTGGAAATTTATGAATAAAAAAAAATAAAAAAATAAAAACCAATAATAACATTTTAAACTCAATGCAAAACTTTACAGGAAGCCAGTGCAAAGACTTCAAAATGGGAGTAAATTGGTCATAGCATGATTTCCCCATGATCACTCTAGTAATAGTGTTCTGAGCATCCTTTAAAGCTCTCAATGAGCTACTCGAAATTCCTGAAAATAAACTATTACAGTAGACCAACAAAGGTCAAACTACTGAGTGGACAATCTTGTGAAAATTTTCTACTGTGAAGGTCTAATGCGTCTTTTTTTTTAATTATTTTATTTATAATTTCAAATTTACAAATCAAGCCAAAAACGCTTGTTTAGAAAAGCAGTTGAATACAATAATCTTTACAATAGGAAAACATTTTAACGAAGAAAAATATGAATACCCTAAACTAAGCATCCATATTTAGTATTACACTGCACAAGTCCACAATTATGATTCAAGACTTACTTATATGGAGAACACAAGAAAAATTACTTCACTTAAATAGAAGAACAAAAGGAAAAAGGATGGACCTGTGTAGCTATTGGGGAGATAAGCCTGAGCTGTCTTCGTGTCTAGCAATGATCCTATGAACTCCAATTTCTGAACAGGAGAGAGGTGGGACTTGGTGTAATTTATTACAAACCCTACGTCCTCCGAGGTGCTCTTCACAAGCCAGTCGTCAAGATAAGGGAACACATGCACTCCCAGTCTGCGTAGCGACGCTGTGACTACTGTTAAGCATTTTGTGAATACTCTGGGTGCAGACGCCAGGCCAAATGGCAGTACGCGGTACTGAAAGTTCTGCGTTCCCAGCTGAAATTGAAGATACTTCCTGTGAGCTGGAAGCATCCTTTAAGTACAGAGAGCATAGCCAATCGTTCTTCTGAATCATGGGAAGAAGGGTGCCCAGGGAAACCATCCTGAACTTTTCCCGTACCAAGAATTTGTTCAGGGCCCTTAGGTCTAGGATGGCACGCATCCTCCCCTGTTTTCTTTTGCACAAGGAGGTACCTGAAATAGAATCCCAGCCCTTCTTCCCTGGTGGAACGGGTTCGACCGCATGGGTCTTTTGAAGGGTGGAGAGTTCTTCTGCAAGTACCTGCCTGTGCTGGGAGCTGTATGAATGAGCTCCTGGTGGGCAATTTGGAGCTCTGGATTCCAGATTGAGTGTGTATCCTAACCGGACTATTTCAAGAACCCACCGGTCGGAGGTTACAATAGGCCACCTTTGGTGAAAAAACATTAACCTCCCTCTAACCGGCAAGTCATCCAGTACGGACACTTTTACTATGGCTATGCTTTGCTGGAGCCAGTTCAAAGCCCATCCCTTGCTTTTGCTGGGGAGCAGCAGGGGCCTTAGGCGCACATAGTTGACGAGAATGAGCGCACTGGGGCTGAGCCTGAATAGGCTGTTGGGACGCCAGAGTGTACCTACACCTAGCATAAGAATAGGGAGCACTCCTCGGCCCCCCAAGAAAACTCCTAGTTGAGGAGGCTGTAGCAGAAGGTGCCCGGTGGGTGAGAGAAGCCATAGCATCATTGTGCTTTTTGATCTGGTCAACCAGATCTTCCACCTTCTCTCCGAAAAGATTACCCCCTGGCAAGGTACGTCCATCATCCTCTGCTGGACCGAATGGTCTAGGTCAGAGACACGCGGCCATGAGAGTCTGTGCATCGCTATATCTTGAGCAGAGTTTCTGGATGCCACATCAAAAGTGTCATAAGCGCCCCTGGCCAGGAATTTACAACACGCCTTCTGCTCCGGTGGGAGGGCATCAACCAAGGTAGACAGCTGCCTCACCGAGTTCCGCAAGTGAATGCTCGTGAAGAGCTGGTAAGATTGGATACAGGCAGCAAGAATAGCGGCCTGATACGACTTCCTCCCAAAAGAATCCAAGGTTCTAGCTTCTCTGCCTGGGGGCGCTGAGGCATAGTCTCTAGTACTCTTGGCTCTCTTGAGGATGGAGTCTAGCGAAATACAGCGGAGAGAAGACATGCTGTATTCACACAAATAAAAGACCCACAAGAAAGCATACGCACGAGGTTCTCCTTGAAAAAGCCAATATGGTGAAACGGGACCCCGTTGGAAAACGGAAAACGAAAGATAAGTGCTATATGCGAACTTTAGAACATTATTAGTAGTTTAAAATTGACATATATAAAAAATAACAAACTGGTGGGTTTTAAGCCAATGAAGAATTGAATCCTTGTGAGTCAAACAGTGACCAGGGATAAACAGAGGCTTTTTTTCCACCAGTTAGAATAAACATTGAGCACCATGGTGTCACAACCACTAAGTGGGAATTTGGAAGTAATTTCATTGATTGAGTGGTTGAGTCCATTTGATTTAAAATAATATCACATCATACCATTTGCTATGAGATTATCTTGTTAGGCAGACTGGATGGACCATACAAGTCTTTATCTGCTATCATCTACTGTGTTACTATGTTAGCAGAAAATTCCTATACGGAAAGGCACAATAAAGTGACACATCTCATCAACTGGAAACTTTGTAAACATTACAACATTGGGATCACAACCCTAAGAAAATTATGGAGAACGAAGAAGTTATGATCACCTAGGGCATTCCAGTTCCAACCTACAAAAATCTTGATGGCAAGAAAGTCAGGCATAGTGTAAAGAATAAAAACACCAGAACAGTATGGATTATAGAGATAACAGTTTGAAGTGATTATTCTGTAAATCCGGGTGGAGAGGGAGAAGATCATCAAATATCAATAAAATATAGCAGAAAGATGCAGAAATATTTTCCATTGTTTTGGGTGCCACAAGCCTGATTAAAAGGAATGTTCAGACACACCTTAAGTAACATCTTATGAACTCCACAAGGAAGCTCTCTTTGGCACAAGACAAGTATTGCAGTGAGCCTTAGCAGTAAATTTGAGAGACTGAAATCATACTCCACATACCATGGCTTAGAAGTGAGGTTCACCACTGTCATGGGACACCGCAGTTAAAGAAACAGATGTTTAGCGCCAGTATCTGCATACCATCCAGGTCTGAGTATCAAGAATCAGTGCTGACCAGTGGTACTTTCCAGTTAATGATATTCAGACCACTAACTAGATAAATTTAAGTAGAGATAAATTTAGAATGGACTATCAAGTAAGCTATCCGGTTAGCAGTTTGAATATCACTGCTAACCGGATAACCTCCAGCTGCACTGAAGCTCTGCCCACAGACCACCTTAGCACTATCTGGATAGTTCTAAGTGGTCTGAGGAAGTATTCAGCAGCATTATCTAGTTAGTGCCACTGAATATTTACCTGATTAGTGCCTTTGAATATCAGATCTATAGTATTATCAGGGTTTAATAGTTGTAATGACCGCAATGTTTTGCTCACCTGCTTTCTACTTTACATTTTCTATTTAAAGAACCACAGTGAGATTTTATGTCATGAACAACCAGATATATTGAAAATCTCCCAATACAAACTACATACTATTTACATAAAATCAGCATACTTACAGCTCCCTTGCAATAGAGACGAAGGTCCCCTGTTGGTGTTTGAACAATTACGGACATCCTCTTTCTGTTACTGTAAGAAAATGAAAATGTTTCCTTTATTCTTATTGGTGGATTTTTTTTTTTTACAATTATTTGTTACAAGTTGGGCACAGTCTAATTGTGTTTTCTCACTTTCTTAGTGATGATGGTAGATTTCCTTTTTCATTTAATTCAATAAAATTATGAAAAATATGGTTCTCTTGCACTTGTAGTTCTCAATAACCTCTCATTTTAAAAATGAGAACATAAGAATTGCTATACTGGGTCAGACCAAAGGTCCACCTAGCGCAGTATCCTGTTTCCAACAGTGGCCAATCCAGGTCACAAGTTCAGAAACCCAATTAGTAGCAACATTCCATGATACCATTCCTGGGGCAAGCAGTGGCTTCCACCATGTCCATTGCAATAACAGACTATGAACTTTTTCTCCAGGAACTTTTCCAAACGTTTTTTAAACCCCCGATACGCTAACTGCTATTACCACATCCTTCGGCAGCGAGTTCAAGAGCTTAACTATTATTTGAGTGAAAAAATATTTTCTCCTATTTGTTTTAAACATATTTCCATATAATTTCATTGGGTGTCCCCTGGTCTTTCTACTTTTTGAAAGCATGAAAAATCGATTCACTTCTACCCATTTTACACCACTCAAGATTTTATAGACCCCAATCAAATCCCCCCTCAGCTGTCTCTTTTCCAAGCTGAAGAGCCCTAACTGCTTTAGCCTTTCCTCATATGAGAGGAGTTCCATCCTCTTTATCATTGTTGTCGCTCTTCTTTGAACCTTTTGTAATTCCACTATATCTTTTTTGAGATACAGCAACCTGAAATGAATGCAATACTCAAGGTGAGGTCACACCATGGAGTGATAAAGAGGCATTATAATATTCTTGGTCTTATTTTGCATTCCTTTCCTAATAATTCCTAGCATTCTGTTTGCTTTTTTGGCTGCCGTCAAACAGAATAGCAGTATGTTGCTTTTCTTCCCATTTCCAAGCTTCTAAAATATCATTTTTGCATTTCTACTGCATGCCTCATTTTTCAACCTAACACCACAACAAGGTTGGAGACAAGATACTGAGCTTGGTGGACCTTAGGTCTGGTCAAACCAACAAAAAGAAGGTCCAAGTCTCCCGCAAAAACCACAAGAAACAACAAAGAGAACGGAAGATAACCTTAGGTCTGACAAAGCATAGCACATCTTTGAGGCAAGTCTATAAATGGGTGTCTCCATTTAGGCTCTCCAATACTGTGCAGTGGGAGCCAATTCTATAATGGTATCTGGGTGCCCAGCATACCACAGTATTAGACTGCTTTATATTTAGGTACCTGCAGTTACATCAGCTATAGAACTGGTGTCAACTGCGGGTATCTAAATGCAGCAAGGAAGCAGGTAACTTACTGAATTCTATAAGTCACTGTTTCCCCATTCCAGTCCAGTCACAATGAATATGCATGATCTTGATTTGCATACACTGCTTCCATTATATGCAAATCTCTTTCGTCCATATTCATTGTGGATATCCTGAAAACCTGACTAGCAAGGGGTACTCCAGGACCGGACTTGGGAAACACTGCTACAAGTTGTGTGTGTAAAATAGCAGCTCCGCTTATGCTCCTTCTATGCTCCACCCATAACAGTATTCATCAACACGAGTTAATGGATCAAAGCTGTTCCTACTCAGTTATCTCAAAACTTGATATCGACTCCAGTAAATTTAGCTGTTCAATTTTGACTGCACAATTTAGGCGAATATTCAGTTGAAAACTTAGCTGATCAGGATCTGCTGAATATTTCCCTAAAAGTAACCAGCTATAATTAGTTTGTTAATCTTAACCATTCAGCAAAACTTTGAACATCTGACTCTAAGACACAAACCAGTAAGAATATATGCAGGCATTTGACCTGGGTGTACATGAAACAAAAATCCCTTAATAGAAGATGACAAAGATGAGAAAGTCCCGTCAAAGAAAACATTAATGCCGACAAGCTAAATAACATCCCCATTCCTCTGAGACTGAATTGATGAGCTCACATGTAAAGCATTAGACTGTATTATTATTATACTCTAATAGGTGATATGTATATAGTATGAGATTGAAATGTGAGATTTCCAGCATTTAGCAGAGTACTGACATTAAGAATGAGGATAGTACATTTGACAGATTGAGCAGGAATAAGTGTTCTTTTATATTTCCTAAATTTCCAGTGAGCCAAGAATAGAAAGTATAGGTAATGAAGACTCAGAGAGGCATATTTTCAAAGCACTTAGCCTTCCAAAGTTCCATAGAAACCTATGGAACTTTGGAAGGCTAAGTGCTTTGAAAATATGCCTCTCAGTGGTTCATGTGAATGTGCTTAAACAATAATATATTGTTGAAAACATGTTTGATATGCCTGACTTCCAGTAAACCTGAGGCATTCATCACTTTAAATTTCAGGTTTTGCTCTCTGTAAATGTTAAGTAGCATTTATCCAAAGATGATGAATTGAACTATTTGTAATCTGATTCATACTATTAAATTTTTAAGTAGGACAACAACCCAAAAAATGAAATACAGACAGGTTACATTTCCCCCAATCCATTTCATAGGCTATTATAGACTCCATGGCAGATAAATAATGCCTGCATTCTGTTCTTTTTTTTTTTACATTATCTTTATTAATGTACAAAACAGAGGACAAAATCTCATAACATACATACTGCTTAGAAATATTAGCTTAGAAAAAACTCCCCCCCCCTCCAAAAAAAGGGACAGAACAGGAATATCACAAAGGGGTTGTTACCATGAGGCACAATCATATAGAATGAAACTATCAAACAAAGAGGCATGGGGACTTCTGGTGTGGTGGCCATGCTGAGTAGACGTGCTTTCCCCTCGCCGAAAATCCCCCTGTACCTGCCTTTTAAATCTTCTGAGTTAGACTCTTTGAAGTTTAAGATAGATCAGAGATGCGGAACGTGTGTTTCTAATTCGGGATGCCTCAAGTGCTGAATCAAAAATCCACTCCCAGCATCAAAGATCTGTATGCTGTTAAGGCTGCTAAACCCTGATCGAGCAGAGATTTGTCTGGAACAAGAAGTGGAAGCCTTCTGGGGACTGCATCCAGCTCTCCGGGTCCTTCATTGAGTGCCGATCACAATGATGTGCTAGAATGGGTGTTGGTGGAGTTTCATGCAGCAAAGTCAGATATTGCAGAGGCTATCATGCTTAAATTAGAGGAGAGGTTTACTACACTATAAAACCATTTAGAAGAGGTTGAGAGTCGTCTGCATGTGGTGGAGGTGGCACAGGAATGATTGGATGCTATGAGGCTCATTTTCAAAGCACTTAGCCTCCCAAAGTTCCATAGAAACCTATGGAACTTAGCCTCCCAAAGTGCTTTGAAAATATGCCTCTATGTCTGTCTAACAGACATGGCAAGTGGATCAACTATATGATAAACTTATGAGAATCATGCATGGAGATCGAACTTGAGAACTGTAGGGGTACCAGAGGGTCTGGAGGGCTCAAGGGGGAGACAGTTCATCCATTGGTTCATGCTTAAAAGCTTTCCGGACCATCTGACCCAGCCCCCATATGAGATAGAGAGAGTTCATTGGGAGCTTCACCTTAAGCCCGATGCCCCCTTAGGCCTTCATCATTAAAATGTTATGGTTTACTGATGTGGAGTATATTCTGCGTATAGCAAGACAAAAAGCTATCACCTGGGAAAATTATACAATAAATGTTTTTCTGGATATTAGTGCTGAAACTCCCAGGCAGAGGAAAGAACTTTGGCAATATAAACAAGCTTTGTTGGACAGGGGCATTCAAGTGGGCATTTGGTTTCCCATTAAACTTGTTATTACAGTGGACGGACTTCGGAAATTTCTCCAATCTATAAAAGAGATTCAAGCTTTTATAAATGTTTAGATTATTCTACTAAGCAACAGCAGGAGTTTTCTCGAGTTGATACTATGAGTACTGTGACATTGGATGCTTCCTCCACAGTGGCCCTTTTACCCCAACCTCATAGAGACCGTAAGAATATCCACTCAGTGCTGAACCAGAAGATGGCAGTACCATCTTTGAGATCTACTCTGGAGCGTGAGGTCTTCCTACTCTCTTCATGACCTTCTGGTGGGGAGTGGGGCTCATTGTCACCTTCGACTAATTATATTCATGGAGACGATAGACGGTCCTCAGCTGATTCGGAGGGACAGTCGGAGGGTGATGGTACAACATTTGTGGATGTTCCTTGTCCATGAACTCACTTGGCTGAGCCTATTGGGCTCATTTTCAAAAAAGAAGGGCGTCCATCTTTCGACATAAATCGGAAGATGGACGTCCTTCTCCCAGGGATGTCCAAATCGGTATAATCAAAGCTTGATTTAGGACGTCTCCAACTGCAGTCTGTCGTAAGGACGTCCAAAGTTCAAGGGAGCATGTCGGAGGCATAGCGAAGGCGGGACTTGGGTGTGCCTAACACTTGGACATCTTTGACCCATAATCAAAAAAAACAAGGATGTCCCTGACGAACACTTGGACATTTTCACCCGGACCTGTTTTTCTTACGACTAAGGCACAAAAAGGTGCCCAAAATGATCAGATGATCACCGGAGAGAATTGGGGATGACCTCCTGTTACTTTCCCAGTGGTCACCAACCCCCTCCCATCCTCAAAAAAACATCTTTCAAAATATGTCGTGCCAGCCTCAGATGTCATACTCAGGTCCATGACAGCACATGCAGGTCCCTGGAGCAGTTTTAGTGGGTATTGCAGTGCACTTCAGACAGGCGGACCCAGGCCCTTACCCCCCTACTTGTTACATTTGTGGAGGAAACAGCGAGCCCTCCAAAACTCACCAGAAACTCACTGTACCCACACCTAGGTGCCCCCCTTCACATGTGAGGGCTTTGGTAGTGGTGTACAGTTGGGGGTAGTGGGTTTTGGAGGGGATTTTGGGGGGCTCAGCACACAAGGTAAGGGAGCTATGTACCTGGGAGCAATTTATGAAGTCCACTGCAGTGCCCCCTAGGGTGCCCGGTTGGTTTCCTGGCATGTCAGGGGGACCAGTGCACTACAAATGCTGGCTCCTCCCACAACCAAATGGATTGCATTTGGTCGTTTTTGTCATGGACATCTTTGGTTTCGAAAATTGCCGAAAGTCAGAAACGTCCATGTATAGGGACGTACCCAATTTAAGGATTCGGACGATCCTGATGATATTTTCAAAACAAAAGGTGGATGTCCATCTTGTTTCGAAAATACAAGTTTCCCCACCCCTGGATTTCACCGTTTTGCAAGGACGTCCAAATCACAACTTGATGTCCCTTTCAAAATTGCCCCTCCATTTCACCTGTTTTCTTCATTGAAAGGGTTGTTGCTGCTCATAATGTTCATATGAGATAGTAGTTGCATTTTTTGGTGTCACTTATTTTCCTTAAGTATTGCAACTTAAATTTAAATATACATCACTGTAATAAAGTGAATGATACATACCTGTAGCAGGTGTTCTCAGAGGACAGCAGGCTGATTGTTCTCACGACTAGGGTGACGTCCGCGGCAGCCCCCACCAACCGGAAGAAGCTTCGCGGGTGGTCCGCACGCAGGGCACGCCCACCGCGCATGCGCGGCCGTCTTCCCGCCCATGCGTGACCGTTCCCGCCAGTTGAATGACAAGCAAAAACTATGAAACGCAACTCCAAAGGGGAGGAGGGAGGGTAGGTGAGAACAATCAGCCTGCTGTCCTCGGAGAACACCTGCTACAGGTATGTATCATTCACTTTCTCCGAGGACAAGCAGGCTGCTTGTTCTCACGACTGGGGTATCCCTAGCTCTCAGGCTCACTCAAAACAAGAACCCAGGTCAATTGAACCTCGCAACGGCGAGGGTATAACAGAAATTGACCTACGAAGAACAACTAACTGAGAGTGCAGCCTGACCAGAATAAATGCGGGTCCTGGAGGGTGGAGTTGGATTTACACCCCAAACAGATTCTGCAGCACCGACTGCCCGAACCGACTGTCGCGTCGGGTATCCTGCTGGAGGCAGTAATGTGATGTGAATGTGTGGACAGATGACCACGTCGCAGCCTTGCAAATCTCTTCAATAGTGGCTGACTTCAAGTGGGCCACTGATGCTGCCATGGCTCTAACACTATGAGCCGTGACATGACCCTCAAGAGCCAGCCCAGCCTGGGCGTAAGTGAAGGAAATGCAATCTGCTAGCCAATTGGAGATGGTGCGTTTCCCGACAGCGACCCCTAGCCTGTTAGGGTCGAAAGAAACAAACAATTGGGCGGACTGTCTGTGGGGCTGTGTCCGCTCCAAGTAGAAGGCCAATGCTCTCTTGCAGTCCAATGTGTGCAACTGACGTTCAGCAGGGCGGGTATGCGGCCTGGGGAAGAATGTTGGCAAGACAATTGACTGGTTAAGATGAAACTCCGACACCACCTTCGGCAGGAACTTTGGGTGGGTGCGGAGCACTACTCTGTTGTGATGAAATTTGGTATATGGAGCATGAGCTACCAGGGCTTGAAGCTCACTGACCCTACGAGCTGAAGTAACTGCCACCAAGAAAATGACCTTCCAGGTCAAGTACTTCAGATGGCAGGTATTCAGTGGCTCAAAAGGAGGTTTCATCAGCTGGGTGAGGACGACGTTGAGATCCCATGACACTGCAGGAGGCTTGATAGGGGGCTTTGACAGAAGCAAGCCTCTCATGAATCGAACGACTAAAGGCTCTCCAGAGATGGCTTTACCCTCTACACGATAATGGTAAGCACTAATCGCACTAAGGTGATTCCTTACTGAGTTGGTCTTGAGGCCAGACTCTGATAAGTGCAGAAGGTATTCAAGCAGGTTCTGTGCAGGACAAGAACGAGGTTCTAGGGCCTTGCTCTCACACCAAACGACAAACCTCCTCCACTTGAAAAGGTAACTCTTTTTAGTGGAATCCTTCCTAGAGGCAAGGAAGACACGGGAGACACCCTCCGACAGACCCAACGCAGCGAAGTCTACGCCCTCAACATCCTGGCCGTGAGAGCCAGAGACTGAAGGTTGGGGTGCAGCAACGCTCCGTCGTTCTGCGAAATGAGAGTCGGAAAACACTCCAATCTCCACGCTTCTTATGAGGACAACTCCAGAAGAAGAGGGAACCAGATCTGACGGGGCCAAAAGGGCGCTATCAGAATAATGGTGCCGCGGTCTTGCTTGAGCTTCAGTAAGGTCTTCCCCACCAAAGGTATGGGAGGATAAGCATACAGGAGGCCGGTCCCCCAATGAAGGAGAAAGGCATCCAACGCTAGCCTGCCGTGTGCCTGAAGTCTGGAACAGAACAGAGGCAGCTGGTGGTTGGTCTGAGAGGCGAAAAGGTCCACCGAGGGGGTGCCCCACTCTCGGAAGATCTTGCGTACCACTCTGGAATGAAGCGACCACTCGTGCGGTTGCATGACTCTGCTCAGTCTGTCAGCCAGACTGTTGTTTACACCTGCCAGGTATGTGGCTTGGAGGAGCATGCCGAACTGGCAAGCCCAACGCCACATCCCGACGGCTTCCTGACACAAGGGGCGAGATCCGGTGCCCCCCTGCTTGTTGGTGTAATACATTGCAACCTGATTGTCTGTCCGAATTTGGATAATCTGGCAGGACAGCCGATCTCTGAAAGCCTTCAGTGTGTTCCAGATCGCTCGGAGCTCCAAGAGGTTGATCTGCAGATCCTTTTCCTGGAGGGACCACAGACCCTGGGTGTGAAGCCCATCAACATGAGCTCCCCACCCAGGCGAGATGCATCCGTCGTCAGCACTTTCGTGGGCTGTGGAATTTGGAATGGACGTCCCAGGGTCAAATTGGTCCGAATGGTCCACCAGAGCAGTGAAGTGCAGCAACTGGTGGAGAGGCGGATGACATCTTCTAGATTCCCGGTGGCTTGGAACCACTGGAAAGCTAGGGTCCACTGAGCAGATCTCATGTGAAGACGAGCCATGGGAGTCACATGGACTGTGGAGGCCATATGACCCAGAAGTCTCAACATCTGCCGAGCTGTGACCTGCTGAGACGCTCTGGTCTGCGAAGCCAGGGACAGGAGGTTGTTGGCCCTCGCTTCGGGAAGGAAGGCCTGAGCCGTCTGGGTATTCAGCAGAGCTCCTATGAATTCCAGAGACTGGGTTGGCTGGAGATGGGACTTTGGGTAATTTATCACAAACCCCAGCAGCTCCAGGAGTTGAATAGTGCACTGCATGGACCGGAGGGCTCCTGCCTCCGAGGTGTTCTTGACCAGCCAATCGTCGAGATATGGGAACACGTGCACTCCCAGCTTGCGTAGATACGCCGCTACCACCACGAGGCACTTTGTAAACACTCGTGGGCCAGAGGCGAGCCCAAAGGGCAGCACACAATACTGAAAGTGCCGTGCGCCCAGGCGGAATCTGAGATACTGTCTGTGGGCTGGCAGTATCGGGATGTGAGTGTATGCGTCCTTTAAATCCAGGGAACAAAGCCAATCGTTTTTCTGAATCATTGGCAGAAGGGTGCCCAAGGAAAGCATCCTGAACTTTTCTTTGACCAGGAATTTGTTCAGGCCTCTCAGGTCTAGGATGCGACGCATCCCCCCTGTTTTCTTTTCCACAAGGAAGTACCTGGAATAGAATCCCTGCCCTTCCTGCCCGGGTGGTACGGGCTCGACCGCATTGGCGCTGAGAAGGGCGGAGAGTTCCTCTGCAAGTACCTGCTTGTGATGGGAGCTGAAGGATTGAGCTCCCGGAGGACAATTTGGTGGCAGGGAGGCCAAATTCAGGGCGTACCCGCACCGCACTATTTGGAGAACCCACTGGTCGGAGGTTATGAGAGGCTGCTTAGGCGCACGCTGTTGACGAGAACGAGCGCGCTGGGGCTGTCCCTGTGCCTGACGAGGCCTTCGAGCCGGCTGGGTGTACCTACGCTTGGTAAAAGCATAGGGTGCAGCCTGCCTGACCCGGGAAAAACGTCCACCTGCTGAGGTGGATGCTGAAGGCGCCCGGTGGGAGAGCTTGTCGAGGGCGGTTTCCCGCTGATGCAGTTGGTCCACCAGCTGCTCGACCTTCTCACCAAAAATATTATCCCCCCGGCAAGGGACGTCGGCCAGTCTCTGCTGGGTGCGGTTGTCCAAGTCAGAGGCACGCAGCCATGAGAGCCTGCGCATCACTATACCTTGGGCCGCAGCACGAGATGCTACGCCACAGGTGTCATATATACCCCTGGACAGGAACTTTCTGCACGCCTTCAGCTGCCTGACCACCTCCTGAAAAGGCCTGGACTGCTCCGGCGGGAGCTTGTCAACCAGGTCCGCCAGTTGCTTCACATTGTTCCGCATGTGGATGCTCGTGTAGAGCTGGTAAGACTGGATGTGGGACACGAGCATGGAAGATTGGTAGGCCTTCCTCCCAAACGAGTCCAGAGTGCGAGACTCCCGCCCCGGGGGCGCCGAGGCGGTATCCCTCGAACTCCGTGCCCTCTTGAGAGCAGAATCCACAACCGCCGAGTCATGAGGCAATTGGGGCCGCATTAACTCTGGGTCCGAGTGGATTCTGTATTGGGACTCTGCTTTCTTGAGGATGGTGGGATTAGATAATGGTCTCATCCAGTTCCGAAGCAGTGTCTCTTTGAGGACATTGTGCAACGGCACCGTGGAGGACTCTCTAGGTGGTGATGGATAATCGAGGACCTCGAGCATCTCAGCCCTCGGCTCATCCACAGAGACCACGGGGAAGGGAATGCATATAGACATATCCCTGACAAAGGAGGCAAAGGAGAGGCTCTCAGGAGGCGAGAGCTTCCTCTCTGGTGAAGGCGTGGGATCGGAGGGAAGGCCCACAGACTCCTCTGAGGAGAAATATCTGGGGTCCTCCTCCTCCCCCCACGAGGCCTCTTCCTCGGTGTCGGACATAAGCTCATGCAGCTGAGTCCTCAACCGGGCCCGGCTCGACGTCGAGGCACCGAGGCCTTGGTGTCGTCGAGCGGTGGACTCCCGCGCCTGCGGGGACGAAGCTCCCTCCATCGACGTCAACGGGGACTCCACCTGCGTGGCGGTCGAGACCGGCGCCGCAAGCACCCCCAGCGCCGGCACAGTCTGGCGCATCAGCCCTTCCAGGATCCCCGGAAGGATGGCTCTGAGGCACTCGTCCAGGCCCGCTGCCGGGAAAGACGGGGGAGCCGGTAGAGGCGTCGGTGCCGGAAGCTGCTCGGGTCCAGGAGACTGCACCGAAGTGCTAGGACCCTGACGCGTCGGTACCTCCACTACCGAGGGGGACCTTTCCTCTCGACGCTGACGCTTACTCGGCGTCGACTCCTCTCTGGCACCGGGGGCCGGGTGCATTGATGGCGACCGATGACGGTGCTTCTTTGGTTTCTTGCGGTGCCCGTCATCGGCGCTAGGTGGAATGGAGGAGGAGGAGGTCGATCCCCCTCGGTCTCGAGGGATCGGGTCAGACAGGGTTCGGTCCCGAGGGCCATGAGCAGAGGGAGTGACCGGGGCCGATTGCCCACGCGGCCTCTCACCCCTACCGTCACCGGAGGACCGGCGGGCTGACGGGACATGTGCTCCTGGGGTCGATGCCATCGGTGCCGATTTCGCGGACATCGATACCGGTACCGAAGAACCGGCCGTCGATACCGATGCCGTCGAGGTCGAGGGGCCGGCGCAAGTTCCAAAAAGACGGTCCCGAAGAACTTGCCTCGCAACTTGAGTCCGTTTCCGCAGACCAAGACACAAAGTACACGACTTGGTATCGTGCTCCGGCCCGAGGCACTGGAGGCACCAAGCGTGAGTGTCGGTCTGCGAGATAGGCCGGCCGCACCGACCACACTTCTTAAATCCACTCGGGACCTTCGAGGACATCGACGGAAAAATCGCGTCGGCGAAATCAAAGTTGTCGATGGTGGCGGTAAAATCACACCTCGAAAAACAACTCGACCGCGCGGCCACAAGGCCGCAACGCGACGTCCCCGCTAGAAAACGAGGGAAAAAACAGCGCGTTCTTTTTTTGAACAGAAGAAAAAAACTTTTGGGGAACACGCAACGAATAACAACGAAGGTTCGCGAACAACGCGACGGTTTTCCGGGGCTGATGAAGAGAGAGAGGTGAACACGTCTCTCTCCAGGCACGGAAAAGAAAAGACTGGCGGGAACGATCACACACGGGCGGGAAGACGGCCGCGCATGCGCGGTAGGCGTGCCCTGCGTGCGGACCGCCCGCGAAGCTTCTTCCGGTTGGTGGGGGCTGCCGCGGACGTCACCCTAGTCGTGAGAACAAGTAGCCTGCTTGTCCTCGGAGAATACTTGGATATATTATTGTAATAAAACTTGCTGTACGTTGAGATGGGGGGGGGCGGGGGAGAGAGCAGTTGCCAGGGAAAGATTGGATTTGTTTGTGGGGATTAAGAGAAGATATTGAAAGGGGGTGGAAGGTAGGGAGGTTGGGAAAGGGTGCTGGGGGGTGGGCGGTTTCACTTTTATTGGTCTTGAATCTTGAATCTTGAGCTTGAATCTCTTTTATAGATTGGAGAAATTTCCGAAGTCCGTCCACTGTAATAACAAGTTTAATGGGAAACCAAATGCCCACCTGAATGCCCCTGTCCAACAAAGCTTGTTTATATTGCCAAAGTTCTTTCCTCTGCTTGGGAGTTTCAGCACTAATATCCAGAAAAACATTTATTGTACAATTTTCCCAGGTGATAGCTTTTTGTCTTGCTATACGCAGAATATACTCCACATCAGTAAACCATAACATTTTAATGATGAAGGCCTAAGGGGGCATCGGGCTTAAGGTGAAGCTCCCAATGAACTCTCTCTCTCTCATATGGGGGCTGGGTCAGATGGTCCGGAAAGCTTTTATTGGTCAAGATCGGGAGGCGGGGCTGGTGGTTGGGAGGCAGGGACTTGTACAGTCTGTGCCAGAGCCGGTGGTGGGCAGCAGGACTGGTGGTTGGGAGGCGGGGATAGTGCTGGACAGACTTGTACGGTCTGTGCCAGAGCCGGTGGTTGGGAGGCAGGGCTGATGGTTGGGAGGTGAGGATAGTGCTGGGCAGACTTATACGGTCTGTGCCAGAGCCGGTGGTTGGGAGGAGGGGCAGGTGGTTGGGAGGCGGGGATAGTGCTGGGCAGACTTATACGGTCTGTGCCCTGAAGAGCACAGGTACAAATCAAAGTAGGGTATACACAAAAAGCAGCAAATATGAATTATCTTGTTGGGCAGACTGGATGGACCGTGCAGGTCTTTTTCTGCCGTCATCTACTATGTGTAAGATTTTTTGGGACAGGAGTAAAGTTGAGAGTGGGTCGATTTTATGTTGGGATATGAGCAGGGGTGTGCTGGTAAATTTTTAACAACAGGTTCTTTCTCCGGACATAGCCAGTTGGAAGGGCCAGGGGCGGCCGGGGGGGGGGGGGGGGGGGAGCAACACTTGCCTCTCTCTCTCCTCCCTCCCTTTGTGTGGGCACGCTAGGCATACCTTTGCTGGCAGCCAATAAATGGTTTGCCACCACTCCCAACGTCTTGCTCTGAGCAGCATGCTGGAACTTCTCTCATATGCTCGAGAAGTCCCAGCCTGCTGCCCAGAGCTGGAAACAAGGAGCGGGTAGCAGCAGTAGTCTATTTACTTGGCTGGCAGGGCTCAGCATCCCCACCAGCAAAGTAAAAGAGAATTCAGCAGGGGGCCCAAGCCCACATTTTGGGAGCCAGTTGTTAAAGTAGCCATGGAGGGCCCTACTTTAACAAGCGGCTCCCAAAATTCTTAAAAACTTAACAACCGGCTCTTGCGAGCCTGTGAGAGCCTGCTCCAACACACCACTGGATATGAGGGATGGGGCAGTCAGATGAACTTACAGTAGCCACCTCGAAAATAGGTAGCCTTAATATTCCAGTTAAAAGAAAGCGAGTTTTCAGACACTTGAGATCCCTTAAGGTTGATATTGCTATGTTACAAGAAACTAAACTAACCCAAGCCGACTCTCTCTGTCTTCAAGGACGGAACTGGGTGGTGCTCCAGTTCTATACTGCTACTTTCAAAAAGAGAAGGGTAATAGCTCTCATTAGAAAGCATAATCCATTTGGCATAATCCATTTGTAATTTATACTCAGGGAGGGAATACTGTGGGTCGTATGGCATGACTGACAGGTAAAATAGATACCTGAGAATGTACTATTGTAAATTTATATGCCTCTAATGGAGTGAAGTATGTCTTTTTTATTCAGATATAGTGGGTGACGTAATATTAGCGGGTGCCATGATTTATACTCTAGGCAAAGCAGATTGCAGGGTTCAAGTCAGGTAGCATACAGGGAAAGGAAAGATCTTAGAGATACTCTCTATAAATATTATTTGGAAGACGTCTGGAGGCTTTATAATCCAGGCAGCAGAGAATATACATTTTACTCAGGTAAATATCACACCTACTCTCATTTGGATTATTTCTTTACAGAATCTAAGTCCTTGTCTCGCTGGTCTAACTTGGTAATTCACTCTATTCTGATATCAGATCATGCTGTGATTACGTGGTTTTACAGATGGCATCACCTCATCTGTCTTTTAGGGCATGACATGCAAATATAGTGAATACAGACCTATTGCAATTGAAAACAAACTGGTCAGAATATCTGGCTAGAAACAGAATAGACAAAATGAAATTAGCCATGGTATGGGATGCAGGCAAGGCATACATGAGAGGAGTGCTTATTAAATTGGCAGTTCAGCATAAATAAGAGAGGGATAAAAAGAGGCAGGTCATATTAGACAAAACTGCTCAAGCCCACAGCCTTCATATATGTAATCCATCTTCTGTGCCTTTTACTAAACTATTAAATCTGAAAAAGCAACTGGATGCCCTGGATATTAATAAAATCCAATATTTATTATGTTGTACTAAACAAGATTACTTAGAGGGAGCAATAAGGTGGGTACATTTCTGGAACAGCAATTATGAAAGCAACAGAATGCTCATTGAATGAAGAAAATCATGGGATCTCAGGGGATCGGTAAATTTTCTCATCGGGACATAGTGGAAGAATTTAAGGTTTGAGTTTTTTTTTTAACAAAATTTTATACTCCTCTGAGTTGACATGTTCTGATGCAGCTATTTTGCAATATAATCAGGAAGCTGCTCTTCCATGGGTGGCAAATTTAGTTAAACTTCGGCTTAACGCTCCCATCTCTACATGTGGAGGAGTGGCCTAGTGGTTAGGGTGGTGGACTTTGGTCCTGAGGAACTGAGTTCAATTCCCAATGCAGGCACAAGTAGCTCCTTGTGACTCTGGGCAAGTCACTTAACCTTCCATTGCCCCATCTAAGCCACATTGAGCCTCAGCACGAAAGAAAGTGGAAAAAACCAACTTCAAGAGATCAAACAAAGTACCGGGATAAGATGCTCCAAAACACAAACTTTATTCTGACCCTACACGGGCCATGTTTTGGCTTTTACAAAAGCCTTCCTCAGGTTTCTAAAAAATAACATATATATATAATAATTAAATTAATACATAAAAATTTAAATCAGACAAATCATGTATAAAACATATATAGAAAATAACCAATCAGTATATTAGATTAATAAAAAAAGTGTAATTTAGAAAATGAAAATTGTAATGTAAACTATACTAACCATAATTCTATTATTACAACATCAGACTGGTATTGAGCGATAAAAATGGACGGGAATTGGAGAAACCATAGATACATGCCTCAGGAAATCTAATATACTGATTGGTTATTTTCTATATATGTTTTATACATGACTTGTCTTATTTTAATTTTTATGTATTAATTTCAATGTATTAATTTAATTATATATATATATATATATATATATATATATATATATATGTTATTTTTTAGACCCCCTGAGGAAGGTTTTTGTAAAAGCCGAAACACGACCCATGTAGGGTCAGAATAAAGTTTGTGTTTTGGAGCATCTTATCCCGGTACTTTGTTCGATGTCTTGAAGTTGGTTTTTTCCACTTTCTTTCGTGCTGTTGAACTTTTGTGGAAACTGTGAACCCCACTGGGTTTTACAGCCGCATTGAGCCTGCCATGAGTGGGAAAGCGCGGGGTACAAATGTAACAAAAAAAAAAAGAGATAGCTGAGGTTATCCGTCACTTGCTTAAGAGGAAGTCACCTGGGCCTGATGGATTTTCTGGGGAATGTTACAAATTAATGTCCAATAAAGTGGCTGAGGTCTTTAATCAAATTCTGGATAGTGGCACTTTCCCTCCATCTATGTATAAGGCCAATGTTGTGGTCTTGCCCAAACCGGGCAAAGATTTAACATTATGTGCAAGTTATAAACCTATAGCATTTTTAAACTTAGACTTGAAAAGTTTTGCTAAAATACTGGCTACCAGGCTAGAGGATGTTTTGCGTACTCTTATACACTGTGATTAAACAGGTTTTGTCAAGGGGAGACAGTTAGGGGATAATGTGAGAAGGGCACTTGACTTGATCAATATCTCCACTGAATGAAAGCCAAAGGCCCTTGTGTGGCTTTAGATGCGGAGAAGGAATTCGATCAAGTGGTAGTTCTTGTTTGAGGTGATGGATCAGACAGGGTTGGATGGGGCTTTTGGTACATGGGTTTGGAATTTGTATGTCCATCTTACAAGTTCCATTATGGTGAATGGGATTTCATCTGCAGAATTTCAGCTTCAGAAGGGAACCAGACAGGGCTGCTCCATGTCTCCATTATTTTTTGCTCTTGCAATAGAATCCCTAGCCCAGATAATTCGAAAGAATTCTCATATACAATCAATTCAGATAGCGGGTGAGGAACAAACTTCTGCTGTATGCTGATGATACATTAGTATTTATGGAAAATCCAGTTGCTTCCTTACCTACATGAGATCCCCTCATTTGGGGCCATTTCAGCCTTTAAGGTAAATATCGAAAAAGATGAAGTGTTATGTTTTAATTTAACTGCCCAGGAGCAATGTCTAATCCCATTTAAGATATCTACTGTCAGCATCAGTCCAGAGCTTAACCTGAAAGTTTTTGTGAGAGAACCGTCCAAATGCTGCTTTATGTCACTTTTTAGAAGTTTTTCTCTTTCGAAAATGAGCCCCATTGTCTCTTTCTATTCTTCTTTTTGGAATATTATGACCAGGATATCCAATTCAAGTGTAGCAGGGCCCCAAAATGTGTCTTCCTTCAAGTAAAAGGAGAAACAATCTGTGTCCCTGCTCCAGATTACTGCCACTCCAAGATAATGAGGGGGTGGGCTAGCCTGGCAAAACCTAGGAAGTAGATGTTCTTCAGAATTGGAGGGAAGTATGAATGGGAGTCTTCTTTCTCTGAGGAAGTCCAGTAAAGATGCTGAAGCTGAAATAGTGGACTTCCAGCCCTGAGGCACATAAAGGACTTTGGTCCACTGTGCCAGAGACCAAGGGGGAGGAGGAGAAGAAAAAGGTCAGGAGTGAGTCAAGAATGACAGAGAGAAGACAGGACTGTCAAAGGCTGAATATCACCTGGAATGTTAATACCAACTGTAGTACCCTTTTCCTTTTTTGTCACACTTGCCTTGGATTTTAAATTGAATCAACAAAATATAAAACACTTTTACCTGGAGAATTCCAGAACGTTAAGGAGTCTAAAGACCTGTTCTTTGCCCATCTGTAAAACAAAAGCAAAAAAAAAATATATATACACATACACACACACACAATTCATTATAGCAGTTTTAAAGTAGAGCAAAATGAAATCAAAGCTTATCCAGTCTCAAAACCTATGTGATAGTAACTAAATAACTGTGATATCAGCGCCCTCTACTGGTAAAAGTGATCTATTTTCTTACTTGAATCCCTATATTATTATTTTAATTTTGTATAACACTGCTGTACAGAAACATATAAGAGAGAGTCTCTGCTCCATAGTACATACAGTCTAATCTAGAGAAAACAAATAAGGTTCTGTGAGACAATGATACCTAGAAAAATAAAGTCAAGAATACCATATTCAGGAAAAATAGAGATCCAAGTTATAAAAGTGGCCTCATAGAAAAACATTTTTAGGATAGATCTGAAATCTAGCTAGAGGGGGAGGATGACATATATGTTTCAGGAAGGATATTCCAGGTATTGTTAGAGCTGTATAGCGATGGAGAAGAAGGGAACAGATAAGAGTGACTTAGCGGAATTGCTCACCTGTAGTGGAGGTTCTCCATAGACAGCAAGAGAATCAGATACCTGACTGGGTGATGTCATCCTCAGAAGCATGCTCTATTAAAATTCAGAAGAGTCCCACCGGAGTTTAGAGACTAGGCAGTTGAAAGAATTCTGGGAGTTCAGTGCAGCAGACAGCTCTGTGGGTGTGGTGGGTGCTAAACACCCCCAATATTGAGCAAGCTCCTTCATTTGTTTCCAAGGAAGTGTAATTTGTTTTGTTTATTTTCAAAATATAAGGGTGAAATGGAAATGGGAAATGATATACCACCTTTCCGAGGTTTTTGCAACTACATTCAAAGCGAATGCTACATACCTGTAGAAGGTATTCTCCGAGGACAGCAGGCTGATTGTTCTCACTGATGGGTGACGTCCACGGCAGCCCCTCCAATCGGAAACTTCACTAGCAAAGGCCTTTGCTAGTCCTCGCGCGCCCATGCGCACCACGCATGCGCGGCCGACTTCCCGCCCGAACCGGCTCGTGTTCTTCAGTCCCATATGTAGCAAAACAAACAAGGGAAGACACAACTCCAAAGGGGAGGCGGGCGGGTTTGTGAGAACAATCAGCCTGCTGTCCTCAGAGAATACCTTCTACAGGTATGTAGCATTCACTTTCTCCGAGGACAAGCAGGCTGCTTGTTCTCACTGATGGGGTATCCCTAGCCCCCAGGCTCACTCAAAACAACAAACATGGTCAATTGGGCCTCGCAACGGCGAGGACATAACTGAGACTGGCCTAACAATTATCCAACTAACTGAGAATGTAGCCTGGAACAGAATAAACATGGGCCTAGGGGGGTGGAGTTGGATTCTAAACCCCGAACAGATTCTGAAGCACTGACTGCCCGAACCGACTGTCGCGTCGGGTATCCTGCTGCAGGCAGTAATAAGATGTGAATGTGTGGACAGATGACCACGTCGCAGCTTTGCAAATCTCTTCAATAGTGGCTGACTTCAAGTGGGCTACCGACGTTGCCATGGCTCTAACATTATGAGCCGTCACGTGACCCTCAAGAGCCATCCCAGCCTGGGCGTAAGTGAAGGAAATGCAATCTGCTAGTCAATTGGATATGGTGCGTATCCCCACAGCCACTCCCCTCCTGTTGGGATCAAAAGAAACAAACAATTGGGCAGACTGTCTGTTGGGCTGTGTCCGCTCCAGGTAGAAGGCCAATGCTCTCTTGCAGTCCAATGTGTGCAGCTGACGTTCAGCAGGGCAGGAATGAGGACGGGGAAAGAATGTTGGCAAGACAATCGACTGGTTCAGATGGAACTCCGACACAACCTTTGGGAAGAACTTAGGGTGAGTGCGGAGGACTTCTCTGTTATGATGAAATTTGGTGTAAGGAGCCTGGGCTACCAGGGCCTGAAGCTCACTGACTCTACGAGCTGAAGTAACTTCCACCAAGAAAATGACCTTCCAGGTCAAATACTTCAGATGGCAGGAGTTCAGTGGCTCAAAAAGAGGTTTCATCAGCTGGGTGAGAACGACATTGAGATCCCATGACACTGTAGGAGGTTTGACAGGGGGCTTTGACAAAAGCAAACCTCTCATGAAGCGAACAACTAAAGGCTGTCCTGAGATCGGCTTACCTTCCACACGGTAATGGTATGCACTGATTGCGCTAAGGTGAACCCTTACAGAGTTGGTCTTGAGACCAGACTCAGACAAGTGCAGAAGGTATTCAAGCAGGGTCTGTGTAGGACAAGAGCGAGGATCTAGGGCCTTGCTGTCACACCAGACGGCAAACCTCCTCCATAGAAAGAAGTAACTCCTCTTAGTGGAATCTTTCCTGGAAGCAAGCAAGATGCGGGAGACACCCTCTGACAGACCCAAAGAGGCAAAGTCTACGCTCTCAACATCCAGGCCGTGAGAGCCAGAGACCGGAGGTTGGGATGCAGAAGCGCCCCTTCGTCCTGTGTGATGAGGGTCAGAAAACACTCCAATCTCCACAGTTCTTCGGAGGACAACTCCAGAAGAAGAGGGAACCAGATCTGACGCGGCCAAAAAGGAGCAATCAGGATTATGGTGCCTCGGTCTTGCTTGAGTTTCAACAAAGTCCTCCCCACCAGAGGTATGGGAGGATAAGCATACAGCAGACCCTCCCCCCAGTCCAAGAGGAAGACATCCGATGCCAGTCTGCCGTGGGCCTGAAGCCTGGAACAGAACTGAAGGACTTTGTGGTTGGCTCGAGATGCAAAGAGATCTACCAAGGGGGTGCCCCACACCTGGAAGATCTGGCGCACTACTCGGGAATTGAGCGACCACTCGTGAGGTTGCATAATCCTGCTCAACCTGTCGGCCAGACTGTTGTTTACGCCTGCCAGATATGTGGCTTGGAGCACCATGCCGTGACGGCGAGCCCACAGCCACATGCTGACGGCTTCCTGACACAGGGGGCGAGATCCGGTGCCCCCCTGCTTGTTAGTGTAATACATGGCAACCTGGTTGTCTGTCTGAATTTGGATAATTTTGTGGGACAGCCGATCTCTGAAAGCCTTCAGAGCGTTCCAGACCGCTCGTAACTCCAGGAGATTGATCTGCAGATCGCGTTCCTGGAGGGAACAGCTTCCCTGGGTGTGAAGCCCATCGACATGAGCTCCCCACCCCAGGAGAGACGCATCCGTAGTCAGCACTTTTTGTGGCTGAGGAATTTGGAAAGGACGTCCCAGAGTCAAATTGGACCAAATCGTCCACCAATACAGGGATTCGAAAAAACTCGTGGACAGGTGGATCACGTCTTCTAGATCCCCAGCAGCCTAAAACCACTGGGAAGCTAGGGTCCACTGAGCAGATCTCATGTGAAGGCGGACCATGGGAGTCACATGAACTGTGGAGGCCATGTGGGCCAGCAATCTCAACGTCTGCCTAGCTGTGATCTGCTGGGACACTCGCACCCGCGAGACGAGGGACAACAAGTTGTTGGCTCTCGTCTCTGGGAGATAGGCACGAGCCATCCGCGAATCCAGCAGAGCTCCTATGAATTCTAGTCTTTGCACTGGGAGAAGGTGGGACTTTGGATAATTTATCACAAACCCCAGTAGCTCC
Source organism: Microcaecilia unicolor (assembly GCF_901765095.1). NCBI lineage: Eukaryota > Metazoa > Chordata > Amphibia > Gymnophiona > Siphonopidae > Microcaecilia > Microcaecilia unicolor. The sequence continues at coordinate 69,985,339 of NC_044034.1, forward strand.
AGGAGGCGAATAGTTATCTGCATGGACTGTAGAGCTCCAGCCTCGGATGTGTTCTTCACCAGCCAATCGTCGAGATATGGGAACACGTGTACCCCCAGCCTACGAAGTGCCGCTGCTACTACAGCCAAGCACTTCGTGAACACTCTGGGCGCAGAGGCGAGCCCAAAGGGTAGCACACAGTACTGGAAGTGACGTGTGCCCAGCTGAAATCGCAGATACTGTCTGTGAGCTGGCAGTATCGGGATGTGCGTGTAGGCGTCCTTCAAGTCTAGAGAGCATAGCCAATCGTTTTCCTGAATCATGGGGAGAAGGGTGCCCAGGGAAAGCATCCTGAACTTTTCCTTGACCAGATATTTGTTCAGGGCCCTTAGGTCTAGGATGGGACGCATCCCCCCTGTTTTCTTTTCCACAAGGAAGTACCTGGAATAGAATCCCAGCCCTTCTTGCCCGGATGGCACGGGCTCGACCGCATTGGCGCTGAGAAGGGCGGAGAGTTCCTCTGCAAGTACCTGCTTGTGCTGGAAGCTGTAAGACTGAGCTCCCGGTGGACAATTTGGAGGTTTGGAGGCCAAATTGAGGGTGTATCCTTGCCGGACTATTTGAAGAACTCACTGATCGGAGGTTATGAGAGGCCACCTTTGGTGAAAAAGTTTCAACCTCCCTCCGACATGCAGATCGCCCGGCACTGACACTTGGATGTCGGCTATGCTCTGCTGGAGCCAGTCAAAAGCTCGTCCCTTGCTTTTGCTGTGGAGCCGAGGGGCCTTCCTGAGGCGCACGCTGCTGACGAGAGCGAGCGCGCTGGGGCTTAGCCTGGGCCGCAGGCTGTCGGGAAGGAGGATTGTACCTACGCTTACCAGAAGAGTAGGGAACAGTCTTCCTTCCCCCATAAAAACGTCTACCTGTAGAGGTAGAAGCTGAAGGCTGCCGGCGGGAGAACTTGTCGAAAGCGGTATCCCGCTGGTGGAGCTGCTCTACCACCTGTTCGACCTTCTCTCCAAAAATATTGTCCGCACGGCAAGGCGAGTCCGTAATCCGCTGCTGGATCCTATTCTCCAGGTCGGAGGCACGCAGCCATGAGAGTCTGCGCATCACCACACCTTGAGCAGCGGCCCTGGACGCAACATCAAAGGTGTCATACACCCCTCTGGCCAGGAATTTTCTGCACGCCTTCAGCTGCCTGACCACCTCCTGAAATGGCTTGGCTTGCTCAGGGGGGAGCTTGTCCACCAAGCCCGCCAACTGCCGCACATTATTCCGCATGTGTATGCTCGTGTAGAGCTGGTAAGACTGAATTTTGGCCACGAGCATAGAAGAATGGTAGGCCTTCCTCTCAAAGGAGTCTAAGGTTCTAGAGTCCTTGCCCGGGGGCACCGAAGCATGCTCCCTAGAACTCTTAGCCTTCTTTAGGGCCAAATCCACAACTCCAGAGTCGTGAGGCAACTGAGTGTGCATCAGCTCTGGGTCCCCATGGATCCGGTACTGGGACTCGATCTTCTTGGGAATGTGGGGATTACTTAAAGGCTTGGTCCAGTTCGCCAGCAATGTCTTTTTTAAGACATGATTCATGGGTACTGTGGACGCTTCCTTAGGTGGAGAAGGATAGTCCAGGAGCTCAAACATTTCAGCCCTGGGCTCGTCCTCCACAACCACCGGGAAGGGGATGGCCGTAGACATCTCCCGGACAAAGGCCGCAAAAGACAGACTCTCGGGAGGAGAAAACTGCCTTTCAGGGGAGGGAGTGGGATCAGAAGGAAGGCCATCAGACTCCTCGTCAGAGAAATATCTGATGTCCTCCTCCTCCTCCCACGAGGCCTCACCATCGGTATCAGACACAAGTTCACGAACCTGTGTCTGAAGCCGTGCCCGGCTCAACTCCGTGGAACCACGGCCACGGTGTGAGCGTCGAGAGGTAGACTCCCTCGCCCGCACCGACGAAGCTCCCTCCGCCAACGTCGTCGGGGAGCCTTCCTGGGAGGCGACCGCAGTCGGTACCGCAAGCGGCACCGATGTCGGAGACCTCACCCCGGGCAAGGGGCCAGCCGGCGCCTCACTCGACGGTACCGGTGGTGCAAGCACCCCCGGTACCGGAGGGGAAGGACGCAACAGCTCTCCCAGGATCTCTGGGAGAACGGCCCGGAGACTCTCGTGCAGGGCGGCTGTGGAGAAAGACATGGAAGCCGATGCAGGAGTCGAAGTCAGAGTCTGTTCCGGGCGTGGAGGCTGTTCCAGGCTGTCCAAGGTGGAGCGCATCGACACCTCCTGAACAGAGGGTGAGCGGTCCTCCCGGTGCCGATGCCTGCTGGGTGCTGACTCCCTCGGCGACCCAGAGGTCTCGGTACCGACTCGGGAAGGAGACCGGTGTCGATGCTTCTTTGACTTTTTCAAACGAAGCATGTCACCGGAGCTTCCCGGTACCGACGAGGAGGACGTAGAATCCAGCCGTCGCTTCCTCGGGGCAGAGGCCGAAGAAGGTCGGTCTCGGGGGGGCTGTACCGCAGGAGCCCTCAGGGTAGGGGGAGACCCACCCGAAGGCTCACCGCCACCAGCAGCGGAATGGACAGCCCTCACCTGCACTCCAGACGAAGCACCACCGTCCGACGACATCAGCACAAGTGGAGGTCCCGGTACCACCGACGCCGACGCAGCCTTCCGATGTCTCGGCCCCGACGATGCAGAGGGTCGATGCCTCGATGCAATGGATACAGTCGCGGCCGAGGGCGGAGGTCTTGACGCTGACGACGTCGACGCACTCGATACTCCCGGTGCCGATGAAGAGCCCGAGAACAACACGTTCCACTGGGCCAATCTCGCTACCTGAGTCCTTTTCTGTAAAAGGGCGCAAAGACTACAGGCCTGCGGGCGGTGCCCAGCCCCCAGACACTGAAGACACGACGCGTGCCTATCAGTGAGCGAGATTACCCGGGCGCACTGGGTGCACTTCTTGAAGCCGCTGGGAGACTTCGATGACATGGGCGGAAAAATCACGCCGGCGAAATCAAAACTCGTAATTGCGGTAAGGCACCAAAAAGAGGGGGAGAAAAAACTTGACCTGAGGCCTCAAAGGGGCCTACCCCGAAAACGAAAGAAAACTTATCGGGGCCAAAAACTAGAAATATGGGGAAGGGAAAAAGACCGAAAGGCCCTTCTCCGAAATCCCTTTTTTTTTTTTTTTTTAGAGCGAAAAAGTCAAAAGACGCGCGAGGGTCAACTTAAGGGGCGTGAACGGCGCAAACACGACCGTACCGAGCGCGGACAAAAGAAGACTGACGAACACGAGCCAGTTCGGCGGGAAGACGTCCGCGCATGCGCGAGGACTAGCAAAGGCCTTTGCTAGTGAAGTTTCCGATTGGAGGGGCTGCCGTGGACGTCACCCATCAGTGAGAACAAGCAGCCTGCTTGTCCTCGGAGAAAGCAGTTTACATATATTCAGGTACTTATTTTGTACCAGGGGCAATGGAGAATTAAGAGACTTCTCCAGAATCACAAGGAACTGTAGTGGGAATTGAACTCAGTTCCCTAGGATCAAAGTCCACTGCACTAACCACTAGGCTACTTCTCCACTCCAAGGAAATTAATGTATCATCTGTAGAGGTCATATATCACTTACAATAAGAGCATTAAAAAAAAAAGTAAGAAAATTGGAAAGCTGCAAAAACAAATAACTTTCCAAAGAAAAGAAAACTGAAAGGAGGTAGATTAAAATAGACACAAATATTAAAAGAGAAAGAAAATAGCAAAATGCTGTAAATATTTCAGTCTAATAGAATATATTGCCCTATAACTCAGCACCAGCAACTTGGGTTTACATATTCCTCTAACTTCTCTCCCTTACTTCATATTCCCATGACTCTATCAGATCTTGCAAATGTTTAGGATCTAGAAAACTATATTCTTTCCCCTGAAATTTAACCAGACGCCTCCTGGATAACTTCAGGAGAAACTGTAAACCTGGGCCAAAGGTCTTAAAGCATGAAATTCCCTCTGAATCTTCTGGGTTTTCTGTGAAACATCAGGGAAAATGTTTATAGTATGGTCATGAAAGGGTACCAAACGATTCTTGAAGAAATGTATTAGTTCTAACCCCTCTTAGAGCTGCTTTAAAAAGTCACAACTGTGTGCTTCAATGCAGACTACTGGACATATGTCTCCAAAAGTGGAGGAGTGGCCTAGAGGTTAAAGTGGTGGACTTTGGTCCTGGGGAACTGGGTTTGATTTCCAATACAGGCACAGGTAGCTCCTTGTGACTCTGGGCAAGTCACTTAACCCTCCATTGCCCCAGGTACAAATAAGTACCTAAGCCGCATTGAGCCTGCCATGAGAGGGAACGCGCGGGGTACAAATTAAAAAAAAAATCTCATTAAGTCTGCAACTAAAAAGCATTCAGACTCTTCCCCAAATATTCTTCATTCTTGAAGAAACATAATAGGCTTTAATACTAACATGGAAAGAGTCAGAACTCAGCTGCAAAGTCTTCAGGAAATATTGTTTAAGTATCTCAGGTGATGAAATAAGATTACAAAAAAGAAAACTAAGAAATTGTAAATTACAAAATTGAATACATTTCTCCACCCTCTCTAGTTTATTTTCCAGTAATAAGTTCCCTTTAACAATAAAACTATGCACTGTATCAATGGCTTCCAGTTTTTTTTGAATGGTCTTCCATTAATGTCCTTTGTGTATTCAGATCTTTTTCCAATAAGGACAACTTGTTTACAGCCACGGTGTGAGCGTCGAGAGGTTGACTCCCTCGCCCGCACTGGCGAAGCTCCCTCTGCCGACGTCGTCGGGGAGCCTTCCTGGGAGGCAACCGCAGTCGGTACCGCAAGCGGCACCGATGTCGGAGACCTCACCCCGGGCAAGGGGCCAGCCGGCGCCTCACTCGACGGTACCGGAGGCGCAAGCACCCCCGGTACCGGAGGGGAAGGGCGCAACAGCTCTCCCAGGATCTCTGGGAGAATGGCCCGGAGACTCTCGTGCAGGGCAGCTGTGGAGAAAGACATGGAAGCCGATGCAGGTGTCAAAGTCAGAGTCTGTTCCGGGCGTGGAGGCTGTTCCGGGCTGTCCAGGGTGGAGCGCATCAACACCTCCTGAACAGAGGGTGAGCGGTCCTCCCGGTGCCGATGCCTACTGGGTGCCGACTCCCTCGGCGACCCAGAGGTCTCGGTACTGATGCGTGAAGCAGACCGGTGTCGATGCTTCTTTGACTTTTTCAAACGAAGCATGTCACCGGAGCTTCCCGGTACCGACGAGGAGGACGTAGAATCCAACCATCGCTTCCTCAGGGCCGAGGCCGAAGAAGGTCGGTCTCAGGGAGGCTGTACCGCAGGAGCCCTCAGGGTAGGGGGAGACCCACCCGAAGGCTCACCGCCACCAGCAGCGGAATGGACAGCCCTCACCTGCACTCCAGTCGAAGCACCACCGTCCGACGACATCAGCAATAGTGGAGGTCCTGGTACCACCGACGCCGACGCAGCCTTCCGATGTCTCGGTACTGACGATGCAGAGGGTCGATGCCTCGATGCAGTCGATACAGTCGATGCCGAGGTCGGAGGTCTTGACGCTGACGACGTCGATGCACTCGATACTCCCGGTGCTGCTGTCGACGAAGAGCCTGAGAACAACACGTTCCACTGGGCCAATCTCGCTACCTGAGTCCTCTTCTGTAAAAGGGCGCAAAGACTACAGGCCTGTGGGCGGTGCCCAGCCCCCAGACACTGAAGACACGACGCGTACCTATCAGTGAGCGAGATTACCCAGGCGCACTGGGTGCACTTCTTGAAGCCGCTGGGAGACTTCGATGACATGGGCGGAAAAATCACGCCGGCGAAATCAAAACTCGTAATTGCGGTAAGGCACCAAAAAGAGGGAGAGAAAAAACTCGAACCGAGGCCTCAAAAGGGCCTACCCTGAAAACGAAAGGAAACTTAACGGGGCAAAAACTGGAAATACGGGAAGGGGAAAAAGACCGAAAAGGCCTTTCTCCGAAATTCCCTTTTTTTTTTTTTTTTTAACTAGCGAAAAGTCAAAAAGACGCGCAAGGGTCAACTTAAGGGGCGTGAACGGCACAAACACGACCGTACCGAGCGCGGACAAAAGAAGACTGACGAACACGAGCCGGTTCGGGCGGGAAGACGGCCGCGCATGCGCGGTGCGCATGGGCGCGCGAGGACTAGCAAAGGCCTTTGCTAGTGAAGTTTCTGATTGGAGGGGCTGCCGTGGACGTCACACATCAGTGAGAACAAGCAGCCTGCTTGTCCTCGGAGAAATAAAATATATATTTTCATTTTTTTGTTTTAGGATAAAGTAGTATTGTAGCTGTGTTAATACATGTTTATAATAGAACATGTAAATAAGGTAATTTTTTATTGGACTAATTTTAATACATTTTGACTAACTTTCGGAGAACAAAACCCCTTTCCTCAGGTCAGGATAGGATACTGTAACAGCACTATACTGTATTGACCTAAGGAAGGATGTTTTGGCCTCTGAAAGCTAAATGTATTAGTCCAATAAAATGGTATTATTTTATTTTCTATATTTGTTAATTTGTAAAGCGGTGATTGGTACTTGTTAGTTTTTTTCAAATTTACAACTGCTGTCTTTATATTTTGCACAGTACTAGGGGACATTTTCTGTTTCTGTGGTATTACATTGTATGCAGAGTCTGGCATCTTGGGGGCTTTCAGTTTAATTTTTGTCTAAATAGAAAGTTTATGATTACTTATTCTATAGTGGATTAGGGTGTATCTGTGTTTGTGAAAAAGACATGGCTTTCAGTTGGCATTGACTGTGCAGGATTAACGATCTGTATACTATTCTGTCTGGTTTCATTTTACAGTAGGTGAATTGATGTTCTAGTGCTCACTGTAGTGTTTAAGATGCTTTTCTTTTCCTTGTGTGACTCGTAGAAATGACTGCTTATGGTATGGTAGAATTGCTCTATAGGTCCTGAGTGTTTTGTATTCTCGGCATGCCTAGTACTGGATTTTGGAGGGGGTGTTCAAAAATGACCAGCCCCGGGTGTCAACTACCCTAGCTACACCACTGACATCTGATCCTGATTGTGGAAGAATGAGGAGTGTGCCAGGAGTCCAGGAGCAGAATAACATGGTGGAGGAGGATACAGGAATGGATACAGGAATGGATTGGGCCAAGCAAAAGATACCAGGAAAAAAGGAAGAGACAGTCGTCAGTGTTATGGAATGCTGTGGTTTGGAACAGAGAACTGAGAAATCCCAAGTAAGTTCGGTGAAATGGAAGGAAACAGCTGGCGAAACATCAGATCAAAAGAGGACAGATATCAGGAGGACTGTAGGAATGGAGGAGATATCAAGAAAAAGGGAAGAGACAGTCTTAAGTGCTGTGGAATGCTGGGTTGCAGGTACTTTGGAGCAGAGAACAGTGAAATCCCAAGTAAGTGCGGTCGAATGGAGGAGAACAGATGGTGAAACATCAGATCAGAGGAGGATAGAAATCAGGGATTCTACAGGAATGGAGGTATACAGATCTGTGACTGAGGGGCATCGGGTGGGGGAGGAGGGGAGAGAGGGTGGCAGCAACAGCATGGGGGGGGGGGGTGATGCAAATATTATGTGAAGGACAAAATATGCCAGCGATTTTGGGTGAAACAGATCAAAATGTGTCAGCGTTTTTATGTGAAGGAGAAGGAGGGAAGGAAAGGAGAGGAGGAAGACAGAAAGGAAGAGGGGAGGCAAGAGGGGAAGAATGGGAGTGGGTCAGATTGGGGAAGGAGGGATGGATTGTCTTTTGCAGAGGTGGTGGGAGGGGGAAATAAGGGGGGTTGGGGTGGACGAGGTACACAGGAGAATTGGGGAGGCCCTTCAGTTAGGCATCAGAATGTGGTACAGTTAAGGCGGGTGGGGGAGGGTGCGATGCAAGGGAGGGAGAGGGTTTTGAGGGTTTGAGGTTGGTTTTGAGGCTTGGCTTTCTCCCGGAAGACCTGTTTGCATGCATACACCCAGTCAATGTGCCTGAATATGATATCAGTTTTTCGACACAGCGTGGCATGGAAGTCTTTTGGGAGAAATACGTTTTTGTGTTGGCCGGTGCGGACTGCGTGCGAGTCTTGACTCCTTGTTCTCTTTCATTCTCTAGTCTGCTTCAGTGTCACGGAATGGTTAATTAAGGCTGGTGATCTGTAACTTAAGGTTCCTGGAAGAAGGTGTGTCTCCAGGAGAAGATTGAGAAGCACTTCTAAGTGCCACAAAAGTACATATTTGATTCTCCTGGATAAGCCCGCCTGATCCAGCTTCTCCCTGGTGGTTCCAGTCCATCTGCTCCAGTTGCTCCAGCCCGCCTGATCCAGCTTCTCCCTGCTTGTCCCAGTCCAGCTTGCTCCAGTCCGCCTGATCCAGCATCTCCAGTCTGTTCCGGTCCGCCTGATCCAGCTTCTCCCTGCTAGCATGTTCCTGCCCTAGTGTGTTCCAGTCCGCCTGCTCCAAGCCTGCTCCTGTCTGCATGATCCCATCTCGTGATCCCAGCTTGTTCCAGTACGCCGACCCAGCTTCCCCTGCTTGCTCCACTGTTCCAGTCAGGCTTCTCCCTGCTTGTTCCAGCCCATCTGCTCCAGTACACCTGCTCCAGCCTGCCTACTCCGGTACACCTGCTCCAGCCTGCCTACTCCAGTACATCTGCTCCAGCGTGTTCCAGTCCGCCCGAACCAGCTTCTCCCTGCTTGTTCCAGTACACCGGCTCCAGTCTGCCTGAACCAGCTTCTCCCTGCTTATTCCAATACACCTGCTCCAGCCTGCCCGCTCCAGTACATCTGCTCCAGCGTGCTCCAATCCACCTGATCCACCTGAACCAGCCTGTTCCAGTCCGTCTGCTCCAGCCTGCTTGCTCCAGCTTCTCCCTGCTCATTCCTGCTCATCTGCACCAGCTTGTTCCAGCCTGCCTGCTAGCTTGTCAGCCATTGACTTACTCGCCTGCCTGCTAACCTGTCAGCCCTTGTCTTATCTGCTCTCCAGAATCTCCCTGCTCGTTCTTGTCCACCGGCTCCAGCATGCCCCAACCCGCCTACTAGCTTGTCAACCACTGATTTACTTGCCTACCTACTAACTTGTCAGCCATTGACCTACCTACCCCCCCAGCCTCTCCCTGCTCATCCCTGTCCATCCGCACCAGCTTGCTCCAGCCTGCCTGCTAGTTTGGCAGCCACTGCCTCACTTGCCTGCCTGCTAACTTGTCAGCCATTGACTTACCTGCTCTCCAGTCCATCTATCCCTCCAATTCCAAGCCTCCGACTCTCCGCTCTATCTATCTACTTCTCATCTCAGTCTCTACACTTACACCGCAATCACTACTTATGGCCCCTGTCCACATTCTCTTCCTTGCCCTGTCCCTTCCTAATCTTTTTCCCCTCCCCTTACCGCTGTCTACTGCTGGAACTCATTGCCCACCTGTGTTCCCTCCCAACCTGCCCACTACGGCAATACCCTATTCACCCCCATCCCTCACCACCTCACCATCTCTCTTGTCCCCCTCCTCCTTCCTAGCCCTTAATCTTCAACACCTCCTTCCTACCATTAACCCTTCACTATTCCTCCTAAGTGCACCCCGTCTTCGTCGCCCGACCTCCCCCACCCTCCTCCGCACTCTCCTGCTCCTCCTCCTGCTATCCACGGGAGACATTAATCCTAATCCAGGCCCCCCTCACCTGTCCTCCTCCTATCCACACAAACGATTCCGTGACGCCTCCAATCTCGTCTCTATTCCCCTCCTCCCCCCCTCTTCCCTCCCCTTCTCATGTGCCTTGTGGAATGCCCACTCGGTCTGCAACAAACTGCCCTTCATCCACGATCTCTTCATCTCTCGCTCCCTTCAACTACTCGCCCTAACCGAAACCTGGCTCTCCCCTGACAACTCTGCCTCAGTCGCCGCCCTTTGTCATGGAGGTTATCTCTTCTCCCACACTCCCCGCCCAGATGGCCGCGGCGGAGGCGTCGGGCTACTTCTCTCGCCCTCCTGTAGTTTCCAACCCCTCCTCCTGCCGCAGTCTCACTGCTTCTCGTCCTTTGAAGCTCACTCCATCCGACTATTCTACCCATTACCACTCAGAGTTGCTGTCATCTACCACCCCCCTGATAAGCCCCTCTCTTCATTCCTTACTGACTTTGATGCCTGGCTCACCGTCTTTCTTGATCCCGCATCTCCATCCCTCATTCTTGGTGATTTTAACATTCACGTTGACAACCCATCCAACTCCTACGCTTCTAAATTCCTCACTCTGATATCCTCCTTTAACCTCCGACTATCCTCTACCGCCCCTACTCACCGTGATGGCCATTGTCTCGACCTCGTTCTCTTCTCTTCCTGCTCACCTTCTAATTTCTGCAACTCAGTCCTTCCTATCTCAGATCATCACCTAATCACCCTCACACTTCATCACCCTCCCCCTCGACCTCGCCCAACTATAACCACTGCCTTCAGGAATCTCCAAGCTGTCGACCCCCCTACCCTATCCTCTCACATCTCCAATCTCTTCCCGTCCATCTCGTCTTCTGAATCTGTCGACACGGCTGTCTCTACCTACAATGAAATTCTCTCCACTGCTCTGGATACCCTAGCACCATCTGTCTCTTGCCCCACTAAGCGCATTAATCCTCAGCCCTGGTTAACCCCTTGCATCCGTTACCTCCGCTCCTGCACCCGATCTGCTGAACGACTCTGGAGGAAATCTCGCACCCTGTCAGAATTCACCCATTATAAATTCATGCTATCCTCCTTCCAGTCCTCCCTATTCCTTGCCAAACAGGAATATTATTCTCAATTAACCAATTCTCTTGGCTCCAACCCTCGTCGCCTCTTCGCAACCCTCAACTCCCTACTTAAAGTACCCTCCGCTCCCACCCCCCCTCACTCTCTCCTCAAACACTAGCTGACTACTTCCGCGATAAAATGCAGAAGATAAACCTTGAATTCACCTCCAAGCCTTCTCCTCCCTGTGACTTCTTAACCCACTCCCTCAACCAACCTAACCTGTCCTCCTTCTCCTCCTTCCCTGAGATCACCGAAGAGGAAACTGCTCGCCTTCTTTCTTCCTCTAAGTGCACCACCTGTTCCTCTGACCCCATTCCCACCAACCTGCTTACCAACATCTCTCCTACAGTTAACCCCTCAATCTGTCACATCCTCAACCTCTCTCTCTCCACTGCTACTGTCCCTGACACCTTCAAGCACGCTGTAGTCACTCCACTTCTCAAAAAACCATCACTTGACCCCACCTGTCCCTCCAATTACCGCCCCATCTTCCTTCTACCCTTCCTCTCCAAATTACTTGAACGCGCTGTCCACAGCCGCTGCCTTGATTTCCTCTCCTCTCAGGCCATCCTTGATCCGCTTCAATCCGGCTTTCGCCCACTACACTCAACAGAAACAGCTCTCTCCAAAGTCTGCAATGACCTGTTCCTTGCCAAATCCAAAGGTCACTACTCCATCCTTATCCTCCTCGACTTATCTGCCGCCTTTGACACCATCAATCATAATTTACTTCTTGACACACTGTCCTCATTTGGATTCCAGGGTCCCGTCCTCTCCTGGTTCTCCTCGTATCTTTCCCAGCGCACCTTCAGAGTATTTTCTAATGGCTCTTCTTCCACCCCCGTCCCGCTCTCTGTTGGGGTTCCTCAAGGATCTGTCCTTGGACCGCTTCTTTTCTCAATATACACCTCTTCCCTGGGCTCACTGATCTCATCACATGGTTTCCAGTACCATCTCTATGCCGATGACACCCAGCTGTACCTCTCCACTCCCGACATCACAGTCGAAACCCAGGCCAAAGTCTCGGCCTGCCTCTCAGATATCGCCGCCTGGATGTCCAACCGTCATCTGAAACTGAACATGGCAAAGACTGAGCTCCTTGTCTTCCCACCCAAACCCTCCTCTCCTCTTCCCCCACTCTCTGTCTCTGTTGACAACGCCCTCATCCTCCCCGTCTCGTCAGCCCGCAATCTCGGAGTCATTTTCGACTCCTCCCTCTCCTTCTCTGCCCATATCCAGCAGACAGCTAAGACCTGTCGCTTCTTCCTCTATAATATTAGCAAAATCCACCCATTCCTCTCTGAACAGACCACCTGAACCCTCGTCCACTCACTCGTTACCTCTCGTCTTGACTATTGCAACCTTCTCCTTGCTGGTCTCCTGCTTAGCCACCTATCCCCCCTTCAATCTGTCCAAAATTCCGCTGCACGTCTTATCTACCGCGTGAACCGATACTCTCATATCACCCCTCTCCTCAAGTCACTTCACTGGCTCCCGATTCGCTACCGTATTCAGTTCAAGCTTCTCCTAATGACTTTCAAATGCACTCGATCTGCAGCCCCCCATTACCTCTCTACCCTCCTCTCCCCCTATGTCCCCACCCGTAACCTCCGCTCTCAGGACAAATCACTCCTATCTGTACCCTTCTCCACTACCGCTAACTCCAGACTCCGTCCCTTCTGCCTCGCATCACCTTATGCCTGGAACAGACTCCCTGAGCCCATACGCCATGCGCCCTCCCTGCCCATCTTTAAGTCCTTACTCAAAACCCATCTCTTCTCCCTTGCTTTTGGCGCCTAACCACCTTCCCCATTCATGATACACTGACTACACTGACTACATTGTTTGTTACCTTTAGATTGTAAGCTCTCTTGAGCAGGGACTGTCCTTCCCCATGTTTTAACTTGTACAGCGCTGCGTAACCCTAGTAGCGCTATAGAAATGCTAAGTAGTAGTAGTAGTGGAGTGGAAGAGTTTTAGGGTAGTACCAATAAGCACACCAGAACTAGTGGAGGTCACACTTCTAGTAAGAAATGGGTCAATCCCAGGTGCAGACCTGATGTATTGGTTAGGCAGGTATGAAGACATTAGGGTCCCATTGAAGAAATTTCCAGACCCTAGCAGGGTGTAGGCGGGGGGGGGGGTTGGAGGGCATTGGTAAAGTTTAAAGCAAGTTGGGAATATTGTTCAGCACATTCCAGCAGCTGCATTTATTGGTAGAGACCGTATACAATGCTTTTATAAAGGCCAGCCCAGGCAGTGTTTTAAATGTGGATCTTTTAGGCATTACAGCATGTCATGCCCTGTGCAAAAATGCACAAAATATAGTAGCCTGGAGCATGGAACAGAAGACTGCATTTCTATAAGATGTAACCTGTGTGGGAGGTTAAGACACCCTTTCAGTAAGTGTACAGAAGCTTTCCACTACAGGCGGAGGGGGCAAGAAGGGAAGGAGGGGGGAGGGATGGATCAGGAAGGGCAGGAGAAGGAAAATATAGATACGGGAGGGCAGGAGCAGGGAGGGCTGGAGGGGTCAGGAAGGGCAGGAGGGAGAAAGGAGAAGACAGGAAGGGAAGGAAGAAGGGAGGAAGGAGGAGAGAGTCTGAGGAGTTCCAGAGAAGGGAAGGGAGGGAGGGGAGAGGGGAAGAGCAGGAGACAGGGGAGGACAGGCAGGTAGGGGGGAGGTAAGGAGGAAAGAGAGGAGTAGGGGGTAAGCAGGGAGAAGAGGAAGGGGAGGGAGGGAGTCAGGAGGATAGGGAAGGGTGGGTTCAGGTGAAAATGGGAAAAAGGTAACAGGGTAGGAGGATTTGGGAGATAGCGGAAGGGGAGGTAAGAGAGGGGAATAGGTTTCAAGTTTTGGAGGTGGGGGGAGGGGGAAAGGTCAAGGAGAAGGGGGAGAGGCAATCAAAGCAGTAGGGTTGGTTAGGAAGAAAAAGGGAAGGACATTATGGAATGTTCCTGTGGAAGAGTTGGAAAGGTTGGGAAGTAGGATCGAGAAGCAGATGGGAAGGTTGGGGGATCTAAAGGGAGGGGAGGGGAAGGGAGAGAAGGGAGAAGGATTAAGGGTGGAAGAATCTAAAAAGAAAAAGGGAAGAAAGAAAGGGGGGAAGAAGAGAATCTGAGGGTTTGGAGTGGGGAGAATTGGTTGAGGAAGAATTTGAAATTGGACCTGATGAAATAGGCCCAGCAGGGGTATCAGCAAAGAGAGACGGATTAGAGGAAGGTGAGGGAGGTCAGAAGAGACAAAGAAAAGAGTGACAATGGCTGTACAGGAATGCATTAAATTTGCCACCCTGAATGTGGCAAGTGTGAAGTCAGGGAGAACAAGGTTCATGGCCTTTGAGTATATGAAGAAGCAGGAAGATGTGGACATCTGGTTAATCCAAGAAACCAGGGTGGATTCACTGGTTGACTTGAATCAGGCAAAAAAAGAGTGTAGGGTATGCTGATGACTCCCAAATCTACCTTTCTACCCCTGATATCTCACCTTGCATCCAAACCAAAGTTTCAGCGTGCTTGTCTGACATTGCTGCCTGGATGTCTCAACGCCACCTGAAATTAAATATGACCAAAACCGAGCTTCTCATTTTCCCCCCCAAACCCACCTCCCCGCTCCCCCCATTTTCTATTTCTGTTGATGGCTCTCTCATTCTCCCTGTCTCCTCAGCTCGAAACCTTGAGGTCATCTTTGACTCTTCTCTCTCCTTCTCTGCTCATATCCAGCAGACCGCCAAGACCTGTCGTTTCTTTCTTTACAACATCCGTAAAATCCGCCCCTTTCTTTCCGAGCACTCTACCAAAACCCTCATCCACACCCTTGTCACCTCTCGTTTAGACTACTGCAATCTGCTTCTTGCTGGCCTCCCACTTAGTCACCTCTCCCCTCTCCAGTCGGTTCAAAACTCTGCTGCCCGTCTCATCTTCCGCCAGGGTCGCTTTACTCATACTACCCCTCTCCTCAAGACCCTTCACTGGCTCCCTATCCGTTTTCGCATCCTGTTCAAACTTCTTCTACTAACCTATAAATGTATTCACTCTGCTGCTCCCCAGTATCTCTCCACACTCGTCCTTCCCTACACCCCTTCCCGTGCACTCCGCTCCATGAATAAATCCTTCTTATCTGTTCCCTTCTCCACTACTGCCAACTCCAGACTTCGCGCCTTCTGTCTCGCTGGACCCTACGCCTGGAATAAACTTCCTGAGCCCCTACGTCTTGCCCCATCCTTGGCCACCTTTAAATCTAGACTGAAAGCCCACCTCTTTAACACTGCTTTTGACTCGTAACCACTTGTAACCACTCGCCTCCACCTACCCTCCTCTCTTCCTTCCTGTTCACATTAATTGATTTGATTTGCTTACTTTATTTATTTTTTATCTATTAGATTGTAAGCTCTTTGAGCAGGGACTGTCTTTCTTCTATGTTTGTGCAGCGCTGCGTATGCCTTGTAGCGCTATAGAAATGCTAAATAGTAGTAGTAGTAGTAGTAGTAGTAGTAGTAGGGTAGGACCTTTGGTCTGGTCAATAGCTGGGGAGCCATGTGGTGGGGTGGCGATTTTATTCAGGGGGAGGGGGATGGATATTCAGGAGGTGATAGATGTAAGAGTAGGTAGGTGCCTGATTCTGGATGTGGGTATGAAGGGCTGGAGTATAAGGATCATTAATACGTACGGTCCTCAGAAGAAGTGGGAACAGAAACAACTGTTTCTTAGGGTACAACCCTTCTTATAGACATCCAGACAGGTGGTATGGGGAGGGGATTTTAACACAGTGACGAGAGTAGTGGACTGAGCCGGGAGGATGAATGGGGTGGAGTATGATGGGGTAACGCTAAGGGAGGTGGCAAAGGGAGCAGGTTTGGTAGACGTTTTTATTCAACACTGCCCTGAACAAGGGGATTTACATATTTTAGGGGTGAACACAAGAGTAGAATAGACAGGATCTTTATGAAAGAAGGAGCTTGTGTGAGGATACCAAACAAGCGAGTGGCAGATGGTATGGACCACTTGATGGTGGAAGCCTGTCTGGGGGGGGGGGGGGGGGGGGGGGACAGCAGCTTATCAGAAAAGGAAGGGCTTGTGGAAGCTAAATGCAAGTTGGTTAAAGAAGGAGGAGGTTGTTTTCTGGAGGACCAAATTTCTATTATGGAAGGCTTCGAGTTTATAGGTGACTGGTGGGAAATATTAAGAAACGAACACAAACGTTTTTCAACAAATTAGAGGAAGAATATCAAGGAACGAGATTCAGATCATGTGCAGTACTGAGGAGAAAACTGGATAGGATGATTTCTGACCGTGAGGATCCACAGCAGATAAAGAAAGTACAAGTGCGGTTAAAAGGCATGCAGCATGATAGGTGGGAATCTTTAAAAATGAAAAGGGACTACGGGAAGTTTGTTTCTCCAGATCCATATCAGAGCTGTAAGCAGAAATCTGGGGCGAGCAGGGTTTGGGGCTTGAGGGACAAGGAGGGTGTACTCTGGGAGTCTCAGGAGGGGATCCTGCAAGCAGCCAAGGACTTTTATGAGAGTTATTTTCAAGACAGAGAGATGTGGTAGCTGTGTTAGTCCACTTTTAAAGATAATCAATAGAAATAAAACAAATAAAACATGGAAAAGAAAATAAGATGATACCTTTTTTATTGGACATAATGAATTAAGATATGTCCAATAAAAAAGGTATCATCTTATTTCTTTTCCATGTTTTATTTTGTTTTATTTCTATTGATTACCTTTTCAAGACAGGAAATTCCAGAACAAGTTTGGAAACAATATGTGGCAGAAACACTGTGAGAGGAAAGGATGCAGGTGGAACTGGACAGAGTTGCTCCCTGGGAGGTAAGGGAAATAGAAAAAGCAATCGAGGGCCTAGCTAAGAAAAAAAACCCAGGCCCACACGGATTGCCTGCAGAATATTATCAGACTTTTAAAAGACAGCTAGCACCTTTGGTAGTCAAAGTATTTGAGAAGGCAGCAGGGAAAGGGGAACTCCCCCAGTCTTTGAAGGGGGCTGCATTGATCCTTCTCTCCAAAGGAAGGATAAAGTGCAGCTGGCCAATTGGAGCCCTATAGCATTGCTAAATCTAGACAGGAAAATTATGGCCAAATGTGCGGGGTGCCAAGGAGGGGAGTCTTGGAGGCGGCTGCGACAGTGAGGGAAGGGGTGGAAAGGAGCAAGTTGGAAGAAGAGGGGCGAGTCCTGTTAACTCTTGACCAGGAAAAAGCATTTGATAGGGTGCAGCATGAATACTTATGGGAAGTGTTGAAGCAATACAGAATACCATCGCGGTTTATTCATTGGGTGAGGACTTTGTACCAGGGGGCTCCATGCTTATCAATGGTTGGCTGGGGAAGGAATTTCCAATATCAGCAGGAATACGACAGGGATGCCCGCTTAGCCCCCTCCTCTATGTCTTCGCGATCGACCCATTCGTGAGGAGATTGGAAGCGTGAGGAGAGGGCGGGTCCTTGACAGGAATCACACTAGACAAGGATCAGGTCCTGAGGACAGTGGTATATGCTGATATCACTATATGGGTGGTAAAGAAGGAAGAGGTGGGGAGTCTGAGCTCCACAATGATAGAATACTCGAATGCATCAGGATCTAAAATGAACAGAGGAAAGTGCCACTCACTGTGGCTTGGCTCTGAGGAGCACAAGTTCCAGCTGGAGGGGGGGGGGGGGGGGGGGGGGGGGGGGGGGGGGGGGTCCTGACACAGAAGAAAGAGTAAGGGTATTAGGGATCAAATTTCAGGAGATGATGTGCACAATTGGTAATTGAAGCTAAAAGAGGCCTAGGAGAGGACGGAAAGATGGAAGGTCTGGAGAATGAGTTTTCAAGAGAGGATTTGCCTCATGAAGACCTTCCTCTTGCCCATTTTCCTACACGGCAGGGGCGTAGCCACGGGTGGGCCCGGGTGGGCCTGGGCCCACCCAATTTGGGGTCAGGCCCGCCCAGCAGCAGAGCGATTCCGGTGGCTCCCTTCCCCGTGGCGTGCAGCAGCTTTCACAGTTCACCCCATCTTCCCTCACCCTCCTTGCAGGCCCGCCGAGCAGCGATTCCGGTCGCAGGCTCAGCTTCGGCTCGCACACGCTGCCTGCCCGCTGCTGCTCAACAATCTCCTTGCAGCTCCTAAGCGGCAACGCAAACCCGGAAGCCAGAGACTTCCGGGTTCGCGCTGCCGCTTAGGAGCTGCAAGGAGATTGAGCGGCAGCGGGCAGGCAGCGTGTGCAAGCCAAAGCTGAGCCTGCGACCAGAATCGCTGCTGGGCGGGCTGAGAGGGAAGCAAACGGCTCGTTGCCATCATCAGACTGAGACTCTTGGGGAAAAAAAATAGCTGCACTGCAGGCAACAGCAAAAGTGTGAGTCACACTGCAAGCAGGGAGTCCATGCTTGCAGAATTAACAAGAAGAGAGCCCAGAATAGTCTAGAAGATGTGAGCAATATGGCCACAGGGGAGTATAGGCTGCCTGTTGATCAAGAGGAGAGACTGGGAGCGCTGTCTAGAGGAAGAAAGGGAAGAGGGGATAACAAATCTCACCAAACACTCAAACCCTCCCTCTAGCAATGTTGAATCACTACTCTCCCCATATTCACTCACACTGTCCAGTACATTCAGCTTTTCCTATACTCACCCAATCCCCTGTCATTCAATCCTATCCATTAACTCACTCATCTCTCTGTCACTTGGAATTCCCATCCATTCACTCAGTCTTCTTGCCACTTTTAGCCCACCCATCCACTCATAATCCCCCATTCACTTACTCAGCCACCCTCTGCAAATCAAATCCCTAGTGTCTACTGACTCACTTGTCATCTCTCCATTAATTTACTCATTCACTCCCAGTATGCGCACTCACTCGGCCCTCTTAGTTTTTAAAAACATTTTTGCTTTGTTTAGCTCTTTTTCTTTTTGTAGCGGCTACTTGCAGCAGTGGCCAAGAAACGAAGATTGGAGGGAGGAGCGGGAGGCAGGAAGTAAGAGAGAGAGAGTGGGGACTCGGGAGAGAAGGAGGGGAGATGGAGCGGGAGGCAGGAGGTAAAGAGAGTGGGGTGAGAAGGAGGGGAGATGGAGAAGGGCTGGAGAAAGAGAGAAGCTACTGGTGATAAGGATGGGGAGAAAGGGGGGGATCCTGGCAGAGCAGAAAGAGGGAAGAAGCTGGAAGGAAGGGTAGGGAGAGAAACAGAAGACACATTGAAGGATGGGGAGAAAAAGGGGGGAAATGATGAATGTAAAAGGGTAGAGAGAGAGACACTGAATAGAAGAATCAGGAGAGGGGGTAGACGGATGGAAGGATGGGGAGAGAAAGAGGGAAAACAGATGGAAGGATGGGGAGAGAAAGGGAAAACGGAAGGATGGGGAGAGAAAGAGGGAAAACGGATGGAAGGATAGGGAAAGAAAGACATTGGATGGAAGGATGGGGAGAGAAAGAGGGGAGATGGATGAAAGGATGCAGAGAGAAAGAGAAGAGACTGGAAGGATGTGGAGAGAGAAGGGACACTGAACAGAAAAGGATAGAGAGCTAGAGAGACACTGGATAGAAGGAGGGGGGAGAGAGACATTAGATAGAAGGATCAGGAGAGAGGGAGATGGGTGGAAGGATGGGAAGACGCAGGATGGAAGGGTAGGGAGGGAGAAAGAAAGAAAGAGGAGACACTGGATGGAAGGGGAGAGAAAGAGGGGAGCTGCTGGATGGAAAAGGGGAGTAGTGAAAGACTGGAGAATAAGAGGAAAGGGCATGGGGAGAACAAGGGTGAGAAAAAGATGAAAAGCCATAGGTAGATGAAGTAAAAAGAAGGAAATTAAAGAATGGATAGTAAGAATGAATTAAATCTGAACAGAGAGAGAGAGAGAGAGGCAGAAAAATATTGAAGAAAGCAAAGAAAAAGGAGAGAAAAATGACAAGTGGCCAGGAAACCCCAGCAGAAGAGTTAAGCGAAAATGAAGGAAAGCAGAATCTAGAGACTGGGAGCAACACAATGAGAAAAAGTAAATGGCCATACAACAAAGTTAAAATAATTTTATTTTTAATTTAGGATAAAGTAATATGGTACCTGTGTTAATAAAGTTTCAGAGACCAATACTTCCTTCCTCAGGTCAGGAGAGGATACCATAGCAGCATTATACTGACCTGAGGCAGGAGGTTTTGGCCTCTGAAAGCTCATTGAAAAGGATGTTAGGCTATTACATTTATTTTCTGAAACCTGATGCACTGAAAAGCAGCACTTTACCCTTGTGTGACAAATGCATCTGATTAGTGTGACTAAAGGTTGCTCGGGGAGGGGGGTAGAGAGAAAAATTTGTGCCCACCCACTTTAGGTTCAGGCCCATCCAAAATTGGCAGTCTGGCTACGCCACTGCTACACAGTAGCTACATTTGGTTGTTGCCAGAGAAACTGTACACAGCAGTACTTAGCATCTTCTTCCAAATGCTGTGGGGAAATCATTTGAAAATGGTGAAAAGGGATGTGACGTACCTTCCCAGGGTAAAAGGCGGCCTAGGAATGGTCAATCCTGTGCTCTTCTTGACTTTATTATTTGTCCAATTTAATTTGGGGGCAATATTAAGGCAGAACCCTCCAGGGTGGGCGGAAAATATGGAAAAGGGGTGGGAGAGGGTCTGGACAAAGTGGAAAGGGGGAGGGTCAGTGAAGTGGGTGAGTGCATGGAAAAGGAGGATAGCGGATTATCAGAAGGGATTGGTTAGAGTAGTGAATAGGTGGGGGATCACAGCAGGAGAGGTGGCAAAGGACTCTTATTTTATCATCCTCACTTTAATATTCCCTTATCTCTTGTTTGTTCTGTCTGTCTGTCCTAATTAGATTGTAAGCTCTGTCGAGCAGGGACTGTCTCTTCATGTTCATTTGTACAGCATTGTGTACGTCTAGTAGTGCTTTAGAAATGATAAGTAGTAGTAGTAGTAAAGGAAGGTTATGGGGGAAAGAGTTCTACGTCAGTATTTCTGTCCAGATTTTTGCCTCAGGGATTGCCCAGGGAGCAGTAATGAAGAAAGGTTTGGAACTCTTAAACATGAACAGGTTGCCACATAAGTTTTTTTTATCTCACCTGGCTGGCCTTTCAAGGAAAACTGTTTGTGAGGGGAAATTTGAAATGCAGGAAGCTGAAGGAAAGAAATTGTCCCAGAGCAGAGTGTGGGCAGAAGACAGAAACAATGGATCACTTTTTGAGGGAATGCCACTTCAACAGGGAGGTGAGGAAAAAAGTGTCTTGGGAATTCCTAGTTTCAGTCTTCTTCCTATGCAGAATGGGTGTACGGGTGTGATCAACCAGGACTGTACCAGCATACTGGGACATTATTTTGATCACTGCTACTTTGAAATACTTCTTGTGGATGGCCAGATGCCAGTTGACATTACAGAAAAGTTTACTGTCAGTGGACACAGTGGTGGGGGATGTGCTGCGGGAGGTTTTTTTCTGGCACATTTGGAGCAGGAGAGGTTTGGGAGGGGGAGGTGAGAAGGGTATTGGAAGCATGTAAGGCTGAAACTTGATTAGATAGGTATGTTTATATTACTTTAGTGGTTTTAGTTTTCTTTTTAAACTTTTGTATAAAAGTAGGTTTGTTGTAATTGGTTGCAAGTTTCTCCAATAAAAACATTCCCTAGCATCAGGTAACTATGATTTGGATTATTCTTTCCAATGTGCATCAACTTGCATTTGTCCACATAAATTTCATCTGCCATTTGGATGACCAGTGTTTTTAGGGTTCTTTTTACTCCCTCCCAAATCTTTATGTACCACCAACCCACAATCTGGAGGGACAAAAGACACCAAGGCTGCGTTTTGTGAAAGCAATCAGGTTTTTTTTCCCTACTTACCAAATACAAATACAATCAGTAATTGCTTTTGGGAGAGAGACACTGCTCCATAGAAATGCTGTCTGCATCCAACATCTCCACAGAAGTAGGAAATACAATCACTTATATATTCTCATTAAGGTAACAAGTTATGCATGGGTAATATGACAATAATCAAACTTACTGGATATGGTAATTCTGTGGTTAATACTTATTGGATATATGCTAATAATGTGATTAGTGCTCACTGAAAATGCTGATAGTGAGATTAGTTACTCTCGGAAGGCCTTATCATGCACAGTTGTTTTCCAAAGGAACTACTTCGTTCTCCATATTGAACATGTTTCCTTTATCTTGCAAAACTTGTCTGCAAAGCTTATTTGCACCCTCGCCCCTTCCTCATTTCTTGTCTGCATAAGGGGTGTCTGCTTAGATCAGCAACAGATCATGAGGCTCTGAATCACACAGAAGTCAAACAAGAGTCCCAGCAGACTTTTAATCTGTCAGTTTTTCTATTCTCTCTGGTTCTGTGCTCTTTCAGGTCTTAGGCCTCTCAGGCCTAAACCATGGTTCATGGCAGTGCCCATAATATACACCAGTCTTCCTGCTCTATTTCACAGTTTGCACATGTTTTAACAACCTTGAAAAGTTCTGTGTCATCTGCAAATGTAATCACCTCCCTTATCATTCTGATTTCCATATCATTTATAAATATGTTAAATAGCACTGGTCCCAGTACTGATCCCTACGGCACTCCACTGTTCACCCTCCTCCACGAGAGAAATGACCATTTAACCCTACCCTCTGTTTTCTGTCCAATAACCAATTCCCAATCCACACCAGAACCTTGCCTCCTGCCCCATGACTCTAATTTTTTCAGGAGTCTCTCACGAGGAACTTTATCAAAAGCTTATTGAGAATCTAGATACACTACATCAACTAGCTCACCTTTATCCATGTTTATTTATGCCTTCAAAGAAATGAAGCAAAGACTTCTGTGATAGAGTCACATCCAGGATAGTTGGGTTAAGGCAGTTTCAGTCTGAAATACAAGTCCCAGAAGGCATTGAAGGCAAGGAGCCAGGGGGTGAGATGAAGAACCCGGCCTGGACACCTAGCTGCAATAGGGGAAGATATGGGTGTAAGCTGGCAGGATGTGTAGATTGGCTGCCACTAGGGGGAAAGAGAGATAGGAAACCCTGTGTGCAGAAGCTCATCATTAGTCTAATGCTCAACTCAGCTGGTATGGGTGTGGGGGAAGCTAATGGAAGGAGAATGATTGGTTGTGGTAGCAGAAGCCAGGGATTGATTACGCAGGTGGGAAGGGGTCCCAGGGAAGAGAGAAGCAGAGGGAGAGAAGAGGGTAGAGTGAAGCAGGGCAGGCTGAAAATCCTTGGGTAAGAGAGGTCCCTTAAAATATTGAATCTACCAGTGAAGCCGATGTAAAGGGGAATCCCTTGGGGTATGAGAAATCCCTAAAGTATGGAACCCCTCCTGAAGGTAAAGAGAGTAGAAGGTAGAAACTGCTGCTTTGTGATTTAACTGTGATGATGAACTGAATGAACTGCTTCTATTTGGAACTGAACTACTGTTTATTGTGCACTGGATAAAGAACCCAGCCTGGAGCTAACTGTGAGCCTGTATTGAATCCTGGTATGTGCTGATAGTCTGCTGCTTAAAGGGGACTATTTGCCACATACTTTCAGGTGACTTACATGTGCTTAAGATTGAAGGTGAATGCTGCTGTTGGAACTGTGAACTGTGTATCAGGTCTACTAGAAACCTGCATGGAATAAAGTCCTTAAGATTGAAGTTGCTGGTGGACATTTATTTCTTGACTGTACCGGGAGCCTGTGGCTGGAGGAGATTGTTCTATCCTTGGCTGCACTTAGGGGTACCTGGTTACACTTCCCTTGGCTGAAGATATGTCATGCCATCCTCTATGCCAGCCTCAGATGTCAGTTTTAGTGGGTGCAGTGCACTTCAGGCAGGCGGACCCAGCACCACCACCCCTACCTGTTACGTTTGTGGAGGAAACAGCGAGCCCACCAAAACCCACCACAAACCCACTGTACCCACATCTAGGTGCCCCCCTTCACCTTTAAGGGCTATGGTAGTGGTGTATGGTTGGGGGTAGTGGGTTTTGGGGGGCTCAGCACACAAGGTAAGGGAGCTATGTTCCTGGGAGCATTTCATGAAGTCCACTGCAGTGCCTCCTAGGGTGCCTGGTTGGTGTCCTGGCATGTCAGGGGGACCAATGCACTACAAATGCTGGCTCCTCCAATGACCAAATGGCTTGCATTTGGTCGTTTCTGAGATGGACGTCTTTGGTTTCGAAAATTGCCGAAAATTAGAAACGTCCATGACTACGGACGTCCAAATCTAGGGACGGCGAAATTTACGGATTTGGACGTCCCTGACTGTATTTTCGAAACAAAAGATGGACGTCCATCTTGTTTCAAAAATACGGGTTTCCCTGCCCCTGGATTGGGACGTTTTGCAAGGACGTCCAAATCGAAACTTGGACGTCCCTTTTGAAAATGCCCCTCTTAGTGTCCTAACCTTAGCAGCCTATCCTTTTAGCTTCATTTTAACCATTTTCCTTTGAAAATTAAAAACAATTACAGTAGATTTCCTTTGTGAATTCATCCCAGATAGTAGCTCAAACTTGATCATGATATAATCACTGTTTCCCAGGTGATACAAAGGCAGCACAGGGGCTGCCAGACCAGAGGTTGAACTTTAATATCCATGTAGGTCTCCTGTATGTACCTCTCTGTCTCCCTCAGCTCCTCCAAGTCTGCTACTCTAGCCTCAAGAGAACAAACCCATTCTCTGAGAGCTAGGAGCTCTTTGCATCGGGCACACACATATAACCACTCACTAACTGGGAGATAATCATGTGACATTCAATGCAAAAGAATGGATAGCACCCATCTTGCTGCTGGACTGCTGTCTCCATCTTAGTATTTTTGAGTTTTTCAATAATTTAAAACTTGCTAAGGTATTAAGGATATTAGTCTAATATTTAAAAAAATCTTTAGCTTATATGGTACATTGTGTGATTTATTTAGTGTTTTCTTCTTAGAAAGTAATGAAATGTAATTAAAACTCTGTAAGAGCACTCCTCCCTTGTGTGCACGAAAGAAAAGCAGGGCTTGGGAGCGATCATATCTGATGATCTTAAGGTGGCCAAACAGGTAGAAAAGGTGATGATAAAAGCTAGAATGATTCTTGTGTACCTAGGGAGAGGAATGGCCAGCAGGAACAAGGTAAAATTAGTCCTTACTGATAATTTTCTTTCCATTAGTGCCAACAATCAATCCAGAGATGAGTGGGTTATGTCCCTCTACCAGCAGATGGAGATAGAGATAATGCCAGAGCTCTGTCATAAAGGATACTGTGCAGCAGCCTCATTTTCAGTATGCTCGATACCAAAGCAGTAAGGAGACCATAAGTCCATGAAGTACACTCCCGCCTCTGTGACAACCAGGGAGAGAGCCAGTGCCCCTGTCCGTAAATACCGTGGCCTTCTTTCCGTACCATCCTTCTCTAGGACTGCATCCTCGAGATAAAGCAGTTCAAGACAGAGCTGGAAGAAACAGAGAAATCCAGACAGCATATGTCAGACAAGAATGAGACAAGGTGGGCCTCTGGATTGATCTGTTGGGACTAATGGAAGAAAATTAACAGATAAGGACTAATTTTATCTTCCACAGCATCCCACAGATCAATGCAGAGATGAGTGGGATGTACCAAAACAGTCCTCAAGTGGGGTGGGACTGCAAAGTTAGAAGTAGCCTCCAAAGGCACCAGCGCCAGACCTCAGAAGCAAAGACAGAACGAGGGACAAGACCTCGCACAACCAGACATCTGAAGACTACGCAAGAAAGGCCTATAGAGCTAAGTGAAGCAGCACCACCCACAGTCCTAAAAAGACCTGAAAATCAGGCAAAGAGACCTGAACCAACAAGGCCCAAGGATGAGGACATTCAACACCCATAGAGAAAGCAAGGCTCGAACTCCTGACCAAGTTGGGAGCCCTGACAAAGGGAACAGTCCGGATATTAGTGTTGGATCAGCCACGCCAGCCATCATGGAGCCCACTTCGGCAGCCAGTAATGAACCAAGGCTCAACAAGACCCAATAGCCAGCTATGGAGCTAAACCCAACTGACATGAGTGGCCCACATTGCACCCACAATCAACCAAGCAAGGCCCAGTATGCTGAGCCAGAACAATGCTTGACCCCAAGAAAGCTGAGCAGGCTGTATGGCCTGTGAAGAATAAGGGGCTGTCCTATCCTGGGTAGGCCACTAGGTGGTGCTGTTCCCATAGGAATGGGGGGGAAGTGCTTATGCTTAGGATACGTCACTAGAGGGAGCCAGTAGGGGAAGGTCCAGATGGAGATCGCTAGGACCTGGGAGAGTCCTGGGTTGGAAACAGGTGAAGGTGGTTATGGGCTGGGTCCTGCCTGGAATTAGGGGGAAGAGCCTAAAGGGGTGTAGAGGCTATTCACCCATTTTATACCTGCCTGAGTTTG
This sequence comes from Microcaecilia unicolor, assembly GCF_901765095.1. NCBI lineage: Eukaryota > Metazoa > Chordata > Amphibia > Gymnophiona > Siphonopidae > Microcaecilia > Microcaecilia unicolor. The sequence goes on from NC_044034.1 coordinate 70,011,478, forward strand.
GAAAGAAGAGAAGAGAAAGGAACTGGCAGCTGAGGAAAGAGGATTCCCTGAAGGTACTGGCTGGGCTCTAGAGAGACTGTTGTGCTAATCTGTTGTATATAGAACTGTGTAAGAAGATCAAGGAACTAGCAGCCAGGGGCTGGAGGACAGAAGGCTGTTAGCACTGAGCCCAGGTGTCTATGGGTGTGAGGCTCAGTGGGAAGATCTGTAAAAGTGTTTGAAACTTGTGATAATGTTTTAAGCTGGAAGAAGGAAAGTGTTTTAACTGGAAGAAGTGTGCTCCAGGGGGCTGGAATAAAGAGCTGATTGATGAATATGCTGTATTGGACTTGAGTAATTTGCATCTAATCTGCATATTCCCTGGAGCTCACCCTGAGTGAAAAAGGGGCCCAGGATCTTGAGGTTGGAGTGTTCAGGATACTGGGAAGAGATCGGCTGGAGTCCTGCTTGGGAGCCAGAGGCCAGTGAAGCCTGCTGGAGAGCGGGAGGAGAAGCCTAGTCTTCACAAGAACAGAAGGAGAGGCCTCGTCTTCACAGGACACAGAACAAGACTTGAAAAACCAAGAATGAAGAACAGGCTCTCCCCCCCCCACCCAGGAAGGAGACAGGCTCACCAGCAGAGCCAGACTACAGCCTGACCTCCAGGAAGAAGACCAGTATGTCCAACAATCCGAGAGAGAGAGAACAAGGGTGACAACCAGCGATAGTCCTTAGCTCAGCTACCAGTGGGGAAACTGGGCTTGGCTGCCATAGCGGGAGTAAGTCTCCAGAGCTAGAAGCAAACCCCCAAGCCAGATAAAGAGTCAGATGTTGAAGTCAGAGACAGCACCAGTCTCGACTGCCAAAGGCAAGGACCACCTGGCAGAACCAGATCCCGGGTCAGCAGACAGGGATAGAGATGGACTAGACCACAAGGTACAGGGTAAAGCCCTACAACCCGAGGTGCAGCCAGGCTTGACTCCTGGAAATGGAGCAAAGTTCCACTTGCTGAACGGTAGCTAACTCTATAAGACGCTATGGTGAAAGGCCAGACTCTAGAAATGGAGAAAGGTGTGGAAGCCAGAGGCCGACCTCTGAACGATCTCCAGAGACGAAGCACATCCCAACTCCAGCAGACGGAGCCAATACTGACATTGGTGACAGAGCAAGGCTCGATGTCCAAAGAACAAGGCCCAGCATCGGAGCAAGCCATCAACTGGAGACAGGACAAGTCCCGAAGGCCACAGACAGGCAAACAGCATCCAGAAGTGGAAAATAAACCCCACCTCCAGAGACAGAGCCTGTACCCCTAATTAGAAGCGGAGCCTCACATTCCCAGGATCATACCCCACCTGGAAAATTGGAAACTCGACTGCGAGAGATGAAGCAAGGCTCCGCAGCCAGAAACTGCGCAAGGCCTGTAAAAAAAGGAGCAAAGTGCGGTGGCATGAGGAAGCCAGGCATCACCACCTCAATCAGAGCAATGCATGACACCAAAAATGGGGCCCAGCCTCCTGATGTGGAAACAGGCATGACATACCTGGACGGAAGATGGCTCAAAATCTACAGACGGAGCATGAGACGACCTCCAGCGGTGGGACTAGTATGAGCCTCCAGATGGCGAAGCAAGGCTTGCCATCTGGAGATGGAGCAAGGCTCGATTTCCGGAGACAGAGCAAGGCACAACTTCAGAAGAAAGGCTCGATGTCCGGAGATGGATCAAGGTTTGACATCCGGAGACTGAGCAAGGCTCAACGTCCAGAGACTGAGCAAGGCTCGACATCCAGAGATGGAGCAAGGCTCGACATCCAGAGATGGAGCATGGCTCAACGTCTGGAGATGGAGGAAAATTGGATGGCTGAAGATGGAGCAAGGCTCGATGTCCAGAGATGGAGCAAGGTTCAACATCTGGAGACAGAGCAAGGCTCGACACTGGAAGCAGGGCCTGATGTCCGGAGACGGAGCAGGGCTTGACATCCAGAGATGGAGCAGGACGACGTCCGGAGATGGAGCAAGGTCCGATGTCAGGAAGTATTTTTTAACGGAGAGAGTGGTGGATACTTGGAGAACTCTTTTATTAAAAAAGAAACGCAAAGCCATACAGAAACATATAACCCCAAACCAAATATATACAAACAAGTCCCCCACCTTAAATCCACCTATCTACCTATATACACTGACAACCCCCACCCATCCTAAAATGAAATTAAATGAGCATAAAATTCAAATAAAACTCGAAGCCAATTCAAAATAAACTGTCCAATCCCTCTATGGAGGTTTCAAGTGCACATGCCTCCACCAAACATTGGTTCTTGCTATCCCCTCCGCCACCCGTTCCCACTGGGCTACCCCCTGGACTGCCCGAACCACCTCCCAACTAACGCTGTCGGCTGATCGGTAGTCCTGGTGCAAGGAGACCCCACACCGAGCCATCCAGAGGCTAAACCGGAGTATCACCGAGATGAGGAACTCCATCACCGGATCTAACCACCCACCTCCCCCCTGCCGCCCGTAAACCCAATCTGCATATTAATATGAATTAAAACTCGGGATGTGTAATAATGCTGCTACCCTGCCACATACCATTCGTGTAAAAGGGCATTCCCGTTAAAAATGTTCCATCATTTCCTCCCTCCCCACGCACTCCCCCCTTGGGCAATCCCGTTCCTGCACATTCCTGTAGTTAATATTCCCTCTGACATACAATTTCCCGTGAAAAGACAGCCAAGCAATGTCTCTATATTTCGGCGGGATCCTCCGTGAGGCCACCAACTGCAAGCCCTGCCTCAGCACTGGACCAGGTGCATCCTTCAGTACCAGGGGCGATGAGAATGTTTGGGACCTCACCCGTTCCACCCATAGCTCCCTCCTCCCTGTCTTTATTTCCTCTGCCAAAATTCCCCAAACTCGTACCAGCCGAACTAAGGGCCTATAGTACCCAACCTGATCTGGAGCCCCCTTCCTTACCACCCCCACCCTCCTTCCCAACTTCCACGGGAGCCAGAATCTCTCCCACCAAGACAGAACGCTACCTGCCCATACTGGTGGATCTCTGTCCAGTGCCCGTCCCAGGTTAAACTGAATAAACAGGGAGCTAAAGAAAAGTACAGGGTTTACCATCCCTACCCCCCCCCCCCCCTCTTCCCGGGCCAAGTATGTGATGTTACGCTTGGCCGGGTTCAGCCGATTCCCCCACAACATCTGAAAAAAAACACTATATAGGGTGGTATAACAATGCACTGGCAACAAACAAATATAACTGACAAACAAAAACATAGGCACCAGGTTAGATTTAATCAGCTGAACCCGGTCAGTCATGGACATCCTCCACCCTTTCCATCTGTCAACCTTTTCCTTAGCTCCCTGTATGCATCGCTGCCAATTAAAGGTTGCATAATCCCCCTGTTCAAAATATACCCCTAATACCTGCAGTCTGCTAATGGCCTCCGGAAACTCCCGTCCCAAATCAAAAGAGCCCCCTGGAGGACCCACCCACAGACTCTGACTTTTCTGGAAGTTTATCAAAGCCCCTGTAGCCTGTGAGTACCCAGAAATGACCCCTTTCAATTTCTCCCCCTCTGTTGTGTCCGCCACCCACACCATGACATCATCCGCGTAAGCCACCACCCTTAATTGAGACCCTGTACACACCTCCACCCCCCGAAGTCCCTCCTTCCCTCCCTGCTCTAACCGCCTAACAAAGGGTTGAATTGCAAAAGCATAAAGTACCGGGCTTAAAGGACATCCCTGCCTCACCCCTGCTGTCACCCCGAACCTATTCCCTTTCCAACCGTTCACCAGGGGAAAACACCGTGCCCTCGTGTACAATAAACGTAATTGAACCACCCAATCCCTAGGAAACCCATAGTGCTCTAAAACCTGCCAAAGAAACGTCCACTGTACCCTGTCAAAAGCCTTATCCTGATCTAATGCCACCATTAGTCTTCCTTCCCCCCAACTATGTTCCACACCTTCCCTTACCCAAGCCGCTGCCTCCAGAACCCCCCTCCCCTTAATCCCACAGGCCTGTGAACTTGCCAACCCCCCCCCCCCCCCCCACCACCACCTCCTTCATCCTATTCAGAAGCATATGCGCGAATATCTTCCGATCACCATTGAGCAGGGCAATCGGACGCCAGTTGGCCAAGGACTCTGGATCTTTTCCCTTACTCAGAAGAATCAACGCCGCCTCGGTCAGGGATTGGGGTAAAACCCCCTGCTGACGTGCAGCCTCCCAGACTTGCAGCAGGATTGGGGCCAGAAGGTGCTTAAAAGCCTGATAGTACTCTGTTGTGAGTCCATCTGGCCCTGGTGCTGTCTTCCTCCTTAAGGCCCCAATGGCCTCTTCTACCTCCCCCAGCGACCAGGAGCGCAACAGGGCCTGAAGAGACGGGCCCCCCCTTCCCACCCTCGGTGTCCTCGCAATATAGTGACCCATCACTTCCTTATCCACTTGCTTATCTGAAAAAAATCGTGCAAAGTGCTCTTCCACCACCTTTAGAATCCCCTCCTTCGACACCTGAACTACCCCTCCCATGTCCCTTAAACCCCCCACAATCCTATGCTCCCTCCGCTCCTTGCAACACATAAACGGGTCTGGGCTGTCCAATTTCCCAAAGTCCCGTTCATAGACCAAGGAGGCATATCGATCATACTGGACCTTTTCAAGTTGCCCCTGCAAATCCAGAATATCCTCCTTTCTCCCTCCATTGGAGAGTAGATAGTCCCTTCGTTTCTTAATGGCAGTCCCCAGCCGAGTTCTCTCCCTTCCTTCTCTCTGAGCTTGATGGGTGAAAAAAAACCTTGTCCGCCTCTTCACTAACTCTCACCACTCTCCAATGGAGGGAAAAATACCCTGGATCGAAAGCTGGTCACCCAAAAAGGCCCGCTATTCCTCCTTGACCTTTTCATCGGTAACCCATTTAAGGTTAAGCCGCCATAACCCCCTCCCCGGCCTATGTCCCACCCAACCCCCCACCTCCACCAGTTTATGGTCCGAGAAGTCCACGTCCACCAACCTGGGCCCCCGAACGCATGCCCCTTCCTGGACCAAAAATCTGTCTATCCTGCTCCTACACTGTCCCCGTGCAAATGTGAAACCCTCCACCTCTGGTGAAAATTCAAGGTGCACATCTACCAACCCTGCACCTTTCATTATCCCAGCTAGCCGTATCCCATCATACCTCACCTGCGCTGCCCTTCCTCCACTATCCTGTTTCCTCAAAATGGTGTTAAAATCCCCCCCCCCAAACAACCTGACTTGCCGTGTATAAATAGGGTTTAATTTTACCAAATAACCGTGAACGTTCCCTCTTACTTTGTGGCCCATAAACATTAATAATCCGGGAAGCCACCCCGTGCCACAAAACATCCACCACCAAACACCTCCCTACTCCTAATTCCATCACCTTTTGAATCTGTACCTTATGTGTTTTAAATAATATCCCTACCCCCCCATACCTGTCCCCTGCCAAGCCCCAAACCGAAGGCCCCCATCTCCAGGCCCTCCTCGCACGCCTGATCGCCTCCATAGTTTGCAAGCGTGTCTCCTGGATTAGGAAACAGTCTGCCTGGATCATGGAGAGGCCCTCAAAGGCCAAACATTGCGCCCTCTGGAAGGCCACACTCGCCACATACAGAGTGGCAAATAATAATATAATACCTGCCATTATGTAGGGAAAGATGACTGTCTCCCAACCTCTTCCTGCCGAACTGCTTCCTTCACATCACCCCTACCTAGAGCCCAGACCCCTTCTTCAACCACTTCTTCCTCCGCCCAATCCCTAACCCCGGCTTCAAAACCTCCCTCCTTCCCCACCCCCTCCCCCCCTCCCTTCTTCCTTCCCTTCTTCTTCTTAGACTCATCCAACCCCCCCTCCTCTTCAGACAAAGACAAACCCCCCGCCCTCCTTCCTCTATTTGCCCCCCTCCCCCCTCTGATCCCCTCCCACCCCCTGAACCTTCCCCCTCTCACTCCCATGATCCTTCCCCTTTAGAGCTCGAATTCTATCCGATCGCCTCATAAGCTTCTCCCCCTCTCCTGCCCCCCCTCTTCCCCCCTCCCCGTCCAACCCACCCCCACCCTCCACACTAATCTCCATCCTCCTAACCTTCCCCCCTTCTTCTTATGCTTACCCCCTCTCCCTCCACCCCCTCTAATTTCCTCTTTCCTTCCTCCCCTCCCCCCACAACCCCACCGACCCCTTCCCCTTCTTCTTCCACCACCTCCTCTTCCAAAACCTGAAACCAGTTTCCTGTCTCCCTCTCTTGCCGAGCCCCCTCTCCTGACCCCCCTGAAATCCCTCTACCCTTCCCCTTCACCCCCCTCTGCTTCTTGGGGACCTGGGCCCACTCATCTACCCCTTCCAGCCCTTGCCCCTGTTTCCCCACCTGTGCTGCTGCCTCTGGAACCCCCACCTCCACGACCTCCCTCTGTGCCCCCCTTGCCCCCTGATCCCGACCCTGAACCCCCCTCCCCCCACCCCCTCCTCCTGCACCTCCTCTTCCCTCCCCCCATTATGCGACGCCCTAGGGCAGTCCCGGAAGGCATGCCCCAGACCACCACAAAGATTGCACCTGATCGAAGAACACTCTTCGGTGGGATGATCTTTCAATCCGCACTTAGCACATTGCTGTACTGGGCAGGACATGCTAAAATGGCGGAAAGACCCACACCGAAAACATTGTCTTGGCTGTCCCTTGTAAAAACATAGGATTCTGTCCCTTCCAATAAAAGCCGCTGAAGGAATGTGTTGTACTACCTGCCCTACCTGGTGAAGTTTAACCAAAGCCCCCCACGCCCCCGCCCAGACTCTACTTGGATCCGGGAGCTTGGTCAATGGAGTCCTCAACTCGGCATACCTGTGCAGCCAAAAGGCCAAGTCTGCCCCTGAGATGGACTCGTTACGGACTAGCAGAGTCACCTGCACCAGATCTGGCCGACTGATGGGAACTACCTTATAACATTTCCAATCCCCCCTTCCTCTTACCCCCTCATACTTTTCCCAGAAGACCTCCATGCCTCTCTGGGTCAGAAAACTGACATCGTATTCTGGGAGATTAACTGGATGAATACAGGCATAGAGGTCTTCTGGGACAAACCCTAACTCCAAAACTAGTTTCAACACTGTATCACGTGAAGGCATTCTCCCCTCCCCCACCCACTTGATTTGGACCACATTCCTTCTCTTGGGCGGTTGCCCATAACCCCTACCTCCCCCGAACCCAGCATCTGTGTCATTACTAAAGGAAAACTGCCCCTTCCCTCTTCCTCCTTCCCTATTAACCACATCTGCAAAAGAGGGCTGACCCTGCCTCCACTGACTTCCCCTCCTCCCAGAGCTTATCCCTTCCTTGCCTGAAGATCCCTCCCCCTCCTGCTGATCCTGCCCACCCCCTTTACCTTCCCTTACCATCTCCCCATCAACCCCCTCCCCCCTTCCACAAACTGGAACAGCAACCCGTTCACCAACCTTTTCACCAACAGAACAGTTACCCAAACCCTCTGCCCCTTCCCCCTTCCCCCTTCCCCCCTCCCTCACATCACAAATCAACATATCCTGAACATCATCCCCTCCCCCTCCCTCCTGCCCACAGTCAGTGCCCAGAGAACTGAGCCCCCTGGAATCTATAACCAGTTCTGAACAGTCCTTAACTTTCACAATGCTTCCCTGGGAGTGAGCTCCCTCTGCCTGGGCTGCCGATCCCCCAGCAATATCTTCTGTCAGAGACTGCTGATACACTCTGAGGAGAGCTCTGTTCTCCCTGCACCAGCAGGTCCCCCGTGAGGCTGCTTACAGTTTTTACAGAGCCAGAGTTTATCTCATCTTCCCTTCTGTGCCGGGGATTCCCTGAGCCTGGCTGTGCTGCTGAATCCACCACTTGTGGCTGAAAACCTGGTGCCTCAATCAGGGAGTTAACTAAGTTCACCTGTGTCTGCAGCCCTAAGACCTGCTGTTCATTAGTCTCCACACTCCCAATGTCCGTATGCTTTCCAGCTTGCTTTCCAGTGTTCACCTTCCCTGTCAAACTGTTGCCTGCATCAGTGTTGGGTAGTGCAGGCACTTTTTGTGAAATAACACAAAACCCCAAGTCACCGTCCTCAGTTTCAAAGACAGCAGAATGTGTAGGCTGACTGAGTTCCAACTCCATTGTGTTTTCAGCCATAGTCTCTGCAGCACCAACTGAGGTCTCTTCAACTCCTTCCCTCTCTTCTCTGGCAGCTGTCTCTAAGGTAAGGTTTGCAGGGTTCTGAGTTGCTAGATTCTTCATAAATTGTAAAGTGTCTTGACTGCTTGTCCCCACCACATTATCTACTGCAACCTGGTGTTTTGTAAAACAATCCTCAGATACCAACTCTCCTGTTTCCTCTGGCTGATTCTGGTTTGGCACTGTCCTGGGTTGAAATCTTTCCCTGGTAATATAGAGTTCCCTTAAAGGGTTATCAGAGCCCTTCTTCAGGGAGTCCAACACCTTTCTTTTCAGGCAAAGCTGCTTTCTCAAACGAGCTTCTTCCTTTCCATACAGACTCTTCTGTGCTGCTGGGGCCAACTTCTGCAGGGTTCTAGCCCTGTTTAGTTTTTTTCCCCAGCACTTCCACCTCCTTCCCCAGGGCCTCAATCCTCCTCACCCTGTCCACGATACCTCTGGCTGAAGAATCTGGGCTGCTGCTTCCCAGCTGCCCTACCCCCTCCTCCTCCTCTTCCTCAGACCACTCATCCTCACTGTACAATGGGTCCAGCACCGGCTGAAGCTCCTGACCCTCTTCCATCCTCTGTTCTGCCACTTTCTGGGCCTGCGGAACCCTCACCCTCTGCCTCCCCCTCCCATGCTCTTCGTGCTCCTTACCCGGTAACCGCTGGGTCATGGGAGGGGTGCTGGGTCTACTGTCCCCCCTGGACCTCGAGGCTCCATGGTCCAGGGGACTCCGCTCTCTTCTCCCAGGGGCCAGGCTCGGCTGAGAGCTGCTTCTCCATCTCTCCTGGTAGCTGGGCCCTGCCCTGAGGAGTGCTCCCCAGAGCCCTGCCTCATGGCTGGGAAGGGAGCTAGGCCTTGCTCCCCTCCCTTCCTCCAACCACAGAGCCTCCTGTAGTATGTCCTTCTCCTTCAGTGTCTAGCTACACACTGACTTGGAATGCCCTCCTGCGGGAGGTGGTGGAGATGAAAACGGTAACGGAATTCAAAAATGCATGGGATAAACATAAAGGAATCCTGTTCAGTAGGAATGGATCCTCAGAAGCTTAGCTTAGATTGGGTGGCAGAGCCAGTGGGGGGAGGCGGGGCTAGTGCTGGGCAGACTTCTACAGTCTGTGCCCTGAAAATGGCAGATACAAATCAAGGTCAGGTATACACAAAAAGTAGCACATATGAGTATCTTGTTGGGCAGACTGGATGGACTGTGTAGGTCTTTCTCTGTCGTCATCTACTATGTTACTATCCAGCTTATTTTCAAAGGAGAAGGGCGCCCATCTTCCGACACAAATCGGGAGATGGGCGTCCTTCTCCTAAGGGCGCCCAAATCAGTATAATCAAAAGCCGATTTTGGGCGTCCTCAACTGCTTTCCATTGCAGGGCGGCCAAAGTTCAAGGGAGCATTTCGGCAGTGTACCAAAGGCGGGACGGGGGCATGGTTAAATGGGCATCCTCGGCCAGTAATGGAAAAAAGGGCGTCCCTCACGAGCATTTGGCCGACTTTACTTGGTCCCTTTTTGTTCACGACCAAGCCTTGAAAAGGTGCCCAAACTGACCAGATGACCACTGGAGAGAATCGGGGATCACCTCCCCTTACTCCCCCAGTGGTCACCAACTCCCTCCCACCCAAAAAAAACAAATTAAAAAACATTTTTTTTGCCAGACTCTATGCCAGCCTCAAATATCATACCCAGCTCCATCACAGCACTATGCAGGTCCCTGGAGCAGTTTTCAGTGGGTACTGCAGTGTACTTTAGGCAGGCGGACCCAGGCCCATCCCCCCCTACCTGTTACACTTGTGGTGGTAAATGGGAGCCCTCCGAAACCCACCCGAATCCCACTGTACCCACATCTAGGTGCCCTCCATTACCCTTTAAGGGCTATGGTAGTGTTGTACAGTTGTGGGTAGTGGGTTTTGGGGGGGTTTGGGGGGGGCTCAGCACACAAGGTAAGGGAGCTAAGCACCTGGGAGCAATTTGTGAAGTCCGCTGCAGTGCCCCCTGGGGTGCCCGGTTGGCATCCTGGCATGTGAGAGGGGATCAGTGCACTACGAATGCTGGCTCCTCCCACGACCAAATGGCTTGCATTTGTTCGTTTTTGAGATGGCTGTCCTTGGTTTCCATTATCGGCAAAAACCAAGGGCGCCCATCTCTAAGGTCGACCTAAATGTCAAAATGGTAGACCCAAATGTTGAGATTTGGCCGTCCCTGACTGTATTATCAAAACGAAAGATGGACACCCATCTTGTTTCAATAATACAGGATGCCCCGCCCCTTCGCCGGGCTGTCCTTAAAGATGGGTGCCCAGTTCGATTATGCCCCTCTATGTTACTATGTCCAGTGACGGAGATGGAACAGGGCTCGACATCCGGAGACTTAGCAGGGCTGAGGGCCAAGCAGGGCCGAAACAGGAGGATGGGTAGGCACAAGCAACCCAGATACAGATGCACACCATTGCATAATGCCATCCAGCAGCTCAGGGAGCAAGGTCCAGATGCACTGAAAAGCCGAGGTTGCAGCTGAAGCGCAGGTTGCAGAACCACTGGGGTCGACATAGGAGCTGAATTTTGACTGCTAGGAGACAGGCGCATCAGTACCTCCTACATGGAGGGAGAGCGGTCCTCACAGCATTGACGCTTCTCGGGTTTCAAATCCTTCAACGTCCCAGAGCTCCCGGAACCATGTGTTGAGGTTGACCGATGACGATCTGATGATGATGCTTCTTGGCCTTCTCCCAAAGCATGTCACCAAGGCTCTTTGGTGCCAACAAGGCCAACGTCAAATCCATACATCACCTTGGGGTCGGATCCGATGATGGACGGTCCAAGGGGCCTTGCACAGCAGGAGGCCTTAAGGCAGGTGGAGACCCACTTGATGCTTTACTGCTCCCAGTGTCTAAGGACCTAGTAGCAGCCATGCTTACCGATGCTCCCGATACCGGTGTGATGCTCAATGTCAATTCCAACGCCTCTGACCTCGAATGCTGACGTCGAGTAACCAGACTTGGCTCCAAAAATCCTCTCTCGCTGAGCCTCTGGAAACCTGGGTTCTCTTCTTCATGTGAAGACAGAGAAAACAATTAGCAGGGCCATAGTCAGGCCCAAGACACTGCCGACACTAAGAATGGGTGTCTTTCCCACAGACTGTCCAAGTGCACCGGGTACAGCACTTGAAGCCACTGGGAATCTTCTTGGACATGGACGGAAAAACTTTGTCGGCTAAATTAAATGACACGGTAGTGCAAGAAAAAGGGGCTAAAGTCAATGGAGAAACAAACAAAACTTAAAACAGGGCAAAAAACTAAATAAATTAAAGGAAGGAAAAATGAAGGTTCCAACAACAGGAACAGACTTAAAAGGCCGAAAAAATAGCCAGAAGACACAAAAATAGCTCTCTAAGACTGAACAACGTTGAGGAGAAGATAAGAAAAACATGTTCTCTTCACGCGGAAAAAGAAGAACTAAGGAGATCGTGTTCTCATGGTGGGCGGGAAGATACTCTTGCATACACAGTGGAGCACTTCTCGCGCTCTACAAAACTCTAATTTAGCTATGGTAAATTACAGACTGGGCGACGCAGATCAGCGTCACCCACGTGAGAATATATAAGCCTGCTTGTCCTCGGAGAACCTATATGCCTCGAACCACAGGTTTCCAAGCTAACTTCGAGTGTTTTCAACTCACTATGGAAACTAAAAAGATTTGAGACCCTTCTTCTCAAGTTCAATTTTGCAAACCTTGGTTCAAGCAATAGTATTACCTAAAAAAGTAAAATGGCCACTGATTGACGGGCTTCAGAAGCCGTTGGCTCCAGCAACCATTGCGGAGCAAGCCCATTTTTGGGCTGTGGATTGGCCTGATTTTGTCCGTGCCCACTTCCTTGGTACCGCGGTGCTCGGATTGTCTTCTTGATAGATCGGTTTTGGTCCGGGATCTCAGGGGGAGTTGCTGTCTGTTGTTGCTTCATCGCTGGCGTGTCAGCGAGTCAGCGGGGGACCCGATTGCATCGACAGTGCGGTTGCAGGTGCCAGAGAGCGAGGTCCGGTTTAGCGCAATGCAGGGAGCCTGTTTGACTGTTGATCCACATTTCCCAGGCGCCTATATGCCTCGATTCTTCACCAGCCTTTCCAATGGGCCACTGGCGTCCCTTGCGCTGTGGGTCCTCTTTCGGTGTGCTCCGCCAGCGTCGATTTCTGCTCTGCTTTGCCTCCAGGCTGTGGCTGTCACTAGAGTCAAAACCTTCTTGGCTTTGCTGCTGGACTGGGGTGGTCGTCCTCGGTGATGCTGGCTGCTGTTCATCTATTCTGCAACTGCTTTGTGCTTGGAGAGTGCTGCACGTTGAAGGGGCCCTGTTTTCTCCTGGATCACCGATTCCAGCCGTTGGCCACCACCCGCATTCCTGTCCTGTTCGCAGGATCTGATTATCTGCCTTAATGTGTCTCAGCGAGTCAAGACCTGATTTTGGACTCCCTCATTACTTTCTCTTCTTTTTGTTTTCTTTTCCTTGCCTACTTATTTGTTTAAATATTGTATTTATATTCCCTTCCCTTCCTCCGTTCCCTCTACCCTCTCTACTGCGACGCTGGATCTGGTGCTCACAAATGGGGATAGTGTGTCAAATGTCCAAGTGGGTGCACACCTGGGAAGCAGTGACCATCAAACGGTTTGGTTTGAGATGACAGCTGAAGTCAAGGGCGGCCACTCTAAACTCAAAGTCCTAGATTTCAAGCGTGCTGACTTTAGTAAAATGGGGGAATACCTGAGGAAGGAGCTGATGGGCTGGGAGGACGTACGAGAAGTGGAAGGGCAGTGGTCCAGGCTGAAAGAAGTAATAAATAGGGCCACAGACCTTTATGTAAGGAGAGTAAATAAAAGCAAGAGAAAAAGGAAACCGATATGGTTCTCCAAGCAAGTGGCTGACAAAATAAAGGCTAAAGAATTAGCATTCCAGAAATATAGAAAATTTCAAGAACAGGAACACGGGGAGGAATACCGGATGAAACTGAAAGAAGCCAAGAGTGAGGTACGTCTGGCGAAGGCGCAAGCGGAAGAACAAATAGCTAGAAATGTAAGGAGGGGCGACAAAAATTTCTTCAGGTATATTAGTGAAAGGAGAATGACTAAAAAGGGAATTGTGAGACTAAAAGACACTGCGAACCGCTATGTAGATAATGATGAAGAAAAAGCCAATTTGCTAAATAGATACTTTTGTTCTGTTTTCACTGAAGAAAATCCTGGGGAAGGACCGCGAGGGACTGGCAAAAGTACACCTGAGAATGGAATGGATATAGCACCGTTCACGGAAAAGAGTGTGTATCAACAACTTGGAAAGCTAAAGGTGGAAAAAAGCCATGGGACCAGACGGGATCCACCCCAGAATATTGAGGGAGCTCAGAGAGGTTCTGGCGGGTCCTCTTAAAGATTTGTTTAATAAATCCTTGGAGACGGGAGAGGCTCCGAGGGATTGGAAAATGGCGGAGGTGGTCCCTCTTCACAAAAGTGGTGATAGGGAAGAAGCTGGAAACTACAGACCGGTAAGCCTCACTTCGGTTATTGGAAAAGTAATGGAAGCGATGTTGAAGGAAAGGATAGTGAATTTCCTGGAAGCCAATAAGTTGCAAGATCCAAGAAAACATGGTTTTACCAAAGGGAAATCGTGCCAAACGAATCTCATTGAATTCTTTGATTGGGTAACTGGAGAACTGAATCATCGACGTGCTATAGACGTAATCTACTTAGATTTTAGCAAAGCTTTTGACACGGTACCCCCACAGGAGGCTCTTAAATAAACTCGATGGGCTGAAGATAGGTCCCGAAGTGGTGAACTGGATTAGGAACTGGTTGATGGACAGACGCCAGAGGGTGGTGGTAAATGGAGTTCGCTCGGAGGGAAAGGTGAGTAGTGGAGTGCCTCAGGGATCGGTGCTGGGGCCGATTCTGTTCAATATATTTGTGAGTGACATTGCCGAAGGGTTAGAAGGTAAAGTTTGCCTATTTGCGGATGATACTAAGATTTGCAACAGAATGGACACCCGGGAGGGAGTGGAAAGCATGAAAAAGGATCTGAGGAAGCTAGAAGAATGGTCTAAGGTTTGGCAATTAAAATTCAATGCGAAGAAATGCAAAGTGATGCATTTAGGGAGTAGAAACCCACGAGAGACTTATGTGTTAGGCGGTGAGAATCTGATAGGTACTGAGGGGGAGAGGGATCTTGGGGTGATAGTATCCGAGGATCTGAAGGCGACGAAACAGTGTGACAAGGCGGTGGCCGTAGCGAGAAGGTTGCTAGGCTGTATAGAGAGAGGTGTGATCAGCAGAAGAAAGGAAGTGTTGATGCCCCTGTACAAGTCGTTGGTCAGGCCCCACCTGGAGTATTGTGTTCAGTTTTGGAGGCCGTACCTTGCGAAGGATGTTAAAAAAATGGAAGCGGTGCAAAGAAAAGCTACAAGAATGGTATGGGATTGCGTTCCAAGATGTATGAAGAGAGACTTGCTGACCTGAACATGTATACCCTGGAGGAAAGGAGGAACAGGGGTGATATGATACAGACGTTCAAATATTTGAAAGGTATTAATCCACAAACGAATCTTTTCCGGAGATGGGAAGGCGGTAGAACAAGAGGACATGAAATGAGATTGAAGGGGGGCAGACTCAGGAAAGATGTCAGGAAGTATTTTTTCACAGAGAGGGTGGTGGACGCTTGGAATGCCCTCCCGCGGGAGGTGGTGGAGATGAAAACGGTAACGGAATTCAAACATGCGTGGGATATGCATAAAGGAATCCTGTGCAGTAGGATTGGATCCTCAGCAGCTTAGCCGAAATTGGGTGGTGGAGCAGGTGGGGGAAGAGGGGTTGGTGGTTGGGAGGTGAGGATAGTGGAGGGCAGACTTATACGGTCTGTGCCAGAGCCGGTGATGGGAGGCGGGACTGGTGGTTGGGAGGCGGGAAATACTGCTGGGCAGACTTGTACGGTCTATGCCCTGAAAAAGGCAGGTACAAATCAAGGTAAGGATACACATATGAGTTTATCTTGTTGGGCAGACTGGATGGACTGTGCAGGTCTTTTTCTGCCGTCATCTACTATGTTACTATGTTACTGTCATTGTAATTGTTTCTTTAGTTCATTGTAAGCCGCTTAGAGGCTGCTTTATGTGGTAAAAACGGGGTATAAATGATCTAAATAAATAAATTTGATTATTGTAATGCCACGCGTGCTGGAATTAAAAACTTCCTTCTCAAAAAGCTACAAACAGCTGAGAACACTGTTGCCCGCTTTGTGTGCAGAGAACCTCATTATGCAAAAGCATCTCCTCTCTTATTAAAATTATATTGGCTCAAAATAAATTCAAGAGTAACATTCAAGTTATGTGTATTTTTTCTACTAAATTCTTTATGGCATGTCCCCCTCTTATATACAACAACTTTTTGAACTGCCTTCATGCAATGCACTAATAACTTCTAGAGATTACCTTACTCTCCATTTTCCTAGTTGCCAAGTTGGAATATATTGCACTAAATGAAAAATTAGATATAATAGGCATCTCTGAGACCTGGTGGAAGGAGGATAACCAGTGGGACACTGTCATACCGGGGTACAAATTATATCGTAGTGATAGGGTGAATCGGATTGGTGGAGGGGTAGCATTGTATATTAACGAGAGCCTTGAATCAAATAGATTGAAAATTCTGCAGGAAACAAAACACTCCTTGGAATCACTGTGGATTGAAATTCCATGTGCAAAGGGGAAAAGGATAGTGATAGGAGTGTACTACCGTCCGCCTGGCCAGGACGAACAGACGGATGCGGAAATGTTAAAGGAAATCAGGGACGCAAACAAACTGGGCAACACAATAATAATGGGGGATTTCAATTACCCGCATATAGACTGGGTTAATGTAACATCTGTACACGCAAGGGACATAAGATTTCTTGATGAAATCAAGGACAGCTTCATGGAACAGCTAGTTCAGGAGCCGACAAGAGAAGGAAAAATACTAGACTTAGTCCTTAGTGGTGCTCATGATCTAGTGCAGGGGGTAACGATACGAGGGCCGCTTGATAACAGTGATCATAATATGATCGGTTTTGATATTGGCATTGAAGGAAGTGAAACTAGGAAATCAAGTACGCTAGCGTTTAACTATAGAAAAGGTGATTACGACAAAATGAGAAAAATGGTGAAAAAAAGACTGAAAGGAGCAGCTCGCAGAGTAAAAAACTTGCATCAGGCGTGGATGCTGTTTAAAAACACCATCCTAGAGGTTCAGGACAAATATATTCCACGTATTGGAAAAAAGGGAAAAAAGACTAAACGTCAGCCGGCGTGGCTAAACAGTAAGATAAAGGAAATCATTAGAGCCAAAAAACAATCCTTCAGAAAGTGGAGAAGAGAACCAACTGAAAGTAACAGGATAGATCATAAGGAATGCCAAGCCAAATGCAAAGCGGAGATAAGGAGGGCAAAAAAGGACTTTGAGAAGAAATTAGCGTTGGAAGCAAAAATACATAGTAAAAATTTTTTTAGATACATTAAAAGCAGGAAACCGGCCAAAGAGTCGGTTGGGCCGCTGGACGAAAATGGTGTTAAAGGGGCGATCAAGGAGGACAAAGCCGTAGCGGAGAAATTAAATGAATTCTTTGCTTCGGTCTTCACCGAGGAGGATTTGGGGGGGACACCGGTGCCGGAAAGAATATTTGAAGCGGGGGAGTCGGAGAAACTAAACAAATTCTCTGTAACCTTGGAGGATGTAATGGGTCAGTTCAGCAAGCTGAAGAGTAGTAAATCACCGGGACCTGATGGTATTCATCCCAGAGTATTAATAGAACTAAAAAATGAACTTGCGGAGCTACTGTTAGAAATATGCAATCTGTCCCTAAAATCGAGTGTAGTACCGGAAGACTGGAGGGTAGCCAATGTTACTCCGATTTTTAAGAAGGGTTCCAGAGGAGATCCGGGAAATTATAGACCGGTGAGTCTGACGTCGGTGCCGGGCAAGATGGTGGAGGCTATTATTAAGAATAAAATTGCAGAGCATATACAAAAACATGGACTGATGAGACAAAGTCAGCACGGATTTAGTGAAGGGAAGTCTTGCCTCACCAATCTAATGCATTTTTTTGAGGGGGTAAGCAAACATGTGGACAATGGGGAGCCGGTTGATATTGTATATCTGGATTTTCAGAAGGCGTTTGACAAAGTGCCGCACGAAAGACTCCTGAAGAAATTGCAGAGTCATGGAATCGGAGGTAGGGTATTATTATGGATTAAGAACTGGTTGAAAGATAGGAAGCAGAGAGTAGGATTGCGTGGCCAGTATTCTCAGTGGAGGAGGGTAGTTAGTGGGGTCCCGCAGGGGTCTGTGCTGGGTCCGTTGCTTTTTAATGTATTTATAAATGACCTAGAGATGGGAATAACTAGTGAGGTAATTAAATTCGCCGATGACACAAAATTATTCAGGGTCGTCAAGTCGCAGGAGGAATGTGAACGATTACAGGAGGACCTTGCGAGACTGGGAGAATGGGCGTGCAAGTGGCAGATGAAGTTCAATGTTGACAAGTGCAAAGTGATGCATGTGGGTAAGAGGAACCCGAATTATAGCTACGTCTTGCAAGGTTCCGCGTTAGGAGTTACGGATCAAGAAAGGGATCTGGGTGTCGTCGTCGATGATACGCTGAAACCTTCTGCTCAGTGTGCTGCTGCGGCTAGGAAAGCGAATAGAATGTTGGGTGTTATTAGGAAGGGTATGGAGTCCAGGTGTGCGGATGTTATAATGCCGTTGTATCGCTCCATGGTGCGACCGCACCTGGAGTATTGTGTTCAGTACTGGTCTCCGTATCTCAAAAAAGATATAGTAGAATTGGAAAAGGTACAGCGAAGGGCGACGAAAATGATAGTGGGGATGGGACGACTTTCCTATGAAGAGAGGCTGAGAAGGCTAGGGCTTTTCAGCTTGGAGAAGAGACGGCTGAGGGGAGATATGATAGAAGTGTATAAAATAATGAGTGGAATGGATCGGGTGGATGTGAAGCGACTGTTCACGCTATCCAAAAATACTAGGACTAGAGGGCATGAGTTGAAGCTACAGTGTGGTAAATTTAAAACGAATCGGAGAAAATTTTTCTTCACCCAACGTGTAATTAGACTCTGGAATTCGTTGCCGGAGAACGTGGTACGGGCGGTTAGCTTGACGGAGTTTAAAAAGGGGTTAGATAGATTCCTAAAGGACAAGTCCATAGACCGCTATTAAATGGACTTGGAAAAATTCCGCATTTTTAGGTATAACTTGTCTGGAATGTTTTTACGTTTGGGGAGCGTGCCAGGTGCCCTTGACCTGGATTGGCCACTGTCGGTGACAGGATGCTGGGCTAGATGGACCTTTGGTCTTTCCCAGTATGGCACTACTTATGTACTTATGTAACTACTTTACAAATCAATTCATATTGCAGGTTTCACACATCAAAGTACAAAAAACTGGAATTCCTTACCCAAATGACTAAGGCATATCAATGATTATTTGAAGCTTCGTAAACTACTAAAAACCTTCCTAATAAGCATGTCTTTCACCAAGGAAAATAATTGTTAAATTCGTTATCATGCCACCCTGTTCAGACTGTTCTACTACTCATGCTTCTTGTCTCCATAAGGCAATATATTCTATGAACTCACAGCTACTTATCTTATCAAAATGCACACAATATTGATGCTGTTATTGTTTTTCTTTACAACTTAATTACTTTACAAATTCACAGTTATATATCTCATCTTAATTGTACTTAATATTAATGTTATCATAATTGTGAGCCACATTGAACCTGAGCATATAAATTAAGTGCAACTACTTACATCAGCCATAGAGCTGGTGCGCATATTTGTGCCTAGATAGCTTAAAAACACACACAAATTACAGTAATCTAAAATTTACGTATTGTAACTGTCTGCCTTGCCCATAATCCACCCGTATATATGCTCACCTTCAAACTACATGTTATGGCACATACATGCATGGTTACAGAACAGCACATAGTGGGCATGCTAGTCGTTTACACACACGTCAATATTTGCAAATAAATGACTGGAATACTGGCATTTACATGTGTTCAGGCAGCCTAACTTTAGGCGGCTCCTTATAGAAGTACTCCCAAAATGCCATATAAAAGTATTCACCCTTGTACGTTTTCACATTCTTCTCTCTAAAAGACAGAATTCAAAATGTGCATACAGGATGTGTAAAGTGAAATAATTCTGAAATCTATTTATTTCGAGAGCATAATATGATCAATGTATAAGGATGTGAAGACTTAACAAGGCATTGTACAAATTAGAAAAAGACTGTTGGACCTCTTCAATCATAAATGTTGATCAAAAATTAATGCATTAGAGCCTACACAGCTTTGTTCTTCATTTTTTTAAAACAATTTGGTTCCTAGTCAGTATTTTTCTTTAACTATAACTCTATGTTTTATTTACTGTTACTGCTTTTCTCTTAAGTTTCTCTAGTGAAACATATTCTTTTGACAAGAAGTGGCCCAAATTGTCATTGGTCTACTTACAGCATCGATGATAACTGAATCTGGCGTTCTTCCAGTGAATGTGTAACCAAGTTTTCTTGCTCCCTTTACTAATGCACTTTCATCTGTACAAAAAAGAGTTTGGATTTACTGGAGATCAGACATGGTCATGAGCAAGCACAAAATTCCGCTTGAAAGAAGTCACATCCAATAGTACAGTATCTCTGGGGTACTTTTATATTTCAAATTAGATAGTCTGAGAGAAGAGGACATCTCTGTGGGTAACTGCCATTATTTTATCCTGGGCTTGGTAACTTAAAGATTAGGGTTTAAAAGAGGAATTGTAGGATATTGATAAACACAGTTAGAATTTTAAAATTAAAAAAAGGCAAGCAAACTTTATTAGCTAATCTCCATACCCTTTTCCCCATAGTTTTAAAACTTGAGGTTTCTGCCACAGCATTAACAGAAGGCTCAGAAGGGCCCAGTTTAGTCTTAGAAAGAAAATAAAAATAAAAGACAGGGAAGAAAGTATTATTAACTAGTTTCCATACTGTACAATCCCTTTTCCCTATAGTTTTAAACTTAAACTTTCAATAGAGGTAGAAACTTAACAGCCAAGAGTATAAAAAGGATAGTAGCAATCAGGGGCGTAGCTACGGGTGGGCCTGGGTGGGCCCAGGCCCACCCAATATCAGGTCAGGCCCACCCAGTCTCTCTGATCCGCAAATTGGTATCTGCCTCTCTGATCCGCGAATCGGTACCTATCTTCTTAAGCACCGGTTAGGCTGCAGCATGCAGCCACGTGGAAGCCTCCAGCGCTGTGACAGGAAGCCAAGAGAAGCCTTCCTGCCTGCCTTTTATATTGTTGCTGCAGTGTTCGGGAAATCGGTAACCTAACCAGGACCTGCTCGTATGCAGCTGTATCTGCTGCTGCATGCTGCTAGCTGGAGCCTGCTCCCAGACCCGCGGCCCGTGCACAAAATGCATGGCCCGATGGCCCCCCTCCTCCGGCCCGCGCACACAGCGCCTGATCTCCCCGGCCCACGCACACAGCGTCTGATCTCCCCGGCAGTGCAAACAGCGCCTGATCTCACCTCTGTAGCCTGCGCACATAGCGCCTGGTCCTCTAGGCCCATGCACACAGCGCCTGTGTCCCCCCCCGCAGCCCAACCACACACACTGAGGCCTATTTTCAAAGCACTTAGACTTACAAAGTCCCATAGTAACCTATGGAACTTTGTAAGTCTAAGTGCTTTGAAAATGAGCCCCACTGCCTATCTCGGTCCGCATGCACACTGTCTGCCGCCCCCCCCCCCAGCCCATACACACTGGTCTGCCACGGCTTGAGTCTCCCCCACACCAGGCAGACACACAGCGCACCGAGGAGGAGTGTGCTCCTAGAACCCGGACTCCCACGTGCACAATCATCGGGGCAGTAGACTTCTATATGAAGCTCAAGACCAGGTAACATAAATTTTTTTTTACTATTTGTATTGCTGTTGGGTTGCTGGGTGGGGGTGGGCTCTGCACTACCCAGGTTTAAAAAAATATTAAATATAAAACTTTTTTTTGTTTTACCTGGGCAGTGCAGAGTTCACCTCCACCCAGAAATCCACCAACATTAAATATAAATGGGTTTCTGGATGGGGGTGGGTTCTGTAGTACCCAGGATGTGTTTATAAAATAAAAAGGGTTTATATTTAATGCAGATGCCAGACTAGGGGGTAGGGGGCAGGGCTGATGCTAGGCCACTGGGAGGAGTGGGGGGTAGGGAAGCGTAGGGCAGATTCCTGAATGGGGAGATAGAAAGGGAAGGGAAGGGCTGATGCAGGGCTACAGGACAATTTCAAATTCTTGGTCCTTTATTCTACAATTAATGATGATTGATCTGCGTTCTGCCTGTGACTGAGATTCTGCAAGCATGTGGTGTGCATGGGGATCTGTATTAGTCTGACTTGTCTGGCTTTTCAATGAGACATGTATTGCTATTTTATATATTCACTGTTTCCTTTTTAAAGGTGCAGTTTTTGGTATTTGAGTGTTCAGAATTGGTGGTGTTAAGATTTGCAACATAGGTTCTGAATATGTATGAGGTTTATGTTGATGTAGGACAGCTGTTGGCCAGACTGTATATTAAAAATCCATCATCAAGTGCATTATAAGGCATTATTTAGGAGTATCCCAAGAAACAATACTCACACCTATACATACATAGTGCCCACCCATATTAGCTCTGGGCCCACCAAAAATGTCAGGTCTGGCTACGCCACTGGTAGCAATGCTTGAACTGTCCTAAAAGAAACTTATTTTGTGTTCTTGCCTGCTGGAGAGGTAGCACTGCAGTTGGCCTGAATTAGGTGTTAATTAAGGTGTGACAAAGTAGAATAATTGCTAAGGTTACTAAGGACAATTTGATTTCTGGGCTAGCTTCAAAAGGTTTGTTTGTAATAGTCTCCTTAGAATCCAAACTATATAGAAAGGTCCCACTTAACTTTCTTTCCGAGAAGTTCTGAGAGAAGACATCTCTGTGAGTAAGTAACATTATTTTATCCTGAGCTTGGTAACTTAGGGGTCCTTTTACTAAGGTGCGCTGAAAAATGGCCTGCGGTAGTGTAGACACATGTTTTGGGCACTCAAAGAATTATTTTTAGCACACCTACAAAAAATGCCTTTTTTTGCTGAAAATGAACATGCGGCAAAATGAAAATTGCCGCGCGTCCATTTTGGGTCTGAGACCTTACCACAAGTCATTGCCCTAGCGGTAAGGTCTCACACAGTAACCGGGCAGTTATGGTCTATGCGCGTCAAATTCCACTTGATGAGAATAGCTATTGTGCGTCAGAAAATAAAAAATATTTTTTAGACATGCGTAGCGGACATGTGCCAAAACTGAAATTACCGGAAGAGCCATGCGCTACCAAGGGGCGTAGCCAGACCTCGGGGGGATGGGGGCCCAGAACCCAAGGTGAGGGGGCACATTTTAGCCCGCCTCCCCCAGCCGCTGACCGTTCCCCACTAATTTTGACACCCCCCACCGCCGACGACCCTCCCCCTGTCACTTTCGACCCCCCCCCCGCCAGGTACCTTTGCTGGCAGGGGTCTCAACCCCCGCCAGCTTAGTCTTCTTCAGCGCCAGTCTCCAGCACGTTCGTTCACTTCGCTGATATGTGCTGTGAGTCCTGACATCCAGCACGTCCCTTTAAGTGAAACTGAGCAAAGAACAGCAGAGGTACCTGGCGGCGGGGAGTCAAAAGTGGCGGGGGATGGTCAGCGGGGGGGGGGGGAGTCGAAAGTGGAGGAGGCCAGGACAAAATCTGTGGGGGCCCATGCCCCCGTGCCCCCACCTAGCTACGCCCATGGCGCTAACCAGGTATTAACTCCAATTTGGCGTGCATTGGGCGCCTACACGGCTTATTAAAAGGACCCCTGAAAGATTAGGGTTTAAAAGAGGAATTGTAGGATATTGATAAAAACAGTTAGAACTTTAAAATCAAGCAAACTCTATTAGCTAGTCTCCATACCCTTTTCCCCATAGTTTTAAAACTTGAAGTTTCTGCCACAGCTTAAAGATTAGGGTTTAGAAGAGGAATTGTAGGATACTGATAAACACAGTTAGAATTTTTAAATAAAAAAAAAGCAAGCAAACTTTATTAGCTAGCCTCCATACGCTTTTCCCCATAGTTTTAAAACTTGAAGTTTGTGCCACAGCATTAACAGATAGTCTCTAGAAGGCACAGAAGGACCCAGTTCAGTCCTCAATCCCACCCACCCCTAGCTCAACTCTTCATTTACAGTCAATTATTTTAATTAGGACAACAAGAGGGGAATTTTCATTAGAGTTTTAATTACATTTAATTAGTTTCTAAGAAGCAAACCCCAAATAAATTACAAATTACACCTGCCATAAAAATCGTTATATTCATCTAATATCCCTGGTAACTTAAGAAGTTTTAATTAAATAACTCTATAATACTAAGATGCAGGCAGTAGTCCAGCAGCGAAAGGGGTGATATCCACTCTTTTGCATTGAGTGTCACATGTATGATTATCTCCCATTTGGTGAGATGTCATATGTGTATGCTCGATGCAAATAGCTCCTAGCTCACAGAGAACGGGTCCGTTCTCTTGAGGCTAGATTAGCAGGCTAGGAGGAGCTGAGGGAGACAGAGAGGTACATAGAGGAAGCCTACAGGGATGTTGTAGAGAAGTCCCACCTCCAATCTGGCAGCCCCTATGCTGTCCTGGAGGAAGGAGGCCTTCTAAAAAGAGAGCATCACCCTGGTGCAGTTGGAAGTAATCCTATAGACAGAACCAGCACACCAGCGAATGCAATATCCTCTCGCACCGAGGATGTGTCTCCAGGAGTTACAGCCCAGGTGGGAAGAGTTAGGACAGCTGTTGAAGTAGGTGATTTGATTATTAGGCATGTAGATAGCTGGGTGGCTGGTGGACTTGAGGACTGCCAGGTCATTTGCCTGCCTGGTGTGAAGGTGCAGACCTCACGTGTCACCTAGATAGGATTTTAGATAGTGCTGGGGAGGAGCCGGCTGTCTTGGTACTGCGGGTGCCAATGACATAGGGAAACGTGGGAGAGAGGTTCTGGAAGCCAAATTAGGCTCTTAGGTAGAAAGCTCAAATCCAAAACCTGTAGGGTAGCATTTTCTGAAGTGCTACCCGTTCCAAGCACAGGGCCCAAGAGACAGGCAGAGCTCTGGAGTCTCAATGCATAGATGAGACGATGGTTCAGGGAGGAGGGTTTTAGATTTGTTAGGAACTGGGTAACATTCTGGGGAAGGGGGAGCCTATTCTGGAAGGATGGGCTCCACCTTAACCAGGGTGGGACCAGGCTGCTGGAATCGGCATTTAAAAAGGAGATAGAGCAGCTTTTAAACTAGAAACTGGGGGAAGGCCGACAGTCACTCAGATACGCATGGTTAAGAACAAGGTATCTTTCGAAGGTATCACCAAAACAAGAAAGAGTATCCCGATAGCGAGGTTGCAAAAGAGACCATAGTAGATCAAGTGTCCTTAAATAAAAATCAGACAAAAGATTGAAAATTATTACTGTCAAGTACTGAGCATGACGTAAATAGGAACAACAAACATAGTTAGAAATGTCTATATGCGAATGCCAGAAGCCTAAAAAATTAGATGGGAGAGCCAGAATATATTGCACTAAATGAAAAATTAGATATAATAGGCATCTCTGAGTCCTGGTTGAAGGTGGATAACCAGTGGGACACTTTCATACCAGGGTACAAATTATATCGTAGTGATAGGGTGGATCGAATTGGTGGAGGGGAAGCATTGTATGTTAAGGAGGGCCTTGAATCAAATAGATTGAAAATTCTGCAGGAAACAAAATACACCTTGGAATCCCTATGGATTCAAATTCCATGTGTAAAAGGAAAAGAATAGTGCCAGGATGAACAGACAGATGTAGAGATGTTATCAGAAATTAGGGAGGCTAACAAACTGGGCAACTCAATAATAAAGCGAAGATACTTACCTGTAACAGATATTCTCCAAGGACAGCAGGCTGATTGTTCTCACATGTGGGTGACGTCCACAGCAGCCCCAGGTCCGGAAAATATTCCTAGCAACAAAGCTTGCTAGAGCCTTTGAGCGCGCGGCCATCTTCCTGCCCGTCGCGCGAGAGTCCCGCTTCAGTCAACTTAAGAAGCAAAAACCAAAGAAAAGGAACAACTCCAAAGGGGAGGTGGGTGGGTTTGTGAGAACAATCAGCCTGCTGTCCTCGGAGAATACCTGCTACAGGTAAGTATCTTCGCTTTCTCCGAGGACAAGCAGGCTACTTGTTCTCACATGTGGGGTATCCCTAGCCCCCAGGCTCATTCAAAACAATAAACAGTGGTCAATTGGACCTCACAACGGTGAGGAAATAACAGAGATTGACCTACGAAGAAACATCTAACTGAGAGTGCAGCCTGGAACAGAACAAAAAAGGGCCTAGGGGAGTGGAGTTGGATTCTAAACCCCGAACAGATTCTGCAGGACTGACTGCCTAAACTGACTGTCGCATCGGCTACATTGCTGAAGGCAGTAATGAGATGTGAATGTGTGAACTGATGACCACGTCGCAGCCTTGAAAATTTCTTCGATAGTGACTGACTTGAAGTGGGCCACTGACGCTGCCATGGCTCGAACACTATGAGCCGTGACATGACCCTCAAGAGTCAACCCAGCTTGGGCGTAAGTGAAGGAAATGCAATCTGCTAGCCAACTGGAAATGGTGCATTTCACGACAGCCACGCCCTTTCTGTTGGGATTGAAAGAAACAAACATTTGGGTGGACTGTCTGAAGGGGCTTGTCCGCTCCACATAGAAGGCCAATGCTCTCTTGCAGTTCAATGTCTGCAACTGACGTTCAGCAGGGCGGGTATGAGGACGGGGAAAAAATGTTGGCAAGACAATTGACTGGTTTAGATGGAACTCCGACACCACCTTCGGCAGGAACTTAGGGTGAGTGCGAAGGACTACTCTGTTATGATGAAATTTAGTATAGAGAACATGGGCTACCAAAGCTTGAAGCTCACTAACTCTATGAGCTGAAGTAACAGCCACCAAGAAAATGACCTTCCAGGTCAAGTACTTCAGATGGCAGGAATTCAGTGGCTCAAAAGGAGGCTTCATCAGCTGGGTGAGAACGACGTTGAGATCCCATGACACCGTAGGAGGTTTGACAGGGGGCTTTGACAAAAGCAAACCTCTCATGAATCGAACAACTAAAGGCTGTCCAGAGATAGGCTTACCCTGCACACGATAATGATAAGCACTAATAGCACTAAGGTGAACTCTTACGGAGTTGGTCTTAAGACCAGACTCTGAAAAGTGCAGAAGGTACTCAAGCAGGGTCTGTGTAGGACAAGAACGAGGATCTAGGGCCTGGCTATCACACCAGACGGCAAACCTCCTCCATTTAAAAGAGTAACACCTCTTTGTGGAATCTTTTCTGGAAGCAAGCAAGACTCGTAAGACACCCTCAGAAAGACCCAAGGAGACAAAGTCTATGCTCTCAATGTCCAGGCCGTGACAGCCAGAGACTGGAGGTTGGGATGCAGAAGCGCCCCCTTGTTCTGAGTGATGAGGGTTGGAAAACACTCCAATCTCCACGGTTCTTCGGAGGATAAGTCCAGAAGAAGAGGGAACCAAATCTGATGCGGCCAGAAAGGAGCTATCAGAATCATGGTTCCACGGTCTTGCCTGAGTTTCAGCAGTCTTCCCCACCAGAAGTATAGGAGGATATGCATACAGAAGGCCCTTCCCCCAATGAAGAAGTAAAGCATCCGACGCTAGTCTGTCGTGGGCCTGAAGTCTGGAACAGAAGTGAGGGACCTTGTGATTGATCTGAGTGGCAAAAAAATCCACAGAGGGGGTGCCCCAGGCTCGGAAGATCTTGCGGACTACTGCCATGTTCAGTGACCACTCGTGAGGTTGCATGATCCTGTTCAACCTGTCGGCCAGACTGTTGTTTACGCCGGCCATATACGTGGCCTGGAGAAACATGCTGTGATGGCGAACCCAAAGCCACATCTGGATGGCTTCCCGACATAGGGGATGAGATCCGGTACCCCCCTGCTTGTTGATGTAATACATGGCAACCTGATTGTCTGTCCGAATTTGAATGATTTGATTGGACAGCCGACCTCTGAAAGTCCGGTGGGCAATTTGGAGGTTTGGAGATCAAATTGAGGGAGTATACCCGCCGGACTATTTGAAGAACCCACCGGTCGGAGGTTACAAGAGACCACCTTTGGTGAAAAAATGCTAACCTCCCCCCGACCGGTAGATCTTCCAGCACGGACACTGATTGCGGCTATGCTCGCCTGGAGCCAGTTAAAAGCCCGTCCCTTGCTTTTGCTGGGGAGCTGCAGGGGCCTGTCGAGGCGCACGCTGTTGACGTGAGCGCGCGCGCGCGCTGGGGTTGAGCCTGAGCAGGCTGGCGGGATTTGTACCTACGCTTATAGTAAGTATAGGGAGCATTCCTCCTTCCCCCATAAAAACGTCTTCCTGATGAGGTAGATGCTGAAGGCGCCCCGTGGGAGAGTTTGTCGAGCGCAGTTTCCCGCTGGTGGAGCTGCTCTACCACCTGCTCGACCTTCTCGCCGAAAATATTATCCCCTGGCAAGGGACATCAGCAAGCCGCTGCTGGACATGATTTTCCAAGTCAGAGGCACGCAGCCAAGAGAGTCTGCGCATCACTATACCTTGCGCAGCGGCCCTGGATGCCACATGAAAAGAGTCGTAAGCACCCCTGGACAGGAATTTACGACACGCCTTCAGCTGCCTGATCACCTCCTGAAAAGGCTTGGCCTGCTCCGAAGGGACCTGATCGACCAAGTCCGCCAGTTGCTTCACATTATTCCGCAAGTGGATGCTCGTGTAGAGCTGGTAGGACTGAATTTTGGACACGAGCATAGAGGACTGGTAGGCCTTCCTCCCAAAAGAGTCCAAAGTTCGAGCTTCTCGCCCCGGGGGCGCTGAGGCGAAATCTCTCGTACTTTTGGCTCTCTTGAGAGCGGAATCCACAACCGCAGAGTCGTGAGGCAACTGGGACTTCATCAACTCTGGGTCCCCGTGAATCCGATACTGGGACTCAGCCTTCTTAGGAATGGTGGGATTAGATAATGGTTTCATCCAGTTCCTGTACAATGTCTGTTTGAGGACATTATGTAGAGGGACGGTGGATGACTCCTTAGGTGGCGAAGGATAGTCCAAGACCTCAAACATCTCGCCCTGGGCTAATCCTCAGTTACCACTGGGAAGGGAATGGCCGTAGACATTTCCTGCACAAAGGACGAGAAAGACAAACTCTCTGGGGGAGAAATCTTTCTCTCAGGCGAAGGAGTGGGGTCAGAGGGAAGGCCGCAAGACTCTTCAGTAGAGAAATATCTTGGGTCTTCCTCTGCCTCCCACAAGGCCTCTCCCTCGGTATCGGACAGGAGTTCTCTGACTGCAGTCCGAAGCCGAGCCTGTCTCAACACTGAGGAGCTATGTCCTCGATGGCGATGTCGAGAAGTCGACTCACGTGTCGGTGGCGATGAAGCTCCCTCCATCGATGCCGACAGGGAGACAACTTGGGTGGCAGCCGAGGCCGATGCCGCAAGCGGCACCAATGTCGGAGGCCTCACCACAGGCGGGGAGCCAGCCACCGCATCTATCGACAGTACCATAGGCGCAAGCACCCCCGGTACCGGAACAGATGGTCGCAGCAGCCCTTCCAGGAGCCCTAGAAGAATAGCTCGGAGGTGCTCGTCAAGAATGTCTGTCGAGAAAGGCTGTGGGATCGGTGCAGGAGTCGAAGCCAGAATCTGACGAGGACGAGGAGGCGGTACAGGGCTGTCCGGAGACCAGTGCATCGACACTTCTGGTATGGAGGGTGAGCGGTCCTCCCGGCGTCGACACTTCACGGGTGCCGAATCCCTCAATGCCCCGGAGCTCTCGGTACCGTGACGAGAAGGGGACCGATGACGGTGCTTTTTCGCCTTCGCTCAAGACACGTCACCGGTACCCCTCAGTACCGACGAGGAGGACGTGGAATCCACACGCCTCCTTGGGGATGGGCCTGCACCGCAGGAGCCCTTGAGGCAGGTGGAGACCCACTCGATGGCTCACTGCTGCCAGCGTGAGATGGTCTCTGGACAACCATTACCTGCGCTTCTGACGTCGATGCATTCTCCGGTGCCGACATCGACACTGCCGACGACCTCAGTACCACTGTCAACGCTGAAGTACCGGGCAAAGCTCCAAACAGACATTCCCGTTGAGCTTGTCTCGACAACTGTGTCCGCTTTTTAAGGCTAAGACACAACTTACACGCATTGGGGCAATGGTCGGCGCCAAGGCACTGGATACACCACGCGTGACGGTCGGTGCCTGAGATTGCCCGGTTGCACCGAGTGCACTTCTTGAAGCCACTGGCGATCCTCGATGTCATTGACGGAAAAATAGCGTCGGCGAAATCAAAACTCGCGATGGTGCCAAAAGAAGGGCACAAAAAAGGGAGAAACCCGTACGGGCGGCCAAAAAGGCCGCACATGCAAACGAAGGGAAACATACTTAGGGAAAAAACTAAGAAAATAAAGGAAACCTTTTTTTAACGGAACAGCTCAAACACGAGCTGCACACGAAGAAAATCGGCGAAAAAAGCTGGCGAAGTGAAGGCAACAGAACCGCCATAAAACAGCTGCTCTTGACCGCAGAAAAAAGAAGACTGAAGCAGGACTCTCGTGCGATGGGCGGGAAGATGGGGTGCACGCACCCGCGCACTTGAAGGCTGTAGCAAGCTTTGCTGCTAGGAAGATTTTCCGGACCTGGGGCTGCCATGGACGTCACTCACATATGAGAACAAGCAGCCTGCTTGTCCTCGAAGAATGGGTGATTTCAATTACCCTGATATTGACTAGATAAATGTAACATCAGGGCATGCTAGGGAGGTAAAATTCCTTGACAAAATCAAGGACTGCTTTATGGAGCAGCTGGTACAGGAGCCAACAAGAGAAGGAAAAATTCTAGACCTAGTCCTTAGTGGTGCGCATGACCTGGTGCGGGAGGTAACAGTGATGGGACCGCTTGATAACAGTGATCATAATATGATCAGATTTGATATTAGCTTTGGAGTAAGTATACACAGGAAATCCAATATGTTAGCGTTTAACTTTCAAAAAGGAGACTATGATAAAATGAGAAGAACGGTGAAAAAAAAAACTTAGAGGAGCAGCTGCGAGGGTCAAAAATTTACATCAGGTGTAGGTGCTGTTCAAAAATACCATCCTGGAAGCCCACGCCAAATATATTCCATGTATTAAAAAAGGAGGGAGAAAGACCAAATGACAGCTGACATAGTTAAAAAGTGAGGTGAAGGAAGCTATTAGAGCTAAAAGAAAATCTTTCAAAAAAATGAAAGAAGGAACTGACTGAAGATAATAAGACACAGAATAAGGAATGTCAAGTCAAATGCAAAGCGCTGATAACGAAGGCAAAGAGAGACTTTGAAAAACAGATTGTGTTGGAGGCAAAAACACATGGTAAAAAATTTTTTAAAGCAAGAAGACAGCAAAAGAATCAGTTGGACTGCTAGAGGACCAAGGGGTAAAAGGGGCAATCAGGGAAGACGAAGCCATAGCAGAGAGATTAAATGAATTCTTTGCTTCGATCTTCACCAAGGAAGATTTGGGACAGATACCAGTGCCAGAAATGGTATTCAAAGCTGATGAGTCAGGGAAACTGAATAAAATCTCTATAAACCTGGAGGATGTAATGGGGCAATTTGACAAACTGAAGAGCAGCAAATCTCCTAGAACGGATGGTATTCATCCCAGAGTACTGATAGAATTGAAAAACGAACTTGCGGAACTATTGTTAGTAATATGTAATTTAACTTTAAAATGAGCATGGTACCAGAAGATTGGAGGGTGGCCAATGTAATGCCGATTTTTAAAAAAGGTTCCAGAGGAGATCTGGAAAATTATAGACTGGTGAGCCTGACGACGGTGCCGGGTAAAATGGTAGAGACTATTATAAAGAACAAAATTACAGAGCACATTCAAAAGCATGGATTAATGAGACAAAGCCAAAATGGATTAGTGAAGGGCAATCTTACCTCACCAATCTATTACATTTCTTTGAAGGGGTGAACAAAAACGTGGATAAAGGTGAGCCGGTTGATATTGTGTAACTGGATTTTCAAACGGCGTTTGACAAAGTACCTCATGAAAGACTCTAGAGGAAATTGGAGAGTCATGGGATAGGAGGTAGTGTCCTGTTGTGGATTAAAAACTGGTTAAAAGATAGAAAACAGAGAGTAGGGTTAAATGATCAGTGTTCTCAAAGGAGAAGGGTAGATAGTGGGGTTCCCCAAGAGTCTGTGCTAGGACCGCTACTTTTTAACATATTTATAAATGATCTAGAAATCAGAGTAAATAGTGAGGTCATTAAATTTGCTGATGACACAAAGGTACTCAAAGTTGTTAAATCGCAAGAGGATTGTGAAAAATTACAAGAGGACCTTACGAAACTGAGAGACTGGACGTCTATATGGCAGATGACATTTAATGTGAGCAAGTGCAAAGTGATGCATGTGGGAAAGAGGAACCGGAATTATAGCTGCGTAATGCAAGGTTCCACGTTAGGAGTCACCGACCAAGAAGGGGATCTAGGCGTCGTCGTTGATGATATGTTGAAACCATCTGCTCAGTGTGCTGTGGCAGCTAAGAAAGCAAATAGAATGTTAGGTATTATTAGGAAAGGAATGGAAAACAAAAATGAGGACGTTATAATGCCTTTGTATCGGTTCATGGTGCGACCGCACCTCAAATATTGTGTTCAATTCTGGTCACTGCATCTCAAAAAAGATACAGTGGAATTAGAAAAGGTACAGAGAAGGGCAATGAAAATGATAAAGGGGATGGGACGAGTTTCCTATGAGGAAAGGCTGAAGCAGCTAGGGCTCTTCAGCTTGGAGAAAAGACGGCTAAGGGGAGATATGATAGAGGTCTATAAAATAATGAGTGGAGTGGAACAGGTAGATGTGAATCATTTGCTTACTCTTTCCAAAAATACTAGGACTAGGGTGCATGCGATGAAGCTACAAAGTAGTAAATTTAAAACGAATCTGAGAAAATTCATCACTCAATGTGTAATTAAACTCTGGAATTCGTTGTCAGAGAATATGGTAAAGGCGGTTAGCTTAGCGGAGTTTAAAAAAGGTTTGGATGGCTTTATAAAGGAAAAGTCCACAGATCAAGGAATCCTGTTTAGAAGGAATGGTTCCGTGGAATCTTAGTGGAGATTGGGTGGCGACGCCGGTAACTGGAAACAAAACGGGAGCTGGGCAGACTTCTACGGTCTACGCCCTGATCGTGACTGAATAGGTAAGGGATGGGCTGGAGTGTAAATTTAACGGGCTTCGATGTTAGCTTCAGAACTTAGTACAAGAACAGTACTGGGCAGACTTCTATGGTCTGTGCCCTGAGAAAGGCAAGGACAAATCAAACTCGGGTATACATATAAAGTATCACATACCATGTAAAATAAGTTTATCTTGTTGGGCAGACTGGATGAACCATACAGGTCTTCATCTGCCATCATTTACTATGTTAACATTATTAAATTGACTTGGGGAAAATCCATTGCTTATCTCTGGGATAAGCAGCATAAAATGTATTGAACTTTTTTGGGATCTTGCCAGGTATTTGTGACCTGGATTGGCCACTGTTGGAAACAGGATGCTGGGCTTGATGGACCTTTGGTCTGTCCCAGTGTGGCAATACTTATGTACTTATGAGAGTATTCATTCTGAATTTCCCTTGCAAGGAAATGGGTTGAGGTCTCTGAAGTCCAGGTCTCAGGTCTTTCTGAAAATCAGGAAGTACCTAGATTAGAAGTCTTGGCTTCTTTCCTGTGGTGGGACTAGCTCTATTGTATCAGGCAGAAGAAAGAGTTGACTTATTTCTGACACAGAACAGTGTAGGCCTGAGGCAGTGAGCCATTTCAGAGGCTGACCTGGCAAAGAACTTGAGCCTGTAAAGGGCTAACTTATTCTTAAGTATTCTGGCCCATTTTCTCTGAGTACCTTGAAAATCAAACACAGAGTTTTAAATTAAGTTCTGTAAGGTACTGGTAGCCAGTGTAACTTTTGCTGGAAGGGTGTGATATGGTCATGCCACTTGCAGCTTTCTATCATTCGTGCTTTTTGGTTGGGCAAGTGTACAGCACATTATAGTAGTCTAGTTGTGATGTTATCATGGCATGGACCACTGTGGTAAGACTCGTCTTTTCAATATATGGAGAGAGATTTCATAGCTGCCATTGGTGATAGAGACAATTTTTGAAGGTTGTTTGAATTTGTGGGATCAGAGTGAGTGATGAGTCTAGCAGTATCCCAAGATTCCTGACCTGTGATTTTAGGGGGAGTTCATACTTCCCAAAAGGCATTTTGAAGTTGGGTATTTGTCCACTTGTGTTTGGTACCCAAAGAATCTCTGTTTTGAGTTCAGTCAAAGTTTGCTGTTTGCCCATTTTTGAGTTACGGTTAGGCAGTCAGTCAGTTTACTCAGAGCTGCGGGTAAATCTGGTTCAGTGGGTATGAATAGTTGCAAATCATCAGCATAGATGTAGAATTTTGTGTCCATTGACCATATTAAATAAAATGGGAGACAGTATGGATCCCTGTGGCACCCCACAGTCCAGTGCCCAAGGTAATGATGTGCTATTGCTGAACAGAACTGACTGCTATCTGACAGATAGGATGTCACACACTCATCAGTTTTTGCTAAGATAGCTGCTAGTTAAGTCTGAGCTTGTAGTGAGAGGCTAGACAAGAATATGATATGCATTTAGAAGGCAATTCTATAACCGGGCACCACAATTTAGGTGCCCAAATAATGAAGGTAGTGAGCCTATTCTATAAGAACATATATGTGTGCAAGTGTTCTTATAGAATACTAGTGTAAATTGGCAACAATACCTAAAAATTAGGCTCATAGACCTGGGATATGACTGGTATAAATGGATGTGCTTAAATGCATCACTTAAGCACGTAACTTTGTATTCTCTAAGTTACATAAATAAATGTAACTGCCTGTGCCCCACCTGTGCTCCTCCCCAGTGAGCACCTCCTTCCCCCCTTGTATTTAAGTACTAACAAGGCAATTCTATAAACTGGCACCAAGCTGTGGTCACCACAATGGGGCATACTTAGCACCAATTCTATAACAACTTCTAGACGCACCTGAGCTGTTACAGAATACTAGCACAAAGCCATTTATGGCACCCTGGCATGCCACTTTGTCATGTCAATGGCTGGTATAAGTTGGCCTGCTTATGTGTGCCGTGCAACACACACAACTGACAGCATTCTACAAAGTGAATGGGTCACTTAGTGACACGCTTATGACATGCCTATGCTCCATTCACATGTACACCCCCTGGAAGTTGCATGCTGAGCAACTTACACTGCCAGTTACAGAATAGTGCCTATAACTTACACATGTAACTTTCAATTATTGGTGCCAATGAGATGCATTAGTGCTTGACTTCTCTAACATACACATACTACTGGCGCATATATTTTAGGCACCAGCTTATAGACTTGCTTTTAATGGCATTTGCATGTATATATATAGTGCTGGGCAAGTTACTTTGTAAAAATAATATATTAAAGTTACTAGTTACTTGTTTAATGAAAGTAATATGTTAAGTTACTGTGAAAGTAATATGTTACTTTTAGTTACTTTTTAATTCTTGGATATAAACAGTTGTTTCAACTTTCCCTAAAATTAATTCTGTCAATTAGAAATCCATCCATTATCAAAGAAAATATCTGAACAGAAAATGCTCAAGTCCTCAAACATAGGGATCCAATACAATTAGAGAGATATTAAATCAAACAAGGAAAAACCCCCCATGAAAATAGCTAACATATGAACAGTGCAGAAACGATAACTCTAGGAAGAGAGGGAACCAGATTTGAGGGTTTCCAGTAGGGAGCTTTAGAATCATGGTCCTCTGGTCTCAACGCAGTTTGAGAAGAGTTTCTGCCAGGTACTTGTGACATGGATTGGCCACAGCATAGGAGCCGGTTCTGTGGGTGCTTGAGAACCCCCAATATTGAGAAAAGTTCCTGTATGTGTTCAGGGATGGGGTTATTTACACTGGGCTTAGCACCCCCAATAATTTTGAAACGGTTCCTAGGGGCCACAGTTGGAAGCAGGATACTGGGCTAGATGGACCACTGATCACTGACCACCCTTCAACATCTTCAGTCCTTCTGTGACTGCTCTCTTGTGCTTGACTGCTTAAATATTTTAAATTTAAATGCTTTACTTTTTGTCTATTAGATTGTAAGCTCTTTGAGCAGGGACTGTCTTTCTTCTGTGTTTGTACAGCGCTGCGTACACTTTGTAGCGCTCTAGAAATGTTAAATAGTAGTAGTAGTGATCTGACCCAGTATGGCTGTTCTTATGAAAACGAGCAAGTGGTGTTACATGGTCTGTTGAAGCCAAGTAACCAAGTAGGTGGAGTATCTTGTGAGCTGTGAGCTACAATGGGCATTTTCAGACTTGGTTTGATTGGTAACTGAGGTTACCTGTGTCCTGCTCTTAATATCTTCCTTAATATCTCTTAATATCTTCCTGATAAACTATTGACTCCTTTATTCTATTTCACCCCCATTTTATTCCATCTTATTAACACAAAAAAAAACCTGTCCTTTCACTTCAGAGAGTCTGACCTCTATAAGTTCCTTATCTGTCTCCATCCTATTGGCTATATTGCACTGTGATTTTATATCTTTATGCTGGTATTGTTTTAAAGGGATTTTATAGAACTGTGTTTTGAATATCTGTGCTAGTGAATTAATCTTTTTAGGCTGGAATTGTCTTAAAGGTGTTTTCATTGCAACTATGTTTTAACCTGTGCCAAGTGTTTTAAACCTGTGACTTATCCAATCAATCTTATTACACGGAATCCGGTGACTTTGGTGTCTGTTTTAAAGGTGCATTCTTTAGAATTGTATTGAATCCACATTGCCAGAGACTTAATTCAATCAATTTGGTTACATATCATCTGGTGACTCGTAGCTCTGGAGGAGGGGCAGTTTGTATAGATCTGTTTGGTAAAAGAAAAAATAAAACAGAACTTTTGTTTACCTTCTGAGCTGTGAGCTATGCTGGGCATTTTCAGACTTGGTTTGATTGGTAACTGAGGTTACCTGTGTCCTAGTCCCACCCACCCCTATGTAAACTCCCTTTATATAGAGCAATCAAGGGACAAGTATCTTCATTACACTTGGTCAATCCTAATTACTACTACTACAAATCATTTCTATAGCGCTACCAGTCGTACGCAGCGCTTCACAATTTAACATGAAGAAAAGACAGTCCCTGCTCAAAAGAGCTTACAATCTAAATCAGGACAGACAGACAGGACAAATAAGGGATAAAGGTAGGACAGACAGATAGGACACACTACGAGCAGGTGACAAGTTAGGAATTAAAAGCAGCATCAAACAGGTAGGCCTTTAGCTCGGATTTGAAGGCGGCCAGGGATAGAGCTTGACGTAATGGCTCAGGGAGTCTATTCCAGGCATAAGGTGCGGCAAGATAAAAGGAACGGAGTCTGGAGTTAGCGATGGAGGAGAAGGGTACAATTAGGAGAAATTTGCCTAGTGAACGGAGTTCCTGGGAAGGAGTGTAGGGAGAGATGAGGGTGGAGAGGTAGTAAGGGGCAGTAGAGTGAATGCACATATAGGTTAATAAGAGGAGCTTGAACTGTATACGGAAACGGATAGGGAGCCATTGAAGTGACTTCAGAAGAGGGCTGATATGGGCATAGCGACTCTGGCGAAATATTAATTCTTGTTACTCCCTGTCATACTTCATCGTTTCTCACTTGTGAATCACATAATTATGACCTTCATTCAGTTGATTACATGTTCTGCTTTAATCCTAAGGCAAACTATCTGGAACCTTAGAGCTTCTCCTATCTGTCTCCAAATGTCAGCCTTGAAAGAAGAGATCAACAAACTCAAGAAGGAATTAACTACAATTAAAGAAGCGAAAGCGCGAGCAGAAGAAAAAATGGCTAAAGATGTAAAGAGAGGTGACAAGACCTTTTCCAGATATATTGGAGAAAGGAGAAGAGATAGGAATAAAATTGCAAGACTGAAAGATAATGAGAATGGCTATGTGGAGAGTGATGAAGATAAAGTCAACATGCTAAACAATTATTTCTCTTCAGTGTTCACGGAGGAAAATCCTGGCGAAAGACTACAGTCAGCTGACGAGGGAATAGTAACATAGTAGATGACGGCAGGAAAAGATCTGCACGGTCCATCCAGTCTGCCCAACAAGATAAACTCATATGTGCTACTTTTTGTGTATACCTTACCTTGATTTGTACCTGTCCTTTTCAGGGCGCAGACCATATAAGTCTGCCCAGCACTATCCCCGCCTCCCAACCACCAGTCCAGCCTCCCACCACCGGCTCTGGCACAGACCGTATAAGTCTGCCCAGCACCATCTCCACCTCCCGCCACCGGCTCTGCCACCCAATCTCGGCTAAGCTCCTTAGGATCCATTCCTTCTGAACAGGATTCCTTTATGTTTACCCCACGCATGTTTGAATTCCGTTACCGTTTCCACCACCTCCTGCGGGAGGGCATTCCAAGCATCCACTACTCTCTCCGTGAAAAAATACTTCCTGACATTTTTCTTGAGTCTGGGAATGGAGTGGATACTGCACCGTTTACGGAAGAAAGAGTTTATAAACAGCTTGAGAATCTGAAGGTGGACAAAGCTATGGGGCCGGACGGGATATATCCCAGGATACTGAGGGCGCTCAGAGAGGTCCTAGCGGGACCTCTTAAATAGGCCTTTACAGACGGGAGAGGTTCCGCGGGATTGGAGACCAGTAGATGTGGTCCCTCTTCACAAAAGTGGAGACAAAAAAGTGGGAAACTACAGACCGGTAAGTTTCACGTCAGTGGTAGGAAAAATAATGGAGTCACTGCCGAAAGAAAGGATAGTTAACTTTCTAGAAGCCGACGGGTTACAGGACCCGAGGCAACATGGCTTTACCAACGGAAAATCCTGCCAAACAAATCTTATTGACTTTGACTGGGTGACCAAAGAACTGGATGAAGAACGTGCGCTAGATGTAATCTACTTGGACTTCAGCAAAGCCTTTGATACGATCCCCCACCGAAGACTCATGAATAAGCTGAAAGGGTTGAACTTAGGACCGAAAGTGGTGAACTGGATAAGAAACCGGTTGACCGACAGGTGGCAGAGAGTGGTGGTAAATGGAATCCGCTTGGAGGAAAGAAAGGTGAGCAGTGGAGTTCCTCAGGGGTCGGTGCTGGGGCCTATTCTGTTTAATATATTTGTGGGAGATATTGCTGAAGGGTTGGAAGGAAAGGTGTGCCTTTTTGCGGATGACACGAAAATAGCCAATAGAGTGGATACCCTGGAGGGAGTAGAAACGATGAGAAGGGATCTCCGAACCTTAGAAGAATGGTCGAGGGTCTGGCAGTTAAAATTTAATTTATAAACAGTAAAGTACTCTCACTACAATTTTGTTATCAAGAAGTGTAGAGTGATGCACTTGGGGTGCAGAAACCCAAAAGCGCGATACCGAATAGGATGGGAGAGATTAATAAGCTCGACTCAGGAGAGAGACCTTGGGGTGTTGGTGTCTGAGGATCTGAAGGTGAAGAAACAATGTGACAAGGCGACGGCCATGACCAGAAGGATGCTAGGCTGCGTAGAGAGGGGCATAACCAGCAGAAGAAAGGAGGTGTTGATGCCCCTCTACAAGTCATTGGTGAGGCCCCACTTGGAGTATTGTGTTCAATTTTGGAGGCCGTATCTTGCTAAAGATGTAAAAATACTGGAAGCAGTCCAAAGAAAAGCTACAAAAATGGTATGGGATTTGCGTTGCAAACCATACGAGGAGAGACTTGCTGACCTGAACATGTATACCTTGAGGGAAAGGAGAAACAGGGGTGACATGATACAGACGTTCAAATATTTGAAAGGTATTAATCCGCAAACGAACCTTTTTTGGAGACGGGAAGGCGGTAGAACTAGAGGACATGAATTGAGGTTGAAGGGGGGCAGACTCAGGACTAATGTCAGGAAGTATTTTTTCACAGAGAGGGTGGTGGATATGTGGAGAACTCGTTTTATTATAAAAACTAAAAACAGAATACAAACAGCACATATCACCCCCTCATCCCTCCCCCCTCATCCCCGAACAACAACTATCCACAACGCAACCCCCTCCCACCTCCTATCCACAATCCCACCATAGGGCCTCCCCCCACCAACCAAATAACACCCACCTACAACAACAAACCCTCATAGTATTCAGGGCGGGTTCAACCTCACCTGTTCCCACCACCTAGCGGCCACCCTCCTACCTTTCTCCACCCGTTCCCACTTCGCCACTGCCTGCACCGCCCCCACCACCTCCCAGCTGATCTGTTCCACTGACCGGACATCCTGGTGCAGGGAGACCCTGCATCGCGCCATCCACAGACAATATCGCAAGATCACCGAGATCACAAACCTCGTCACCGGATCCAA
Organism: Microcaecilia unicolor; assembly: GCF_901765095.1. Taxonomy (NCBI): domain Eukaryota; kingdom Metazoa; phylum Chordata; class Amphibia; order Gymnophiona; family Siphonopidae; genus Microcaecilia; species Microcaecilia unicolor. The sequence goes on from NC_044034.1 coordinate 70,051,262, forward strand.
ACCCCCAATTCTACCCAGAGGGCCATAGACCCAATCCGCATAGCTGTAACTACGAAACCCGGGGATCTGTAGCAAGGAGGCAACCCTGTCCCCCACTTGGCCCGAAAATGAACACTTCTGCAGGAAGTGCTCCATTGTTTCCTCCAACCCAGCACACTCCCCCCTCGGACATCCTCGGTCTTGCGCCTTGCGACATTTTAAATTACCCCGCACATACAGCTTTCCGTGAAAGGACAGCCACGCAATGTCCCGATATTTAACAGGGATCCGGTCAGATGTGATAAACTGCAGACCTTGCTGCAATCGAGCCTCCGGGCCATCCCGCAGCACCAGCGGCGCCGGGAACACCTGCGACCTCACCCTCTCCATCCACACCGCCCTCCTCCCTTCCCTAATATCTTCTGCCAACACCCCCCACACCCGCACCAGCTTAAGCAGAAGTTTGTAATAGCCCACCCCCCCCCCCCGGACCACCCTTCCTCAGCGCTACCACTCTCCCCCCTTGCTGCCAGAGAGACCAATATCTTGGCCACCACCGGAGCACGCTCTGTGCCCACCCCGGCGGCTCCGGTCCCACCGCCCTACCCAAATTAAACTGTAAAAATAATGCACTAAAAAATAACACCGGATTCAACATACCCACCCCCCCTTCCTTCCTCGTCAAGTATGTTATGTTCCTCTTCACTGGATTCATCCGGTTCCCCCACAGCATTTGAAAAAAAACACTGTATAACCTCGTATACCTGCCTTCAGGCAATAAACAAATATGACTGACAAACAAAAAGAGGGGAACCAGATGACCCTTAATCAACCGAACTCGTTCCCCCATGGACATTCTCCACCCCTTCCACCGATTTACCCGGGTCTCGGCCTTCTCCAGACACCTGTCCCAGTTGTACAGGCCATAATCCCCAAGTCAAAATATATCCCTAGCACCCTAAGGTGCTCTCCCGGGATAGGGAACCCCCCCCCCCCAACTCAAAAATCCTCCCCCGCTCCCCCACCCACAAACTCTGTGATTTCTCCCGGTTCACCCTTGACCCCGTTGCTCTTGCATATTCCCTAATCAAGCCCAACAACTGTACCCCCTCCTGCTGATCTGCCACCCATACTGTGACGTCATCGGCGTACGCCACCACTCTTAACCGACTATCCCCCCCCACCTCTACCCCCTGCAGACCCTGCCCCCCCCCTGCTCCACCCGTCTCACAAAGGGGTCAATAGCATAGGCATAGAGCAGCGGACTAAGTGGACACCCCTGCCGCACCCCCGCCCCTACTCCGAACCCCCTCCCCCGCCAGCCATTAATCAAGGGAAAACATTGTGCCTGATGGTACAAAAGCTGTAGCTGCCCTACCCACTCCTTCGGGAATCCGTAATGCCCCAACACTCTCCATAAAAAACACCATTGTACCCGATCAAACGCCTTCTCCTGGTCCAGGGCTACTAACAGTCTCCCCCCTCCCTGCTACACTCGAACCCCTCCCGCACCCAGGCCGCTGCCTCTAGAACCCCCCGTCCCTGTACCCCACACGCCTGCGAGGTCGCCAACAGAGGCCCGGACACCTGTCTCATCCTCTGGAATAGCATACGTGCAAAAATCTTACGATCTGTATTGACTAACGCGATGGGCCGCCAATTGGCCAATTCCGTAGGGTCCTTCCCCTTGCTGAGCAGGACCAGGGCCGACTCCGTCAAAGACTTCGGAAGGGACCCCTCCACGCGGGCCGCCTCCCACACCTGCAACAAAATCGGCCCCAACCGGGCCCGGAAAGCCTGGTAAAACTCAGCCGGCAGGCCGTCCGGCCACGGCGATGACCGCTTGTGAAGTGCCCCAATGGCCTCCTCCACTTCCCCCAATGTCCAAGGCCGTAATAAGACCTGAAGCTGAGGACCCCAGTTCGCTATCCCCGGGGTACCTGTCACGTAATGTTCCATCCATTCCTCATCTAGCCCCTGGGCAGCAAAACATCCCGAAAAATGAGCCCCCACTGCCCCTAGGATCCCTTCCTTAGACTCCTGCAAAATCCCTCCAGCATCCCTCACCTTTTCCACCACCCTGTGCTCCCGTCGTTCCCTACAACAGGCCAAGGGATCCGGGTGAACTAGCTTCCCGAAGTCCCGTTCGTACACCAAGGAGGCATACCGGTTGTATTGCACTTGCTCCAAGAGGTCCTGCAATTCCCTGATCTCCTCCTCCTGTCCCCCCTGGGAAATCAGCTTATCCCTCCTCTGTTTAACTGCTAGTCCCAACCTCGTCCGCTCCATACCATCCTTCCTGGCCTGCCGTAAGAAAAACCCCCGTGCCCGTCATTTCACCTCATCCCACCATCCCCCAAGCGACCGAAAGGCTCCCTGCACCGTTACTTGGTCTTCCAAAAACCCCCCAAAATCCTCCCGTATCCTCTCATCTTGCAACCACTTCAGATTCAACCACCATAACCCCCTTCCCGGCCTATTGGCTGCCCCCCCCCCAACCCGGAGGAGGACCATACGATGATCCGAGAAGTCCACATTCATTACCCACGGCCCCCCAGCACACACCCCCCGCCGCACTAAAAATCGATCTATTCTGCTCCTACACTGCCCTCGAAAGAACGTGAACCCCTCCGCCTCCCCACAAAACTCCATATGTGCATCGATCAACCCTGCTTCCCTCATAATCCCTGCCAATCGTACTCCGTCATACCGTACCTGCGCCGATCTACCCCCGCTATCCTGTTTTCGAAGTATGGTATTGAAATCCCCCCCCCCCCAAAGAATCTGGCGGGATGTGCAGAGATAGGGCCTGATTTTCCCAAACAAACCCACCCTCTCCTTCTTACTCTGGGGCCCATATATATTCACCACTCTCAAAGCCCTTCCCCCCCAAATCACATCTACTACCAGACATCTTCCCACCCCCAATTCCACCACTCTTTGGATGTTAACCTCCTGGGATTTAAACAGAATCCCGACCCCCCCATACCTTTCCCCCGCTATCCCCCATACCGAGGGTCCCCACCTCCAGGCCCGTTTTGCTCGCCGAATCTCTTCCAGCGACCTCAGCCGCGTCTCCTGCAGCAGAAAACAATCAGCCCGCACCCGAGCAAACGTATCATATGCCAGACACTGTGCCTTAGCCGAGGCGATACTCGCTACATTAAGCGAGGCAAACGTCAGAAGAAGCCCTGCCATTGTCAGCCGTAGAAGCCGTCAGCCCCTCGAACCCTCCTTCCTTAACTGTACCACCACCTCCAGACCGCCCCCGTTCCCCCCCCCCCGGATCCAGGGCCACTTGCACACCCCCCCCTGCATCCTCAATCCCCCTCCCACCCCCCCCCCCTTCAAGCTCGCCCCCTCCGCCCTCTTCCATCCTCCTGTTCATCCTCCTCATCACCCCCAACCCCTCACCCCCCCGTCCACAACCTCTCCCAAACCCTCCTCCACTTCCACTCGCTCCCCCCAACTCCTCGGAGGGTCCCGAACCCTACTTTCCACTCCCTCCGCCTTCCTTTTACTCCCCTTTCTCCCATCCTGCCCTCCATCCCCTTCCTTCCCCCGTCCTCCTCCTCCTTTCCTTCCCCTTCTCCTCCCTCCTGAACCCCCTTCTTCCTACCCCCCACCCGACCCTCCCGTGCCTTCCCCAACTTCCGTTTCCGTTCCACCCTCCCCCCTATCTGCTCCCCTTCCTCCCTCCGCATCTCCTCCTCTTCTGCCTCCTCCCCCAACACTTGATACCTATTCCCCCCCCTGACCCCTTCTGCCCCTTCTCCTTCCGTTCCCGACCCCCCACCTTCCCTACCTTCCCCTTCTTCTTCCGTACCACTTGCACCCAATCCCCCTCCCCCGCCTTCCCCTGCCCCCCCTCTGCCTCCGGCTCCTGCCAAACCCCCACCCCTTCCCCGTCCACCCCCCCATCGCTCTCCTCACTCCCTACCTCCCCCTCCCCATTATGAGATGCCTGTGGACAGTCCCTAAATACATGTCCCAGGTTACCACACAGATTGCAGCGAATCAAAATGCAATCCTCTGTGGCATGTCGAATATCCCCACACCTCCCACACTTTAACACCGGACACGACATACTAAAATGTCTGAACGAACCACATTTAAAACATTGTCGTGGCTGTCCTTTATAGAAGCAGAGTATTCTATCACGGCCAAGGAAAGCTGCCGAGGGGAGGTGCTGCACTATGTGCCCTACCTGCCGCAACCTGACCAGTGCTCCCCATCCCCCTGCCCAAACCCGACTAGGATCCGGCAACTTGGATAACGGGGATGGCAGCTCTGCATACCGTTGCAGCCAATACTCCAAGTCAGCCCTGGACAGGGATTCATTACGTACCAGCAGGGTCACCTGCACCAGGTCCGGCTGACTAATCGGGATAGCCTTAAAACCCCTCCATTCCCCCACCCCCCTCACTCCCTCATACCTTTCCCAAAACTCCTCCAAGCCCCTCTGGGTCAAGAAACTTAAATCATATTCTGGGACATTGACGGGGTGGATGCAGGCATAGAAATCCTCCGGGATAAATCCCAGCCCCATCACCTGCCGCAGAACCAACTCCCGGGATGGCATCGCCCCCTCCCCTACCCACTTCAACTGCACCACATTACGCCTTTTTGGCAGCTGACCAGACCCCCTCCCTGACCCCTCAAAACCCCTGCCCATATTCCCAATTCCACTCTGTCCTCCCCCCCCTTCCCCTGAACCACTGCTGCAAAAGACCGAGACCCCTGCCCCCAATGCCCCCCTCCCCCACCCCCTATACTACTTCCCACCCTACCCCCGCCTCCCCCTTTCTCTCCCACCCCAACCCCATCCCCCCTCCCCTGCCCCCCTTCCATTCCCCCCTCTCCCCTTATTACAGCTCCGTCCCGTGTCTCTACTACCCGAACACCATCCCCCACAGAGTCCAGACTTGCCCCCAAAGCGTCCACACGTCCCTGCGATAACCAGGGTCCGCTCTGGGGCCGAACTGTCCCTCGTCAGCTGTGCAATGCTGTCCAGTACCGGAGCTTCCAGGCACCCTGCCCCCGAACTCCTTCTGACGTCCAATCCTCGGGGCGGGGCCTCAGACACTCCACTGTTCCCATAGGCCAGCTCCTCCTGTTCCTTCCTCGGGCTCTCCTGCTCCCTCCTCGGGTTCTCCACCGCCAAGCTCTCCTGGCTTGCTACCTCCGTCTCCATGCCTGGGGACGTGTCGCTGGGGTATTGCCTCTCTTCTCCCAGGTCCTCCTCATGGACCCCCGGCAATGCTGAAGAACTCCCAGCCTGCTCTGCACCCGGTGAGGAATCATCCCTCGCCGACTGGTGACCAGTCCGCTCTCCGTGTCCACTGCCCTGAAGGCCTCCATCCTCTGCCTTCCCAGCATCAACCGCTCTCTCCTCCTCGTGTAGTGGGCGAGGATTCTGATGCCCAGTCAACTCCAGCTGCTCAGCAATCCGTCCGGACTCCTCCACCAACAGCAATGACGGCTTCTGCCTTCCGTGGCTCACCTGCACCGTCCTCTCAAGTGGTGCCTCTTCAGCCGCCTGGTCCCCCACGCCATCATCATCTCCAGGTACCTCCACCTCCGCTGTGTAAAGGGCACACTCCATGTTCCCATCTGCTACTTCCAGTATCTGGACTTGCTGTTTTTCCTTCTTACTTGTTCCTTGCTCCCCCACACCGGACTGTGTGGCCAGCTGCCTCATGAAGGTTAACGGGGAGGGACTGTGAACCCCTGCCTGCTCCTGCAGGGATCCCAGCCCCCCTGCACCTCCTGGTGTTAGCATAGAGGACATCCGATCCCGGTTACAATAAAGTTCCTGCAGAGGGTTTCCTGAGCCCCTTTTCAACTTTCTCACTAACAGTTCCTTTCTGGCCAGCAGTTTCACTAGCCACGCCTCTTCTTTCTCATACATCCGCTTATGTTCCTCGGGGGCTAACCTGCACATCGTGTGCGCCATCTTAACTCTTTTCCCCAGCTCGACCACCTCTTTTTCTTCCTTCTTAATGCGCCTCACAATAGCAATTATCCTGCTTGCTGGGTCGTCCGGATCATACCAGCCTTCCACCAAGTCCACCTCATCGTCATCTGAGGATTCGCTCTCCTCATTCTCCCCAGCCTCTGGCTGCCTTACATCCACTACCCGTTCCGGGTCTTCCAAACTCTACTTCTGAGCCAGCTCCAGCGTTCTTCCCCCCTCACCTTCCAGATATTGTGAGGCAGTGGGGGGGCCGCTGCTCACACCTCCGCCCTGGGGTTGCAGTGCCCTTCGATCTACCGGGCTCCTCTCCCTCCTTTCTGGGGGTTTCCCAGCGAAGGAACCACTCCTCCCGGCCCTCAGGTCCCGGGCCCCCGAAGGCCCCAGAGCCTGGGCCTTTCCTGAGGCATGCTCCCCCCGGGCCTGCTGCATGGTGGGGCAAGGAGCTGGCCTCACTCCCTTCCTCTCTGGAAACTAGCAGAGCTTCCAACCACACCTCCTCCTCCTTCCAACAACTGCCTTGGAATGCCCTCCCGCGGGAGGTGGTGGAGATGAAAACGGTGATGGAATTCAAACATGCATGGGATAAACACAAAGGAATTCTGTTTAGAAGAAATGGTTCTGCTGAATCTTAGCGGAGATTGGGTGGCGACGCCAGTAATTGGGAAACAAAATGGGAGCTGGGCAGACTTCTATGGTCTATGCCCTGATCGTGACTGAATAGATAGGGATGGGCTGGAGTGTAAATTTTAAGGGGCTTCGATGTTAGCTTCAGAACTTAGTACAAGAACACTGCTAGGCAGACTTCTACGGTCTGTGCCCTGAGAAAGGCAAGGACAAATCAAACTTGGGTATGCATATAAAGTGTCTTGTTGGGCAGACTGGATGGACCGTACAAGTCTTTATCTGCCGTCATTTACTATGTTACTATCAAGCTTATTTTCGAAAGAGAAAGACGCCCATATTTCGACCCAAATCGGGAGATAAGCGTCCGTTTCCCGTGAGCGCCCAAATCAGTATAATTGAAACCCGATTTTTGGCGTCCTCAACTGCAGTCCATCATAGAGACGAACAAAGATCACAGGGGCGTGTCAGAGGCGTGGCGAAGGCGGGACTGGGGCGTGGTTATCGGCCGAGGAGAGATGGGCGTCTTTAGCTGATAATCAAAACAAGGGTGTTTTTGACGAGAATTTGGTCTGCTTTATTTGGACCCTTTTTTTCAGGTCCAAGTCCCAAAAAAGTGCCCCAACTGACCTGATGACCACCGGAGAGAATCGGGGATGACCTCCCCTGACTCCCCCAGTGGTCACTAACCCCCTCCCACCAAAAAAAACCACTTTACAATTTTTTTCCCAAGCCTATATGCCAGCCTCAAATGCCGTACCCACCTCCATGACAGCAGAATGTGTTCTATCCTCTGACAGCCTTTCCCTGGTTCTGATGTGGGTCTCGGGTGAGTGTGACACCTTTTCTGTTAAGGGCACTGCAGAGTCTGGGTGTAGGGTATTGCGCTCCGTGATTCCACTAGCTTGTGTTAAATGCTCACGAAGTTGGTAGTTGGTAGGCTCTAATCCCATGGTGCTTTTCCCTCTGCTTACTGGGTCAGAGTGTGCCCTGTTTTGTTTCCGGTAGTCCATGAGGTAGTAGCCATTTGTGTAAGACACTTTTAGATCCCTTTCATGTGTTACCCACGTTAGAGAACGTTAGTTCTTACCTTGAATGTTGCTGAAAGAGGGCATTGTACACCATTCTGCCAGCTCGGATCTACTGCTAATCTCAGTACCAGCAAGACTCGTTGCCAGTGGGGCACAGCCTCTGATCTGCAGTTAACTGTGAGTAAAGGTGCTTATTCAAATAAAGGACGTTTTCAGCGAGATTAGTCTTCAGGTGTGAACTGCTGTGCCAAGGTTATACACCAGCAACAAGTCCTGTCCCTGGAGCACTTTTAGTGGGTACTGCAGTGCACTTCAGGCAGGCAGACCCCAGCCGTAACACTTGTGGTGGTAAATGGGAGGCCTCTAAAACCCACTGTACCCACATGTAGTTGCCCCCTTCACCTCTAAGAGCTATGGCAGTGTTGTACATTTGTCCCTCCCACGACCAAATGGCTTGGATTGGGACGTTTCTGAGCTGGGCGTTTTTAGTTTCCATTATCGCTAAAAAAAAAACGCCCATCTCAGAAGGGACCAAATCCATGGCATTTGGTCCGTCCAAACCGTATTTTCGAAACGAAAGATGGACGCCCATCTTTTTCGATAATACGGTCTGTCCCACCTCTTCACATACCCGTTTTTGGACATAGACGCCCATGGAGATTGGCATTCGCGTTCGATTATGCCCCTCCACGTCACTTGGGTGGAGTTAAACATCTGGGTTGCGGGATGTAGTATGTTGTTTGCCCTCAGTTGAGGAAGGAAGGCTCATCCCAGAGCAGTATTAAGGAGAGCCTCTATGAACTGTAAGGTCTGAACTGGTTGAAGATGTGATTTAGGGTAATTGGTCACAAATCCGAGGAGTTCAAGGAGCCTTATGGTGGACAGAATGGAGGTGTTCGCTGACTCCCAGGAGCCATCCAGGTAGGGGAAGACCTGTATGCCCACCTGTGAAGTGTTGCAGCTACAAATATTAGGCACTTCATGAAGACTCGAGGATCCTAGGCCAAGCCAAATGATTCTATTGCATTCTGCTGGAGGAGGACCAAGAGCTCCTCTTGTGGTAGTTTCATTTGGAGGGAACTGAAATGAGACTATCTTAGTTGATGGTCGGGAGGTCTTCTTTGCCAATGCAGAGCGTAGCCGTGCTAAATGGTGTATAGCATCCTACCTTTGGAGGTTATGAAAGGCCACCTCTTTTGAAAGAGAATGAACCTCCCTCTGACCAGTAGGTCGCTTGGCACAGACAGCTGTACATTGGCAATGCTCTCTAGGAAGGAGTCAAAAATTAGGTTGCTGTTTAGACTGAGAGGGTGTCTGGGATTTTTGCCTTGGATGAAAGCATTGGGGCATAGTCCTTTGAGGTGGAGCATGCGTAGGAATGTAACAATGCTTAGACATAAAGGACTCAAAATTAAAAGTCATTTAAGCGGGCAAGGGCCTTTCCTGTCCGCTTAAATCACTTCCCACTGCCTAAGTGGAGATAAGCAGTGGCACTTAACCAGACTGTGCCACTGAATATGCCCACTGACCACCCAACTAAAAAATGGGCAGATCAGGGGGCGGTGCTAGGGGCAGCACTGGGGAGGAGGCCAAGGTTATACAGGTGTCAGCAATATTGAGTGCAGTCACCCTCATAGCTAAATAGCTTAGCTATCCAGGTACTAGCTCTAAATATCGGGCCGGCACTTATATAACCTTTTTTTTCCCAAAAGAGCCCCCAAGCCCTCCCAACAATGCCCCCTCTTTCCCTCCTTTAGCCTGCAGTAAGAATCCCCCTGGAAGACCCCTCTCCTATACAGGTAGAAACCCCTTCCCCGGACCTAACCTGTATCCCTGGTAGTCCAGCATGGTCGATGGGGGCAGGAGCGCAGCCCCCTCACTCCTACCCCTTGTGGTTCCCATCCAAAATGGCTCCTGCAACCTCTCATGGCAGCTCATGGTACTGCACAAATATTCAGCATAAACTCATATGCAGGCTCTGGCTGAATATAGGCCGGGCTCGCATAAGCACTGGTGCCCAGCACACCTGAAATTAGTCCCCAATATTCAGTGCCGGTGCCTGGACATGGCACAGCACTGAATATCAGGGGATAATTTAGCCAGCAATAATCAGCGTTTAAAAAAACACTGACCACTGCCAGCTGAATATCGGGGGGATAATAATTGGAGTATAGATATCCTCCTGCAAATCTTCTAGAAGAAGAAGTAGCAGAAGTTTGTGGACTGGATAGAGTTTCTTAATAGTATCTGTATGTTTTTTCATTATGTTGTCTACTTCCTCAACTTTGTCACCCAACAAGTTTTCTCCACGAGAATAGACATCTGCTAGATGCTCCTGGACAGGAGATTCGAGGTCAGAGACTCTGAGCCAGGAAAGACGTAGCATTGCCACGGCTAAGGCGGAAACGAGTGAAGATACATCAAAGGCCTGCCTTGCCAGATATTTATGACAGTTGAGAAGTTTTCTGTGAAGCTTTTGGAATTCCTCAGCTTTCTTAGTAAGAAGGAATTCCACAAAAGATAGAGTACTCTGTATTAGAGATTCCACGTAAATTGTGGAATAAAGTTTTTAATGCAATATGCAATTGGTTAGCACTGAAGCTTGAAATGGTTTTCTGCCAAAACAGTCTAACATTCTAGATTTTGCACTGCGAGTCTGCTTCAAAGCAGATTACACAACTAGGGAATGATGAGAATAACTGTGTTTTCTCAAACTCAGTGGATTTCTGGATTCTATACATTGTATCAATTTTCTTTGGGGCGATGATCAGCTGAGTCATCTGAAAACAAATTGAAGGCTTTGACAAAGTTAGAGCCATTGTCTGTGATGGTCATTGTCATCTTAGCTGCTAGATTACTGTGGACAGTCTCAAGAGTTGAAACTATTAGACCATAAGTGTGTTGCCTCTTTATATGTTGACATATAAGATCAGCAGAGTGACACTATAGAGAAGTTTTGTCTAACCAGTGAAAAGTCACACTGAAAAAACGGCAAATATGATTTATCTAGAAATTGGCACTTTTGCAAACATATGGCATTTCACTCAGATGCACAGTCAGTGTTTCCTTCATTTTGACAAATTTAACCTTAAGACGTCAAACCAGAGTTTATCTTACTGGTTGCAACCTAATGACGAGTTTAACAAAAGATGGCTGCTCGATAATGCTGAATGCCTGCATATCTTCTACAAGAAAGTTCATGATGAGATCAGTAACACTTTGATGTCATGAAAATCAACAGTTGATTGAGCAAGATTTTGGGTTTCTTTGCTGGCATTGACACTACTACATCACTCTCAAGTTTGTGGCTTACTGGACAAAACTTACACCTAATATAAATATTGTTATCTTTTTTGTTTACTAAGGCAAAACATTTGACATAAACAGAATGCTTAAATGTTGAAGACCCAGCTATCTTTATCACCTCATGCTGTATGCTTGAACAACGTCACTAAAAAAAAAAGTTTGCCAGAAACCGGAAGCAGCTCAATAATGGGCCTAGTGATGCAAAGATAGTCGGATGGGTGCTAACTCCCTAATTATATATATGGCACTCAAAACTGCGCACGCAAATTTGAGAACGTGCCCAATTTGCATGAGCAATTTAATTGCCTTACGAACCAATTAGCACCAATAATCAGGCACTAACAATTATTGTTGCTAATGGCACCAATTTGAATTTAGGTGAACATCATAGGCGGTCGGTGGCCCAACTGTTTGGGGAGGCTAAAGGGGGCGGGGTTAGGGGTGGGGCCAGGGGTGGAGCTTAAATCCATAATTGTCTGATAACACACAGAAAAAATAAATAAAAATAAAAGTCACAATTAATACCTTTTATTAAATTTAGATATTAGATATGTATCATATATCAAAGAATAAAGTGGTTGCTCAAAGCATATTCTAACCACAATAGCTCAACTGCAAAACACTATGCACAACTTTGTGCAAAAACACACTCAGAACCTTACTGTACTATAAATATTACATTGGGCAAAACCTAATACACCAATATACCACCCATACGGAAAATGCAGACCGTCAACAATATGAAACAAGGATCATAATATCACAATTCTCATGTAGAGCCATAAAACATCCTAATTCATGTTTAATGTGGGATAAAATGCCATAAATAAGTAAATAAATATAAACTTTTAATGTTGAGCACCTGATTCTCAAAGTGGACATATTCCAAACACTATAATGAAAATAAAATGATCTTTTCTACCTTTGTTGTCTGGTTGTCCGATTTTGCTGCTATCTGTTCTCAGTGCAGGTCAGAAAGTCATCCTCCTTAAATATCTCCCTGGCAACCGAGCCAACCCACCCCCCTCTCCCTGTTCTCCCAGCAGTAAGGTAAACAAACCATAAACCAATTTCTACAACTGATTCACAAGGCTAGAGGGCTTTCACTGCAGCTCCTGCTGTGAGGATGGAGGTAAATCAACAATTTAAACCTCTCAGAGCACAGCAGGGGATGCTTAGCCTGTCCAAGCCTCTTACACCGGGCGCCTATGGTGAACATCTTTATAGTCCCTTTCTACAAAGATGCACACATACATTTTTACACTGGATCAAAAAAGTGGCATGGCCATGGGAGGGGCATAGGTGGGTCAGGAGCATTCCTAGAATTTGTGTGCAGTTTTATAGAATATGGCAAATCCATGCCTCATTTAGGCACAAGGATTTACACCAGGTTTCATTTGGTGTAAATCCTCGCATTAAAAATTGGGCATGGATCTCAGTGCTAGGCGCTATTCCATAAACGGCGCTCATCTCTGAGTGTCGTTTGTAGAACAGCACTTAGCAGTCAATTTTTTACAGCACCATATACAGAATCTAGCCATATATTACTCGTTACGAAATAGCTGTAATATATTAGATTTTCAGTAACATTTGCACGACAGTAATCATTACAGTTACTCATTACTTTTAAAAGTAATATATTACCAGTAATATGTTCTTTTACCATTTTCGTCTCCACCACCTGCAGGAAGGAATTCCAGGTATGTACCACCTATTCTATGTCCTATATTATTCAATCCAAATGTGATGCACATAAATACACAAATAACTAATTTAGCACATTTATGGAAGCTTATGTTACCTGTTGAACTTATAGTCAAAAAAGATTTAATGAATTTTCAAAGGAAAGTAAAAAAGGAAGCATATCAGATCCGACTGTTATATATAGCAATGATAATATGTCTGATGAATAATGTAACACAAATTCAAGATATCTATAAATAATAATTCTTATATACCTACTATTGTGGTTTACATTGACCACCATCAATTTTTCTTTTATCAATTATTATATACTAGTAAAAAAAAAACCCGTTTCTCATTGAAATGAAACGAGCTCTAGCAAGGTGATGACCTTCTGCCATTAATGTTTTTAAGGGAAGATTCTTCTCCCCTTCCGTTCTCTCCACTTGCCTCCTCCTTTGATGTCTGTACCTTGGAGTTCATTTTCAGAGAATGGAAGAGAGAGATACACGTGGAGGGGCATAATCGAACAGCGGCGGCCATCTATATGGCCGGCACTGCAAAGAGCGGTCCAGAACCGTATTATCAAAAAAGATGGCCGGCCATCTTTCGTTTCTATAATACGGTTAGGGCCGGCCAAATGTCAGAGATGGCCAGGTTTGAGATGGCCGGCATCGGTTTTCGCCGATAATGGAAACCGATGCCGGCCATCTCAAACCCGGCCATCTCTGACATTTGGCTGGCCCCAACCGTATTCCCACAACCAAATGCCTTGGATTTGGCCGGGTTTGAGATGGCCGGCATCGGTTTCCATTATCGGCAAAAACCGATGCTGGCCATCTCAAACCCCGCCAAATCCAAGGCATTTGGTCGTGGTAGGGGCCAGCATTTGTAGTGCACTGTCCATACCTCGGAGTTCAACTTTCTTGAAAGTGAGATTCCTGTCAGGCGGTTTGTGTGCTTCCCATCACCGTGGTCCTCTGTTCTCTGGTCATGGTGTTACTATGCAGCCTTCCCTTCCGTCCAAGGGCAGGGCAGTGAGAGCGAGTGCGATTGCCTGTGATTGGTCCCTGCTCCTTCTGATGTCGCGTTTCTTTCCCTGGCAACTATACAGAGTTCCCTCGAGGGCGGGGCAGTGATTGGGAGTGCGATTACGAACCCTACGAACACTACATGGCTTCACTGCCACAGTAGCCAAATGCGGGCCTATCCAGTCACATAAAGATGTACCCATCAACAACAGAGATGAATTACTTATCTGCAAATTTTCATGTCTTGCCAATGTGTTGATTGTCGCTTCTAACTCAGTTCAGTGTGTAGTTCCTCATGCAATATCACCAAATCAAACGATATATTAAAAAATAGTGTCACATTGTGAAATCCTAACAGCCCTTGCTTTTAGTCCTCAAAAACATGGGATGTATGGCGGATGAGGTAAGACTATCTGGCCTATCTTCACAATTGTCTCAGTGGTGTTTTGTGTTGTGTGAGGCCTAGCATTGTCATATTGCAACAAAATTTCCTTCTTGGGCTTCCAAACTCTTCTCAATCATTCTTTCAAAGTTTTCAAGGTTGCAACATAATACTTTGAGTGATCCTCTGATTGTCCATGACCAGATTTGTCCATTGCTGTCACAGGTCATCCACTTCATTTTTGATCACACAAATCAGCCCATCCTGGTCCACAATCTTTACATTTTTTGGCCCATCAATGCATAGTCATCACCATAAAAAGCTTGCATCCAATAGTGAAATTTCAATTGGAGGTACTCCTTCAAAAGTCAGAAATTCTATCACAGCACGTTGCTTAAATTGTACTGACGAGTGCTCACTGCATGCTTCCATTTCACAAGCAACAGCAAAACAGCCTCCTCACACAGACTCTTCTTGCCAACTGATGTGAAGGAAGAGATTTCAAAGAACAAGTGAACGTGAGTAGCTGCCATCTGTTGATGAATTATGGAGGTGGAGGCATTACTTTTCATTTTACCCTCAAACATTGTGAATATCCTAAAAGCACACCTGATTGAGGATCTTGACGACAAGAGTTGAGAACCACAATATTAATCTTAGTATTACACAAAAGTCATGCAATACAGCCAGAAATCTCTTGAGATGTGTATTTGTAGAGATGAGTTCTCCATAAGACTTGTTCATTTTCTCCTATTTCTTACCAAATTGTCTCTTTCCACCACACACAAACAACATAAATGAAAAGCAGAAAATGACTAACCTGGTGAAGATGCCTGGTAGATTATTGTGTTTCCATCTTTCTCAGGAACAACAGTATGGCACACAGCCAGCAAAGTGAGGAACTCTTGTATCTTAACTGCTGTTAACTACAACAACAAAAATCAGTAACTGTTGAGATACAGAAGAACCATCAGTTAAAGTCTGCAATCTATTACAAGGCCACTAGATAGGACTGTTCTGTATTTGGGATTAGGGGGAGGATGCTTTTCTCCTACTGAATGTCCTTTATCCTAGTTATTTACTGTTCAAGTATGGTTCTTACTTAACCTTTCACAGAGGAGAAGACACTTAATCTCTGCCTCAAACTGTAAAAAGATGAAATACCCTACATACTAAATAAAGTCCTCTCTCAGATTCCAGCTGCAACTTGATACATTAGAACACATTTACATGTAGATGAATTTCATCAGTTCCAGCAGTGTTTGGAATTATGGATAGCTTACAGGATTTCTTGTTCTCTTTCTCTCCGATTATCTCACACTGCTCTCTCTCTCTCTCTCTCTGGGAACAGCAAGGCTCATGTTGAAATCCCAACTCCTTGTAGCCTTGGGCAAATCACATAAACATCCATGCCTCAGGACAAGACAATGGACTCTATTCTATTGCACTTTTAATCTAACAGTGAAAAAGCGGATTACAAAATAATAAGAAGCAATTCCCAATCAGAAAAGATTTACATTGAAAAAATGATCCATTACTATAAAACCATTATCGTAATGTATTATAAATCATTTACTATGCATCAGGATACTGAGATGAAAATATGTATGTTTTAAGTGCTTTATGAAATGAACTATAAGGACTAATTAAATGAATTTCAGTTGGTATATTATTCCAGATTTCAGCTCCCTAAAATGCACATAAACGTTCCCATACAGATTTCAAATTCATCTTCTTTACAGAGGGAATATCAAGTAATAAAGTCTTAGAACTTCGCAAATGGTTCCTATTAATTGGAAACAAGAGTAGATTGCCTACCATTTCTGAATTTATGCCATAAAAATGTTATAAACTAAGAATGCGACTTTAAAATAGATACAAATTTCCAGACTCAACCAATGCAAATTGTATAAAAGAGGACTGACTTCACAGGTCTTTTTCTGCCGTTACCTACTATGTTACTATCAGGCTTATTTTCGAAAGTGATCGCCGGCGATCTTTCGACATAAATCGGGAGATGGCCAGCGATCTCTCAAAAGCAGCAAAATCGGTATAATCGAAAGCTGCTTTTTTGACACCATCGCTGCTTTCCCATCGCCGAGCCGGCGAAAGTTCAAGGGGGCGTGTTGGCGGCGTAGCGAAGGTGGGACATAGGTTGGCATGGGTGTGGCTACCAGATGGCCGGCTTTCGCGGATAATGGAAAAAAAAATCAGCGTTCATCAGTATTTCGCCGGGTTTACTTGGTCCTTTTATTTTCACGACCAAGCCTCAAAAAGGTGCCCCAACTAACCAGATGACCACCGGAGGAAATGGGGGATGACCTCCCCATACTCCCCCAGTGGTCACCAACCCCCTCCCACACTAAAAAAATAAAAACCTTTTTTGCCAGCCTGTATGCCAGCCTCAAATGTCATACCCAGCTCCCTGACAGCATTATGCAGGTCCCTGGAACAGTTTTTGTTGATTGCAGTGGACTTCAGGCAGGCGGACCCAGGCCCATCCCCCCCTACCTCTTACACTTGTGGTGGTAAATGTTAAGCCTCCAACCCCCCCCCCCAAAAACCCACTGTACCCACATGTAGGTGCCCCCCTTCACCCATAAGGGCAATGGTAATGGTGTAGAGTTGTGGGGAGTGGTTTTGGGAGGGGATTTGGGGGGCTCAGCACCCAAGGTAAGGGAGCTATGCACCTGGGAGCTACTTGTGTATTTAAAAAAAATTTTAGAAGTGCCCCCTAGGGTGCCCGGTTGCTGTCCTGGCACATCAGGGGGACCAGTGCACTACAAATGCTGGCTCCTCCCACAACCAAATGCCTTGGATTTTGCTGGGTTTGAGATTGCCGGTATTTTTTTCCATTATCGCTGAAAAAAAAAACCGGCCATCTCAAACCCGGCGAACTGTGGCATTTGGCCGGGCTAAACCGTATTATCGAAAAAACAGATGGCTGGCCATCTTTTTCGATAATACGGTTCTGCCCAGCTGTTGCGCCGCCGCCAAAATAGATAGTGAATGATACATACCTGTAGCAGGTGTTCTCCGAGGACAGCAGGCTGATTGTTCTCACGACTGGGGTTGACGTCCACGGCAGCCCCCTCCAACCGGGAGAAAACTTTGCGGGAGGTCCCGCACGCAGGGCACGCCCACTGCGCATGCGCAGCCATCTTCCCGCCCGTGCGCGACCGTTCCCGCTCAGTTGCATGACAAGCAAAGGAATGAGGAAAATGCAACTCCAAAGGGGAAGAGGGAGGTTAGGTGAGAACAATCAGTCTGCTGTCCTCGGAGAACACCTGCTACAGGTATGTATCATTCGCTTTCTCCAAGGACAAGCAGGCTGCTTGTTCTCACGACTGGGGTATCCCTAGCTCTCAGGCTCACTCAAAACAAAAACCCAGGTCAATTGAACCTCGCAACGGCGAGGGCATAACACAAATTGACCTACGAAGAACAACTAACTGAGAGTGCAGCCTGAACACAATAAATCGGGTCCTGGAGGGTGGAGTTGGACTCAAACCCCAAACAGATTCTGCAGCACCAACTGCCCAAACCGACTGTCGCATCGGGTATCCTGCTGGAGGCAGTAATGTGATGTGAATGTGTGGACCGATGACCACATCGCAGCCTTGCAAATCTCTTCAATAGTGGCTGACTTCAAGTGGGCCACTGACGCTGCCATGGCTCTAACACTATCAGCCGTGACATGACCCTCAAGAGCCAGCCCAACCTGGGTGTAAGTGAAGGAAATGCAATCTGCTAGCCAATTGGAGATGGTGCGTTTCCCGACAGCAACCCCCTTCCTATTGGGGCCGAAAGAAATAAACAATTGGGCGGACTGTCTGTGGGGCTGTGTCCGCTCCATATAGAAGGCCAACGCTCGCTTGCAGTCTAATGTGTGCAACTGATGTTCAGCAGGGTGGGTATGCAGTCTGGGAAAGAATGTTGGCAAGACAATTGACTGGTTAAGATGGAACTCCGACACAACCTTTGGCAGGAACTTAGGGTGAGTGCGGAGTACTACTCTGTTATGATGAAATTTAGTATAAGGAGCATGAGCTACCAGGGCTTGAAGCTCACTGACTCTACGAGCTGAAGTAACTGCCACCAAGAAAATGACCTTCCAGGTCAAGTACTTCAGATGGCATGAATTCAGTGGCTCAAAAGGAGGTTTCATCAGCTGGGTGAGGACGACGTTGAGATCCCATGACACAGTAGGAGGCTTGACAGGGGGCTTTGACAAAAGCAAGCCTCTCATGAATCGAACGACTAAAGGCTCTCCAGAGATGGCTTTACCCTCTACACGATAATGGTAAGCACTAATTGCACTAAGGTGATTCCTTACTGAGTTGGTCTTGAGACCAGACTCTGATAAGTGCAGAAGGTATTCAAGCAGGTTCTGTGCAGGACAAGAACGAGGTTCTAGGGCCTTGCTCTCACACCAAACAACAAACCTCCTCCACTTGAAAAAGTAACTCTTTTTAGTGGAATCCTTTCGAGAAGCAAGCAAGACACGGGAGACTCCCTCAGACAGACCCAACGAAGCAAAGTCTACGCCCTCAACATCCAGGCCGTGAGAGCCAGAGACTGAAGGTTGGGGTGCAGAAGCGCTCCTTCGTTCTGCGAAATGAGAGTCGGAAAACACTCCAATCTCCACGGTTCTTCAGAGGACAACTCCAGAAGAAGAGGGAACCAGATCTGACGGGGCCAAAAAGGCGCTATCAGAATCATGGTGCCGTGGTCTTGCTTGAGCTTCAGTAAGGTCTTCCCCACCAAAGGTATGGGAGGATATGCATACAGGAGGCCGTTCCCCCAATGGAGGAGAAAGGCATCCGACGCCAGTCTGCCGTGTGCCTGTAGTCTGGAACAGAACAGAGGCAGCTTGTGATTGGTCTGAGAGGCGAAAAGGTCCACCGAGGGGGTGCCCCACTCTCGGAAGATCTTGCGTACCACTCTGGAATGGAGCGACCACTCGTGCGGTTGCATGACTCTGCTCAGTCTGTCGGCCAGACTGTTGTTTACGCCTGCCAGGTATGTGGCTTGGAGAAGCATGCCAAACTGGCAGGCCCAACGCCACATCCTGACGGCTTCCTGACACAGACGGCGAGATCCGGTGCCCCCCTGCTTGTTGATGTAATACATTGCAACCTGATTGTCTGTCCGAATTTGGATGATTTGGTAGGACAGCCGATCCCTGAAGGCCTTCAGTGCGTTACAGACCGCTCGGAGCTCCAGGAGGTTGATCTGAAGATCCTGTTCCTGGGGGGACCACACCCCCTGGGTGTGGAGCCCATCGACATGAGCTCCCCACCCCAGGCGAGATGCATCCGTCTTGAGCACCTTCGTGGGCTGCGGAATTTGGAATGGATGTCCCAGGGTCAAATTGGTCCGATTTGTCCACCAGTGCAGCGAAGCGCGGCAACTGATGGACAGGCGGATGACATCTTCTAAATTCCCGGTGGCTTGGCACCACTGGGAAGCTAGGGTCCATTGAGAAGATCTCATGTGAAGACAAGCCATGGGAGTCACATGGACCGTAGAGGCCATATGGCCCAGGAGTCTCAACATCTGCCGAGCTGTGATCTGCTGAGACGCTCTGGTCTGGGAAGCGAGGGACAGGAGATTCTGAGCCCTCACCTTGGGAAGATAGGCCTGAGCCGTCTGTGAATTCAGCAGAGCTCCTATGAATTCCAGAGATTGAACTGGCTGGAGATGGGACTTCGGGTAATTTATCACAAACCCCAGCAGCTCCAGAAGGTGAATAGTACACTGCATGGACCGAAGAGCTCCTGCCTCTGAGGTGCTCTTCACCAGCCAATCGTCGAGATACGGGAACACGTGCACCCCCAGCTTGCGTAGGTACGCCTCAACACTTCGTGACACTTAGTGAACACCCGTGGTGCAGAGGCAAGCCCAAAGGATAGCACACAATACTGAAAGTGATGTGTCCCCAGACGGAATCGGAGATACTGTCTGTGGGCTGGCAGTATCGGGATGCGAGTATAAGCATCCTTTAAATCCAGGGAACATAGCCAATCGTCTTTCTGAATCATGGGGAGAAGGGTGCCCAAGGAAAGCATCCTGAACTTTTCTCGCACCAGATACTTGTTCAGGCCTCTCAGGTCTAGGATGGGGCGCATCCCCCCTGTTTTCTTTTCCACAAGGAAGTACCTGGAATAGAATCCCTGCCCTTCCTGCCCGAGTGGCACGGGCTCCACCGCATTGGCGCTGAGAAGGGCGGAGAGTTCCTCTGCAAGTACCTGCTTGTGATGGGAGCTGAAGGATTGGGCTCCCGGTGGGCAATTTGGTGGAGACCAAATTCAGGGTGTATCCGCACCGCACTATTTGGAGAACCCTCTGGTCGGACGTTATAAGAGGCCACCTTTGGTGAAAAACTTTTAACCTTCCCCCGACCGGCAGGCCGTCCGGCACGGATACTTTGATGGCGGCTATGTTCCCATGGATCCAGTCAAAAGCCCCTCCCCTGCTTTTACTGTGGAGGCGCAGGGGGCTGCTTAGGCGCACGCTGTTGATGGGAACGAGCATGCTGGGACTGTCCCTGTGCCTGAGGAGGCCTTCGGTCCGGCTGGGTGTACCTACGCTTGGTGTAGGCGTAGGGTGCAGCCTGCCGGGCCCGGGAAAAACGTCCACCTGCAGAGGTGGATGCTGAAGGCGCCCGGTGGGAGAGCTTGTCGAGAGCGGTTTCCCGCTGGTGTAGTTGGTCCACCAACTGTTCGACCTTCTCACTGAAAATGTTATCCCCCCAGCAAGTGACATCCGCCAGCCGCTGCTGGGTACGGTTGTCCAGGTCAGAGGCACGCAGCCAGGAGAGTCTGCGCATCATTATACCTTGGGCTGCAGCTCGAGATGCCACATCACAGGTGTCATAGATACCCCTGGACAGGAACTTTCTGCTCGCCTTCAGCTGACTGACCACCTCCTGAAATGGCCTGGACTGCTCCAGAGGGAGCTTGTCGACCAGGTCCGCCAGTTGCCGCACATTATTCCGCATGTGGATGCTCGTGTAGAGCTGGTATGATAGGATGTGGGTCACGAGCATGGAAGATTGGTAGGCCTTCCTCCCAAATGAGTCCAGAGTGTGAGACTCCCGCCCCGGGGGCGCCGAGGTGGTATCCCTCGAACTCCGTGCTCTTTTGAGAGCAGAGTCCACGACCGCCGAGTCATGAGGCAATTGAGGCCGCATCAACTCTGGGTCTGAGTGGATTCTGTATTGGGACTCCGCTTTCTTGGGGATGGTGGGATTAGATAGTGGCTTCAACCAGTTCCGAAGCAGTGTCTCCTTAAGGACATTGTGCAATGGCACCGTGGAAGACTCTCTAGGTGGTGATGGATAGTCGAGGACTTCGAGCATCTCAGCCCTTGGCTCATCCACAGTAACTACGGGGAAGGGAATGCTGATAGACATATCCCTGACAAAAGAGGCAAAGGAGAGGCTCTCAGGAGGCGAGAGCTTCCTCTCCGGTGAAGGAGTGGGGTCGGAGGGAAGGCCCACAGACTCCTCTGAGGAGAAATATCTGGGGTCCTCTTCCTCCCCCCACGAGGCCTCCTCCTCGGTGTCGGGCATGAGCTCTCTCAGCTCAGACCGCAACCGGGCCCATCTCGACTGCGAGGAACCACGTCCCCGATGATGGCGTCGAGCGGTGGACTCCCGCGCTGGCAGGGACGAAGCTCCCTCCATCGACATTGACGAGGACTCCAACTGAATGGCGGTCGACACTGGTGCCGCAAGCGGCATCGGCGTCGGAGGCCTCAGCATCGGGCTAGAGCCCACCGGTGCCTCCATCAACAGCGCCGGGGGCGCAAGCACCCCCGGTGCCGGTAGAGCCTGACGCATCAGCCCTTCCAGGATCCCGGGAAGGATGGCTCGGAGGCACTCGTCGAGGCCCGCTGTCGGGAAAGGCAGGGGGCCGGTGTGGGTGCCGGTGCTGGAAGCTGCTCGGGTCCAGGAGATGGTACCGAGATACCCACGGACCTGCGCAGCGACACCTCTTCGACTGAGGGGGAATGCTCCTCCCGGCACTGCCACTTCTTGGGTGTCAAGTTGTCCCTCGATGTCCCGGAGCTGCCAGTCCCATGCGTCGTGGGCGACTGATGATGGTGCTTCTTGTCTTTCTTGCGATGCCCATCATCGGCGCTCCGCGGAAGGGACGAGGAGGAGGTGGAGCCCACCCACCCCCCCGGCCTCGAGGTATCGGATCAGACAGGGTTCGGTCCCGATGGCCCTGAGCAGCGGGAGTGGCTGGGGCAGACTTCCCGCGTGGCCGCTCACCACCGCCGTCGCCAGCAGGCCGGCAGACCACAGGTACCTGTGCTCCTGGGGTCGATGCCATAGTTGGCGCCGACGCCGTCGACATCGGTACCGGCACCGAATACCCGGCCGTCGACACCGATGCCGTCGAGGTCGACGTCGAAGGGCCGGCGCAAGTTCCAAAAAGACGGTCCTGCAGAACTTGCCTCGCCACCTGCGTCCGCTTCCTTAAGCCGAGACACAAGGTGCACGTCTTGGAATTATGCTCCGGGCCGAGGCACTGGAGACACCAAGCGTGAGTATCGGTCTGCGAAATCTGCCGGCTGCACCGACCACACTTCTTGAATCCGCTCGGGACCTTCGAGGGCATCAACGGAAAAATCGCGTCGGCGAAATCAAAATCGTCGATGGTGGTGGTGAAAAGCACACCCAAAAAAGAAAGAAATGACCACGCGGCTACAAGGCCGCGAAGACGCGCCCTCGAGGCTAGGAACGATGAGGAAAACTCTTTTTCGTTTTTTTTAAAGAAAAATAACGCGAACGCATACACTAATAAAGAAAAACCGCGTGCTAGGCCACAATCCGGTTTCCGGGGCTGACTAAGAGAGGGACGTGAACACATCTCTCTCCAGCGCGGAAAGGAAAAAAACTGAGCGGGAACGGTTGCGCACGGGCAGGAAGACTGCCGCGCATGCGTGGTGGGCGTGCCCTGCGTGCGGGACCTCCCGCAAAGTTTTCTTCCGGTTGGAGGGGGCTGCCGTGGACGTCAACCCCAGTCGTGAGAACAAGCAGCCTGCTTGTCCTCGGAGAACGCCGGCGATCTATTTCGCCGGCGACGTTTGATTATGCCCCTCCACGTATGTTACTAAACTTGCCCAATTTGAAAATTAATCTAGCATAATAATTTGGTCTTTTGAAATTAGCTGAAACCCAATCCTCAACTATCTTTATTTAGTGTTTTAACAGTGAAAAAGTTTCATCCAAAGAATCTTGTACGGGACATAATACAAATATATCATCTGCAAAAGACAATGAAAATATATTCAAGGATTTTAGATACCTACCCAAGTGGCTCATATAAACATTGAATAATGGAGACAGTAAGGGAGACCCCTGAGAAACACCACAATTCGGTTTCCAGTCTGCTAAACCTTCACCTTTTTTCATAACTCTGAATTGTCTATTCCCTAGAAAACCACTGAATAACTGATTTTCTAATTCCCATTTCACTCAATCTAGCCAAGAGTAGGCTGTGGTCAATGGCATCAAAAGCTGCCTTGATGTCAACCTGTAAAAGAATCACTTCCCTACCCCTGGTTTTCTTATCTCAGTTGTAAGAACAATGAGCATTGTCTCAGTACTGTGCATTGAACGGAATCCATGTTGAGAAGAAGGTAAATACATGGATTCTGCCAGAAATGATGAAAATTGAGTCTTAACAGCAAACTCCAAAAGTTTCGCCTTCCAGGGAATGCTGACCACTGGTCTAAAGTTGCCCACTTGGGTGAGATCACCTCCAATGTTTTTAGGAATTGGGGTTAATACAATGGAAGCAATTTCATTAGAATAGACCCTTCCAACAATACAGTGTTAATAAAAGCTGTAAGCCAGTCTAAGATTTCAACAGGTATAATTTTAAGTAAAAAGCAAGGCAGAAATCCAATGGACTTCTCTTCTTTGCCGCCCTCCTTAAAAGTTTCATAATTACAGTAGAGGAAATAGGAGAAAAATTATTCAAGAGTCTGTTAGCTGGTGTACCAGCTATCTGACCAATGTGATGCTCAGTCTGTATCATGCCAAGAAAGCCATGAAGGGAGGAAGTCCCTCACTGTGTGGCCACCAGTCCACAATTACAAACACAGCTGGAACTGTGCTATGTTTTCACAGGATGAGTAATATAATTTGACATTTACCTTAATATTATTACTGTTCATAGTAAAAGTACTAGCAACCTGTTTCTAAATATTTGTAACATAGGTACATAGGAGAATGGGGCAATACATGGAAAACAAAAAACTATAAGGTAATGATGGGCTGCTTCTCACTGTGTCAGGAAAAAAAAACCATTGGTGAGAAACTCAGACAATATGTTTCTAAGCATTTAAACTAGAAGGTAGGGGTGGCATATGGAAGCAGGTCACTTCATGTAGTCACCCAGAGCAAAAGAAAAAATGCGACAGTACTGAAGAAAACAATTTAAACAACAATCTTAGCAATTCACTTCTTAGCAGCACAGTAAAAGGTGAGACTAAACAAAAAACTACACAGAAGATGAGACCGCTATTAAAATGTAGCTGGAAAACAGTAGCAGAAAAATATTCAAATATGGTTACTGGTGTCCTGAACATCCAGGGTCCCTGGAACTACTCGAGACTGGAGAGACATAGAAGCAACAAAAGCTAACAACTGCGGAGGATCAAAAAAAATGTATTGTGCACTATTCAACTCAAGGGATGCTGATTCTACTGGCACTCAAGGAAAAATAATAAATCTTAAATTCTTCCTTCCATTTGAATTATCCAATGTTTCCAGTCTATGATGAATAACAGAAATGTCTTTAATAATAGAAAGATGCATGCATTGAAGATACACATTGTTTTAAACACCCAACATCAGCTTGAATAATGTCCTGCTGTGATCCAATCTTATCAATTTTTTGAGACATATTACTCATCTGACCCAGAAAAGACTGTTCCAAACTGGAAGCCATCCCACAAGGATTCTAAAGTCAAAGTCTTAGATCTCACCTGTGTTGAAGGTAGGGGTTCTTGTTTACCAGTCGGCACTATATCAAAAGGAAGTACTGCTCCCATGCACCATTGTCACCCACAGCTCGAGAGAGCTCCCAAGAAAGATGTGGATCCCCCACCACCAAGATCTCCTCTCCTACAGTCGCTCCAGCAACTGAGGGTCGCATGGGGGCCGCCCTTCCCCGACTCTCTCCATCGAGCAGGGGTTCTCGGCTCCCTTGTGGCATAGGTGGGGGCAACCGCAAATACGGAGAAAGAGAAACTTCCAGCCCAGGGAGAGCCAGCAACCCTCCTTCTTCCACCGAACTCTCCAGCAAGCCACCCAGGGCTGCTACTTCAGCTCGACGGAGAACGGTATCAATCGGTCCGTAAATCAGCAGTGTGTAAAATACTTAAGGCAACTGCTGCACCCCCTTCCTTTACTTACCTATAGATGGTAAATATTACAAGGAATATTTTAGCGGGTAGTTGTGGCATCTCGGAGCTCAACACAGCATGTCAGCCATCTTGGAATTCTCCTCCCCCTGTTTGTTTTAAAAGTATTTCCATGTAATTCCATTGAGTGCCCCCTGGTCTTCGTACTTCACTTTTACCCATTCTACACTACTCAGGATTTTGTAGACCTCAATAATTCCCCCTCAGCTGTCTCTTTTCCAAGCTGAAGAACTCTAACCTCTTTAGCCTTACCTCATATGAGAGGAGTTTCACCCCATTTATCATTTTGGTCGCTCTTCTTCGAACCTTTTCTAAATTTTCTATATCTATTTTGAGATATGGTGACCAGACCTGAACGCAATACTCAAGATGAGGTCACACAAATGCTCACAGTCTAAGCAACGAAGATCATGATCTGCATGCCCTGATGTTAGAGGCTGAAAACCAATTTTTTTCAATAGACATTTGGGCCTTCAGAAGCGCCTCTTTGTCATTCAGGCCTTCAGCCGTGCCTCTTTGATTGTTGTTTTTTTCCTTAACCTGCGTCCATGGTTGCAGGACCACCACCAGCTACTCTAGCTTCTCTGTGTATGAATGATTACTGTCCTTTTAAAAATGGAGTTCTTTTCTATTTGTATCTGACATTTATTTGTTATTTTATTGTGAACCACTCTGATCATTTGCCCCTCCTTGTTTACAAAGTCATGTTAACGTCTGCCATTCAAAGAGAATGGGCTGTGTTAGCACTACCGCACCGCCAGCCACTAGCACGGCTTTGTAAATAGGGGCCTTGGTTTTGTAATGGCGGCATATCAAATTCTCAATAAACAATAATAGTTTATACTACAGAGGCATGGTTCAATGACTACCATAAATGGGACACAAACATACTGGGCTATAATCTATTTAGGAAGGATAGAAGTGGTCGAAAAGGTGGAGGAGTAGCTCTGTATGTGAAAAACAATATTAAGGAAAATGAAATACAGGGGGCCTGGGGAAATGAAGAAGCCATATGAATCACCTTGAAAAGAGAAGATAGAATCTCTATCCACTTGGGTGTTGTCTACAAAAGTTGGAAAAGAAAGCAGTTACTGGGAAATTTCAACATGCCAGATGTGGAGTTCCATCTGTGGAATCAGAAAGAAGTAGAGAGATCGTGAATATATTTCAAAGTGATCTGTTCAGACAAATGATGACAGAGCCCATGAGAGAAGGAGCGACGCTGAATCTGGTACTCACAAATGGGGAAAGTGTATGTAATGTCTGAGTGGGAGCCCACCTGGCAGTAATGATCATCAAATAGTTTGTTTTGATATAACAGCTAAAGTGGAGGGAAGCCAGACAAAACTCAGAGTCCTGCATTTCAATCATGCTAACTTTAGTAAAATGGGGGAGTGCCTGAAAAAAGAGCTAACAGGATGAGAGAGCATACAAGAAGTGGAAATATAGTGGTCCAGGCTGAAAGGAGCTATAAAGCGAAGTTACTTACCTGTGGCAGGTGTTCTCCAAGGACAGTAGAACAAGTATTCTCATAGATGGGTGACGTCTCCCGATGGAGCCCTGGCACAGGTGCTAATCAAGTTCCAAACTTTTCTAGAAGACTTTGGGAGACCCGCACCACACATGTGCATGTGCCTTCCCACCTGCCCAAATTGCATAAAAATGCAATTCCTAGGGGAGGTGGGAGGGTATGTGAGAATATTTGTCCAGCTGTCCTTGGAGAACACCTGCTACAGGTAAGTATCTTTGCTTTCTCTGAGGACAAGCAGGACATAGTCTTCTCACAGATAGGAATCCCTAGCTACCAGGCACACCAAAAACAACAAACAATGGTCATTAGGGACTTGCAATGGCAAGGCCAACCAGAACCAATAACAATAAGAATAAAACCATTCCTGTTCTGAAGATGCAGTCTGGAACAGAATTGTCCTATGAGAATGGAGTTGGATTCTAGACCCCAAACAAATTCTGCAGAACTGTCTTACCAAACTGGCTACCACATCAGGTATTCTGCTTAATGTGTAGTGAGATGTGAATATGTGGACTGAAGACCACACTGCAGCTTTGCAAATCTCCTCAATGGAGGGTGACCTCAAGTGGGCTACCAACGCAGCCATAGCTCTCACATTCTGAACTGTGCCATGACCCTCGAGAGTCAATCCAGCCTAAGCATAGATGAAGGAGATGCAATCTGTTAGCTAACTGGATAAAGTGTGTTTACTGATGGCTGCCCTCATCCTGTTTGGGTCAAAAGAGACAAAACGCTGGGTGGACTGTCTAAAGGCTTTAGTCTGTTCCAGATAGAAGGCCAAGGCTTGCTTGCTGTCCAAGGTGTGCAATGTGCTTTCACCAGGATGAGAAAGAGGTTTTGGGAAAAATGTTGGCAGGACAATTGACTGGTAAAGATGGAACTGCAAAACTACCTTAGGAAAGAACTTAGGATGAGTGCGGATGATTACCCTGTTATGATGAAACTTTGTGTAAGGTGGATCATCTACAGTACTAGGGCCTATTCCTCACTGACTCTGTGAGCTGAAGTGACCACCACCAAAAACAAGACCTTCCAGGTCAGGTACTTCAGGTGACAGGAATCAAGGGGCTCAAAAGAAGTTTTCATCAACTGGGTGAGTAATGCTGTTCTGCCGGGTGCAGTTTCCTACTTAGAAAAAGACAGGGTGCTCCTTCCCTCCAAACTCTTGGGATAATAAAGCCCCCAAGACCGGTTCCTGACACAGGAGGTCTTTCAACATTTGGAACTCCCCACGACCTGCCTCTGTCCAATTTAGGACATTAGAGCAACTTTTCCTCAGCATGTCCGTTAGGGTTCTTGATCTCTCCGTAAATCTAGGGATGAATCTGCGATAATATCCTATCAGCCCCAAAAAAACCCTCAATTGTTTTTTGGTGTGGGGCAGCAGAAAATCACGCACTCCCTGCACTTTATCCCTTAGGGGTTTGATAACTCCCCCTCCCACAATGTATCCCAAGTATTTTACCTCTTCACTAGCAAACACGTATTTCTTTGGGTTCACTGTTAGGCCTGCCCGCCTGAGGGATTCTAGCACCGCTTTGACTTTGGGCAAATGGGACTCCCAATCTGAGCTAAAAATGACAATATCATCCATGTACGCGGCTGCATAGTCAGAATGCCACCTCAGCAACTGATCAGCCAATCGTTGGCAGCACGCCGCCGCCCCATTTAACCCAAATGGCACTCGTCTAAATTGGAATAACCCTATAGGGGTGCCAAAGGCTGTTTTGGGCTTAGCCTCCTCTGTCAGCGGCACTTGCCAATACCCTTTCGTAAGATCTAAGGTAGTTAAATACTGAGCACGCCCCAGTTTGTCAAGTCATCTAACCAGGGCATGGGATAAGCATCAAACCGGGATATGGCATTCACCCTTCTGAAATCTATACAAACATTCTGGGACCCATCACTCTTTGGTACCAACACCACCGGACTGGACAAGGGACTAACCGATTCCTCTATGATACCTAAGTCCAGCATTTCCTGTACCTGCCTTATAATTTCCTTCCTCTTAAATTCGGGTGTTCTATAGGGCCTCTGCCTTACAATCCTACCAGGCTCGGTGATGATATCATGGGCCACCAAATGGGTTTCCCCAGGTAGGGGATTGGTAACATCCTGATACTCCTCTATCATTTCCCTTACTCGTTGCATCTGCCCAGGGGATAGAGACCCGCCAATAACGGGCTTCCCCCCCTCCTGTACATCACTCAGTTGAGGACCCAACTCCTCTTCAGGGACTACCCAAAACCCTTCTCTTTCTATCAAGGGTTTTAATATATTTACATGGTATGTCTGAATCCTACCTTTCGCATGCTTAACCCGATATGTTGTAAGGAGGTTGGAGGGTCTAAGCAGCTCAGGAGGAGGTATGGGGCCAGACTACATTCCCCACAAGGCCCTGAGAGAAGGGATTGGGGTGGTAGGTCCCAAAACTCGGTATGGCCCCCACGTGGAAGGGAGGGGGAAAAGGACTGGAGAGAGCAGCTGCGATGGCAGGCGAGGGCCAGAAGGGGGAGCAGGGATGACAAAGCTCAATACCCGTGGGTTAGAAATCAGTACAAGATTCCTTCCACCTGGGAGGGGGAGGAGGTCTCCAACCAACAGCCTAGCAGAGAAGCAGAGTTAATGGAGTGTTTGGAGGAAGGGGAGGCTGGAGAGACCAACACACCAGGTTTGGAGGAACCAGTGGACATGGACTGTAATTGTACTTTGGGGCAGAGTTGCAGGGACTGAAGGCAGTGGGTGGTCACAGGAGTCAATTAGCTGTGTTGTTGGCGGTGTACTGCCATTCTGCAACCACCCAAGCAGAAAGACTTTTAAAACTGAAACCCAGGCTGTTGAACTGGGGGGAGAAACTTGGATTTAAAGGGAAGTTTTTTTCTTGTTGCTTTATTTTGGAAACCGAATGGGACTTTAACCCCTTGAACTGAGATTTGGTGGAGGAGGGGAAATAAACTGTTGGGAACTAAAAGCTGTGTTTTCTGGAAGGACTTTATTTGTGGACTGCTAAAGGGAGCCTACCACCCCTGAAGGTTTGCTACCGGGATTACAGTTATTACAGTGGCACCGCTGATGGGACTCGATTGAAGCTACCACAGAGCAGCCGGAGTGAAGCTGACAAGGCCACCCTTAGCAAAGCGAAGACCAGTGGTTACCCCAGGTAAGAGGTACCTGAAGGGGGATCAATGCTGGACTGAAGTGTGAAGCCAAGGAACCCAGGCGGGGTAGCGTAAAAGGGGAGTGGTGGCAGAAGAGCAGTACAAATTAGTAATTAAAAAAAAAAAAAAAAGTGGTATCGCACTTGGTGTTTTTGGTTCTTTTCAGGGTATTCCAGACCAGGCAGGATGGAACAGAAAGAAATGCTTCACTGGATGGCTGCGCAGTTTCAGAAGCAGCAGGAGGGGGCTCAACAGGTCTTGCAGCAAGTGGTGGAAGCCGCCAAGGAACAGCATGTACCTCTGCTCCAGGCAGTGCAAGGTCAGATGCAAGCCATAGGGAGCCTGTTGGATAAAGTTGCAGCCCCGGGTACAGTGGCCGGTTTACCCATGGGGGTAGGAACCCCTCCGTTTGGACCCTTTTCTTTGGGACGAATGGGGGAGGGTGATGTGGATGACTTTATTGCTACATTTGAGAGGATCGCCAGGGCAGTGCAATGGCCGAAAGAACAGTGGGCTGTTCGACTGGCAGGAAGCCTAGCTGGGGAAGCTCTGGCTGCATACCAGGCCATGCCGGCGGACAGTTCCATGGATTATGAGCAGGTAGTGGCGGCCATTAAAAATAGATTAGGTCTTACTAGAGACCATTATAGAAGACTTTTTAGGGAGACTACTACGGGGAGGGAAGTGCGGCCCCGGGCTTTTGCCCAGAGACTGAAAGACTTAGCCTATAAATGGCTGGAGCCGCAACAGAAGACTGCAGAACAGGTTGTGGAGGAGATTATAGTGGAACAGTTTTTGTTTGCCATACCCACACCAGTGCGCGAGTGGCTCATTAAGCAAGGGGTGCGCTCATTGGAAGGGGTGATTCATGGAGCTGAACTGTATTTTGAGGCAGGGAGACATCCTACTAACCCCTTCCTCCCTAGTAGCCAAGAGGGTAGGGGGCAAGGGGGAAGTACTCATGCCAATAAGGGGACTGGGGGAAAGAGGGAGGAGGGTCGTAGGGACCCGGGTCCCAGTCCAGGGGGAAGAAGATGTTTTAGATGTGGGAAGCCCGGCCATATGCTGAAGGAGTGTAGAGAAAGACTAGGTTTTGCGGGACATATGGGAACAGACCCCGAGGATTTCTTCTTCCTGGAGGTTCAGGTGGGAGAGGTGACAGTTAAGGCCCTGTTAGACTCGGGGGCCAATCAGTCGATGATGTCCCGGGTCTTGTGGAATAAGATCCAGAGCACCGCCATGGGGGAAGAGGGCGGACAGTATGTAGGAATGATTCAGATTAGGTGCATACATGGGTCTTCAACCGCCTACCCTGTGTTCAGGATCCAACTAGGGAGCCCTCTGGGGAGAGGGTGGCTTAATGTGGCGATCCTGCCAAAACTACCTTTTGATCTCATTTTGGGGAAGGAGTGGGAGCTGTTTGTACGGGGGTTGAAAGGGGTCACCGGGGGGGGGGGGGTGACTACTCGGGCTCAGAAGGCTCGGGGTGGGTCGCAGGATAGGGGGGAGGATTCGGTAGGGTAGCTCTTCCCTTTCCATGAGGAGATAATGGGAGAACCGGGTAAAGGGAGGAAGGCTAGAGAAACACGGCAGGCGGAGAGGCATAGCCGGGCTAGGGCCCTAAGGAGGTTGGGGGAAGGAGAGGCTATGCCATGGAGGCCACAAGAGGTGGTGGAGAGATTTCCCGCTTTTGGCCAGGAGCAGAGAGATGACCCGGTATTAAAAAGGGCCTGGGAACAAGTGGAAGGGGGGCCTTCAGGCGGGTTTCCCCAGTTTCGGGTGGTGGAGGGATTGTTGTACCGGGAAATACAGGATCCGGTGGGGGGACCGGTGCGAGGCCAGCTGGTAATTCCCAGGGTCTTTAGGAGTCTTATTCTAAGAGGGGCCCATGATCATCCTTTGGCAGGGCATAAGGGCTCCCAGACTACGTTGAAACAGGTGCTGGAGCGTTTTTATTGGCCTGGCGTACATAGGGAAGTCCAGAATTATTGCCAAAGTTGCCCCTCCTGTCAGCGGTTGGTGGACCGATACCCTCCCAGGGCACCTATGGTACCATTGCCTATTATTGGGGAACCTATGAGAAGTATGGCTATGGACATTGTGGGGCCCCTCATCAGAACATCTAGGGGTTTTGCATACATTTTAGTAGTCATGGATAGGGCCACTAGGTTTCCCTGGGCCTTCCCAATAAGAAATATACGAGCTACGAGTTTAGCCGCCGAATTGGTCAAGCTTTTCTGTGAAGTGGGATTCCCTCGAGAAATGCTTACGGATCAGGGGTCCAATTTCAAATCTAGACAGTTAAGAGAACTGTGGGAAGCTTTTAACATACGCCACATTACCACAGCTGCCTACCATCCCCAGACAAACGGGATGGTAGAGCGATTTAATAAAACCCTTAAGCAGATGTTGAGGAAAGGCTTGAAAGGGAAGTATGAGGATTGGGACCAGTTGTTACCCTATGCTTTATATGCATGTAGGGAGAATATTCAAGCATCCCTAGGGGTATCCCCCTTTGAATTGGTCTTTGGCCGATTGCCGCGGGGCATTCTGGACATAATTCTGGAGGCATGGGTAGAGAGAGAGGAAGAGCCCAGGGAGGTTAGTACATACCTGAGGGAGTTAAGAGCAAGGATTCAGAGGGTCACGGCGTTTGCGCAGGACACCCTGGGGCAGAGCCAAGAGAGCCAGAAAGGGTACTATGACCGGGGCACAAAAGTAAGGAAATTTCAGGTGGGAGATAAAGTGCTCGTCATGGTGGCCTCAGACCCCCATAAGTTTACTTCTCAGTGGAAGGGACCCTGCATGGTAACAGCCAGAGTAGGCCCATAGACATATCGGGTAAGGCATGCGAAAGGTAGGATTCAGACCTACCATGTAAATATATTGAGACCGTGGATAGAGAGAGAAGGGTTTGTGGCGGTCCCTGAAGAGGAGTTGGGTCCTCAACTAAGTGATGTACAGGATGGGGGGAAACCTGTTATTGGTGAGTCACTATCCCATGGGCAGAGGCAACGGGTAAGGGAAATGATAGAGGAGTTTCAGGATGTTATCAATCCCCTACCTGGGGAAACCCATTTGGTGGCCCATGATATCGTCACCGAGCCTGGTAGGATTGTAAGGCAGAGGCCCCATAGAACACCAGAATTTAAGAGGAAGGAAATTATAAGGCAGGTACAGGAAATGATGGACCTAGGTATCATAGAGGAATCAGTTAGTCCCTGGTCCAGTCCAGTGGTGTTGGTACCAAAGAGTGATGGGTCTCAGAGGTTTTGTATAGATTTCCAAAGGGTAAATGCTATATCCCGGTTTGATGCTTATCCCATGCCCCGGATAGATGACTTACTGGAGTATTTAACTACCTTAGATCTTACGAAAGGGTATTGGCAAGTGCCGCTGACAGAGGAGGCTAAGCCCAAAACAGCCTTTGGCACCCCTATAGGGTTATTCCAATTTAGACGAATGCCATTTGGGTTAAATGGGGCGGCAGCGTGCTGCCAACGATTGGCTGATCAGTTGCTGAGGTGGCATTCGGACTACGCTGCTGCGTATATGGATGATGTTGTCATTTTTAGTTCAGATTGGGAGTCCCATTTGCCCAAAGTCAAAGCGGTGCTAGAATCCCTCAGGCGGGCAGGCCTAACAGTGAACCCAAAGAAGTGCGTGTTTGCTAGTGAAGAGGTAAAATACTTGGGATACATTGTGGGAGGGGGAGTTATCAAACCCCTAAGGGATAAAGTGCAGGGAGTGCGTGATTTTCTGCTGCCCCACACCAAAAAACAATTGAGGGGGTTTTTGGGGCTGATAGGATATTATCGCAGATTCATTCCTAGATTTGCGGAGAGGTCAAGCACCCTTACTGACATGCTGAGGAAAAGGTGCCCTAATGTCCTAAAGTGGACAGAGGCAGGTCGTGGGGAGTTCCACATGTTGAAAGACCTCCTGTGTCAGGAACCGGTCTTAAAAGGAATAGATTTTGAGAGGCCCTTCCTGTTACAAACAGACGCCTCAGAGACTGGCTTGGGGGCTGTGTTATCCCAAGAGTTTGAAGGGGAGGAGCACCCTGTCCTTTTTCTGAGTAGGAAACTGCACCCGGCAGACAAGCATTACGCTGTTATAGAGAAGGAGTGTTTGGCTATAAAGTGGACTAAAGAAACTCTGAAATACTATCTGCAGGGCAATCCTTTTGTTTTGATTACTGACCACGCACCTCTGAAATGGCTCCAACAAATGCAGGGGCAGAATGCCAGACTCACCCGCTGGTATTTAGCGTTACAAACTTTTTCCTTTGAAATACAGCATAGGGCGGGGAAGCTTCACGGGAACGCTGACGCCCTGTCCCGAATTGCGAACTCCCCAGCAAGTAGCCTGGAGGAAGCGGGGAGTCGCAATTATTTGAAGGGGGGGGGTGTGTAAGGAGGTTGGAGGGTCTAAGCAGCTCAGGAGGAGGTATGGGGCCAGACTACATTCCCCACAAGGCCCTGAGAGAAGGGATTGGGGTGGTAGGTCCCAAAACCCGGTATGGCCCCCACGTGGAAGGGAGGGGGAAAAGGACTGGAGAGAGCAGCTGCGATGGCAGGCGAGGGCCAGAAGGGGGAGCAGGGATGACAAAGCTCAATACCCGTGGGTTAGAAATCAGTACAAGATTCCTTCCACCTGGGAGGGGGAGGAGGTCTCCAACCAACAGCCTAGCAGAGAAGCAGAGTTAATGGAGTGTTTGGAGGAAGGGGAGGCTGGAGAGACCAACACACCAGGTTTGGAGGAACCAGTGGACATGGACTGTAATTGTACTTTGGGGCAGAGTTGCAGGGACTGAAGGCAGTGGGTGGTCACAGGAGTCAATTAGCTGTGTTGTTGGCGGTGTACTGCCATTCTGCAACCACCCAAGCAGAAAGACTTTTAAAACTGAAACCCAGGCTGTTGAACTGGGGGGAGAAACTTGGATTTAAAGGGAAGTTTTTTTCTTGTTGCTTTATTTTGGAAACCGAATGGGACTTTAACCCCTTGAACTGAGATTTGGTGGAGGAGGGGAAATAAACTGTTGGGAACTAAAAGCTGTGTTTTCTGGAAGGACTTTATTTGTGGACTGCTAAAGGGAGCCTACCACCCCTGAAGGTTTGCTACCGGGATTACAGTTATTACAATGTCCATGGGCCTACTTTGGCTGTCACCACACAGGGTCCCTTCCACTTAGAAGTAAACTTATAGGGGTCTGAGGTCACCATGACGAGAACTTTATCTCCTACTTGAAATTTCCTTACTTTTGTGCCCCTGTCATAATACCCTTTCTGGCTCTCTTGGCTCTGCACCAGGGTGTGCTGAGCAAACGCCGTGACCCTCTGAATCCTTGCTCTTAATTCCCTCAGGTATGTACTAACCTCCATTGGCTCTTCCTCTCTCTCCACCCACGCCTCCTGAATTATGTCCAGAATGCCCCGCAGCAATCGTCCAAAGACCAATTCAAAGGGGGATATCCCTAAGGATACTTGGATATTCTCCCTACATGCATATAAAGCATAGGGTAGCAACTGGTCCCAATCCTCATTTTGCCTTTTCAAGCCTTTCCTTAACATCTGCTTAAGGGTTTTATTAAATCGCTCTACCATCCCGTTTGTCTGGGGATGATAGGCAGCTGTGGTAATGTGGCATATGTTAAAAGCTTCCCACAGCTCTCTTAACTGTCTAGATTTGAAATTGGACCCTTGATCCGAAAGCATTTCTCATGGGAATCCCACTTCACGGAAAAGCTTGACCAATTCTGTCGCTATACCAGTAGCTTTTATATTTCTCATTGGGAAGACCCAGGGAAACCTAGTGGCCCTATCCATGACTACTAAAATGTACGCAAATCCCCTAGGTGTTCTGATGAGGGGTCCCACAATATCCATAGCCATACTTCGCTATGGCTACACGTTCCCTAATAATAGGCAATGGTACCATAGGTACCCTGGGAGGGTATTGGTCCACCAACCGCTGACAGGAGGGGCAACTTTGGCAATAATTCTGGACTTCCCTATGTACACCAGGCCAATAAAAACGCTTCAGCACCTGCTTCAACATACTCTGGGAGCCCTTATGCCCTGCTAAAGGATGATCATGGGCCCCTTTTAGAATAAGGCTCCTAAAAACCCTGGGAATTACCAGCTGTCCTCGCACGGGTCCCCCCACCGGATCCTGTATTTCCTGGTACAATAATCCCTCCTCCACCTGAAAACGGGGAAACCCACCTGAATGCCCCCCTTCCATTTGTTCCCAGGCCCTTTTTAATACCGGGTCATCTCTCTGCTCCTGGCCAAAAGAGGGAAATTTCTCCACCACCTCTTGTGGCCTCCAGGGCATAGCCTCTCCTTCCCCCAACCTCCTTAGGGCCCTAGCCCGGCTATGCCTCTCCGCCCGCCGTGTTTCTCTAGCCTTCCTCCCTTTACCCGGTTCTCCTATTATCTCCTCATGGAAAGGGAAGAGCTGATCTACCGAATCCTCCCCCCTATCCTGAGACTCACCCCGAGCCTTCTGAGCCCAGGTAGTCACCCACTCTGTGACCCCTTTCAAACCCCATACAAACAGCTCCCACTCCCTCCCCAAAATGAGGTCAAAAGGCAGTTTTGGCAGGATCGCCACATTAAGCCACCCTCTCCCCAGAGGGCTCTGTAGTTGGATCCTGAACACAGGGTAGGCGGTTGAAGCCCCATGTATGCACCTAATCCAAATCATTCCTCCATACTGTCCTCCCTCTTCCCCCACGGATGTGCTCTGGATCTTATTCTACAGGGCCCGGGACATCATAGACTGATTGGCCCCCGAGTCTAACAGTGCCTTAACTGTCACTCCTCCTACCTGAACCTCCAGGAAGAAGAAATCCTCGGGGTCTGTTCCCATATGTTCCACAAACCTTAGTCTTTCCCTACACTCCTTCAGCATATGGCCCGGCTTCCCACATCTAAAGCACCTTCTTCCCCCTGGACTGGGACCCGGGGCCCCATGACCCTCCCCCCTTTTCCCACTGGTCCCCGTATTGGCATGAGTACTTCCCCCTTGACCCTTACCCTCTTTGCTACTAGGGAGAAAGGGGTTAGTAGGATGTCTTCCTGCCTCAAAATACAGTTCAGCTCCATGAATCACCCCTTCCAATGAGCGCACCCCTTGCTTGATGAACCACTCGCGCACCGGGGTGGGTATGGCAAACAAAAACTGTTCCACTATAATCTCCTCCACAACCTGTTCTGCAGTCTTCTGTTGCGGCTCCAACCATTTATAGGCTAAGTCTTTCAGTCTCTGGGCAAAAGCCCAGGGCCGCACTTCCCTCCCCGTAGTAGTCTCCCTAAAAAGTCTCCTATAATGGTCTCTAGTAAGACCCAATCTATTTTTAATGGCCGCCACTACCTGCTCATAATCCATGGAGCTGTCCGCCGGCATGGCCCTGTATGCAGCCAGAGCTTCCCCAGCTAGGCTTCCCGCCAGTCGAACAGCTCACTGTTCTTTTGGCCATTGCACGGCCCTCGCAATCCTCTCAAATGTAGCAATAAAGTCATCCACATCATCACCCTCCCCCATTCGTCCCAAAGAAAAAGGTCCAAAAGGAGTGGTTCCTACCCCCATGGGTAAACCGGCCACTGTACCCAGGGCTGCAACTTTATCCAACAGGCTCCCTATGGCTTGCATCTGACCTTGCACTGCCTGGAGCAGAGGTACATGCTGTTCCTTGGCAGCTTCCACCACTTGCTGCAAGACCTGTTGAGCCCCTCCTGCTGCTTCTGAAACTGCGCAGCCATCCAGTGAAGCATTTCTTTCTGCTCCATCCTGCCAGTCTGGAGTAACCTGAAAAGAAAACCAAAAACACCAAGTGCGACACCACTTTTTTTTCCACTAATTACTAATTTTTACTGCTCTTCTCCCACCACTCCCCTTTTACACGACCCCCGCCTGGGTTCCCTTGCATGACCTGTGTTTCCCCCTTAGCTTCACACTTCAATCCAGTATTGATCCCCATTCAGGTACTTCTTACCTGGGGTAACCGCTGGTCTTCGCTTTGCTAAGGGTGGCCTTGTCAGCTTCACTCCGGCTGCTCCGTGGTAGCTTCAATCGAGTCCCATCTGCGGTGCCACTGTAATCCTGGTAGCAAACCCTCAGGGGAATGGTAGGCTCCCTTCAGCAGTCCAAAAACAAAGTCCTTCCAGACGACACAGTTTTAGTTCAAAGCAGTTTATTTCCCCCCCTCCACACATTTCAGTTCAAAGGGGTTAAGGTCTCATTCAGTTTCAAAACAAAGCAAAAAAAAAGGAAAAACCCTCCCTTTAAATCCGAGTTCTCCCAAGTCCAACTGCCTGGGTTTCAGTTTTAAAAATCTCTCTGCTTGGGTGGTTGCAGAATGGCAGTACACCTCCCACAACACAGCTACTTGACTCCTGTGACCACCCACCGCCTTCAGTCCCTGCAACTCTGCCCCAGAGTACAATTACAGTCCATGTCAACCGGTTCCTCCAAACCTGGTGTGCTAGGCCCTCCAGACTCTCCTTCCTCCA
The DNA here is from genome assembly GCF_901765095.1 of Microcaecilia unicolor. Taxonomy (NCBI): domain Eukaryota; kingdom Metazoa; phylum Chordata; class Amphibia; order Gymnophiona; family Siphonopidae; genus Microcaecilia; species Microcaecilia unicolor. The sequence goes on from NC_044034.1 coordinate 70,089,925, forward strand.
AGCACTCCATTAACTCTGCTTCTCTGCTAGGCTGTTGGTTAGAGACCTCCTCCCCCTCGCAGGTGGAAGGAATCTTGTACTGATTTCTGACCCAAGGGAATTGAGCTTTGTCATCACGGCTCCCCCTTCTGGCCCTTGTCTGCCATAGCAGCTGCTCTTTCCAGTCCTTTTCCCCCTCCCTTCCACGTGGTGTCCCTATCGGGTTTTGGGACCTACCCCCCCCCCCCCCCCAATTCCTTCTCTCAGGGCCTTGTGGGGAATGTAGTCTGGCCCCATACCTCCTCCTGACCTGCTTAGACCCTCCAACCTCCTTACAATAGGTAAGAGAGTACGAGGAGTTAGAAAGTAAGGTGACTAATTTAAAGAAAGGTGCACGTGAGGCCAGAGAGATGGTTAAATATTATCTCAGCTAGGGTAGGAGTGGACAAACATGTCCCGCTGCAGTATGTGCAGCCTGTGTCACTCCTTGTGTGTGTGTGTGTGTGAGTGAGACTAACAAGTTAGTTACTTCTTCCATTAAAGGCCTGGTTGACGAGCCAAGCTTTCACCTGCTTCCTGAAGTAGAGGTAGTCTTGTGTTAAGTGGAGCCTTTCAGGGAGTGCATTCCAGACTGTGGGGGCTACTCCGGAGAAGGCTCACTTGTGGGTATCACATCAAGTAATGTCTTTGGAGAAGGTGTGGTTAGTGACAGACCTTGAGAGGACCTTAGTGTCCTTGGCGGTGTCTAGAGAATCATCCTATTCTTTAGGTACTCAAGGCCATTTCCTTTAAGGGCATTGGAGATCAGACATACAGTTTTAAATTTAGCCCTGTATTGTACTGGTAGCCAGTGAAGTTTTTGCAAGTTCTTGCAGCATTCTGAATCAGTTGGAGCTGGAGCAGGCCCTTTGTAGTCAGACCATTGTAGAGTGCATTAAAGTAATCCAGTCTTGATGTTATCATGGCATGCACAACTTAGGATACTAGTTATCTTCTCAATGTAAGGAGAGAGACAGCAGCTCTTTTGTTCCAGCTTGACTGTTATTACAGGGGAATTACATTTAGGTTTGAAATTGTGTGCTGTGTTTAAATAGGGGCTCTTCAGGTTTAAAATCAGGGCTCTGATCTGTTAAACAGGGGTGCTTGAGTAGGGTTACCATATGTCCTCTATTAAGAGAACAAGTCCTCCTTTTGGCTTTCTTCAGATATGTCCTCCAGGTTTTTTAATTTTTAGGAAAATATCCTATTTTACTTATATGTGCCTATCACCAACACACCTACCTACATTATGAGAGAAACCATCTCTGGCCTTAGTCAGTCTAGACATATGGAGGTGCTAACGAGAGAGACAGGCATTGCTGATCTCCTCTTTATTTCCTTGCTGGCTGAATCTGTCAAAGGAATTTTGTTTGTGCAGCACAACTTTAAGTATATGCCATACAAAGACTTTCACATGTATCTTCAAAGCTAGCCAACGCTGTTGAGAGATATCTGCTCTTCTGATAAGCACACTTGTGCACAGACTCGGTCAAATTCAAATCCGGAAGTTTCTGAAAAATAGATTATTGTCTACTGCTGCACTGTAAGTCATTCACTGTTTGATATGTGCTCATTAACTAAAAATCCATTTACACATTTGCTATGATTAATTTTTTTGGCCTCTTTTTCGTCTTCACAAATGTGGTAACCCTATGCTTGAGGTACAAAAATCTGTGCTTGCTCTGTTAAACTGAAGTGAGATTTTGAGGCATTGGCTGCCATTGTACCTTGATTGTTTGCCTTGAACCTGTGTCTAGCAGGGAGGGGCCATTTCCTGGGGTACTGATGGAAGTAACCTGGGACAAAGCTCTGGGAGTACATGTGCTTTGCAGCAGTGCATATCTCTAAAAAATAATGGACCTAGTATTAAATCCTATATTGCTTCCTCTTCATTCAGTTTCCTATACTGTCCCTTTAATTAGATTTCTGAGTTTCCTAACTGAGCCTAAATCTCTTACAAACAAAAATACAATACAGTACAATACAATAAACCCAGAACACAACAACAACAAAAAAAAACTAAACTAAAAAACCTCTGTTCCTTCACTGGTTAGGAAGTTTGATGCTCAAATCTGCTTTGGTTCTCTTCTGACATCTTTCTGTGACAGGAAAACATATCCTAGTGATAAATATAGACAATACATTTCTAGGCATTTAATCTAGAAGGTGGGGGTGATAAACTGAAGCAGGTGTTCAGAAGTCACCTCTACTAAAGCCAAAAGCAAAAGAGTGACAGCAATAGAGAAAGTATTAAAACACATCATCTTAACAACTCATACATCAGCAACAAAGTAGATGGAGAGACTAGGCAGAAAGATAAACAACGAACAAAAGAGACAATATATAACTGGAAAGTTATGACCATAAATGCTTGTAGTGTATGCAATAAAGTTCATGATCTGCAAGCCCTGATGTTACAGGTAGACTTGGATATTGTTTCTATCAAAGAGACGTGGTTCAATGACTCCCATGAATGGAATGCAAACATACTGGGCAATACTCTCTTTAGGAAAGACAGAGATGGTCAAAAAGGTGGGAGGAATAGCTTTATATGTGAAAAACAATATTAAGGCAGTTGAAATGCAGGTGTCATCTACAGACTTCTTACACAAACAGATAAGTTTGACAGATTGATCATAGATATCCAAAAGTTAGGAATGAAGAGGGAGGTGCTGTTGCTTGGAGATTTCAAACTGTTGGATGCGGATTGGAAGGTCCCATCTGTGGAAATGGAAAGAAGTAAAAAGATCATGGATGGTTTGATATAAGAGCTAAAGCAGAGAGCAGACACACAAAACTCAAAGTCCTAGATTTTAAACAAGCTGACTTTGATAAAAATGGGAAAATATCTGAAGAAAGAGCTGATGGGATGGAATGCCACAAGAATTGTGGAGAATCTGTGGTTTAAACTGAAAGGAGCTATAAAATCAGCAACAGATCTTCATGTTAGGAAAGTAAATAACAGCAAGGGAAAAATGAAACCAATATGGTTCTTCAAACAAGTGGCTGACAAAGTAAATGAGAAAAAGGTGGCATTTATAAAATACAAATGAACACAAGAAGAAGAACATAAAATAGATTACTGGATAAAACTGAAAGAAGTGAAGAGAGAAATATGGCTGGCAAAGGCTCAGGTGGAAGAATGGTGACGACATTTTTTAGGTATGTTAATGAATGAAGGAAGGCTAGAAACGGAAAGACTGAAAGATGCTGTGAACTGCTATGTGGAGAGTGATGAGGAAAAAGCAGATATGCTTAACAAATACTTCTGTCTTCACGGAAGAAAATCCTGGAGCAGAACTTCGATCAGCTAATAAAGATATTTATGAGAATGAACTAAATATCACACCATTCACAGAAGAGTTTATTAACAACTTGAAAAATTGAAAGTGGAAATAGCCATGAGGCCAGATGGGATCCATCCCAGATTCTTAAAGGAGCTCAGAGAGTTTCTGGCAGGTCCTCTTAAAGATTTGTTTAATAATCCTTAGAGATGGAGGAAGTTCTGTGGGATTGGAGGACAGTGGATGTGGTACCTCTTCACAAAAGTGGAGATAGAAAATATGTGGGAAACTACAGGCTGATAAGTCTTACTTCAGTGATTGGAAAGATAATGGAGGCGCTGCTCAAGAAAAGGAAAGTGAATTACCTGGAATGCAATGGGTTAGAAGTTCCGAGGCAACATGGTTTCGCCAAAGGAAAATCATGCAAACGATCTGATTGATTTCTTTGACTGGCTGACCAGATAATTGGATAGTGGATGTAGTCTACTTGGATTTCAGGAAAGCCTTTGACACAGTACCTCATAGAAGGCTTATGAATAAACTCAGCCGGCTCAAGTTAGAACCCAGTTGTGAACTGGATTGGAAACTGGTTGGCTGACACATGGCAGAGGGTAAATGGAGTTTACCCAGAGTATAGAAAGGTAAGGAGTAGAGTGCCTCAGGGATCGATACTGGGGACGATTCTATTCAAATCAATTCTTGTATAGCGCTAAAGCTAAGATACTTACCTTTAGCAGGTATTCTCCGAGGACAGCAGGCTGATTGTTCTCACATGTGAGGCGATGTCCGCATCGGCCCAGGAAACGGCAAATTTTTCACCAGCAAAAATAAAAAGTTTTGCCAGAGCCTTCTGTCGCACGAACTGCGCGCACCGTGCATTCGCGGATGACTTCCCGCCCGTCGCGTGAGCGTGTCTCCTCAATTTAATCAAAAAGCATATAAACAAACTGTCACGGTTGTGCCCATGTTTCGTGCTCTCCTTCCTCTCGCCACATGGTGGCCAGACCTGGTGGCTGCAATGGACTGACTGGTTATTGTCACTCATTCCAGATTTCAGCCCAGTCCGGTCCGGATCTTCCGGGCTGCCAGACTTGCTTGCTTGGATTGAACCTACTCAGCACCCATAGTTGCCTGGTGATTGCTGCATCTGAGCCTCAGCTGATGCTGGGCTTATTAGTCAGTTGGAAATTCTCTGCCTTTGCATCGCCTTAGGCCCTGGTATGTTGGTGCTTGTTCCACTTCTGTTTAAGTTCTTGCCTGTGATTCTTGTCTGTTCTAGTTAGTCTGTGTGTAGTTTAGATTAGGTTATTGCTTGTTCTCTAGTCTTGTCTCTGAGTTGTAGTTTTGTGTCTAGTCCTTGTCTGTTTGTGTCTTTAGTGGCTGCTCTGCAGCTTCCAGTCCTGTCTCCTCTCTGTCAGTATTTGTTCCCTGTTTTAGTGGCTGCTTGCAGCTTTCAGTCTTGTCCTTTAGCTTGTTCCTTCCTTGCCCTGCTGTCCCAGTATGTTCCTTTCCCCTCTGACCCTCAGTCCTGGTTCAGCCTAGTGGGTATCCAGTCCTGCCTTGCCCAGTAAGTCCTGCAGTCACCTGCAGCCAGGGGCTCAACACCTGGTGAAAAGCGGCCATGCGCAGGTGAAGTTTAAGTGTGCCTGCTCTGCTTGTTCCAGCTTGTTTGCCTCTGCTGCAACTCCAGTCCAGGGTTCCAGTTCTGTTCTGCCCTGTCTCCGGTTTGGGGGTGGTTTTGCCTGCCGCTGTCGCTCCTCGGCAGTGGTCCAAGGGCTCACAAACCTAGTTCCAGCTTTGAAAACGTGACACAAACAAACAACAACTCCAAAGGGGAGGAAGGCGGATTTTGTGAGAACAATCAACCTGCTGTCCTCGGAGAATACCTGCTACAGGTAAGTATTTTCACTTTCTCTGAGGACAAGCAGGCTGCTTGTTCTCACATGTGGGGTATCCCTAGCAACCAGGCTCACTCAAAACAATGAACATTGGTCAATTGGGCCTCGCAACGGTGAGGACATAACATAGATTAACCTGAAACAATAAACAACTAACTGAGAGTGCCACCTGGAACAGAACAAAAAAGAGTCTAGGGGGGGTGGAGTTGAATTCTAAACCCCAAACAGATTCTGCAGCACCGACTGCCCAAACCAACTGTCGCTTCGGGTATCCTGCTGTAGGCAGTAGTGAGATGTGAATGTGTGGACTGATGACCAAGTTGCAGCCTTGCAAATCTCTTCAATGGAGGCTGACTTTAAGTGAGCCACTGATGCAGCCATGGCTCTAACATTATGAGCCGTGGCATGACCCTCCAGAGTCAGCCCAGCTTGGGCGTAAGTGAAGGAAATGTAACCTGCTAGCCAACTGGAGATTGTGCGTTTTCCGATGGCGACTCCCCTCCTGTTGGGATCGAAAGAAACAAACAACTGGGCGGACAGTCTGAAGGGCTCCATGTAAAAGGCCAATGCTTTCTTGCAGTCCAAGGTATGCAAACTGCTTTCGCCATGACGGGTATAGGACGGGGAAAGAATGTTGGCAAGACAATAGACTGGTTCAGATGAAACTCTGACATCACCTTTGGCAGAAACTTAGGGTACGTGCGGAGGACTACTCTGTTGTGATGAAACTTGATATAAGGTGGATGCACTACCAGGGCCTGAAGCTCACTGACCCTACGAGCTGAAGTAACAGCCACCAAGAAAATGACCTTCCAGGTCAAGTACTTCAGATGGCAGGAATTCAGTGGCTCAAAAGGAGCTTTCATCAGCTGGGTGAGAATGACGTTGAGATCCCATGACACTGGTGGAGGTTTGACTGGGGGCTCTGACAAAAGCAAACCTCTCATGAAGCGAACTACTAAAGGCTGTCCAGAGATAGGCTTACCCTCTACATGGTGATGATAAGCACTAATCGCACTAAGGTGAACTCTTATGGAGTTGGTCTTGAGACCAGACTCTGACAAGTGTAGAAGGAATTCAAGCAGGGTCCGTGTAGGACAAGAAAAAGGATCTAGGGCCTTGCTGTTACACCAGACGGCAAACCTCCTCCATTTGAAAGAGTAACGCTTTATCGTCGGATCTTTCCTGGAAGCAAGCAAAACTCGAGAGACACCCTCTGAAAGACCTAAAGAGGCAATTTCTAAGCTCTCAACATCCAGGCCGTGAGAGCCAGAGACTGGAGGTTGGGATGTAGAAGCAACCCCTCGTTTTGGGTGATGAGGGTCAGAAAACAGTCCAATCTCCACGGTCTTTCGGAGGACAACTCCAGAAGAAGAGAGAACCAAATCTGAGGCGGCCAAGAGGGCCCAATCAGAATCACGATTCTGTGGTGTTCCTTGAGTTTCAGCAAAGTCTTCCTAACTAGAGGTATGGGAGGATATGCATACAGAAGGCATGTTCCCCAATGTAGGAGAAAGGCATCTGACACTAGTCGGTCGTGGGCCTGAAGCCTGGAACAGAACTGAGGGACTTTGTGATTGATCTGAGTGGCAAAAATATCCACCGATGGGGTGCCCCACACTCGGAAGATCTTGCAGACTACGCCCATGTTCAGTGACCACTCATGAGGTTGCATTACCCTGCTCAATCTGTCGACTAGACTGTTGTTTACGCCTGCCAGATAAGTGGTTTGGAGAAACATGCCGTGATGGCATGCCCAAAGCCACATCTGAACAGCTTATTGACACAGAGGGCGAGATCTGGTGCCCCCTGCTTGTTGGTGTAATACATGGCAACCTGATTGTCTGTCTGAATTAAAATGATTTGGTTGGACAGCCGATCTCTAAAAGCCTTTAGAGCATTCCAGATTGCTCGCAATTCCAGGAGGTTGATCTGAAGACCTTTTTCCTGAAAGGACCAAGCTCCTTGAGTGTGAAACCCATCTACATGAGGTCCCCACCCCAGGAAGGATGCATCCGTTGTCAGCATTTTTTGTGGCTGAGGAATTTGGAATGGGCATCCCAAGGTCAAATTGGATCGAATCATCCACCTCTGAAGGGAATTCAAAACATCGGTGGGCAGTTGGATCATATCCTCTACATCTCCCACAGCTTGATACCATTGGGAAGCTAGGGTCCATTGAACTGATCTCATATGTAGACGTGCCTTGGGAGTTACATGAACTGTGGAGGCCATGTGCCCCAGAAGTCTCAACATCTGCCGAGCCGTGATCTGTTGAGACGCTCGAACTATGGACACCAGGGACAGGAGGTTGTCTGTCCTTGCGTCGGGAAGATAAGCTCGAGCTGTCTTTGTGTTCAACAGAGCCCCAATGAATTCTAACTTCTGTACTGGGGTAAGATGGGACTTGCACTAATTGATCACAAAACGCAGTAGCTCTAACACCTGAATAGTCATTCGCATAGACTGTAGAGCGCCTGCCTCCGAGGTGCTCTTCACCAGCCAATCGTCGAGATAAGGGAACAGATGTACTCCCAGTCTGCGTAGCGACGCTGCTACTACTGCCACTTTGTAAACGCTCTGGGCGCAGACGCCAGACCAAAAGGCAATACACTGAAAGTGCTGAGTTCCCAGCCGAAACCAAAGATACTTCCTGTGAGCTGGAAGTATCGAGATATGTGTGTAAGCATCCTTTAAGTCCAGAAAGCATAGCCAATCGTTCTCTTGATTCTTGGGAAAAAAGGTGCCCAGGGAAACCATCCTGAACTTTTCTCGAACTAGAAATTTGTTCAGGCCCTTTAGGTCTAGGATGGGACGCATCCCCTCTGTCTTCTTCTGCACAAGGAAGTACCTGGAATAGAATCCCAGCCCTTCTTCCCCTGGTGGAACGGGTTCGACCGCTTGAGCCTTTAGAAGGGCGGAGAGTTCCTCTGCTAGTACCTGTTTATGCTGGGAGCTGTAAGAATGAGCTCCCGGTGGACAATTTGGAGGTTTGGATTCCAGATTGAGGGTGTATCCTAACCACACTATCTGAAGAACCCACCGGTCGGAGGTTAAGAGAGGCCACCGCTGGTGAAAAAATATCAACCTCCCCACAACCGGCAAGTCGTCTGGTACAGACACTTTTATTGAGGCTATGCTTAACTGGATCCAGTCAAAAGCTCGTCCCTTGATTTTGCTGGGGAGCAGTATGGGTCTTAGATGCACGCTGTTGACGAGAACTAGCGCGCTGGGGCAGGCTGCCGAGAAGCAGGAGTGTACCTACGCCTAGGATAGGAAGAGGGAGCACTCCCGTTCCCCCCAAAATACCTCCTAGATGAGGAGACAGTAGCAGAAAGCACCCAGTGGGAGAGAGAATCCATAGCATTATTATGCTTCTTGATCTGATCAACAAGATCCTCTATTTTTTCATCAAAAAGGTTGTCCCCCTGGCAAGGAACATCCGCCATTCGCTGCTGGACAGAATGATCCAGGTCAGAGACATGCAGCCATGAGAGTCTGCACATCACTATACCCTGAGCAGCGATCCTGGATGCTACATCAAAAGTGTCAAAAGTACCCCTGGCCAGGAACTTTCAACACGCCTTCTGCTGCCTGACCACCTGGCAAAAAGGTTCGACCAGCTCCGTAGGGAGTGCATCAACCAAGCTCGACAGTTGCCGTATCAAGTCCCACAAGTGCACGCTTGTGAAGAGCTGATATGACTGAATCTTGGTGGCGAGCATAGTGGCCTGATACGTCTTCCTCCCAAAAGAATCAAGAGTTCTAGCCTCTCTGCCTGGGGGCGCAGAAGCATATTCTCTAGTACTCCTGGCTCTCTTGAGGGCGGAATCCACCACCATGGAATTGTGGGGTAACTGGGACCTCATCAATCCAGGTTCACCGTGGATCCAATACTGGGATTCAGCTTTCTTCAGGACCACAGGGCCAGACAGAGGTGCTGAACAGTTTCACATAAGGACTTCCTTCAGTACCTTATGCAGAGGAATTGTCACAGCCTCTTCAGGTGGAGAAGAATAATCCAGAACCTCGAGCATCTCAGCACTGGGCTCATCCTCAACCTCCACAGGCAAGGCAATAGCCGTAGCCATTTCCCAGACAAAAGAGGAAAAAGACAGACTCTCTGGTGGAGAAAGTCTCCTCTCTGGCGGAGGGGAAGAATCAGAGGGAATCCCAAAGGACTCATCAGAAGAAAAGTACCTGGGATCTTCCTCTGACTCCCACGAATGCTCCTGCTCAGTGTCGGATAAAACCTGTGTCAAGGTACTTCGACACTGAACCTGCCTCAACGCCGAGGAACGATGTCCTCTATGGCGATGTCGAGAGACCGACGCCCAGTCCGACTGCGGTGAAGCTCCCTCCACCGACGTCGAAGGGGAGTCGACCTGGGTGGCAGCCGACATCGCAGGCGCAGTCGGAGACCTCACCGCAGGAGAAGGGCCAGACACCGCTGCAGCAGATGGTACAGAAGGCGCAAGCACCCCCAACACCGAAGCTGACTAACATAGCAGTCCCTCCACAAGTTCTGAAAACAAGGCCCCGATGCGCTCGTCGAGAGTCGCCATCGGAGAAGGCTGCGGGGTCGGTGGAACTGGCGGTGCCAGAATCTGTGGAGGCTCAGGAGCAGGCATCGGGCTGCTAGGAGACCGAAGCATCGCCACCTCCTGTATCGAGGGAGAGCGATCCTCTCGGCACCGACGCTTCTCGGGTGCCGACTCTCTTGACGCCCCGGAGCTCCCGGTACTGTGCGTCGAAAGAGAACGATAGCGGTGCTTCTTCACCTTGCTTGATGCCCGTCATCGAGACTCCTCGGTACCGATGAGGACTTAGAATCCTCACGTCTCCTCGGGGCCGGGTCCGATGAAGGTCGGTCCCGGGGGGCCTGCATAACAGAAGGCCTCGAGACAGGTGGAGACCCACTTGATGCCTCACTGCTCCCAGCACAAGTTGGTGTCTCAGCAGCCATTACCTCTGCTCCCGACGTCGATGCTCCTCTCAATGTCGCCGCCGCCGCCAACCTCAGTACCGATGTCGATGTTGAAGGACCAGACTGAGCCCCAAAAAGCTTTTCTCGTTGGGCTTCTCGAGACACTTGGGTCAATTTCTTCATACGAAGACACAAACCACAAGCAGCTGGGCTATGGTCGGGCCCAAGGCACTGGATACACCAGGCATGGGTATCGGTACCTGAGATGGTCCGGTTGCACCAAGTACAACATTTGAAGCCGCTTGGTGTCTTCGATGACATGGAAGGAAAAACAGCTTCAGCGAAATCAAAAGACGTGATTGTGCCTGTTAAGAGAAAAAAGGGTACAGAAAAGAAGGGAATAACCCGGCCGCGTCGAAAACAAAGGAAACTTAAAAAGGGGACAAAAGTAAAAGAAACTACGGGATCTTTTCTTTTTTTAAGTGTAAAATAGAAATAAAACAAAGCAAAATGAAAAATACTCGCAAAGACTCTTTCCTGGGCCTGAGAGGAGCGCAGAAAAACTCTACCGCACCTCAACGCGGAGAAAAGAAAACTGAGGAGGCAAGCTCACACGATGGATGGGAAGTTGTCCGCACATGCGCAGTGCACGCGGTTCGTGCGTCAGAAGGCTCTGGCAAAACTTTTTATTTTTGCTGGTGAAAAATTTGCCATTTCCTGGGCTGACGTGGACGTCGACCCACATGTGAGAACAAGCAGCCTGCTTGTCCTCTGAGAATATCTCCTTTCCAGGGTTCAGTGCAGTTTACATTGTAGGTGAGACAAAAGCAAATAGTGTTAGTGTGAGGTATGAAAAACATTAGAGACCATTGGATTAATGCATGAGACTAAAAATATTAAGGAAAGGAGCAACATTGCAGAAGGGTTAGAAGGAAAAATGTCCCTTTTTGCTTGATACCAAGATTTGCAACAGAGTGGTTACCCCTGAGGGAATGGACAACATAAGAAGAGATCTACAAAACTTTGAAGAATGGTCTACTGTTTGGCAGTTCAAACTTAATGCAAAGATGTGCACAGTGATGCACTGTGTAAAAACCTATAACAGCAGTACACGCTAGGGAGTGGGAGACTGATATTCACAAATCAGGAGAGAGACTTTGGGGTGATAGTGTCTGAGGATATCATGGCAGCAAAACAACGTGACAAGGCAGTGGCTGTAGCCAGAAGAATGCTAGGCTACTTAGAGAGAGGCATAAACAGCAGAAAAAAAAGAGGGGTTGATGCCCCTGTACAAGTCATTGGTGAGGCCACTCTTGGAGCGTTATGTTTAGTTTTGGAGGCCATATCTCTCCAAGGACATAAAAACAGCAGAAAAAAAAGAGGGGTTGATGCCCCTGTACAAGTCATTGGTGAGGCCACTCTTGGAGCGTTATGTTTAGTTTTGGAGGCCATATCTCTCCAAGGACATAAAAAGACTTGAAGCAGTCCAGAGGAAGGCAACAAAAATGGTACAGGGTTTGCACCACAAGATGTATGAGAACAGAATGGAAGACCTAAATATGTATATGCGAGAGAGAGAGAGAGAGAGGAGTTGTGATACAGACATTAGGTATTAATTGTGAGCACTCTGGAGTGCTGACGCAGGGAAAAGGGAATAGTGGTTCTTTTAGACGTCAGCCTCCCTTGTCAGTGAGCCCTGCTCAGCGAGCAGTGTGCCCTTTGGTGGTTAAACTACCAGAGAAAGCTTTAGTTCAGGAGAAAAACTACACTCCCCAGAAGCCAGTGCAGGGTCAGCTGAACTCCCAGGAGGGGGAGGGAGGAATGACTGATTGGGAGATGAGGTCTGATCCTGTAGATGAGGAACAGCTGGTGGAGCTTGGGGAGGAGGAGGAGATGGATTGTAATAAAGAGGTAGAAGGAGAGGGGAAGGAGGAGTATATGGAGGTGGGTGGTTTGGCCCTATCTCGTGCAGACAAGGTGAGAGTTTTTGTGGTCTCTGTGTTGCCCCGACTGTGGATTCTGGGGAAGTCAAGAGTAAGGCAGTGGAGAGGAGGCTGGGTGAAACGTCTTGCTGCAGAACTGTCTGCTCTTAAAAGGTAGTGCTGGGAAAGGGGGATTGAGTTGCTGAGCAGGCTTGTGCATCACAAACTGTACTTGGTAAGAGATGATGTGAAAACACCTTACCACCAAAACTGTCTGCTGTTAAGAGATAGAGCTGCTGGAGGTTCAGTGGGATTTGGAACAGGAGTTTGCAACTGTCATGTGGGAAATGAGTCTGCAGTATGTAAAGAAAGGAGGGCTGTTAATACTAAGATAAAATATAATGACTGAAAGAGGTGTTTCAAGTCAGAATAATCTGGTGTCAAGAGAGTTGAAACAATAAAAACCTTTGATTGTTTTCTAACGATGTGGAGTGTATGAGCGTTTCTATGAGCAACCAAGAGAGACAAAGAGAGAGATGGAGAGTTTACAGGCTGACTCAGCTCACAGGAGGTGCAGGAAGCTAAGCAGGGACAACCTCAGCCCCATCCGGAAGGGTGACCTGGTTACATAATATACAAACAAACCTCTTCCAGAGACATAAAGGTTGTAGATCTAGAAGACATGAATGGAGGCAGCAGAGCAGTAGACTGAGGGTAATGTTAGGAAATACTTTTTCACAGAGAGAGTAATGGATACCTGGAAGTCAAAAATAATGAAGGAATTAAAAAATGAATGGGATAAGCTCAAGGGTTGCCTAAACAGGAGGATATCAACAAAATATGGCTGTTGAGGTATTATGTTGGACAAGAGTAGGGAACTAAAGCTAGTGCTGGATAGACTTCTACAATTTGTGTCATACAAATGGGAAAAAACAGATGTGGATCAGGGAACTAAGGCCAATGCCAGAAAGATGCTTATGGTCTGTGTCCCGCAAAAGACAGATGAAGATCAAGTCTGCGTACTATATATCGCTTTGTTAACATATGCTGTGAGGGTACAGTGCATCACAAGGGACAGGGAAAAACATCTTAATGTTGAGATTAGCAAGTTGAATACCATTGGCAATACTTTTCGTTATAAAATATTATCCCAAGACTGCATCATATTTAACTACATCTTTGTGGTTGGCATAATGGCAAATTGCCAACCAGTGTTTAAACATGAATGACTTGTTGGGAAGATTGGATAGACCATTCGGGTCTTTATTTGCCATCATGTATTGTGTTACTGTGCTAATGTGAGGAGAGATCTGAAGGTAGGTGTCACGTCGCTGCAAGCGATCTGGAGTAGTGAGCCCTTGGGCTGTTGCCAGAGACCGGCAACAGCAGGAAGACCACCCAACAGGGAAGTGCGGACAAACACCAACAGACTGGACAGGAACCACACACTAGAACAGACTTGGCTTGGCTGGTCTGGAACCAAAAGCTGGAGCAGACTTGGCTTGACTGGAACCATAAGATGGAGCGGACTTGGCTTGACTGGACTGGAACCACAAGCTGGAGTGGACTTGGCTTGGCTGGACTGGAACCACAAGCTGGAGTGGACTTGGTTTGGCTGGACTGGAACCACAAGCTGGAGTACTCAGGCAAGGCAGACATGAACGGGGAAGGGCTAAAGCTAAGGACAACCAGGGTGGAACAAGCAGGCAGGGAACTATAGCAGAAAACAGACAGATCAGGGAAACAATAAGGGACTGGAGCTAGGCAGAGCAGATACAGCAGCAGGGAACTAAAGTTAAAGACACACAGGGCTGAAACAGCAGGAGGGAAACTAGAACTGACCATGAGCAAAACAGCAACAAACAGTAAGGAACTGAAGCTAGGCAGAGCAGATACAGCAGCAAGGTACTAAAGTTAAAGACACACAGGGTTGAAACAGCAGGAGGGAAACTAGAACTGACAATGAGCAAATCAGCAACAAACAGCAAGGAACTAAAGCTAGGAAGAGCAGATACAGCAGCAAGTTAAAGACACACCAGGCAAAAACAAACAGAAGAAACTAAAGCTAAGGACACACAAAGCAGATACTAGCAGAGCTAGAGCAGCAACAAACACTCTCAGACAAAAGCACATTTGAAGACCTCTATTGCAAAGGCAAAGCCTGAAAGTTCCCAAGTGCTTAATAAGGCAATTACAGATTATGTCACCAGTGAGGCTTGACAGCAGAACCACCGGGGCAAGTCTGGAAAGCTGGAACATCAGGACTGGAATGGAACCTGGAAGACATCTGGGAAACAGGAAAAAGCAGTCCACAGCAACCACAGGACCCGGTCACCCGGAGGCAAGGTGAGTGTAGGCATGGAATAAAGTCACAGTCGTGACAGTACCTCCCCCTCAAGGCTCTCCTGGTCCCCTCGGAAGGTTTGGGTCTCCAGGGATATCTTTGGTGGAACCTGCTGACAAGTTTAGGTGAATGGACAGGAACCACCGAACTGGAAGTTGATAGTAGGTCTATGGGTGAAAGACAAGGCTGAATTTTGTTAATAGATATAGGTCTTGCATTTCGCACTAGGGTAGTACGACAAGCCACGCGTGGCCGCGGCCTGTCTTTGGGACCGGGAGCTCCCCTAGTAACAGGAATATCCTGAACCCTACACCCTGGTACCTGCTTTTCAGGCTTAGTATAAGAATACAAGTCTTGCGGAGTCTTCTTAGAACCTCCATTGGAGGGGAGTTTAATCTTGGATATGGTGCGGGTTTCAACCTGAAGATGTCCGGATGGGGGTGGAACACAAACGGTGGCCAGGGTCATCGCAGGAATATCAGAGTCCTGAGACTGTGAATCACTTATATCAGTCCATGCATCCGCATGTAGGTCCTGTGGCTCGCCGGCCGCACTGCAAGCCGTAGGAGTGAGACAATATTCTCTGCAAGACTTGCCCCAGTCCGTGATCTCATCACTTCCCCAGTCTAGCGTCGGATTGTGTCTCTGTAGCCAAGGTAACCCCAGCACGATGGGTTGCACTGCTGTCTGGAGGACATATAGGGAAATATCTTCCTTGTGGTCACCAATACACAGGTGCACTGGAACCGTTTGTGTGCTTACGTATCCTTGAGTGTTACCATAGACTGAGAGAAGCGGAATGGTCTTAGGTAACGCTTGTGTAGGAATGTTAAGTTGGCGGACCAGGGATTCGTTTATAAAGTTTCCACCTGCCCCGGAATCCTAAAAGACTTCGGTATGCTCCTTTCTTTGGTCTAAATCAAGCACTGCTGGTAGTAACACTTGATTACAAAGTAAGCCATAAGATAAGCCTACTATGGTGCTGCGGTCAGACTCTGATCCGAGGGTCCGGGTTTATTCGGGCACCGGTGAGCATAATGTCCTGTATTACCGCAATACAGACATAGATTAGAGGTTCGCCGCCTCTGCTTCTCTTGCATCGAGAGTGGAGTACTACTCAATTGCATAGGCTCTACTGGCTCTAAGGGAGGAGCCTCTCTAGGACTAGGATCCTGTGGTGTGTCCCGAAAACTCACTCTCCTTTTGCCCATCTTTTCTGTAGAGCACCGTTCCCGATTACGCTCCTGAAAACGAATGTCTATCATATTACAGAGTCCAATCAGGTCATCTAGCCCGTTCGGGAGTTCCCGTCAGGCTAACTCATCCTTAATCTGGGGTGCCAACCCCTGCCAGAAGGTCGCCACCAAACTCTCGTTGTTCCAAGCCAGTTCAGACGCCAGAGTGCGGAATCTGATGGCATAATCACCCAGGGTCCGGAAGCTGCAGAGGTAACCTTCCCCGGCTCTTCAAAGACTCATTTAAATTGGTCAAGGAATCGAAGGAAATCATTAAGCACCAGGTCACCTCTTTCCCAAAGAGGAGAAGCCCAAGCTAAAGCTTGACCGGACAGCAGAGAAATAATATAAACTACCCGGGTTCTATCGGAGGGGAAGTCTCGGGGCTGAAGTTCAAAAATTATTCTACACTGATTGAGAAAACCTCTACAGTCTTTGGGGTTACCATCATATCTTGGTGGTGCCTGAAGACGGACCCCTGGCATTACTGGATTCAAAGCTCAAGAAGCTGTGAGTCCCCGGAAACGTTCCTCCATAATGCTCTCTAGATGGGTTATGCGTGCAGTCTGCTCCTTAAAGAGTTCATAGAGTTGTGTAATATGGCCGGATTGCTCCTGAAGCCTCTGCAAAGCGGATGGCTCTTCCGAGCTCATGGCCTTTGCAATCTGTCACGTAGCTGCAAGCGATCTGGAGTTGTGGCCCTTGGGCTGCTGCAAGAGACCGGCAACAGCAGGAAGACCACCAAACAGGGAAGTGCGGACAAACACCAACAGACTGGACAGGAACCACACACTAGAACAGACTTGGCTTGGTTGGTCTGGAACCAAAAGCTGGAGCAGACTTGGCTTGACTGGAACCACAAGCTGGAGCGGACTTGGCTTGACTGGACTGGAACCACAAGCTGGAGCAGACTTGGCTTGGCTGGACTGGAACCACAAGCTGGAGTAGACTTGGCTTGGCTGGACTGGAACCACAAACTGGAGTACTCAGGCAAGACAGACACGAACGGGGAAGGGCTAAAGCTAAGGACAACCAGGGTGGAACAAGCAGGCAGGGAACTATAGCAGAAAACAGATCAGGGTAACAATAAAGAACTGGAGCTAGGCAGAGCAGATACAGCAGCAGGGAACTAAAGTTAAAGACACACAGGGCTGAAACAGCAGGAGGGAAACTAGAACTGACCATGAGCAAAACAGCAACAACAGTAAGGAACTGAAGCTAGGCAGAGCAGATACAGCAGCAAGGAACTAAAGTTAAAGACACACCAGGCAAAAACAAACAGAAGAAACTAAGGCCCAGATGCACTAAACTTTAACGACCCTTTAACAAAGAAATTTTCAACCGTAGCATGCATTAAAGGCCATTTTCTGACGACACTAGCAGCTAACGAAAACGGAATGCAAACGAGTCACTTCCAATTGTAATGTGGACAATTCGGAATGCACTAACCATACCGACGATTGCATCGAATCAGTTACCGTGATATATTTAACATGAAGTCAGACCTGTCGTTAAGGCCTGAGCTGTCATACAGACACTGCTCCCCGCTTCTCCCTGCAGCATAAAAATCCAAGCTGGCACATTTGAAAATATAAATAACCCACATGAACACGTGGCTCCCCGCTTCCCCCTGCTTAAAATATAAAATCAAACCCAAAATAAAAAAAGGATCGGGAGGGGGCAAAGGCGATCATCAGGAGCGTCCTGTATGGATGGCCTTGCCCCCCCCCCCGAGGTCGCCGCTGCTCCCCGCTTCCCCCTGTATTAACAAAAATCAAAAGTTTAGCAGCCCCGGCCCCCCTCCCTTCCTGTCTCTCTCTTTCGCCTTCTCCCACAGCTCCGCCTCCTGCCATCCTCTGCCCCTGGGACCCGCCCCCTGAGGTCGTCGTCGCCATCCCCCCTCCACTGGACTCTCCCTCCGCCTTACCGGGCCTTACATCAGAAGGAACGGCCCAGGTCAGGGAAGGAGAGACATCCTCCTGAAGACTCGCAGCCATCAGATGATCTTCTTGCCTGTGCAGCGCCTTCACACAGAGGTGAGAGGCGCTGCGCGGGCCCGGTAAGGCGGAGGGGGGGTCCGGTGGAGGGGGGGAGCGGTGGTGACGACCTCAGGGGGGCGGGGCACGGGGGATGGTGGGAGGCAGAGCTGTGGGAGAAGGCGAAAGAGAGAGACAGAAAGGGAGGGGGGCCGGGGCTGCTAAACTTTTGATTTTTGTTAATACAGGGGGAAGTGGGGAGCAGCGGCGACTTCGGGGGGGGGGGGGGGCAAGGCCGTCCTTACAGGACGCTCCTGACAAGTGCCTTTTCCCTCTCCCGGTCCTTTTTTTATTTTTGGTTTGATTTCATATTTTAAGCAGGGGGAAGCGGGGAGCAGCGGCGACCTTTGGGGGGGGGGGGGGCAAGGCCGTCCATACAGGACGCTCCTGACAAGCGCCTTTGCCCCCTCCCGATCCTTTTTTTATTTTTGATTTGATTTTATATTTTAAGCAGGGGGAAGCGGGGAGCCAAGTGTTTGTGGGGGTTGTTTTGGTGGTTGTTGTTTTGACGTTTGTGGCATGCGCTGAGCAGCCAGCATAACGCTTGGCTGCTCTGCGCATGCTTTAGGGGCCGATTACCGATGGGGATTACAACAGTTTAACGAATCTGTAATGCATTGTACTTTACAATACCGCACCGAACATGTGCGACTTATTTTTTTGGTGCATTCTTCGTTTTTTCAAATTCGGTAAGCACTTTTACGTTTTAGATTTTTTTTATATATGGTTGATGCATCTGGGCCTAAAGCTAAGGACACACAAAGCAGATACTAGCAGAGCTAGAGCAGCCACAAACACTCTCAGACAAAAGCACATCTGAAGACCTCTATTGCAAAGGCAAAGCCTGAAAGTTCCCAGGTGCTTAATAAGGCAATTGCAGATGATGTCACCGGTGAGGCTTGACAGCAGAACCACCGGGGCAAGTCTGGAAAGCTGGAACATCAGGACTGGAATGGAACCTGGAAGACATCTGGGAAATAGGAAAAAGCAGTCCACAGCAACCACAGGACCCGGTCACCCGGAGGCAACATGAGTGTAGGCATGGAATAAAGTCACAGTCGTGACAGTAGGCAAAGGGACCTCTCCTTCAAAAAGTCCTCTGGTTCATCCCCAGATGCCCAGGGGCAGACCGACTCAAACTCAGCAAAATATTCCTCATGGGAAGTTGCCTTGATCAACTGTATGGATGTCCAGTATCATGGGCAAGAACAGCAAAGTATGGATTCTCTCCAGGGTTCCAGATTAGCTTCTTTACCTGATGCGCTGGAAACAAAAACCGCATCAGTGGGGCCAGCTCCAATGCCCATCAAGTCACTGGAGTCTATAACCATTCAACAAGCAAGGCATGGGTCTCTATAATAGGCTCGGGCAGTATAAAAGGCAGCACAAGTACCTCAATGCCTCAGTATCAAGTCGCTCCAGGATGTGCCCCAGCTATTCTTGTAGCATGACCTGGAATCGTTCCTCAAAGGTAGGCATCAGTAAAGGCAAGGCCGGTGTCAGTGTGGAAACAGCTTGTGAAGATTTTGGTGCCGAATTGGAAGCAGGGTCCCAGCTTCAGGGAGGCTGGTGCATCAGTACCACTTCAACAGAGGGGGAATGGTCCACTTGACACCGAAGTTTCTCGGATATTGTTGACACTGGTGACCCAGAGCTTCCAACACTGTGCTTCGATGAGATCTTATGCTGGTGTTTTTTTGCTTTTACTTGGTGTCAAGCATTGGAGTCTTTGCTGACAAGGACTATGTGGAATCTATGCACGTCCTCTGAGTTGGGTCCAAGAATGCTCGGCCCGGGCGCTCGCTATTGGCATGTGACATTGAGGTAGGGGGAGATCTCTGTCACCAGTGTCCAGTGCAGCTCCAGAAGCCATGGAGACCAATGCTCTCGATGCCAGTGTTGATGTATCGGACTTCTGTATGCTGAAAAGCCTCTCTAGCTTTCTGAGTTCCCTTCTGTATTTGAGCACAAGAGAGCAATCTGATGTCTTATTATGATTAGGGCTCAGGTATTATAGACACATATCATGTGGGTCAGTCACAAATATGGTACAATTAGTCTGTGCACTGCTTAAACCTACTGGCAGGTTTCTGGGACATCATGGGAACAACAGCTGCAGCGAAATCAAACGACTCAATTATGAAAAAAGGGGAAAGTAACATTTACTTAATTTTATCCCTACTGGAACTCAGGCCTAAAAATGGCCAAAAGCCACGAAAAAATGAAAGAAAACAAGAGTCGAAAAACAAATAAAAAAGAGAAAGGGTAGATAGGAGGAAGTGACGTCAGCGTCGGGGATGGACGCATGATTCCAGAGCTCCGCTAGAGCGACGGTGAAAACGGCGAAAAAACCCCTGAAAATTCGGCCTCCAGATAAGGAACATAGCGGCCAGCACAAGCTTATGGCGACCCGAAAAAAATTAGACAAGTTTAAATTTACGGCGGAGAAGCGCAACGGAGCAGCGAACTCCGGCAGCATATCGCACATGACATGCGCCAAAATGGCGGCTGCAGACTCCGAATCGGAGACGGAGGGCCTCATAGAACAACATGACAGCGATACGGAGATCACCAAGAAGGAAGTCGCTCGATGGTTTAAGGCCCTGAAAGCGGAGATGTCAGCTGTTCGCAAGACAATCAAGGAGGCAGTCACTGACTTACAGAAAGACATGCGGGAATTCGGGCATAGAATGGAGCAGGCAGAGGGTGAGCTGGAGCACGTGGGAAGCGAAGTACAAGAGTTAAAGTCAGAAATTCAATCCCTGAAAGAGGATAAGGCTAAAATGGAACTGGACCTGGAGGACTTGGAAAATCGCTCACGGCGAAGTAATCTCAGATTTAAAGGCATACCGGATACTGATCAAAATATGGATTGTGCTAAAATTATTAGAGAAATATGTGCTCTTATTCTGGGAGAGATTGCAGAGACTCAGCAGGAACAAGGAGATTCGGCAATCCAGTTTGACAGAGTACATAGAAGCCTGGGACCCAGGCGGTCCTCCCAACCTCGAGATATAATCGTCTGTTTTTCAAGTTATACAATTAAGGACATGATTTGGAGAAAAGCAAGAGCTAAGGGTGAGGTCCTCTGGGAAAACCAGAAAATTACGATATTTCAAGATCTGGCATTAGGCACCCTACAACGGAGAAGAACATTCAAAGATCTTACTCAATATCTTCAACACTCCAGCATTAGATATAGATGGACTTTTCCCTTTGGATTACAATTTACAGTTGGAGGTCAAACTCGGAGGGTGTCGCGGCTAGGAGAAGCGTGGACTATATTGAAGGATCTGGGCTGTAAGGATTTGCCACCAGAAGCTTCTGGATCAACCTCTACAATTATGAATCAGTCACGCATGGCATCTACATGGCAGAGAGTGGGATCCAGAAAGGAATCAGGTCCTCGAGGATCTCCAAAGAGGAGTGGGACTTGAGCACATGATCGTGAGAACTGGATGCATATCATACAGTGTTAATTATATAACCAGTTGGTTGAATATGTTTATCTTAGGTGACAGTTTCATGTCGCTCCTGAAATGCTGTTAATACATATGTTTTATGTTGGCTAGCAATAATATTAGAACACGATAAGAGAGAGGGATAAAGATAGGAACAGTTTATAGCAGTTGGGTTTTTCATATGCAGCCTAATAATAGTCTGCTCAGGCGAGGAGTTACTTCCTCAGAACCATCAGCTGGCAGGTTTTCTACCAGCTACTTCAGGGGGGGGGGGGGGGGAAGGGGAGGGGGGGTCAGGGGTTAAGAGTGGGCACATGGAATGTCAATGGGTTGAATTCCCCATCAAAACGCAGCCTTGTATTTCGGGAGGTGCAACGGCTTCATTGGGACATAGTAATGCTACAGGAAACACATATTAGGAGTGGTGACGCCCATTTGCTCAAACACAAAGCTTTTGCTGATTGTATAGCCCATTTTGATAAAAGAGGAGGAAAAGTGGGAGGGCTTGTAATCTGTTCGGAAAGGTATACCATTTATAATTGATGATATTTATAAAGATGACCTAGGCAGATGTTTGGCGGTAAAGGGACTTATATATGGCAAACCTGTGACCATTGTGAATGTATATGCTCCGAATGTGGGGCAGGGGGACTTTTTTGATAAGATGACAGAGGAACTTTCCCAATTCCACAAGGTCATATGATTTTAGGAGGTGATTTTAATACATATATGTCACCAATGGACCATTCTAGAGGAGGAGGAAGTATAAATGTGACCCACAGTAAAAAACTAAAACAATTGACCTCACAGTTAGATTTAGTTGAAGTTTGGAGGCTCAGACACCCAGGCCAAAAGACATATACATTTTTTTCTCATTCACAAACTACATATACCAGAATAGATATGATTTGGTGCAGTCGCACACTCTGGGATAGTGTGTTAGATTCTGAGATTGGCCCCATTAGTATTTCAGACCATGCTCCAGTAGAACTTGAACTGAAGGGGTGGAGGGAGGAAGATCGGCTCCTCTTCTGGAGATTAAATGAGTCATTACTGGGGGATCACAGAATTTGTGCAGATATTCGTAAAGTGATCCAGTCTTACTGCACAAGCAATGACACGGGGGAGGTTTCAGATGGGACTCTCTGGGATGCACTGAAGGTGGTGGTACGAGGGCATCTCATAAAGTGGGGGGCTCGTAGAAAGCGCGCCAGGGAAGCAGCGGAACTCAATTTGAGATCTAGACTGGTTCATCTAGAAAGACAACATCAGGTGGGGGGTTTGGCAAAAGACCTGCAAGAGCTCAGGAGGTGCCGGATGGAACTAGAAAAGTTACAAATAGTGCGGGTGGAATTTATGAGGAAGCTTCTCCAACATAAATTTTATGAATATAGTAATAAGTCAGGGAAAATGCTGGCCAATTGCCTTAAGGCTAGGCAGAGAAATCATACCATTACAAAAATTAAAGGCCCAGGGGATCAGCTATATTACAGGGATGACGAAATTAGAACTCAATTCCTAACTTTTTATAAAGAGCTCTATAAAAGAGAATTAAGGTTGGAAGCTGCTGAGGTGCGACAGAGTTTTGAGAGACTTGGGCTGTCCAAACTGACTAGCGATGAGAGCCGTAAGCTGGAAGCTCCATTTCGTCTTGATGAAATCACAGGAGTCATTAAGAATCTTAAGGGAGGAAAGGCCCCTGGATTGGATGGCTACTCCGCCAAATTTTACAAACTTTTCGCGGGGGAAGTGGGACCTTTGTTGATGAGAGTGGGTAATGCTTGTTTTGAGGGTCAGTCATTGCCCATTAGTATGCATGAGGCGGGAATATCTCTGCTCTTAAAGCCAGGAAGGGACCCGGCTATATGTGGGTCCTATAGACCAATCTCGCTGATCAATTTAGATATAAAAATATTATCTAAAGTATTGGCAGATCGGCTAGGTGCAATTCTACCAAAATTAGTACATACTGACCAATCTGGGTATGTTAAGGGCCGGCAGGTAGCGGATAATGTACGTCGTACACTGCATGTTATATGGGAGGCTAAGAGATAGGATATACCGGTCACTTTACTAAGTACAGATGCAGAAAAAGCATTTGATAGGGTGGAGTGGCCCTATCTTTGGGAAGTTATGGAACATATGGGAGTTGGGACTGGTCTAATGGGATGGCTTCATAGGTTATATGAAAGGCCAATAGCTCGATTAAAAATCAATGGTGGGTACACGTCGACATTTCAGATAGAACGTGGAACTCGCCAGGGCTGCCCATTGTCTCCGCTGCTTTTCGCGCTCTATATAGAGCCGTTAGCGCAGACGATTCAAGAATCTGCGGATGTAAAAGGGATAGTAATCGGGACTGTAGAACACAAATTAGCATTATTTGCGGATGACGTGTTATTTTTTGTGGGAAGCCCTGCATTGACCCTTCCGAACCTGATGGTAGCTTTAGCAGAGTATGGACGTATGTCAGGCTTTAAGATCAATTATGACAAATCGGAGCTGTTGGGGGTTTCCATCACACAGGCCTGGATGCAAGAGCTCATGCGAACATACCCATTTCGTGTGCGGCAAGATAAGATTAAATATCTGGGGGTCAGGATACCTATAGAGATTTCACAATTATTCAACCTGAACTATATACCACTTTTTCAACAGGTACGAGCAGACATGGAAGCATGTACAGGGAAATGGCTGTCGTGGTGGGGGCGCATAGCAGTTGTCCGAATGAATATTTTTGTCAGGTTCTCAGGTTCAGAGCCCGAGGGACTGGGCTCTGGAGCAAACGTGAGCCCTTGGGCTGCTGACGAGGAGCGACAGCAGCAGGCAAAACCCACCAACCAACACTGGGTAAACACACCGGCAGGGACTGCAGGCACTGCCCAGCGAACCGGAACACATGGACTGGAATCCCCCGGACTGGAACACACACCGGACCGGAACACACTGGACTGGAGCACACCAGACTGGAACACACATCGGACCGGAACACACTGGACTGGTCCCCCGGACTGGAGGACACAGGACTGGAACACGGGACTGGAGCACCCTGGACTGGTCCACACAGCTTCACCTGCACTTAGCTACTAACCCCCCAGAAGTTGAGCTCCTGGGTTCGAGTAGCCGACAGGACTTACTGGATACCGGATGACATAGGGACCAGGACTGGAAACAGAAGTGCTCCTAAACCTAAACTGATCTACGTGCTCCCAATCCCTAAACCAGCAGGAGTGTTCCTAACAGTAAACTGACAAAAGGACTTCCTAAGCCCTATACTAAACAGGAGCTCCTAATCCCTGCTCAAGAAAGGAACTTCCTAAGCCCTAAACTAACAGAGCAGGGAACTAAACACAAAGCTAACACAGGTGCTACTAAGCACCAAGCTACAAGCAGAGCTTTACACTAATAAGCTGAACACAGAACTAACCAGCTACCTAAGCACTGCTCTAGCAAGCTAGATACAACTAACAAGGTGCTTCCTAAGCACTACTCTGGCAAGCAACCAGAAGAGCTCCTAGCACTAAAAGGGAAGACAGGGGAGCCACAAGGAGGGAAGCTAACACATAAGCCAAAAGTGCTTCTAAAGCACCAAACACCAACAGCAAAGACTGCAATGCTCCTAATAGCACAAACACCAGAAGTACTTCTAACAGCAAACTCTGCAGTGTTCCTAACAACACCAAACCCAGGAGTACTTCTATCAACAACAGAGCTTCCAAAGCCCTACACACAGCAATGCTACCAAAACCAAGAGGGAACAGAAGGGAACCAAAAGGGAAAAGCAGGAAAGCTAAACACACAGTCACCAGTGCACACTGCACTAACACTAACCTGGCCCTTAGCAAAAGCAAGCAGGGAAACTAGACACAACGTCAGAAGTGCACACTGCACCACCCTACCTACAGCAAACACCACTGTTGCAAAGGCCCTGAAGGAAACAAGACCACTTCCTTATCAAGGCCCTCCCTGATGATGTCACACTCCCTAGACCTAGGCAAAAGCACACTGACCCAGAGAGGCCCAACCCACACCAATGCAAAACCGTGAAACACTTGAAGCCAGTACACCCAAAGAGAGTTAGAGCAACTCAGGCAACACACACACAGCTGTAGTGAAGTGAGACAATTAACCCCATGCTGCTGGAAGCTGCCAGCACAGAGAGACAGAGCCAGCTCAGAAAGGAAAGAGAAAAGAAACAGAAGCCAGCTAAGAAGCTGACCCCCAGGAAAGAGGTAAGTTTGAGAGGGGTTCAGACCCCAATCATAACAATTTTACCTCGAGTGCTATTCTTCTTTCAGACATTACTGATATTGGTGCCTAAGGGGGAGTTGGAGAAATTGCAGAGAGCTCTTTTGAGATTTATTTGGGAGGGCAAAGCGCCTAGGCAAAGCAGAAAGTTGTTATGGAAGTCAGTGGATTTGGGGGGACGAGGGGTTCCAAACCTCAAATGGTATTACTGGGCTGCTCAATTAAAGTTTATCTCCGCATGGAGCCAAGACAGGCTTTCAGTGGTGGCCCAACTTGATCAATCTATGGTGCCAAACCATTGTTTAAAATCAATACTTTGGGCCTCCTTTCCACGTAGGACGTACACAACATTGACTTCCAACCCATTCGTGCAACACCTCTTAATACTGTGGGCAGTGGTTAGAAGTAAATTGTGGCAGTCCAGGCTTACTTCATCTTATGCACACATTGGGGGGGAACCAGGGTTTCAGATAGGGATGGGTCATCCGGTGGCAAGGAGATGGGCAGAGAAAGTGATAATTTGTTTTAGAGATCTACTGGATGATGGACAAATGGTTCCCTTTGCAGAGCTTAAAGAGCAAAATGGGATTTTAGACACTGAACAATTCTTCTACATACAAGTCAAACATTATATACAAACACAAGGGTGGTTGAAGACGGACCCGGAGGAGTATGAGGGACTGGAGAACTTGTGGAGCTCCTTGGGGAAAATGAAAGGTACTATCTCTATATTGTATAAATTTTTAAGGGGTAGGACCTTTGAGAAATGTCCTTATATGCTTCAGTGGGAACGGGATTTGCAGAGGGAATTTATACAGCACACGAGTGGAAGGCAATTTTGGTTGAGGTTACTAAAGCCTCAACCTGTGTGCTGATAAAGGAAAATGCTTTTAAAATCTTGTCACGATGGTATTATACCCCACACAGATTGCATGTTATGTTTCCAGGGACTTCACAATGGTGTTGGAGATGTGGAGACGAGGAGGGGACCTATCTACATATTTGGTGGTCCTGTGCCAAAATACAGGTCTTCTGGGGAAATGTTGCCACAAAGATAGCAGCTCACACGGGGAAGCCATTCCCGTGTGAACCTCAATGGTGTTTGCTTGGATTGGGTAATAGACGAGGAGCTAAATGGCAGAGCCAGTTTAAACGAATGTGTTTAGCAGCAGCAAAAACTGTCATAGCAAGGCATTGGAAGCAATTAGAGGCACCCTCGGAAGAGGACTGGCTCTTGAAGCTATCTTTGATCGGTGAAATGGAGAAATTTACGGACAAGAGATTGGGACGTTATAATGAATCCTCAGAGTTATGGACTCAATATCGGAATTTAACCCACATGACATAAAACTTAAATGTATAACCTGCTTGGGGGGGGGGAGGGGGGGGAGAGGGAGGGGGAGGGGAATATTTTGGATTGTATCAGTGAATGACTGATTGATAAGCAATATGTTTGTTAATATACAAAATCAATAAATATATACAAATTAAAAAAAAAAAAAAGAGAAAGGGTAGAAAAATGGTAAAAAATAAATCAGGAAAAATCTCATGCAACTCACAAAACACACAGCCCATGAATATAAACCCTGCTTAGCATATGCCAATAAGGTGGACCCTGCGTGTGAGGTTAAAGTAGTTTAAGAATGTGAGGCTAAGGCTGGTGAATTCCAGGTGATAAGCATGGCTGAATCAGGCTGTTAAGCCCAGCTGATTTAAACTAGGGTGAATTAAAGAAGAAACTATGCTGAGAAGCCACTCAGTGGAACTTATGATGTTAAGCTTGGCTAATAGGCCAATATGAGCTCAGCCTGAGAAGTTGGCAAAATCAGTCTAAGCCATGAGGCTAAACTCTCTTGAGCCCATGAAAACCATGAGAAATACAAAGGAAACAACAATGGAGCAGGTAAATGAGAGCAGTTCAGCAGAATAAGCGACAGCTGAACTATGTGAATGTAGGAGCCATATACCAACTGGCACTGCCAGGAGGAGACAAGGTACATCAAAAACATAGACCACAGCATGAACCTGTATTGGTAAGAAGCAAAACTCAAGAGGAAAGGAAAGGACTTATACCTGAAAGCTCTTGTCTAGAGAATTCTTTCTCTGTGCCCTTGGAAGAAAGTTCACAAAGCAAATGGGACTCTTAGGACCTGTTGCACAAACCTTACAAAGTTTTAAACGTTTGCTTTAGTCCGGTTGTAGCTGGTCTAAATCAAACGCTATTTAGCGAGTGCCATTAGCAGCTACCAAAAACCCTATGCAAATGCATTGCAAGGAGCTCATTAGTATTAAAATGAACATTCCAAGTAATGCACAGACCTGAGTGCCTACCTTTACTGTGCAAAATTTTATTGTAGTTCTGGACATGTTGTTATAGGGAGCAGCCTGCTTCCTATGATAGGTGCTGAGGACACCCACTGACCAGACCCAACCCTGACCCTGAACCCCCCCCCCCCCCGCATCCTTTCCCAGTCCCTCCTACCGCACCCCCAAACAACAAATCCTTGGTAGTCCAGTGGACCCTGAACCTCCGCCCTCCACACACAAAAAATCCCCGGTGGTCCAGAGGACCCCGACCCCAGGCAAAAATCTCATTGATAGTCTAGTGACCCTCTCCCCTGCCACCTTCCCCATAAAATGTTGGAGGCAGGAGGGCAGAAGCAACACCTCCACTCTCCTGCCTCTGGGCCTGCCCTGCGCAAAATGGCAGTACCCAGCCCCTATCCGGTGGGCCATATAAGGTGTTTTCTTCCTTATATGGTGCTTAGCTGTACCCAGTACCTTTAGCTGCCAATGTCAGGACTTCTGCGCATGCCAGGTCCAGTGTAACCATGATGACATCCACAAAGTGCCCCATTTATGCTAGTAACAAACAACCCTGTTAATCACTTAAGTGCTAGCCATAAGATTTATAAAATGTAGGTTTGACGTTAAACTTACATCCTTCTTTTCAATATCACGAAATAATTTAGGGTCATCAAAATCACATGATTCACCGGAAGAAGGCAACTGACTGTAGAAAAAGGGAAATATTTGTTTTACTTTACATAAAAATAAAATACAGGGAAAGCAATTTAAGTCTGATCAGCTTGGTACTCTTGTAGATTTGAAAGTGGAACTACTACTACTACTACTATTTAACATTTCTAGAACACAAAGAGGCATATTTTCAAAGCACTTAGCCTTCCAAAGTTCCATAGGTTTCTATGGAACTTTGGAAGGCTAAGTGCTTTGAAAATATGCCTCAAAGTCATCCCCCCTCCCCACCCCCCAAATAGTAATGACTACATTTTGTAATAAATATAAGGATCATGAATTGTTAGGAGAGCAATTTTTAAAAGCCGTTTACCAGGGTGCTTTAGAAAGAAAAGGAAACAATGTGAGCACATTCCATTTCAGATGTTTGCATGCTATTTCTCAATCCAATCTAGCTCTCACAAAAAGCAGGTGTAAAGACCACTGACCATGGGCAGTTCTCAAAGGGAAGAAAGATTTTCCTTTTTATATTTTTTGCTTAACTAATTTGGATTTACGAATGCCTTTCTATGGGCCAAGTCTGCACCTAACGCATGGGTGTCATATATAATATAAATCAAGAATAGACAAACAAGAGAGGCTAAGATCTGCAACAATCAAAGGCAGAAAACCACAGCAAAAATACCACAAATCTCAGATAAAAAAAATTGATAAAAGTTAATAATATGTACTAACTTGAAGGCAAATTAAAAATCACAACCTGACATGGCCACATTTTGCCTCAGTATGGGGATACATCAAGGGCATGTTACCAATGATCAGTGAGAATAATACACTGTCACCACAATGGTAAAAAAAATAGTTCAGGACAGCTCTAATGGTTGCTAGCAATAATACATGTGTAGCCCCATTTTCGACAAGTTGTAGAAGTAGGAATTGAGATATGCAGGTCAATGCATCTCAAGTTTCACCAATATTTTAGAACAGAATCTGCCAACATGCAGCCTGTTCTAAAATACAGGAGAAAAGGATTTTTATGCATCAGGTGCATACAGCATAAACATCCATTTTAGAAAAATAAACATAGAAAATATTGACGAATTCAAAGCCAGCATCTAGCCAGCTATATTTGCGACCTTTGAACATAACCAGTTATTATCCCGATGCTTTCACAGTCACCCATTTCTTTTGCCAGTTTGGCATTTGGGGGGACAAAAACCACTGAGTAATTATGAAGTCAACTCCCCTCACCATATTTCCTCCAGTGGAGTGGTGCTCAATAGCAGCTGTTTCCCAAGTCCTAAATACGCTTGGTAGCAGCTGTAACTCCCAATGTCAATCTTTTAGGACATATACATTTACTCCGGATTCTATATATGGTGTCCAAAATTGGGCGCCAATCCAAGATGTGCACCCAACTAAACTGGCTAACAAGCCAATTAGTGCTGATAACAGGGTGCTAATTGGCACCAATTTGGATTTGTGTGAACATCTTGCTATGTGCTATTCTATAACAACGTGCACACAAATCCCATAGTGTGCAACCCAAAAAGGGGTGTGGCCATGAGAGCTGAATGAACGGGTCATGGGCAATCCTAAAATTTACACACACTGTTATAGAATATAAGAACATAACAACATAAGTATTGCCATAATGGGACAGACCAAAGATCCATCAAGCTCAGTATCCTATTTCCACAATGGCCAATCCAGGGCCACAAGTACCTGTCAAGATCCCAGAACAGTAGAACAGATTTTATGCTGCTTATCCAAGAAATAAACAATGGATTTTCCCAAGTCCATCTTAAAAATGGCTTATGCACTTTTCTTTTAGGAAAGTAACCAAACCTTTTTTAAACCCTGCTAATCTAACTGCTTTTACTACATTCTCTGGCAACGAATTCCAGAGTTTAATTACATGCTGAGTGAAGACATATTTTCTCCAGTTTGTTTTAAATTTACTACTTAGTAGCTTCATTGCGTGTCCCCTAATCCTAGTATTTTTGGAAGGAATAATCAAGTGATTCACGTCTACCCATTCCACTCCACTCAGTATTTTATAGACCTCTATACTATCTCCCCTCAGCTGTCTCTTCTCCAAGCTGAAGAGCCCTAGCTGCTTTAGCCCAGTGGCGTACTAAGGGGGGGGCGGTGGGGGCGGTCCACCCCGGGTGCACGCCGGTCGGCAACGCTCGTTCTCTGCTCCCTCTGGCCCCGGAACAGGTTATTTCCTGTAATGGGGCAGAAGGAGCAGGGAACGAGCGTTGCTGACAGACACGCACCACCCCCCCCCCCCCCCCAGCAGGTAAAGATGCACCGGGGGGGGGGGGTTGTCGTTTCGCTGGGGGAAGCTGCCCCTTTCACGTCCCCTGTCCCGCCCCTTCCACGCCCTCACCTCCCCCCTGTCATCTCTACTCCCCTCCCCTCCCCTTACTCTGCTATCCCTGGTGGTCTAGAGGTACCTCTTCGGGGCAGGAAAGAGCCCCCTCTTTCCTGCCCGGAGCTGCTAGCTGCCCTGCATCCTGACCTGTGGCGAGTCCAGCTCTCGGCGTTTCAAAATGGCCGCCGAGAGTTGAAGTCTCGCAAGGCTGCTTCAACTCTCGGCGGCCATTTTGAAACGCCGAGAGCCGGACTCACCACAGGACAGGATGCAGGGCAGCTAGCAGCAGCGCTCCGGGCAGGAAAGAGGGGGCTCTTTCCTGCCCCAAAGACGAAGAGGTACCTCTAGACCACCAGGGATAGCAGAGTAAGGGGAGGGGGGATAGTCGCGTTTCGCCTGGGGGGGTCGCGCTGCACCCGGGGGGGGGGGGGGCGCATCGGCGATCCGCCCCGGGTGTCAGACCCCCTAGGAATGCCACCGCTTTAGCCTTTCCTCATAGGGAAATTGTTGATGAGAACAAGAAAAAATCAAACTATGTGGAAGTGAGGCAATCACCTAAGTAATACCAAATTACCTGTTTTTAACCTGCATATATAGATATACACATGTATCCTAGTTTGTAATGTTATTAGTCCAGTAACCTAGTTTAACTGGTGCCCCGGCAGCTGATTAGGCATGGCATTGTAGTCCTATATATTACATTATTTTAGCTAATATTAGTAAACTGCATTCTGAGCTAAGTCAGAGTAAAGCCAAATTCCTCACATTCTTTCCCATCTGATAAGAAAAGAGACCTCAGCCAAAAACCAGTTTTTCCCTGATGAGGAAAGAGGCCTCAGCTAGAAACTAGTCAGTGGCGTACCAAGGGGGGGGCGGTGGGGGTGGTCCGCCCCGGGAGCACGCCGCTGGGGGGGGGGAGGGATGCCGCACGTCTCGGCAACGCTCGTTCCCTGCTCCCTCTGCCCTGGAACGGTTGGACATCCATGCAGCAATGTCGGATAAGCAGGCCGATACCTTGGCCTGGGCCTCCGCGGTGATGTCTGGTGTGGAGAGATACAGCTGGGTGTCATCAGCATAAAGATGATACTGGAAACCATGAGATGAGATCAGTGAGCACAGGGAAGAGGTGTAGATTGAAAAAAGAAGGGGAACTCCAACAGAGAGTGGGATGGGGGTGGAGGAAGATCCATGAGTGTATACTCTGAAGGTGCGGTGGGAGAGATAGGAGGAGAACCATGAGAGGACAGAGCCCTGGAACCCAAATGAGGACAGTGTGGCAAGAAGTAAATCATGGTTGACAGTGTCAAAAGCGGCGGATAGATCGAGGAGGATGAGGATGGAGTAGTGTCATCTGGATTTGGCAAGGAACAGGTCATTACAGACTTTAGAGAGTGCTGTTTCTGTCGAGTGTAGAGGGCGAAAACCGGATTGAAGCGGATTGAGGATGGTCTGAGAGGAGAGAATATCAAGGCAGCGGCTGTGAACGGCGCGCTCAAGTATTTTGGAGAGGAAGGGTAGGAGGGAGATGGGGCGGTAGTTGGAGGGACAGGTAGGGTCGAGTGATGGTTTTTTGAGGAGAGGTATGACTACAGCGTGCTTGAAGGTGTCAGGGACAGTTGCAGTGGAGAGAGAGAGGTTGAGGATATGACAGATGGAAGGATTGACAGTATGAGAGATGGTGTTAAGTAAGTTGGTGGGGATGGGATCAGAGGAACAAGTGGTGCATTTCGAGGAGGAAAGAAGGTGGGCGGTTTCCTCCTCGGTGATATCAGGAAAGGAGGAGAAAGAGGCCAGGGTTGGTTGGTTGAGGGAGAGGGTTGAAGGGTGAGGAGGAGGAGGAGGAGGAGGTGGCTTGATAGTGAACTGAAGGTTGATCTTTTACACCTTGTTGCGGAAGTAGTCAGCCAGTGATTGAGGAAAGAGTGGGGGGGGGGGGGGGCGGAGGGCAATTTGAGGAGGGAATTAAGGGTGGCGAAGAGACGATGAGGGTTGGAGCTGAGAGAATTGGTCAATTGGGAGTAGTAGTCCTGTTTGGCAAGGAATAGGGAGGACTGGAAGGAGGATAGCATGAATTTGTAATGAAGGAAATCTGAATGGGTGCGAGATTTCCTCCAGAGGCACTCAGCAGATCGGGCGCAGGAGCGAAGGTAACGGATGCAAGGGGTCAACCAGGCCTGGGGATTAGTACGCCTTGTGGGACGGGAGATGGATGGTGCGAGGGAGTCTAGAGCAGAGGAGAGAGTGGCATTGTAAGCGGAGACAGCCTTGTCGACAGACTCGGAGGACATGATGGAGGAGATGAGATTAGAAATACTAGAGGATAAGGTGGGAGGGTCAATAGCCTGGAGATTCCTGGAAGTAGTGGTTAATGTTGGGCGGGGCTGAGGGGGGGTGAAAAAGTGTGAAGGTGATCAGGTGATGATCAGAGAGAAGAAGAGCTGAGGCATGGAAATTGGAGGGTGAGCCGGAAGAGGAGAGGACGAGGTCAAGACAATGGCCATTTTGGTGGGTAGGGGAGCACAGTTGGAGGTTGAAGGAGGATGTTAGAGTGAGGAACTGAGAAGTGTGAGAGTCGGATGGGTCATCAGCGTGTATGTTAAAGTCTCCGAGAATGAGGGACGGAGATGAGGGATCAAGAAAGACAGAAAGCCAGGCACCAAAGTCAATGAGGAAGGAAGAAAGGGATTTATCAGGGGGGCGGTAAATAACTGCCACTCTGAGTGGCAACGGGTAGAATAGACGGATGGAGTGGGCTTCAAAGGATGAGAAGCAGTGAGATTGCGGTAGGAGGAGGGGTTGGAAACTACAGGAGGGCGAGAGTAGTAGCCCGACGCCTCCACCGCGGTCAACTGGGCGGGGAGTGTGGGAGAAGCGATAATCTCCATAGCATAGGGCCGCAACTGAGGCAGAGTCATCAGGGGAGAGCCAGGTTTCAGTTAGGGCGAGCAGTTGAAGGGAACAAGAGATGAAGAGATCGTGGGTGAAGGGAAGTTTGTTGCAGACCGATCGGGCATTCCACAGGGCACATGAGAAGGGGAGGGAAGAGGGGGAGGAGGGGAATAGAGATGAGATTGGAGACATCCCGGAATCGTTTGCAAGGATAGGAAGGGAACAGGTGGGGGGACCTGGATTGGGATTGATGTCTCCTGCGGATAGCAGGAGGAGGAGCACGAGAGTGCGGAGGAGGGTGGGGGAGGTAGGGCGACGAAGACGGGATGCACTTAGGAGGAATGGGGAAGGGTTAATGGCAGGAAGGAAGTGTTGAAGGTTGAGAGCTAGGAAGGAGGAGGGGGACAGGAGAGATGGTGAGGTGGTGAGGGACGGGGTGAATAGGGTATTGCAGTAGTGAGTAGAACTGGAGAGGACATGGGTTGGCAGTGAGTTACAGCGGTTGACAGCGGTAGGGGGAGGAGGAAAAGATTAGGAAGGGATAGGCAAGGAAGAGAATGTGTACAGGGGCCATAAGTAGTGACTGAGGTGTTACGGGTGTAAATGTAGTGATTGAGGTGTTAAGCACATATAGAGCGGGAAGGTTGGATTGGAGGTTTAGAATTGGAACTGCCTAGCTGGCAGGCCGTAGAGGCTAGCGCTCACAGTGTAGGCGGCTATCTAGCAGCTCACATCTGTTGTCCCATTCCCTTTATCATATTCATTGCCCTTCTCTGTACCTTTTCTAATTCCACTACATCTTTTTTGAGATGTGGTGACCAGGTTTACAGAAATTTGTTTCCATTTTTCTGACTCATCAACACTGAATATCATTTCTGGCACTGGTATCTTTTTCCCCATCTTCCTTGGTGAAAACCAAATCAAAGAATTCATTTAATCTCTCCGCTATGGCCTTGTCTTCCCTGAGTGCGCCTTTTACCCCTCAGTCATCTGGCAGTCCAACAGATTCTTTTACCAGCTTCTTGCTTCTCATATATCTAAAAAAGTTTTTATTATGTATTTTTGCCTCCAGTGCAATCTTCTTTTCAAAGTCACACTTTTCCTTCCTTATCGTAGCTTTATATATGACTTATCATTCCTTATGCTGTTTCCTATTATTTTCAGTTGGATCCATTTTCTGAAGGATTTTCTTTTACCTCTAATAGCTTCCTTCACCTCACTTTTTGGCCATGTCAGCTGTTGTTTGGCCTACCTTCTTCCTTTTTTAATGTATGGAATATATCTGGTCTGGGCTTCCAGGATGGTATTTTTGAATAGCATCCACGCCTGAGGTAAATTTTTGACCTTTGTAGCTGCTCCTCTAAGTGTTTTTTTTTTTTTTTTTTACATTCTCTTCATTTTATCATAGTCTCTTTTTTGAAAGTTAAATGCTAAAGTATTAGATTTCCTGTGTGTACTTACTCCAGAGATTATATCAAATCTGATCATGTCATGATCACTGTTATCAAGTGGCTCTAGCAGCATTACCTCCTGCACCAGATCATGTGCTCCACTAAGAACTAAGTCTAGAATTGTTCCCCCTCTTGTTGCTTCCTGAACCAGCTGCTCCATAAAGCAATCCTTGATTTCATCAAGGAATTTTACCTCCCTAGCATTCCCTGGTGTTATATTTACCCAGTCAATATCAGGGTCATTTAAATCACCCATTATGATTGTGTTCCCTAAGTTGTTAGCCTCCCTAATTTCTGATAACATTTCTGCATCTGTCTGTTCATCCTGGCGAGATGGATAGAGTACACTCCTGTCACTATCCTTTTCCCCTTTACGCATGAAATTTCTATCCATAGGGATTCTAAGATCACCTCTTCTGGAAAGCCTACCCAGCAGACCCGAACTAATTCATGAACAATGCATCACATCTTTCGATCTAAGAAATGAACAATACACCTTCCACATAATCCTATTACTTCAAACTGTTAGAATTTTACCACTCCAGTTATAATTAAGTGTACTTCTACCCTTATCCTACTCTTTATTGCTCACTAGAAGCTGTAGTCCCATCCCTGGAGACTTATCAGCCTCATTGGGATTACTTCTCTCTATATGCTACTATATATTCGTCCCAGAGTTGTATTCTCTCTTCTAGAACCTTATCAGCTTCCTTGCACCTACTGTTACTTTATTTTCCACTCTGTATATATTCCCGGAGTTGGTACTCTCCTTTCTGGAACCTGTAAGCCACATTGAGCCTACTGCTATGCGGGAAAATGTGGGTACAAATGTAATAAATAAATAAATACAATTAAAAAATAAGATGTGTTTGTGTGCTGTACAATCGATTCAAGGCCCTCTTTAGTGTACAATGCTCACTCCAGCAATTCGATCCACCCTATCACTGTGATATAATTTGTACCCTGGTATGACAGTGTCCCATTGGTTATTTCCTTCCACTAGGTCTCAGAGATGCCTATCATATCTAATTTTTCATTTAGTGCAATATATTCTAACTCTCCAATCTTATTTTTTAGCCTTCTAGCATTTGCACACAGACATTTTAAACAATTCCTTCCCCCCACACACTCAAAGTTTATAAAACCGCGCTAGTGGCTGCTGGTGCAGTAACGCTTACACAGCCTATTCAAAGTGAACGGGCTGTGTCAGCATTATCGCACATCTTTGCAAAAAGGAAGGGGAATGTTTGTTATTCCTATTTACAACTCGCTCAACAGTTGAGAGTGATAATTTGCAATCTTGAAAATATGTCTGCTCTTTATTTAAAGACACCTTGACTACTATGGTCCCTATTGCAACCTCGCTATCAAATGCCCTATCTTCCCTGTTTTGTGATATCTTTTAAAGATACCTTGTTCCAAACCATGCGCTTTTGAAAGACTGTCAGCCTTTCTCTCATTTCTAGTTTAAAAGCTACTCTATCTCCTTTTTTAAATGTTGATGCCAGCAGCCTAGTTCCTCCCTAGTTAAGGTGGAGTCCATCTTTACAGAATAGGCCCCACCTTCCCCAGAATGTTGCCCAGTTCCTAATAAATCTAAAACTCTCTTTCTCTGCACCATCACCTCATCCATGCATTGAGACTCCAGAACTCTGCCTGTCTCTTGGGTCCTGTGCGTTGAATGGGAAGCACTTCTGAAAATGCTACCCTGCAGGATCTGGATTTCAGCTTTCTATCTAAGAGCCTCCCACATTTTCCTATGTCATTGGTACCCACATGTACCAAGACAGCAGGCTCCTCCACAGCACTTTCTAAAATCTTATCTAGCTGCTGCATGAGGTCTGCCACTTTCGCACCAGGCACGCAAAGTGACATGGAGGGGCATTCTTGAAAGGGACGTCCAAGTTGCGATTTAGACATTCTTGCAGAACAGCAAAATCCAGGGAAACCCGTATTTTTGAAACAAGATGGACGTCCATCTTTCGTTTCAAAAATACTGTCAGGGACGTCCAAATCCTTAAATTGGGATGTCCCTAGACATGGACGTTTCTGACTTTCGGCAATTTTCGAAACCAAAGACGTCCATCTCAGAAACGACCAAATGCAATCCATTTGGTCGTGGGAGGAGCCAGCATTTATACTGCACTGGTCCCCCTGATATGCCAGGACACCAACCGGGCACCCTAGGGGGCACTGCAGTGGACTTCAAAAATTGCTCCCAGGTACACAGCTCCCTTACCTTGTGTGCTGAGCCCCCAAACCCCCCCCCAAAATCCACTACCCCCAACTGTACACCACTACCATAGCCCTTATGGGTGAAGGGGGCACCTAGATGTGGGTACAGTGGGTTTCTGGTGGATTTTGGAGGGCTCGCTGTTTCCTCCACAAATGTAACAGGTAGGGGGGATGGGCCTGGGTCCGCCTGTCTGAAGTGCACTGCAGTACCCACTAAAACTGCTCCAGGGACCTGCATGCGCTGTCATGGACCTGAGTATGATATCAGAGGCTGGCACAACATATTTTTAAAGATATTTTTTGAGGGTGGGAGGGGGTTAGTGACCACTGGGGGAGTAACGGGAGGTCATCCCCGATTCTCTCCGGTGGCCATCTGGTCATTTCGGGCACCTTTTTATGCCTTAGTCGTAAGAAAAACAGGTCCGGGTGAAAACGTCCAAGTGTTCGTCATGGACATCCTTGTTTTTTTCGATTATGGGTCAAGGACATCCAAGTGTTACGCATGCCCAAGTCCCGCCTTTGATACACCTCCGACACGCCCCCTTGAACTTTGGACATCCTTGCGACGGATTGTAGTTGGAGACGTCCCAAATCGAGCTTCGATTATACCGATTTGGACGTCCCTGGGAAAAGGACGTCCATCTTCCGATTTATGTCGAAAGATGGACACCCTTCTCTTTCAAAAATGAGCCCATAAGTGATCCACATGTCTACCAGCCACCCAGGTATTTACATGTCTAATTTACATGTCTAATAATAATCCCACTGTAAACTGGACATATGTCCCAACAACCTAATAAAATCCGCCCCGCAACGCTTCATAGCAGACCTCACCTCACACCTAAACTACTTGCTACAACACAGACTCTTTCCTAAGGACAAAGCCAATATGATACTCACCCCAATACCTAAAGACTCAAATAAAAAAGCAAACGATATTATCAACTACCGCCCGGTAGCATCTATCCCTCTGGTAGTCAAACTACTGGCAAGCATGGTAACCAAGCAACTTACTGACTACCTGAACAAATTCTCAATATTACACGAATCACAATCAGGATTCCTCTCAAACCACAGCACTGAAACAGCACTAATCACTCTCCTAACCAAATTCAAACAAGAAATTACAACTGGCAAGAGTGTACTTCTTCTTCAATTTGACATGTCGAGTGCGTTCGACATGGTTAACCATAAAATACTACTAAACATACTAGAATACTTCGGGATCAGTGGAAGTGTACTCAGTTGGATCAATGGCTTCCTAACCACAAGAACATACCAAGTGATAGCAAACTCGAACACATCATTACCATGGAAACCAGAATGTGGAGTACCCCAAGGATCACCGCTATCACCGAAACTTTTCAACCTAACGATGACCCCACTAGCCAAATCCCTATCCAACCACGGCCTCAACCCCTACATCTACGCAGATGATGTCAGGATATACATCCCGTTTAAACATGACCTAACAGACTTCCAGTTGGGCTATGGAGGAGTGAGGACGCGTGGTCACGCTGCTCCGAAGCGCCAGTTAGAGCCAATGCTTAGAACCTGCTGAAAACCCCCCGAAAAGACAACCTTTTCATTGCAGTGAGAAGTGGAGAACAAGAGCTGCGGAAAAACCGAAGAATCGAAAGGCATGACATCCAAAGTGGTAAAAAAAGACAGTCGCGAGAAGGGGCGCGGAGCGGAGGCCAAGATGGCAGACAAGAGCCAGCCGCCATCTCTGACTCCGAGCTCACAATGGGCGGCGGAGATCATACGGGAAGTATCAGATGCTGTGGAACAAACGGTGGATTGTAAATTCCAGCAAATCCTAGACAAATTGGATGGAATGGAGGAGAGGTATGCAGCAATGGCGACAGACTTAAAAGAGGTGCAGCAAAGAATCAGTAGCGTGGAAGATGAGGTGCAGAAAATTTCAGGAGATGCCCCAGCGCTGCAAAAGCGGGTAACAGAATTTGAGGAGAAGTTGGAGGATATTGAGAACTGCTCGAGGCGGAATAATATTTGGCTGGTGGGCCTCCCGGAGTCCCTGGGAGAGAGAGAGAGACCTACGGAGCTTCCTCAAAAAATGGCTACCAGAGGCAGCAGAGTTACCGGAGTTGGCGGGAGAGCTCCGTGTGGAGCGCGCACATAGATTGGGGCCACGACGGGTGGAAGAATCCCGCCCAAGGGTGACAATTTTAAAAATACTCAATGACGCTCACAAGTTGCAGATCTTACAGGCGCTCCGAGGCGGCAAACACCTGCGCTACCAGAACAACAGAATCCTCTGCTTTCAGGACTATTCCACCAAGGTAGCAGCAGCGCGGAGGGCGTTTGTACCAGTATGTTCTAAGCTTTTTGCTCAGAAGATTCGTTTCAGCCTTTTATATCCAGCAAAATTGAAAATAACGGCACATGATTAGGTGCACATGTTTGAGCGGGTGGAAGACGCGAACGAGTACCTGGAGGACTTGGCAAAAAAGGAGGGCAGAGGCTGAGGAGGATGGAGCTGCTGGGATTATGGGCAAACACCTATATGGCTGGTAACACTGCTATAATCCAATGGTTGGACTTATCAGTTAAAACGTTTATGTTCGTAGAGGCTATGATTTGCAAATCGGGTAAAAATCTGATCAGTTACGGTATTTTTGAAGTTGTTGATTATTTTGAAGTCCTGAAAGGAGGGCGCCTTCACCCCGATGGGAACATAGTAATTTCTTATGTTTGACTATGTTGGAGCCATGGAATGTAGATACTACACGCAGCAAAGCTGGAATACCTGCAGCCTGCTAGGACGTACACTCTGTAAAGAGAAGCATGTTAATGGAGGCAGGTGAACTTATCAACAGGACGCCAAGATCCTAAGAGGGAACGGGATGCCTAAGCTGTGGCCCACAAGTACTACTGAAACTTGGAAGATGGCAGTAAGATACAGAGTTTGGCTGGTTGGACATTTGTTGGGGGGAAATTTTTAATGTTGCGGCTTGATGGAAGCATTTACAGTTTGAAGCATGCCTGTGGCAGGAGATGTGTCAGCCCGTAAGAGATGGAAGAGCTCGGGATGAGGACGGATAAGGCTGAATATGACAGCTGCTTCCTTTCCAATATGGTGGCATACCTAGACCTGGGCAAGACTCATTGCACGTTTTGTAAGAGTGACTGGAGTAAGGACTGTCGCATGACAGTTAGCTACCAGACAGTGCCCTGCAAAGACTGGAACATAAACAAGGGACAGACATCTGACAGGATTTATGTGGGTAGGTGGGGCAATGTGTGGGGGCAGCAAGCATGTTGTCTGTATTGCTTATAGAGGACTTCTGATTAGGAAGGGGAAAAGGGGGATTGAGGCTGATTACATGCACCGGGTAGGGGGGCTTCAAGCCTAGAATGGAAGGGTGCCGGATATACCCCGGACAGGTTTTGGGATTTAGGGGCAGGGAAGGGAGAGGGAGGGGAGGTAGGAGGGGAGTTTTGGGGGTTAATTTTAGTTATGTTTTTATTATTTTGGAAGCTATTGGATTGTTAGCTTCGCGCGCTGGAAGGGGGCTACGGAGGCTGCGGCGAGCACGAGGGGAAGTACCTAAGGGCTGGGGGGTACACTCTCCACATAATAGAACACTGTTTAAGCTGCGATACGCAATAAACTGGAAGGTTGGGGCAGGTTAAGTTGCTGTCCTGGAATGTGGAGGGAGTCTCATCGCCTATAAAGCGGAAAAAACTCCTACAGGCTTTGCAGCTCCATGCGGTGGACATAGCGTTCCTTCAGGAAACGCACTTGACCTCTACAGAGCATGAAAAATTCAGGAGGGGCTGGGTGGACACAGTAGTTGGCTCCCCAGCTCAAAAAAAGAAGGCAGGGGTACTGATCCTATTTAGAAAGGGGCTGCAGCTGACTGTAAAATCGATTAAGAGACGTACAGAGGGCAGATACGTTTTGATAGAAGTAGAGTTGGGGGGGGGGGTTCCCTATATATTCTGCAATATATATGCATCTAACACATACGATAAGAACTTTCACAAAGAGCTTGTGACACTGTTAACTCCATATCAGAGAAGCAATGTAGTACTTGGGGGTGATTTTAACATGGTTTATGACCCGCAGATAGACAAGACTGGTCAAGGAGGTCTGGGGCCCAGACACTATTTGAGGGGACTACCGTTTCTATGTGATACTTTAGACTTGATTGATGAGTGGAGGGTATTACATCCGGGATGCAGGGATTACACACATCTCTCCCGGGCCCACTCTTCCTTGTCCCGGATTGATTATATATTTATTTCAAAGCCTCTCTTTTCTAAAACGATTGAGGCGGAGATCGGGCCAGGTGAGATCTCAGACCATTCCCCAATCTGGGTGATACTGGAAGCGGTAGGAGGCAGAAGAGGGTCAGGGGGGTGGACATTTCCGTTTGAGTTATACCGAGATGCAAAATTTCAGGAACTCTTGCAGGAAAAGTGGAGAGATTATGAGTACCATAATAGTGGCCATAAAGAACAACATGGGTTGTATTGGGAGACAGCAAAAGCGGTTATGAGAGGGGAAATAATTGCATATAGGACATGGAAGAGGAAACGGAGGGATAAAAAGATATTACGTTTGGAAAGGGAGACTCAAGCACATAGGCTGAAATATGGGGCTGCCCAGACAGAAGACCAGAAGATAGCATTTCTGAAGTCCCAGAGGGAATTAAATGAACTCTTGCAGGAGAGGGCACATAAATCTATTATATACTACTAGTAAAAAAGGCCCGTTTCCGAAACCAATGAAACGGGCGCTAGCATGTGTTTTTGTGTGTGTGTGTGTGTATGTGTCACAGAGTTATTTTGTGTGTGTTTGTGTGTGTGAGTGTGTGAGGGTGGGGTGTGTGTGAAGGTTGTTGATGTGTGTCTTTTTTTTGTTGTTTTTTTGCTTGGGGGGTTGGGGGCTGTGCTGTGCTATGCTGGCAAAGTGGGATGGATTGGTGTGTGGCTTTGAGGGTGTGTGTCTGTTGTATTGTGTGTGTGTGGTTTTGTCTGTCAAGGAGGTTTGTGGAGGGGGATCTTTCTGTTGGTGAAATGTAAATGTGGTTGTAGGGGGGGTCAGCCTTTACTGAGTGGTGGATTGTTTTTTCCGGGTTTTTTTTTTGTGTTGTGCTGAGGCAGCAGTGTTGTTTTAGATGGGCGGAAGGTAGAGGAGCACGTTCTTGGTCTGTCGGTATTTTTTGGCCGTTTCAGGGCTGCTGTAGGGGAACAGTGGAAGAGAAATGTGCTGTGGGAAGCAGCGCCGTCTTTTTCCGTTGGGCTGGGGTTCTGGGCATCCTGGAGTTGGGAGACGGCTTGCCTGAGGACGGGGATGGTTGTTTTAAGTTGGTGGAAGGGAGAGGAGCACGGTCTCGGGCCATCGGGTGGTGATCCAGTATGTTCGGACCATTTCAGGCCAGCTGCAGGGGAATGCTGAAACATGCGCTGCGGGAAGCTGCGCCGTCTTTTTCCGGGTGCTCGGGGAATCCCCAAGGTGGGAGACGGCTTGCCTGAGGCTGGGGATGGTTGGGCACGGCCGCTTTGGCAAAAGGGGAAGAGGAAGGGGGTGGGGAGTTACCTGTAGCTGCATGAGAAAACGGGTATTCTTTGTTTTGTATTATTAGTTTGCATTTCTGTTGAAGAAAGAGTGGATGCCTTTTGAATGATGGAGGTGGTGCGTCGGTGTGCGGTTGTTTCGTTAGTTTGGCAGCCAGTCTCCAGCGATTCCTAGGCAGGGAAGGAATAGGGAAACACGCTCCGCGTGTTTCCCTACTCCTCCCCCTTCCTTGGTTGCTGTTTGCTGCTGGCTGGGTCGCGGGTAATCCTTCCAGCTGGGCTGCAGCTTGTCCTGTTCGCCCACATCCCAGATGGTGACGGGCACGTTGTTTTCCAGCTCTTCTGACTCCATGTCAAGCGATCCCAAATATAGTCTTTGCTATGGGCCCTCTGGCACTCTTCAGTACTGGCATTAGGCATTTACAATTTTCTCCCCCCCCCCCCCCCCCCCGGGTCTATTTTTGCACATACCCACAGCAGGAATATTCTTCTCTCATTCCAGCGGTGGTTCTGTGCTCTCCGTGCTGCACAGATAATGAGCCATTCTGCTGGGGAATGCTCCTCCCTTATTGTCACGTAGTTTCCTCTGATTGGTCCGTCTTACGTTGCCTAGTGTTGCCTGGGAACGGTGTTGTGATGGTCCTTTGTGTTTCAGAATGTTGAGGGTGTTTTTTCTGATTGGTCCGTCATGCGAGGGCGGGGCAGAGAGACATGGTCAGTGTTGTGGCTTCACCACCATGAATCCATGAACCCTTCAAGGAGTGACTGAGTGACTTCAGAACGTTGAGGGTGAGTTTTATTATAGTAGATAAGCACCAGTTGTTTATGTATGGGAATAAGGCGGGGGGCCTTGTTAGGCCAATTAGCTAAGGGGAAAAAAGGGATAACCCAAATTCTACAAGTGAAAGATCACTCTGGAAGACTAGTCAGACTGGAACAGGATATAGTAGAAAGTTTTAGGCATTATTATGCAGGACTCTATAAGGAGGACATGGACATAACATCTGATAGCACATTGTTCCTAGATAATATCCACCTCCCAGTGTTATCGGAGTCACAGAAAACACAACTTAACGCCCCTATTGGAGAGGGGGAATTAATTTTAGCATTGCAACAGAGTGATATTCACAAAGCACCGGGGCCTGATGGGTATAGCATGGCCTTTTACAAACTGTTGCAAGAGCAGGTGACCCCACCCTTATTGAATTTATTCAATTCCATGGCGGCCTCTGGCTCGGCTCCAGAGACTTTCAGGATGGCTAAAATGATCGTGTTGTTAAAACCGGGCAAAGATTCGGAAGACATAAGCTCGTATAGACCAATATCATTGTTAAACTGCGATGTTAAACTGTATGCAAAAATATTGGCAAATCGGTTGGCCCGGGTGCTACCTGACTTGGTGTCGTCACCACAAGTGGGGTTTGTAAAGGGCAGATCAGTGGTAAGCAACATGAGGGCCCTTATAGCCTCGTTAGAGAGAGTGGAAGAACAGAGATAACCTTCTCTGCTAGTCAGTTTCGATGCAGAGAAGGCCTTTGATCGGGTGGCATGGAATTTCATGTTTGCTGTACTGCAAAGAGTAGGTATTGAGGGCCTTTTTCAAAAGGCGATAGGGGCTCTATATTGTAACCCCCAAGCTTTTCTGTGGGTCAATGGGG
This sequence comes from Microcaecilia unicolor, assembly GCF_901765095.1. Classification (NCBI taxonomy): domain Eukaryota; kingdom Metazoa; phylum Chordata; class Amphibia; order Gymnophiona; family Siphonopidae; genus Microcaecilia; species Microcaecilia unicolor. Next base: position 70,134,434 of record NC_044034.1, read on the forward strand.
CACGGTCATCGACATTAGAGATACGGAGAGGTGTGAGACAAGGCTGCCCGCTCTCCCCGCTGCTGTTCGTTCTGACGTTGAACCCCCTGATCAGAGAGATAGTGACACACCCAGAAATCACTGGAGTAGAATTGGGCAAAATGGGTTTTAAGGTATCCACATTTGCGGACGATATTTTGGTGCACCTTACTAACCCTGGGAAGTCACTAGCGGCTTTGTTAGAATTGTTCAGGGAGTATGGGGACTTTGCTGGATTCCAAATCAATTTCTCAAAATCTTTAGCACTAACAGCCACAGATAAAGAGAGAAGGGAATGGGGAGAGGAATTCCCATTGAAATGGGCAAAAGAAAGTTTCACATACTTAGGGGTACAGGTGGCCATGAAAACGACAGCTTTTTACAACCTCAACTATACAAAATTGCTGGATAATATGAGGCACAGGCTGCAAAAATGGGCAATATTACCGCTGTCGTTGCATGGGAGGGTGCAACTATTTCGTATGAAAGAGTTCCCTAGGTGGTTGTACATCCTACAAGTTCTACCGCTGTACTTGAAAAATAAGGATGTCAAGCTATTTCATAAATATTTAAGACAATTTGTTTGGGGGGGGGGGGGGAAGTCTAAAATGCCAATGGAACTGCTGGCAGGCTCTTGGAAAGAGGGGGGTATAGGTCTCCCAGATATAAAGAAATACAACCAAGCGTGCTTGTTAAGACACTTGGGAGACTGGCTGCTAGATAGACAGGACTTTACTCCGCAAAAGCTGGAACAGGCTTTCTTTGCACCTTTCCATTTGCACTATCTACTTCACGGACCGCGGAGCTCGGTGCCAAACCAATTTAAGAGCAGCTTACTCTTAGGTCCAATGCGGGCAGTCTGGAAGGATCTAACTAGACTTTGGGGCGTGACAGCAGACATATCAGATATCATGCCGTTGCAAGGTAATCCTACATTCACGCCGGGATCAGAAAATAAGGTGTTCCGAAGTTGGGCATATCTGGGTATCACAAGATTGGAACATGTCATGGGGTTGAGAGGCCTGTTGAACCTGGGTGCATTGGGAGTAGGCATTAGCGCTAGTCATGAATTCGCTTACCAGCAACTGGCGCACTATGTTCGGTCGCTCAACATGGAACATCTAAATAAGGGGCACGGGAGGAAAGTGAGAGAATTTTTTAAGGCGATACCTGGGGAATGACTCTCAATATCGAGTCTACACAAGCTATTATGGGTTATGTGTCCGCAGAAAGACACAACAGCAATTACCACACGCTGGGCACGGGACATGCAGAGACCTAATTTGGTTTTAGATTATACAAAGCTGGTCTCCCGGATACCTGGGATTTCAGTGAATGCAAGTTTGCGGGAATGTCAATTTCGAATTTTATATAGAGCTTACATGTCTAAATCACAGGTGTTTAAGATGGGAGGGGTGCCGGATCCATTGTGCTCTAAATGCCAACGGAGTGAAGGCACACTCTACCATTGTCTCTGGGAGTGCCCTGTCATACACTGGTATTGGGACACGATTATTAAGTATTTGGAGGGCTTATTAAAAGCTCGCATCAGCTGCACTCCCTTGGGGGTTATATTTGATAAGTACGAGCTTTTTGCCTATCAGCGGGGGGGCCCGCGGCAGCTGATCCGCAAGGCCTGCCTGCTGGGGAAAAAAGTGATCATGAATGGGTGGGTAGGGACGGACCCGCCAGATTTTTGGCACTGGAGGAATAGACTCCATGATCTATTACTGCATGAGCGCAGGGCAGTGGGACCCTCCCCAAAGAAAAGAACACGCTTTCTAGAAATCTGGGGTCCTAACATTCAGTCGCTATCTCCGAGCGCGCGCAGTTCAGTATTAAATGGCTTATAGTTTTGGGGGTTTTTTTGGGGGGGGGGGAGGGAATAGATAATGGGTAGTTTGATGGGGGGGGGGGGAGTTGGGGGGTGGGAACAATACACAAACCATAATTATTGAGTTGATGTCTCGTACTTAGTGGAGGTGAACTGACCTTGTACTCGCTCCTGTACCTTCTTTATGCATAATTTACATTGTTTGACTATGTTATCTTGTTCATTAAAACATTGAACGGGAACAAAGAGGTGGAGATGGGAAGGTAATAGCGAAAGGTTGAGGACGGAGTGTACTATTTTGTCTCAAGGAACACTTGTTTATCTTGAAATGTATCTGTAAGTGTGTCATTAGTTGTCATCTCTTTGTATAGTCATCAATAAAAATCGTTGAAAGTAAAGGATGGGGGGAAGCGGTGGGGGAGGATAAGAGAACATTCATCATGAAAGTGGCGAGCAACAAAACGAACATATTTAATTACATGCTTGGGATAGGAGACAGACAACGGGTGGGCAGGGGGGTGGGAGGAGGGTGGGGAGGCGGGGTATAAAATCAAAAAACTCATTCTTCTGTTAATTTGTATTTGTTTGGTGTGAACAAGTCTTTAATTCATATCTGTTATTAATACAAGCTATAAGTTGTTTGCACTGTTATTTTAATAAAAACCGTTGAAACATAAACATGACCTAACAGAAATCACAAACAAAATCAAACTTGGCCTCCAAATCATGAACTCATGGGTGGATACATTTCAATTAAAACTCAACACAGAAAAAACACACTGTCTCATCCTCTCATCACCACACAACACGAAAAAACCCAAACATATAAACACCCCAGACTACACTCTTCCTGTTTCAGACAGCCTGAAAATTCTTGGAGTGACAATTGACCGAAATCTCACGCTAGAGAGCCAAGTGAAAAATACAACAAAGAAAATGTTTCACTCAATGTGGAAACTTAAGCGAGTAAAACCTTTCTTCCCGAGGGAAATATTCCGCAGCCTGGTGCAATCAATGGTTCTGAGTCACCTAGACAACTGCAATGCAATTTATGCTGGATGCAAAGAGCAAATCATGAAGAAACTCCAAACTGCCCAAAACACCGCAGCCAGACTCATATTTGGCAAAACGAAATACGAAAGTGCCAAGCCCTTACGAGAAAAACTACATTGGCTCCCAATCAAAGAGCGAATTGCGTTCAAAACCTGCACCCTGGTAAAACCTGCACCCTGGTTCATAAAATCATTCATGGTGAGACCCCAGTCTACATGGTAGACCTTATAGACCTACCAACCAGAAACACAAAAAGGTCAGCACGCACATATCTAAATCACCTCTACCCCAGCTGCAAAGGACTAAAATATAAAACAACATATGCATCCAGCTTCTCTTATATAAGCACGCAAATATGGAATGCACTTCCAAACGTCATGAAAAAAATGCACGACCTAACAAACTTCCGGAAATCGCTAAAAACCAACCTGTTCATAAAGGCATACCAGATTGATCCAACCTAAACACCTGAACCCTCCAACACAATCAAAACTACTACCAGAACTGGACAAAACTTAACTCTCTCTCCTTGAATACCTATATACTCCGTCATCTATGATCATTAACACTTGACCACTCTGTATTTCTCTTACCAGAATTGGCGATCGCCATCACGGTACTATGTAAGCCACATTGAGCCTGCAAATAGGTGGGAAAATGTGGGATACAAATGCAACTAATAAATAAATTGAATCTCCAGCTACAATGGCCATCCTAACCCTTCTCTCCTGGGCAGAAGCCCCTGGAGACACATCTTTGATGCGAGACGATATTGCATCCCCTGGAGGGGAGATCCTGACTACAGGATCATTTCCTGCCTCTCCACAGTGATGCCTTCAGTAGACCTTTCTCCTCCATGACAATATGGAGGCTGCCAGACTGGAGGAGACTGGGATCAGCAGGCATAAGTCCTGGTGCCAAAATCACCACTCATTGCTGTTCTGTAATGAGTGCTAATTTTTGAGTATCCATTATAGAATAGCATGGAGCACTGATTTTTTAGCGCCATTTACTGAATCTAGTCCTTAGTCCCCTTCTATAAACTTGCCACACCCCTGTTCCACCTAAAACACACCCAGATCATGCTTCTTTGCCATTTGCACACACTTGGGATTGATATGTGCATATCCTGGTTCAGCAAAATGGGGACTTAGATGTTATACAAGATAAACATTTAACTTTTGGTTTATGCACATATCAAAAGCAAATAAGGCTTGTAAAATGAGAGCCAATGTCACCACAATGTTCAAAAATAGTTCAGAATAGTTCAATTTATCCTCTCCAAAGCACAGTATTGTAGTACATATAATACACTTTTAAACTTTTATCAATATTTTCTGTAGCTTGTCATATTGATCTGATGTATTTCTCTAATATAAGTCAAATACATCATAGTAAAATATAAAATACAAAATCCCTACTACAGCCTCACCCTCATGCCCCTCATTCTTAGTATTAGTAAAATAACAAAATTTTACTCCCAAAACCCATACATCAGAGATGTTGACATTTCCCATGTTATTTCAAATGAATGTACATCCCTAAAGTGCTATCATTCTTTTTTTCTTTCCATATGCACTGATTACTCCTGCACTACTTTTGTGATAATTCACACCTGAGTTCTGATTAACTAGCTTGTCAAACAACATAACTTTTCTAGAATTATCACAACTCAAAATTAGAAAATACAATGATAATTAGTTAATAAAAGCTGCAGCATGTAAATATATATCTTCAGTTTTTAATGAAAGACCCTAATTAGACTGAAAGTTTTGTTGTGTGAGCTGATACTACTATTAAGCCTGAATCGTTCATTTCAAACATTTAAGAATTAAAACTTGATTCTAAAACTAGAATTCACAGGTTATCTTTAACTACATTATTAGAGTTTCAGTATGAAACATAAAAGAGGAATTTCTATTACTGTCTGATTCTTATTCTGTTTGTTTCTGAAAAATCTGAATCATGTAGTGTACAGTACCACCTGCAGGCTCAGCAGATAAATGACAGTATTCCCTCAGTCTAAATGCTTTACCAGCATGTGTAGGTACAAGAATATAGAGGGGGAAATGCCTTAGCCACGTTAGATTACATGTAAAAATCCACATTATCCTCAAAGTCCACATCTTCTCACACTAATCTTGTACAAAGCAGGTTAGATCCATTCTGGTGAGAGACTAACAGAACGAGAATTAGCAGGATAAGACAACTTATTCTTCTGTTATGTCTTTGCCAGTCTGTACCTCAGTCAAGCCTTACTAAGGTAGGTTAAATAAAACTTATAAAATCGTTCTTGCAAACAAAAAAATCCAGTGATGCCCAACTTTCAACACAACACCTGAATGGGGAGTCCCCCAAGGATACCCCCTCTCACCAACCCTCTTCAACCTAATGATGATACCCTTAGCCAAGTTACTAACCAACCATAACCTCAACCCCTACATATAAGAAGATGATGTCACGATATATATCCTGTTCAAACACGATGTAAAAGAAATCACCAACGAGATCAATCAAAGCCTCAAATCATGCACTCTTGGGCTGATGCATTCCAGCTAAAACTCAACGCAGAAAAAACACAATGCCTTATACTCACCTCACAACATAACACAAGTAACTTCACCACCATATCCACACCAAACTTTTCTCTTCCAGTCTCAAACAATCTGAAAATTCTGGGAGTTACAATTGATTGAAATCTCACACTCGAAACCCACGTGAAGAATACAACGAAAAAGATGTTCCACTCCATGTGGAAACTCAAACGGGTAAAACCTTTCTTTCTAAGAGCCATTTTCCGTAACCTGGTACAGTCGATGGTGCTAAGTCACCTGGACTACTGCAATGCACTATACGCGGGCTGTAAAGAACAGACTATTAAGAAACTTCAAAAAGCCCAGAATACTGCAGCCAGACTCATACTTGGTAAAACAAAACATGAAAGCGGAAAACCCATAAGAGAAAAACTTCACTGGCTCCCACTTAAAGAGCATGTCGCGTTGAAGATCTGCACGATTGTTCACAAAATCATCCACGGAGATGCCCCGAGCTACATGCTAGACCTCGTGGACCTGCCTCCCAGAAATGCTAAACGATCAGCCCGCAAACTCCTTAATCTGCACTTCCCCAACTGCAAAGGATTAAAATACAAGCTATCACATGCGACCAGCTTCTCCTACATGAGCACACAGCTATGGAATGCACTACCAACCGACTTGAAAACGATTAACGAAATAACTAACTTTCGTAAATCACTGAAAACCTCTCTCTTCAATAAGGCCTACAATAGGAATCCATAGCTTACTATAACACTTCACCACGTCACCCTATTCTGATAGTCATCCTTCTATAATTTTGTTCAGCTTTTTTTTCCTCATCCATGATCTTGTTGTAACACCAATTGTATCTGTCTCTTGGAATGGCGATGCTAAACTGACCCATGGTCCCCAAGTTTTAATGAAAGAGCTCAGGCTCTACACACCAATTCTGCCTTGTCATAGGTTCTGTGACTGGTTGCAGGGGGCCTGGCTATTGTGGGGAGGGTCCCTCAGTGATTACACCCACCCCTGAAAAGTGGCCTAGCATTTGAGTACCGGCACCTTTTTCACTAGAAAAAGTGCACTGCGTGTCATCTTTATGAAGATGTGTTCTCCAGAAAAGTACACAGTACGCCTACCAGAAACTCATAAAGAGGCACTATCGCCTCCATTTTCCTGCTGACCATTCTTCTCTCTATGCATCCAATCAACATTCTGGATTTTGCCATCACCCTTTCTACCTGTTTGGCACCTTAAAATCATCAGATATGATTACCTCTAAGTTCCGCTCCTCTTTATACACAGAAAATACTTCACCCCCCTATACTATAGCACTCCTTAGAGCTTTGCAGCCCAAATACATGTATCTGCATTTTTTACCACTAAATTTTAGCTGCCAAATTCTAGACCATTCTTTAAGTTCACTAGATGCTTCCGCATGTTATCCACACCATCAGGGGTGTCTACCTTATTGTTGATTTTGGTGTCATCCACAAAAGAGGCAAACCTTACCAGACAGCCCTTCCACAATATTGCTCACATAAATGTTAAAAAGAATTGATCATGAACCAAGCCTTGCAGCACACCACTGATAATGACCCTTTCATCAGAATGAACTTCAGTTACTACTCAACCAGTTTCTAACCCAGACAGTTACTTTAGGGCCCATATCCGGGCTTTTTCTAAGTTGTTTTTTTTTTTTTTTGGGGGGGGGGGGGGGGGGTTAGGAGTCCACTAAACCACCAGGGCCTTTTGTGAAGGGACCAGGAGGGGTCCACTGGACCACTAAGGATTTTTTTTAAGTCAGGAGTGGGGGGGGGGGGGGGGGGGGGGGGTTGGCCCAATGTGGAGAAGAGATGTTTAGGGGGGTGATGCTCACCCAGGGCCAGGGGTTTTTTTTTATTGATAGGGAAGGGGTTGGGGTAAGGGACTGTGGCATGCTTTTATTTTTTAACATTAACCTTTATAGAACTGGCATTTATTGAGGATCTTAACGGTGCCTAAATTTGACTACAATTTATTGAATCTGGCCCTATGTGTGTACTTTTTACCAATGCATGCAGTTATAATGCAATACCACTTGTAATTCTCTATCCGGAAATGGCGATCGCCATTACAGCATAATGTAAGCCACATTGAGCCTGCAAATTGGTGGGAAAATGTGGGATACAAATGCAATAAATAAATAAATAAAAACGAAGATACTTGCAGCAGGTATTCTCTGAGGACAGCAGGCCTTATATTCTCACAGATGGGTAACGCGGGTCTGCATTGCTGGTCCAGAGCTTGTAACAAGCTTAGAAATAGGTCTTTGAGTGAGAGACACACTCCATGGCGCATACGCGAGTGCCTTCCCACCCACCGCAAGAGCGCAGGGCCAGCAGTACAATATAAAGTATAAAAAAAGGAGATGACTCTAAGGGAAGGTGGGAGAGTATGTGAGAATGTAAGGCCTGCTGTCCTTGGAGAATACCTGCCACAGGTAAGTATCTTCACTTTGTCCAAGTACAAGCAGGCATATATATATAATTCTCACAGATGGGAATCCTTAGCTACCAGGCTAACCAAAAACAACAACCTGTGGTCAATTGGACCTCGTAATGGTGAGGGCAAAAAAATAATTAACCTGAAACTATATACAATCTGAGTGAGAGTACAGCCTGGAACAGAACACAATGAGCCTAGGAGGGTGGAGTTGGACTCTAGACACCAAACAAATTCTGCAGAACTGTCTGTCCGAACCGACTGTTGTGTTGGGTATCCTTCTCAAGGCTGTAATGACTAATGAATATGTGGACTGAAGACCATGTCGCAGCCTTGCAAATTTTTTCAACAGAGGCTGACCTCAAGTGGGCTACCGACGCAGCCATGGCTCTGACATTGTGAGCACTGACAAAATCTTCAAGGGTCAGCCCAGCCTGGGCATAAATGAAAGAAACACAATATGCCAGACAATTGGAAATGGTGCATTTCCTGATGGCAGCACCCATCTTGTTGGGATCAAAAGAAACAAAAATTTGAGTGGACTGTCTGTAGGGCCTAGTCCGTCCCAAGTAAAAAGCCAATGCTCACTTGCAGTCTGAGGTGTGCAGTGTGCTTTCACCAGGATGGGCATGAGGTCAGGGGAAGAATACTGGCAAGACAATCAAATGGTTCAGATGGAACTCTGACACAACCTTTGGTAGGACCTTGGGGTGTGTGCAGAGGACTACTCTGTTATGATGAAATTTCATATAAGGTGCATCTGCCACCAAGGCCTGAAGCTCACTGATCCTGTGACCTGAAGTAACAGCCACCAAAAATATCACCTTTCAGGTCAAGTACTTCAGATGACAGGAATCAAGTGACTCAAAAGGATCTTTCATTAGCTGGATGAGAACGACGTTGAGGTCCCATGACACAGGTGGAGGTTTGACAGGGGGCTGTGCCAACAGCAAACCTCTCATGACATGAACAACTAGAGGCTGTCTAGAGATGAGCTTACCCTCTACACTAATTGATGATAAGCACTAATTGCACTGATGCAAACCCTGACAGAGCTGGTCTTGAGACCAGACTCGGAGAGATGCAGAAGGTATTCAAGCAGTGTTTGTGAAGGGCAGCAAATAAGATCTAGGGCCTTGCCCTCACACCGGACGGCAAACCTTCTCCATTTGAAAGAGTAATACCTCTTAGTAGAATCTTTTCTGGAAGCCAGCAAGACCCTGGAGACACCCTCAGGAAGATGCAAGGAAGCAGTTTCTAAGATCTCAACATCCAGGCTATGAGGGCCAGAGACCAGAAGTTGGGATGCAGAAGAGATCCCTCATTCTGTGTGATGAGGGTCAGAAAACACTCCAATCTCCATGGTTCTTCGAAGGATAACTCCAGAAGAAGAGGGAACCAGATCTGCCAGGGCCAGTAGGAAGCGATCAAATCATGGTCCTGCAGTCTTTCTTCAATTTCAGCAAAGTCTTCGCCACAAGAGGAATGGGAGGATATGCACACAAAAGTCCTGTCCTCCAATGAAGGATGAAGGTATCCAACACTAGTCTGTCATGGGCCTGGAGCCTGGACAGAACTAAGGGACTTTGTGATTGGATGGAGTGGCAAACAGATCCACTGAGGGGGTGCCCCATGCTTGAAAGATCTAACGAGCAACAACCAAGCTGAGGGACCACTCATATGGTTGCATAAACCTGCTCATTCTGTCAGCCAGACTGTTGAATTTTCCCACCGGGTAAGTAGCCATGAGGAGAATCCCATGCTGGTGCACCAACACCAAATCAGGATGGCCTCCTGACACATACGGTGTGATCCAGTGACCCCCTGCTTGTTCGTGTAGTACATGGCAACCTGACTGTCTGTTTGAATGAATACAATTTGGTTGTTCCACTGATCACTGAAAACCAGATTGCCCAGAGCTCCAGAAAGTTGATTTGGAGATCTGTTTCCTGGGATGACCAAGCACCTTGAGTGTGAAACCCATTTAAATGAGCTCCCCACCCTAGATGTGATGTATCCATCGTCAGCATCTTCATAGGCTGTAGAATTTAGAATGAGAGTCCCAGCATCAACTTGGATCGAATTGTCCACCAGAGTAGGGACTGAACCAGCTCAAGTGGATGATATCCTCTAGGTTCCCCTTGGCCTAAGAGCACTGGTAAGCTAGTTTCTATTGGGCAGCTCTAATTTGAAGAAATGCCATGAGTGTAACATGAACAGTAGAGGCCATGTGGCCTAACAACCTCAACACCTGCCAGGCTGTGACTTGCCAAGCTGTTCAGACTCGAGTGGTGAGGATGACAAGAGTTTATGCCCACGCCACAAGGAGAAAGGTCTGAAATAGCTGAGTGTCTAGCAGGGCTCCAAAGAACTACATTAATTGGACAGGGAACAGATGGGACTTGGGGTACTTTAAAATGAACCCTAGTAGCTCTAACACCCGAATAGTTCTCCACATGGACTCCTGAGCACTGTCCCGCAAAGTGCTTTCCACCAGCCAGTTGTCGAGAAAGGGGTACACATGGACTCCCAGTCTGCATAGTGACACTATGAATACTGCAAGACACTTAGTGAAAACCTGGGAGCTGACATGAAGCCAAAAGCCAACACAAGATACTGGAAGTGACTTGTCCCCAGCCAAAACCAATGATACTTCCTGTGAGCTGGAAGAATCAGGATATGAGTATAATCATCCTTTAAGTCCAGAGAGCATAGCCAATCATTTTCCTGAAGCATGGGAAGCAGGGTGCCCAAGGAAACCATCCTGGCCTTTTCTTTGACCAGGAATTAGTTCAGGCCCCTTAGGTCTAGGATGGGATGCACCCCCCCCCCCCCCCCCCCCCCCGTTTTCTTCTGCACAAGGAAGTACCTAGAATAGAATCCGGTCCCTTCTTTCTCTGGTGGGAACAGGTTTAACTGCATGGGCCTTGAGAAGGGCAGAGAGTCCCTCTGGAAGTACCTGCTTGTGCTGACAGCTGATGTGCTCTCGGTGGGCAATCTGCTGGTCTCTGTAGCCAATGCAGGGCATTACTGAGACAGATTATTTGAAGAATCCACCTGTTTGGAGGTTACAAGGGGCCACCATTCTTGGTAAAACTTAAGCCTCCCCCTGATCTACAAGTTGTTTGTGACGGTCACTTTTACAGCAGATATGCTCTGCTCGAGCCAGTCAAAATCTTGCATCCTCCTTTGACTAGGGAGCTGCCTGGGCCTTAGGTGCACACTGTTGACGAGAACGAGTGCGCTGGGACTGAGCCTGGTGAGGCTGGCAAGAAGAAGAGTTGTATTTATGCCTCTGCGAATAATAAGTTCTCTTCTTCTACTTGCCAGAAAACATTGTACAGTAGGAGGCAGGTGCAGAAGGTGCCCAGTGGGAGAAAGAATCATTGGTATCAGTGTTTTCTTGATGAGGTCAGCGACCTCCTCTACCTTCTCTCCAAAAAGATTATCCCCCCAGCATGTGGTATCTTCCAATCTCTGCTGAACTGCTAGGTCCAAGTCAGAGACACATAGCCATAAGAGTCTGCGCATCACTATAATCTGGGCAGAGATCCTAGAGGTCACATCAAAAGTGTTGTAGGTGCCCCTGGCCAAGAACTTATGACACACCTTCTGCTGCTTTACCAGCTGGTGAGCAGATTCATCCTGCTCCGGAGAGAGAGAGTCTGCCCAATCAGACATACTACGCACCAAAGATAACAAGTACAGGCTCGAGTAGAGCTGATACGATTGGATACAGAAGATGAGCATGGAGGCCTGATACTCCATCCGCCCAAATTAATCCAGGGTTCTAGATTCTCTGACAGGGGACGTCGAAGCATAGGCCCTAGAACTCCTGGCCCTTTTGAGCATAGATTCCACCACCATGGAATGATGAAGCAACTAGGGCCTATCAAACCCAGAGGAAGACTGAATCCGGTACATGGTGTCAATCTTCTTGGAGACCGACAGAGGGGACTCCCAGTTCTTCACTTGAACCTTGAACATCCCTTAAGATCTCGTGAGGTAGGACGGTCACAGCCTCTCTAGGAGGAGAATTGTAGTCTAGGACCTTGAAGATCTTAGCCCTGGGCTAGTTCTCCACTTCCAAAGGAACTGGGATGCCATCTATCATCTCCTTCACAAAAGAGGGGAAGCAAAGGCTCTCGTGGAGACTTCTTCCTTTCCTGTGGAGGGGAGGCATCAGATGGGATGCCATAGGACTTCTCCTCCAAGAAGTACCATGAGTCTCATGAGCGTTCCTCATCAGTGTCAGCCAAGATCTCCTCGTGGGAGAGCTGAAACCGAGCCCGCCTAGACAGCAAGGTACCATGACCCCAAGGGGGGCATCAAAAATGTTGGCTCCGGCATCAACTCCAGCGAAATTTCCTCCATAGATGTCGAGGTTGTGCCAACACGGATGGCAGTCAATGCAGAGACCACAAGTGGCATCAGCATCACAGACCTCACTGCTTGTTGGTGGCCATGCAGGAAGGAAGCAAGTGGCATTGCTGGTGCAAGCACCCCACATGCCAATGCACTCTGCATGAGCCTCCACAAAAAGCTCAAGGAGCAAGGGCCAGAGGCACTCATCGAGAGCTGACATCGGGAAAGGCTGGGGCGCCGGTGTAGAAGCAGGCTGCTGAATCTGTGGGGTCGAAGCGGGTGCCTGGTCTTATCTGTGTGGAGACCCACACATTGGCATCTCTTGTATGAAGAGGAAGCAGTCCTTCTGGCACCGACACATCTCAGGGACTGGTAAAACTCTTGTTGCTCTGGTGCTCCCTGCACCATGCATCAAGGGGGATCAATGCTGATGCTTCTTCCAATACCTAGCATCAATGCTCCCCAGTGCCGAAAAGGACAAAATCGAGTCCTCTCATCACCTAGTAGTCGGGTCCAATGCCAATCGGTCCCAGGGAGCCAGCATAGTGGCCGGCATCTAGGCAGGTGGAGACCAACTCGATGCATAGCCACTCCCAGTGTGCAAGGGTCTCACAGCCATATGGACTGACGGGCCTGATGCAACACCTGATGCAGATGTCAATGCTGAAGACACCGATGTCGACATCGATATCGAGGTTTCGGACCTGGCTCCAAAAATCTTTTCTTTCAGAGCCTCTCTGGCCAACTGTGTTCTCTTCTTCATATGAAGACAGAGAATACAGGTGCAGATGATCAAAAGCCCCACAGTGTTACAAACAGCGCTCTAAAATTAGCACCGGAACAGTGCGGGCAATAACACCTCTATTATCAAATCTAATAGCATGCAAATTCATGCTCGCTATTAGCTCTGATCATAGTTGTTTGACAGGTACGGGCTGTCAAAAACAAAGCCCAGAATTGTAAAAAATTCCAAGGAGCTGGGGGTCTGGCGGACCTCAAGACACTCCAAAAAAACAGCCCAATGTAATGTGCCCCCTATCCCCGACAGAACAGCCTGACCTGACCCAGCACCCCTGCCCCCCACTGCCAGAACAGCCCGACCCCACCATGCCCCTCCGACAGAAAAGCGAGCTGAACCTCCAGCTTTCCCCTAGTAGCACTCCCTCCTCCTTCTAGCACCGTCTCCAAAATGGCAGCACCCTGCCTGCCCAGTGCATCCTGGGATGCACTGGGCAGGGCTTCCCTACCATCTAAGGGAGTTTATCCCAAGCAAAACAAACCAGTGTTCATATTTCTGGAACTTTATGAAGTTCTCCAAATAAAAGCATATGTAGGATTTAACATACAGCATGACTTTTTTTTCCAACGAAGACCTGGGCTAATAGCGTAAAGTAAGCAATGGTACTTTCTAACATAAATGATACACTAAGGAGCTCATTTCCAAATGAGAAAAACATCCCAAAAGTGGCATAAATCTGCATTTGGACATTTTTCTCACACTTGGATGTTTTTCAGCCATAATGGAACAAAACAAAACCGTTCAGGCCTAAAACTAAGATGTTTTGAGATAGAACTGTTTTTATAACAAATAAGGCACAAAAAGGTGCCCTAAATGACCAGATGACCACTGGAAGGAATCAGGGATGACCTCTCCTTACTCCCCCAGTGGTCACTAACCCCCTCCCACCCCCCCCCAAAAATGCCAAAAATACCAGTCTCTAATGTTATACTCAGGTCCATTAGAAGAGTATGTAGGTCATTGGAGTAGTCTAGTGGTGGGTGCAGTGCACTGCAGACAGGTGGACCCAGGCCCATACTTCCACCTACCTGTGCACAGCAGATAGGTGGACCCAGGCCCATACTGCTCCATACCTGTTACACTTGTGGAGGAAACTGTAAGACCTCCAAAACTCACCAGAAACCCACTGTACCCACAAATAGGTGCCCCCTTCACCCGTAAGGGCTATGGTAGTGGTGTACAGTTGGGGGTAGTGGGATTTGTGGGGCTCAGCAGACAAGCTAACGAGCAATGGTGAGATGTACCTGGGAGCATTTTATGAGGTCCACTATAATGCCCCTTAGGGCGCCCTACTGCTTTCCTGGGATGTCTGGGGGGACCAGTCTACTAAAACTACTGGCTCTTCCTACATCTAAATGGCTTGATTTTGTATGTTTTGCACCTGGACATTCTTTTTTTCGAAAATGGACAAAAATACAAAAAGTCCAAATCACAAAAACTTACTCAAAACAGTATTTTTGAAAAGAAAAAAAAAAAAAGATAGACATTTTTCTTCTTTGAAAATGACCTTCTTTCCTATTCAAATTTTGGACTTAGACATCATATTGAGAATGCCCTCCATATCACCTTAAGCATGAAACTGGAAATTCTCTTTACAATTACCTTAAAAATAAAGAATTGAAGCAAATGAGAAACAGAAGACAAAGCTCAATACTTGCTGACTTTTCTCACTGAAAAGACTGCTTCAAGAAAACTATTTTAATTGTCAAAAAGTAATGGAACTAAGGCCAGCAGTTCAAAAACATTGCTTCACTAGTGCAAACCTGATTTAAACTCTAATTTAGTAATGAACTTCTAAACTGTTAGAAAACATTCATTCACTTTTCTTTGTACCTTAAACATAGATGCTGGCTCTGTGGGTGCTCGAGCACCCCCAATACTTTGGGGCCTGACATAGATGGCACGGCAAGTGCAACATTCCATTAGAGAGTCCTCGATCATAGGCGCTCCACATAAGAGGCTTGGGGAGGCTAAACCTCCCCTGCCCAACCATGCCCTGACCTTCCCTTCCTCCCACCTGCTGGGCTGCTGCTTCTCAATCTATACGGTCATCAAGAAAAACAAAATCGAGCTTCATCTCCACACTGCCTGCCTGCCCGACCTGCCGCCTTCCCGATTCAGTGGCTCAATAAACAAGAAACCATGAACGGAGTAATAAAGCTCTGTGTGCCGCTGTCAGCTCTGCTGGTCCGCCCAAACAGGAAGTTACATAGTAGGGGTGGACTGGCAGAGCTGACAGCGGCAAACAGTGGCACAGAGCTTTATGACCCTGCGCATGGTTCCTGTTTATTGAGCCACTGACTCGGGAAGGCAGCAGGTCGGGCAGGCAGAAAGTGGAGGTGAAGCTCGATTTTGTTTTTCTTTTTAAGACATTTTGGTTTTCTTGCTGCATACAGGTGGAGGTGCCCCTGAGCCAGTGGCGTAGCCAGACGGCCAATTTTGGGTGGGCCTGAGCCCAAAGTGGGTGGGCACAAAATTTTCTCTCTGTCTCTGCCCCCTTCCTCCCCGCACTCTCCACATCTCCCCCGGCACCTTCCAATTCAAAATATACTTTAGCTCATAAAGATCCCCAAGCTCTGTCAGCTGAAAACTTCCTTTGAAGACAGCCACAAATCCCTTTTACCCAGGGGCGTATCTGCGTGGGGCCTCAGGGGCCTGGGCCCCCGCAGATTTCGCCCTGGACCCCCCTACCGCTGCCAACCCTCCCCCTCCGTTGTTGTCGCCTACCTTCGCTGGCGGGGGACCCCAACCCCCGCCAACCGAGGTCCGCGTCCTCCTGCCGCTGCCGGCTGCCGTTAAAAGAATTCCGTCAGCTGGCGGGGGACCCCCAACCCCCGCCAGCCAAGCCGAGGTCCTTTCATTTCTTCTTCCAGTAAAGCTGGCGCCGAAAGTTTCTTCTGAGTCTGACGTCGCTGCACGTTGTACGTGCAGGACGTCAGACTCAGAAACAGAATGAGCTTCATTCTGTTTCTGAGTCTGACGTCCTGCACGTACAACGTGCAGCGACGTCAGACTCAGAAGAAACTTTCGGCGCCAGCTTTACTGGAAGAAGAAATGAAAGGACCTCGGCTTGGCTGGCGGGGGTTGGGGGTCCCCCGCCAGCTGACGGAATTCTTTTAACGGCAGCCGGCAGTGGCAGGAGGACGCGGACCTCGGCTGGCGGGGGTTGGGGTCCCCCGCCAGCGAAGGTAGGCGACAACAACGGAGGGGGGAGATCGGCAATGGCGGCGGCGGTGGGGGGGGGGCTATAATGTGCCCCCTCACTCTGGCCCTGGCCCCCCCTACCGCCGCAGTTCAGATACGCCCCTGCTTTTACCAAGCTTGGCAGGCAGCAATAGCAACAATGCCTTGAGCCACCGATGCTGGCACCCCATGCATGCTTAGTTATCGGTGGGTCAAGGATGTTGCCGCCATCTGCCAAGCTTAGTAGAAGGGAGTTTTAGCTGCTTTTAGAGGAGGTCCTCAGCTGATGTAGGTTGGGGATCCCCACCAGCTACAGCAAGGGTCGGGACTAGTGTTAGACATGCTAGGGCCCAGACTCTCACCAGATACAGAACAAGGGATCACAAATTAGAAATAAAAATATGTAGACAAAAATTGAACTCGGAACCTCGGCATGTTACAGTGGAGAAATAAAATGAGAAATATATTTATTTTTTTCTACTGAACACAATAAAATGATATCCGCTGTGCACATTTCTCAAGCTAACACATTTCTGTTAATAAATTCAAAATAAAATATCTTTCCTACCTTTGTTGTCTGGTCATTTTATTTTTCCATTATGTTGGTTCAAGTTTCTCTTTTCCACTTTCCTGTCTTTCTGTTAATTCTCCTTCAAGCAGCTGCTATTCATTTGTCTTTTCTCCACTCTCATTCCATTCCCTCACTACACTGACATATTGATGTTTGTTTCATTTTAGCTCTTTCCTATCTTTTTTCTTTCTTTCCTGCTCTCTGTCCACTAAAATTTCATCTTCTAATCCTTTTCCTTTTTCCTTTTCAGATACCTATCTGATTTCCATCTCCTTCTTTCACCCACTAGCTCTCCTATTCCCCCATCTCACTTCTTCTCCAGCCTTCCATCTTCAATCTACTCCCCGTAATCACTATCATCCTCTTGTTCATTTCCTTACCACCCCTTGGCCTTCCACATGGTTCCACCATCCCAGTGTCTGCCTCCTTCCAACCCTTCTAGCCTAGCATCTGCTCCCTTTTTCTCCTCTCTCCACCCTCTATCCCCTCCTAACATCTTCCTGTCCTTTCGCTCTTTCCTCTTGCCCCTTCCCCCAGGGGCCAGCATTTCTCCCCCTCTTCCCTCCCACCCACATTCCAGCATTTCTCCCTCACTGTCTTCTACCCCTGGATCTATCTCCCTCCTTCTTCCCCCTCCTCCGCCCTCATGTTCAACATTGTTCCCTCTTTTCCTCTTCTCTCTCACCCTTGCATCCCAAGTCTAACCTCTGTTTCCCCCTTTGCAGCATCTCTTCCACCACTATGTAACATTTCTCCTTCATCCCTCTCTCCCCTGTGCAGTACTTTTTCCTCCCCTCCCAGGTCCAACATTTCTCCTTCTTTTGTCATTCACCCCTCCTTCCCTCCCCACCCTACCCTACATCCAGCAATTATCCCTCTCTCTCCTCCCATATCCCAATAATGATCCCCTTTCTTCTACTCTCCCATGCATGTCTCCCTCTCCTACACCCCCCCTGCATCTCTCCCTCTCCTCCCTAACAATGTCCCTCACTCCTACCCCCTGTGTAGCATCTCTTCTTTCCCTCCCTTCCACTCCCATGCCCAAGCAGCCCAACAATTTTATATTCTCTCCAACCCCCCCCCTCCATGCAGCATCAGGAGCATCACGGCACCAGCACGTTTCAAAGGGTTGTTGGCAGCATGTAAGAGAGAATTGCTGTACTGCTGCTGACTGACCCAGAAGCCAGCAGCAGTGATTCTTACACGCTACCAGCAACCCTTTGAATCGGCGCAGCAGAAGAGAGAAGGCAGCTTCGGTCCCTGCATTTTTTTTTCTTCGATCATCGCCGGCAGCGCTGCCATTCACACAGGCAGCTTCGCTCCCTTCTGCCGCGTCCATCCGGCCCACTCTGATGCACTTCCTGTGTACGTAGGGCCAGATGGACGCAGCAAAGGGGGGGGGCGGAGCTGCCTGTGTGAATGGCAGCGCTGCCGGCGACGATCGAAGAAAAGAATGCAGCGCTGGCGGGGAGGACAACGAATTTGTGCGAGCGAGCGACGTGGGCAGGCGGGCCTGAAGGGAAATTGGGTGGGCCTGGGCCCACCCAGGCCCACCCATGGCTACGCCCCTGCCCTGAGCAAGTGGATGGGGAGGAAAAAGAGAGAGAGGGCTCTATGTTGCAGGTGAGAAATGGGAGTAAAGAAAGAGGATGATGGTGGGGAGGGAGAGAGAGAGGAGACAGAGGGGCAAAGCTGGATAATGGGGATGAGAGAGATGGGCAGTGCTGAATGTTGGGGGAAGAAAGGCAAAGGGGTGACTGCAGAGGGAGGAGGGGGGCCATTGCTTGATTGTTTGGGGTGTTTAGAGACAGAGGGGCATCTTTGTAAGGGGGAAGAGAGAGACAGAGGAGAGATCCAGGAGGGCTAGGGGAGGGGGAGAGAGAAAAGAGATGCTAGATAGGGAGAGGGAGGGACAGGGGGCATCACTGTAAGTGGGAAGAGAGAAACAGAGAAGAGATCCAGGATGGCTAGGGGAGGGCGAGAGAGAAAAGAGATGCTGCTTGGAAGGAGGGAGAGAGAGGAATATAGGAATATTATGGGCATCTACATGGTTAGCGCATGCTAATACTTAGGGTGCGCTAGCGCCTCTGGCACAGCTTAGAAAACAGAGCCCTTAATGCCAGATTTTAAAACTTCTCCCTGTCCCCAGATTGCCCTCCCTCTCTGGAGAGTAACTTGGGACAACCCAGTAATCAATACCAGCTATTTCAGACTTCAAACCTCATCCCCATGGTCCACAGCCTGCCTTTGGGTCCAGGACTGAAATCCCACTACCCCTTCCAAGCGTCAGTAGTTCTGCAAGGCAGATTCACTGCACAATCACCTTGGGTCTTCAAACAGGCCTCAGCTGCAACACGGAAAACAGCAGCCTGCCCATGTACAGAATAAAGGCCCACAGCATAAGAATCTTTCTTCTGCATGCCAGAATTTCAGCAAAAATTCAGGAGGAAATAACAACTGAAGAAAACTGACATTGGTCTGATGAGCCAGAAAGTAATGCTATATCCTAAATGGTACAAATTGGCAGAGAAATAATAATTATCCACTATATTCTTTATCAGTAGTTTCATCTCAGCTTTTTGGTGCACATTTGTATATACTGTACCTGAAGTCTTCAGAAGACTGTTCTCTCTCTAGTTCCGGAAAGTGACTGCAATTGCAACAGCAGAAAAATGCAGTTACTTACAAAGTGCACAAAAACAATATATAAAACAAGAAAAACAGGAAACTGGGAAGCAATATCTCAATTTTATGTGCATATATAGTTATTCTACATTTGAGCAACATTGTAAGCAGTATACTATGCCATACTTTGTATTGTTATTTGAATATTCTGACTGCTCTGTCTATTGCTCATGTTTGATTTATTCTTACTGTACACCATCTTGAGTGAATTCCTTCATAAAGGCAGTAAATAAATCCTAATAAATAAATAATAATGTACATGAGGCTTATTGCTCCCCACTGGAATAGCTGGGATTTAGCAAGAGTCTAGTATTTGTGAAGGCCTTCATGGGGGGGGGGGGGGGGGGGGGAGCTGTAGATATGGGACATGCTGGACATGAACCCCAAACGACAGGACTGCTATGGCAGCCTGATAGTTATGAGTAAAGCTAGGCCTCACAGTACAGGTCAAGAGGGCAGAATCTCATGTCCTTTTTTGCTTATGAAAGAGCAAAAATAAGCTGACATGGAGAAATAATAGAAATATGCTTTGCAGGAGAATACGGTTTATAACTTTGCTAAACTAAGGGGAATTTTCTGTTAACCTCTGTTAACCACGGAAGCAGGTGGGTGGAGAAACAGAAATATGGTTACTGGGAAGATGATTTCGCAAACCAGACTGACTTTGCTGATGTTAAGTAAAAATGCCATAATATGATGAATCTGCAACAATAATTTGATGAACCTGTAACTCCAATGAAATATGCTGTGACATGATGATTTTGCATTTCCAATGATAAGTATATGGGTCATGAAGTTATAAAAGTTAGAGTCATGAACCACAGTAGCCAGAGAACTAATGTCAGTGGTCACGTTTGTGTCCCAGTTAGTCTCTCATATGAGAATTGATTGTATTACTCAGCCTATCTGATTATATCCTGTATTCTTGCTTGGTAAGTGAAATAAATAATTATTCTCATATATCCGTAGCCTTCTGAATCTTTTTGTCTCCTCACTTAGTGGGTGATAAGTACATTATTGCCTGGAGTGGTAGACACTCTAGGCAATGGGTAATTTGTAGTTTATTACTTGGGGAGGGCAAAAAGATATTACAAAGGGCCCCTTAGACAGTAATATTTCATAAACATCTAAATCCTGATTTAACAAAGGCAGGGTACACAGGTCTAAAACTGAAAAACATGCATCTGGCAAAAGAGTGTGCTCTGGGCGTGTTTTGAGCAGGACTAGGGCAGGCAAAAAAATAAACATGTATTCCCCATTGTCAAAAAAGATCAATGTCAGGATTTACACCTGCAACCTAGAACATCAAGGTTTCAGAAAGTGCTCCTATTGAGCAGCACCCCACTAGAGAGATCAGGGGAGGTTGCCCTCTTAATCTCTCAGTGGTTCAACCCCCCCCCCCCCCCCCCACACACACACACATATGAAAACAAAATTGGCAAGGGATTCCAGGCTCTGTGACACCTTCAGGAAAAAGAAATGTTTATGTTTCTAAAATGGCTAACCATAAACAGTTACAAGCCAATTTTGAAAAATTAATATTTTATCTGTTTATGTTTCTAAAACTGATGCTCCCATGGCATATAACCACAGCATAAATGTCCATTTCGCCATGTATTTTAGAACAGGCTCTACGTTGGCAGATTCTGTATAAAATACTAGTGGAACTCAGTTTTGATTTGTACATCCTTTCTAAAAAAAACAGTGAAGATACTTACCTGTAGCAGGTATTCTCCGAGGACAGCAGGCTGCTTGTTCTCACATGTGGGTCGACATCTGCGTCGGCCCAGGAATTGGCAAATTTTTGCAAGCAAAAAAGTAAAATTTTGACACAGTCTTCTGGCGCATGTGCAGCGCGCACCTGATTTCCCGCCCGTCGCGTGAGCACTTCTCCTCAGTTAAATCCAAAAGCATATAGAGAAATAAATAACAACTCCAAAGGGCAGGTGGGCGGGTTTCTCAGAACAATCAGTCTGCTGTCCTCGGAGAATACCTGCTACAGGTAAGTATCTTCGCTTTCTCTGAGGACAAGCAGGCTGCTTGTTCTCACATGTGGGTTATCCCTAGCACCCAGGCTCACTCAAAACAATGAACATTGATCAATTGGGCCTTGCAATGGCGAGGACATAACATAGATTGACCTGAAACTATAAACAACTAACTGAGAGTGCAGCCTGGAACAGAACAAAAATGGGTCTAGGGGGTGGAGTTGGATCCTAAACCCCGAACAGATTCTGCAGCACCGACTGTCCAAACCGACTGTTGCGTCGGCTATCCAACTGAAGGCAGTAGTGAGATGTGAATGTGTGGATTGATGACACGTAGCAGCCTTGCAAATCTCCTCAATGGAGGCTAACTTTAAGTGAGCCACTGACACAGCCATGGCTCTAATATTATGAGTCGTGACATGGCCCTCTAGAGTCAGCCCAGCTTGGGCATAAGTGAAGGAAATGCAATCTGCTAGCCAATTGGAGATTGTGCGTTTTCCAATGGCGACTCCCCTCCTGTTGGGATCCAAAGAAATAAACAACTGGGTGGACTGTCTGAAGAGCTTTGTCCGCTCCACGTAAAAGGCCAATGCTCTCTTGCAGTCTAAGGTATGTAAACTACTTTCGCCAGAGCGGGTATGAGGACGGGGAAAAAAACGTTGGCAAGACAATTGACTGGTTCAGATGGAACTCCGACACCACATTCGGCAGGAACTTAGGTGTGTTCAGAGGACTACTCTGTTATGATGAAACTAGATATAAGGTACATGCTCTACCAAGGCCTGAAGCTCACTAACCCTATGAGCTGAAGTAACAGCCACCAAGAAAACGACCTTCCAAGTCAAGTACTTCAGATGGCAAGAATTCAGTGGTGCAAAAGGAGGTTTCATCAGCTGGGTGAGAATGATGTTGAGATCCCATGACACTGGTGGAGGTTTGACCGGGGGCTTTGACAAAAGCAAACCTCTCATGAAGCAAACTAAAGGCTGTCCAGAGATAGGCTTACCTTCTACACGGCGATGATAAGCACTAATTGCACTAAGGTGAACTCTTACAGAGTTGGTCTTGAGACCAGACTCTGATAAGTGTAGAAGGTATTCAAGCAGGGTCTGTGTAGGACAAGAAAGATGATCTAGGGCCTTGCTGTCACACCAGACAGCAAACCTCCTCCATTTAATTTATTTGTAGCATTTGTATCCCACATTTTCCCACCAATTTGCAGGCTCAATGTGGCTTACATTTGCCGTAATGACGGATGCCATTTCCGGGTAATAGAATTACAGATGGTATTGCATTAATGTGCGGACATACATGTTAAGAAATATACAATGGAACGTACATGGAACATAACATAAATGGAGTAGATCATGGTAGAGAGGAATAAGGTATTACATGAAGGTTTCTGAGTTATGAATTGGATTGTAACATACAATAGGTCATCTACTATAAAAGAGCCTATTCGACATGAGGTAGTGCTTGATCTTTGGTTATGTGAAAAAGGGTTTCAGTTTTATGTAGAACGTGTATAGTGTTACTATTTGGTATTAAAATGGATGTTTATTGTATGCCTTCTTAAAAAGATCTGTTTTCAGTAGCCTTCTGAAGATAGTTAGGTCTTGCGTTGTTTTTATGGCCTTCAGTAGTGCGTTCCATAGCTGCGTGCAGATGTAGGAGAAACTGGTCGTATATGTAGATTTTAGCCCTTTGCAATTAGGATAAATTAAAAGAGTAACACCTCTTCATGGAATGTTTCCTGGAAGCAAGCAAGACATGGGAGACACCCTCTGAAAGACCCAAGGAGGCGAATTCTAAGCTCTCAACATCCAGGCCGTGAGAGCCAAAGACTGGAGGCTGGGATGCAGAAGTGACTCCTCGTTCTGGTTGATGAGGGTTGGAAAACACTCCAATCTCCACGGTTCTTTGGAGGACAACTCCAGAAGAAGAGGGAACCAAATCTGACGCGGCCAGAAGGGTGCAATCAGGATCATGGTTCTGCAATCTTGCTTGAGTTTCAGCAAAGTCCTCCCCACCAGAGGTATGGGAGGATACGCATACAGAAGGCCTGTCCCCCAATGCAAGAGAAAAGCATCTGACGCTAGTCTGTCGTGGGCCTGAAGCCTGGAACAGAACTGAGGGACCTTGTGATTGATCTGAGTGGCAAAAAGATCCACCGAGGGGGTGACCCACGCTCGGAAGATCTTGCGGACTACACCCATGTTCAGTGACCACTCGTGAGGTTGCATTATCCTGCTCAACCCGTCGGCCAGACTGTTGTTTACGCCTGCCAAATAAGTGGCTTAGAGAAACATGCCGTGACGGCGAGCCCAAAGCCACATCTGGACGGCTTCCTGACATAGATGCTCATATTTATGTGCTTCATAAAATTCCAGGATATGGGCAGACAGGTGTTGATACTTTTTTTTTTTTTTTTGCTTGGACATGTGCATTTAGCCCAGAACCTTGTGTACATTCATCCATTGTGTTCTCTATGATTAGCATACTACTACGCTAAAGGATTTTTAGCCTGCCAGATCCCTGCAAAAGTGTCTTCAAGGCAGCAGATAACCAAGAAAAAAACATTCAAGGTAACCAACAAAAAAACATAACAAAATTATTTCATATTCCCTCAATCTTATAATATTTCTGAAGCAGATAAGATTGCAGTAGTTTTTGAAAAAGAACAAGGAGCTAGTCAGCTAAAGGTAAAGAACTCTAAAGATCTACTGAATAATAAGGATCTTTCATAAACGACAGTCTGTGCATATCAGATTTGTGTAGGATTAGCTTACTCCCATCAAGAAGCAAAAATTGGGTGTTGCATTTGTGACAAAAGGTCTGCACTGAAGCCTTCAGAAGATGAGCTCCACCACTCTACTGCATTCTTAATCTGCCTTTGTAGACTGACTAGGATTATAGCCAGAAGGAAAAAGCAGAGCGTGGGTCAGGTTGGAGTGGATTAGGGGTTCTTTCTCTACTTTACGATATACATACTTTAGACTAAACTTAAGTGCATTTGAGAGTTTTAAACTGGCTGTAAAGGCATTACAATAAAAAATGTTAAGGGTCTTGGAGCAAAGAAACTTCTGGACAAATACTTATCATTAAAACTACTTGATGGAAGAAGTGGTTATGATTTTGAAAATGATAATAGACCAGAAATTTTAGATCCGGTGCCCCCCTGCTTGTTGGTGTAGTACATGGCAACCTGATTGTCTGTCTGAATCAATATAATTTGGTTGGACAGCCTTTAGAGTGTTCCAGATCGCCCACAATTCCAGGAGATTGATCTGAACACCTTTTCCCCGAAAGGACCAGGCTCCTTGAGTGTGAAGCCCATCTACATGAGGTCCCCACCCCAGGAGGGATGCATCCATCATCAGCACTTTTTGTGGCTGAGGAATTTGGAATGGACGTCCCAAGGTGAAATTGGATCGAATTGTCCACCACTGAAGAGAATTCCGAAAATCGGTGGACAGTTGGATTACATTCTCTAGACTACCTGCAGCTTGGTACCACTGGGAAGCTTGGGTACATTAAGCTGATCTTATGTGTAGGCGTGCCATGGGAGTCACATGAACTGTGGAGGCCGTGTGGCCCAGAAGCCTCATAATCTGCCGAGCCATGACCTGTTGAGACGCTCGAGCTATGGACACTAGGGACAGGAGGTTCTCTGCCCTTGCCTCGGGAAGATAAGCTTGAACTGTCTGTGTTCAACAGGGCTCCAATGAATTCCAACTTTTGGACTGGAATGAGATGGGACCTGGGGTAATTGATTACGAACCCCTGTAGTTCTAGCACCCGAATAGTCATTCGCATGGACTCGAAAGCACCCTCCTCCGAGGTGCTCTTCACCAGCCAATCGTCAAGATAAGGGAACACATGCACTCCCAGTCTGCGTAGCAACGCTGCGACTACAGCTAGACACTTTGTGAATACTCTGGGTGCAGACACCAGACCAAAAGGCAGCACACAGTACTGAAAGTGCTGAGTTCCCAGCCGAAATCGAAGATAATTCCCATGAGCTAGAAGAATCGAGATGTGTATGTAAGCATCCTTTAAGTCCAGAGAGCATAGCCAATCGTTCTGTTGAATCATGGGGAGAAGGGTGCCCAGGGAAACCATTCTGAACTTTTCTCGAACTAGAAATTTGTTTGGGCCCCTTAGGTCTAGGATGGGACACATCCCCTCTGTTTTCTTTTGCATAAGGAAGTACGTGGAATAGAATCCCAGCCCTTCTTCCCCTAGTGGAACGGGTTTGACCGCTTGGGCCTTCAGAAGGGTGGAGAGTTCCTCTGCAAGTACCTGCTTGTGCTGGGAACTGTATGAGTTTATCTTGTTGGGCAGACTGGATGGACCGTGCAGGTCTTTTTCTGCCGTCATCTACTATGTATGTTACTATATGTAAGATTGAGCTCCCGGTGGGCAATTTGGAGGTTTGGATTCCAGATAGAGAGTGTATCCTAACCGGACTATTTGAAGAACCCACCGGTCGAAGGTTATGAGAGGTCACCTTCGGTGAAAAAACATCAACCTCCCCCTACTGGTGAGTCGACCGGAATAGACACTTTTACTGAGGCTATGCTGAACTGGAGCCAGTCAAAAGCCCACCCCTTGCTTTTGCTGGGGAGCAGAATGGGCCTTAGTCGCACACTGTTGATGAGAATGAGCACGCTGGGGTTCAGCCTGGGCAGGCTGCCGAGAAGCAGGAGCGTACTTACGCCTAGAGTAGGTATAGGGGGCACTCCTCCTCCCTCCAAAAAATCTCCTAGGTGAGGAGGCTGTAGCAGAAGGCGCCCGGTGGGAGAGGGAATCCATAGCATTATTATGCTTCTTGATTTGATCAACTAGATCCTCTACTTTTTCTCCAAAAAGATTGTCCCCCCGGCAAGGAACATCCGCCATCCGCTGCTGGACAGAATGATCCAGGTCAGAGACATGCAGCCATGAGAGTCTGCGCATCACTATACCTTGAGCAGCGATTCTGGATGTCATGTCAAAAGTGTCAAAAGTACCCCTGGTCAGGAACTTGCGACACGCCTTTTGCTGCCTGACCACCTGGCGAAAAGGTTCAGCTTGCTCCGTAGGCAATGTCTCAACCAAGCTGCACAGCTGACGTATCAAGGCCCGCAAGTGTACGCTCGTGGAGAGCTGGTATGACTGTATCTTGGCAGCAAGCATTGCGGCCTGATATGTCTTCCTCCCAAAAGAATCAAGAGTACTAGCTTCTCTGCCTGGGGGCGCCGAAGCATAGACTCTAGTAGTCCTGGCTCTCTTGAGGGCGGAGTCCACCACCATAGAATTGTGGGGTAACTGAGACCTCATCAACCCGATACTGGGATTCAGCTTTTTTCGGGACCACGGGGCCAGACAGAGGGGCTGACCAGTTTCGCATAAGGACTTCCTTCAGTACCCTATGCAGAGGAACTGTCACAGCCTCTTTAGGTGGAGAAGAATAATCCAAGACCTCAAGCATCTCAGTCCTGGGCTCATCCTCAACCTCCACAGGCAAGGGAATAGCCGTAGCCATTTCCCGGACAAAAGAGGAAAAGGACAGAACCTCCAGTGGAGACAGTCTCCTTTCTAGTGGAGGGGAAGGATCAGAGGGAATCTCAAAGGACTCATCAGAAGAAAAGTACCTGGGATCCTCATCTGACTCCCACGAACGTTCCTGTTCAGTGTCGGATAAAACCTGAGTTAAGGTGCTTCGACACTGGACCTGCCTCGACGCCGAGGTACGATGTCCTCTATGGCGATGTCAAGAGGTCAATGCCCTGTTCGACTGCGGTGAAGCTCCCTCCACCAATGCTGAAGGGGAGTCAACCTGGGTGGCAACCAATGCCGCAGGTGGCATCGCGGTCGGGGACCTCACCACAGGTAAAGGGACAGACACCGCTGCAGCAGATGATACAGAAGTCACAAGCACCCCTGACACCAAAGCTGACTGACATAGCAGTCCCTCCAGAAGTTCTGGAAACGAGACCCGGATGCACTCGTCGAGAACCGCCATCGGAGAAGGCCGCGGGGTCGGTGGGACAGGCGGTGTCATCGAGACTCCTCGGTACCGATGAGGAAGACATGGAATCCTCACACTTCCTCAGGGCCGGTCCCGGGGGGCCTGCATAACAGAAGGCCTTGAGGCAGGTGGAGACCCACTCAATGCCTCAATGTTCCCAGCATGAGTTGGTCTCATAGCAGCCATTACCTTTCTCCCCGACTTCGATGCTCCCTTCGATGTCGACGCCGACGCCCTCGGTACCAATGTCGATGTTGACGTTGAAGGACCGGACTGAGTCCCAAAACGTTTTTCACGTTGGGCCTCTCGAGACGCTTGGGTCCGTTTCTTCATACGAGGACACAGACTACAAGTGGCTGGGCTATGGTCGGGCCCAAGGCACTGAATACACCAGGCATGGGTATCGGTACCTGATATAGTCCAGTTGCACCACGTACAACGGTTGAAGCCGCTGGGAGTCTTTGATGACATGGGAGGAAAAACAGCTTCAGCGAAATCAAAAGACGCAATTGTGCCTAAAAATCAGAAAAAGCCACAAAAGAGAAAAGGGAGAACCCGACCACGCAGCCTAAGGCCGGCCGTAACTAAAAAGAAAGAAAATTTGAAATAGAGAAAAAAACTAAAGGGAAAAACTACGGGAACCTTATTTTATTTAATTTTTTTATCTTGTGAAGAAAAAACAAAAAAACAGAAGCGAACAAAATCGCCTGGGCCTGAGAGGAGCAGAAAAGGAACGCTGCCGCACCTCAACGCGGAGAAAGGAAAACTGAGAAGTGCTCACGTGACGGGCAGGAAATCAGTCCGCGCATGCGTGGTGCATGCATGCCAGAAGACTCTGGCAAAACTTATTTATTAATTTGTTGCATTTGTATCCCACATTTTCCCACCTCTTTGCAGGCTCAATGTGGCTTACAATACATCATGAATGGTGGCATTGTATAACAAAATAGATGTTTAGTATTGAGAAGGATCTTGGGTACATTATAAAGAAAAAAAAACATGATAGTAGTATAGCAAACAGATATTATAAGACAATTCTGGGTGTATGTGGAGGAGTTTAGATTTATTGATCTTTGTGGTATGCCTTGTTAAAGAGATGGGTCTTCAGTAGTTTGCGGAAGTTAGTTAGTTCACAAATTGTTTTTAAGTTCCATGGTAGCGCATTCCAGAATTGTGTGCTCAGGTATGAAAAGGTTGACGCATGTGTTAGTTTGTATTTTAGACCTTTACAGTTGGGGAAGTGAAGATTAAGGAATGTGCAGGATGATCTTTTAGCATTCCTGTGTGGTAAGTCTATCAGGTCCGACCTGTAGGCTGGGGCATCTCCATGAATGATTTTGTGAACCAGGGAGCATATTTTGAACGAAATGCGTTCTTTAAGTAGGAGCCAGTGTAGGCTTTCTCGTAGGGGCTTGGCACTTTCATATTTTGTTTTACCGAATATGAGTCTAGCTGCAGTGTTCTGGGATGTTTGAAGTTTCTTGATTATTTGCTCTTTGCAGCCAGCGTAGAGTGTGTTTCAGTAGTCTAGATGACTGAGTACCATTGATTGTACCAGGTTACGGAAGACAGTCCTTGGGAAGAAAGGTCTTACTCTTTTTAATTTCCATTTTGAGTGAAACATCTTCTTGGTTGTGTTTTTCACATGGTTCTCAAGTGTTAGGTGTCGATCAATGGTAACTTAACTTTTTTGCTTGCAAAAATTTGCCGATTCCTGGGCCGACGCGGACGTCGACCCACATGTGAGAACAAGCAGCCTGCTTGTCCTCAGAGAATGCTCTTTATCACCTACACAGTCACAAAAAAATGAAACCCAATGTCAAATCATAATAATATAGGACTCATTAAGCAGTATAATGTTTTTAATTTATTTATTGCATTTGTATCCCACATTTTCCCACCTCTTTTCAGGCTCAATGTGGCTTACAATACATCATGGATGGTAGAAATATATAAGAAAATAGACATTTAGTATAACAGAAGGATCTTGGGTACATGATAATGATAAAGCATGATAATAGTATAACAAGTAAGTATTATAAGACAATTCTGGATATATGTGGAGGAGTTCAAATTCGTTGATCTTTGTAGTATGCCTTGTTAAAGAGATTTTAATCAGAACAATGCATTTTAAGAAAATTAACTATGTTCTGCAAATGAAAATGTAAGATGTTTTGCATATATATTCATTCATAAGCAAAAGGAAGGAAAACAGTTTGGCAAATAAAGTCCTCTTCGGCTATATTGACAGCCATGCATACCAATACTGCCCTATGATATTTTGAATTTCCTGTGTTTTATCATCTCTTGGTTGATGTCAACCAGTGGTGCCAAAAGGGATCATATTCCAGAAGATTCCATAAGATCCTGGAGAGAGTGTCGTTCATTAGTTCATTTTCATTGGGGCTTATTTTTGCAAATACATTCTCATTGGATTATATTTTTATTTTAGTGACACAAGGCAATGATGAGTGAACAGATATCAATGCTAGTGTCTACTACTACTACTATAAATAATTTCTATAGCGCTACCAGTCGTATGCAGTGCTTTACAATTGAACATGAAGTGTCACTGAGTTGACAGTTTGCACCAAGGATTTGAACCTTTAGGTCCTATTTTTCACTTTTACATTGGAATATAATATTGTTAGCAGGATTAAGGATTTTTGATATTTTTGATTTTGAAGTTAAATTGAATATCCAAAATAAATGTTGATTATTTTGTTTCATAGGTTTGTGGCTTTTCTTTAATGCTATAATTGTTGAGACTGCTTTTGTGTATCTTTTCTGCAGAAGTGTCACCTTGTCTCCTGATTTCACTTGGTGGTTTCTGATTCCCTGTGGTATCCCAGTGTCAAATGACACCCTTGTTTTCTGATTTTGCTTGGTATTGTCTGATGTACCTGGTATCATGTGACCCACCATATAAGACCATTATTTTTTAACCAATGTGCCGTGATACATTGGTGTGCTCAGGCTGCTCCCCATGTGTGTTGCGGGGAGT
Organism: Microcaecilia unicolor; assembly: GCF_901765095.1. Taxonomy (NCBI): domain Eukaryota; kingdom Metazoa; phylum Chordata; class Amphibia; order Gymnophiona; family Siphonopidae; genus Microcaecilia; species Microcaecilia unicolor. The sequence continues at coordinate 70,164,968 of NC_044034.1, forward strand.
CCAGGAATCCCTTCCAGATTGCAGGCATTGCGCAACTTACCTCATTATTTTCCTCCTCCCACCCCTCTGATCTCTCTTTTCTCTTCCAAAATTCTTCAAACATTGCGGTTATTGGCAAGTATTAGAGCAAGCCTTCCTCTGGCCAGCCCCGGGGTCCTTCCTTCTGACGTGACTTCCTTTTGTCGTGTAGTGAGGGACCAGCAGAGGGAAAACCTCAGGACAGCTAGAGGAAGGCCTGTTCTAATAGCTACCGGCAACCGCAAACTTTGTGGACTCGGAGCACAAAGGAGACAGAAGCCTAAGTGGTTGGAGGAGGAAGGTAGGAAAAGAGATTTTACCTGTGGGAGAGGAGAAACAGGCTGCACATCTAGGGAAGGGAATAGGGGAGACAGGCAGCACATATATGGAAGGGAAGAGAAAAATGAGACAGGCTGCCCATAATGGGAAGGGGAAACAGGGTGAACATTAAGGGAAGGGAAGGGAAAAGGGGAGACAGGCTGCACATATATGGAAGGGAAGAGAAAAGGGAAGAAGGGCTGCACATAAAGGGAAGGGAAAAGGGGAGACAGGCTGCACATAAAGGGAAGGAAAGAGAAGAGGGGAAGACAGGCTCACATTAAGAGAAGGGAAGAAGAGAGGAGACAGGCTGCACATAAAGGGAAAGGAAGAACACCAACAACATACCCACAATTCACAAGCTCAACAGATTACCCAGATACAACACACCTCACCAGAACAACAACAACCTAAACAATGGAAGAACTACCATAAGCGGACAAAATCGATACAAAGGAAAGAAAGGACACAATAAATCCACACTAAGGGAAAACAGACAACTAATGAAAATTAACACAACCTTGATCCCAACTGACCCCTACCAAACAATTCTAGTGGGATGCATAAATGCCAGATCAGCAGTCAACAAAACAACCATAATAACAGACTGGATCACAGCAGACAACCTTGATCTACTATTCATCAGCGAAACCTGGATCCACGACCACAAGGACCCCTTAATTTTAGATCTATGCCCTCCAGGCTACAAAATCACTCACTGGACAAGGAAAGGAAAAAGAGGAGGAGGAATAGCAGTAATCTATATATCCCACTTCACCATAACAACAACAGCCGAGTCTATAACATCACAACTTGAAATCGCCTCAGTTAGAATCCACCGCACTACCTTGCTTGACCACCTAAACGTTGTCTTGTTCTATAGACCACCAGGTAACTGGCAAGAATGCCAAACACATTTCATGGATTTCATATTGAATATCTGTGTATCTAACTCTAATCTAATTATAATAGGGGACATAAACCTACACCTAGACGACCCTAACGCAACCAACACACGTGAATGCAAGGACTTCCTCCAACTATGGGACCTCAGCTGGCCTAATATACAAGCAACCCATGATAAAGGACATACACTTAACCTCATCACACACAAACTGTCCTCAGACGCAAACCTAATACTAACAGACACAGAATGGACAGACATACCATGGTCAGACCACCACAAACTAAACCTAACCCTACAATGGCGAAAAAAAGGCTCATACCATAAGCAAGAACGTACAACCTACACCACAAGAGGTCAAATTGACCCTGTAACATTCTGGCAACAGATTTACAAGAATGAATGGATAGCACAAACAGCCTCCAAAAATTACCTCCTAAATTGGGACAACAGATGCAGGAGCACATTAGAAATAATTGCACCATTACAAACAAGAACCTCATGAAGACATCTCAATACCATGGTTTAACGAATTGAAAAAATTAAAAACACAAGGTAGGAGACTTGAACGAGCATGTAAAAAAATGAAAGATGAACTTACACTTAACGCATGGAAACAAATGCAAAGAAAATACAAATACACAATAAAACAAGCCAAAAGGTCATACTACAAAACCAAAATAGGGCCAGACTACAAAGACACGCACAAACTCTTCCAACTCTTGAACAAACTACTAGACACTACACCGATTACCACAACCAACACAGACACCCCCGTCAGCAGACAACCTTGCTAAATACTTCAATGAGAAAATTATAAAATTATGACTCATGTTACCACTTAATACAACCAATCACGAAAAATTTATTGACTACCTGGAAATCCCCGATGAATACCCAGCAGACTGAATCTGGACAAACTTTGATCTCCTGACCAATGAAACCATCACCCAAGCAATCAACAGATTCGCCAAATCCCACTGCAAACTGGACATATGTCCCAACAACCTAATAAAATCCGCCCCTAAATGCTTCATAACAGACCTCACGTCACACTTAAACTACATGTTACAACACGGACTCTTCCCTAAGAACAAAGGAAATATACTACTCACCCCAATACCTAAAGACTCAAAGAAAAAAGCAAATGACATAACCAACTACCAACCGGTAGCACCCATCCCACTGGCAGTCAAACTAATGGAAAGTATGGTAACCAAGCAACTTACCGACTACTTAAACAAATTCTCTATACTACACGAATCACAATCAGGATTTCGATCCAACCACAGCACCGAAACAGTACTAATCACTCTCTTAACCAAATACTACTGAACATCCTAGAATACTTTGGGATTGGAGGAAGCATACTCAGATGGATATATGGCTTCCTTACCGCAAGAACATACCAAGTGATATCAAACTTGAATACATCATCACCATGGAAACCTGAATGCGTAGTACCTCAAGGATCACCGCTCTCACCAACCCTTTTCAACCTAATGTTTTTATTTATTTATTTGCTGCAATTCTATCCCACATTTTCACACCTATTTGCAGGCTCAATGTGGCTTACAAAATGTTACAATGACATTCACATTAATAGAATAAGGATTTCAGAATATAAAGCATATAAGGTGCATAGAATATCATAGCAATCATCTTAATGGAATAATAATTTCAGAATTATTACAAATAAAGGTGCATAGGTATATCATGTAGGATTGGAAGTGGATAAACAGATAGAACATAACATAATGATATCAGGACAAGATATAATATTCAGTAACTAGTAAAAAAAAGCCCCGTTTCTGATGCAAATGAAACGGGGGCTAGCAATGTTTTCTTCTGTGTGCATGTGGGAGTGTGTGTGTCCCTGCCCTCTGGCCTCTCTCCCCTCCCCCCTCTGAGTCCTTCACTGTTACAGAGCCAGCGATTTGATTTCGTGCTCTGCTGTTTTCCTTCACTGACTGTGTTACAGAGAGGGCGGGGCAGAGACTCATAGGGAAACCGGATATCTCGCCCCCTTCACACTTCCGGCTGGAGGCTTCATAGAACGTTGGTGTTGCCTTTTATATAGAGAGATGAGGATGTAATAAAATAAACAAATTAGAAGATTTTCAATAATAGTTGTTTTTGGAGTAATTTGGGAGTCAAAACATTATGGGGAATCTTTTTTGTAAGTCTTTGTGAATAAATAAGTCTTCAGTACTTTTCGGAAGGTTGTTAAGTCGTGTGTTGTTTTTATGTTGATCGGTAATTCATTCCACAGTTGTGTGCAGATGTATGAGAAGCTAGATGTATGTATAGATTTGTATTTAAGTCCTCTGCAGCTGGAGTAGTGAAGGTTTAAGCAAGTGCGTGATGAACTTTTGTTGTTTCTTTCTGGTAAGTCTATTAGGTCTGACATGTATGATGGAGCATCTCCGTAAATAATTTTATGAACCAGGGTACAAATCTTGAATGCAGTTTGATCCTTCAGTGGGAGCCAATGCAGTTTTTCTCTAAGGGGTCTGGCACTTTCATATTTCGCCTTTCCGAATATCAATCTGGCTGCAGTGTTCTGGGTTGTCTGAAGTTTCTTAATAGTTTGTGCCTTGCATCCCGCATATAAGGAATTACAATGGTCAAAATGGCTCAGTACCAGTGATTGCACTAGTATGCGGAATGTCTCCCTTGGGAAGAAAGGTTTCACTCTTCTAAGCCTCCGCATTGCATAGAACATTTTTTTAATAACATTTTTTACATGACTATCTAGATTAAGATTTTGATCAATAGTTACGCCTAGCAGTTTCAGGGAATCCGCAACAGGAAGAGTGTGGTTTGGTGTGTTTATGTTAGTATAGTTGATTTTATTATACTGCGATGATAGTACTAGGCATTGTGTCTTTTCTGCATTAAGCTTTAGTTAGAATGCGTCTGCCCATGAATTCATAATTTGGAAGCTGCGATTAATTTTATCTGCAATTTCAGATAAGACGTTTTTGAACGAAATATATATTGTCACAACATCAGCATAAATGTATGGGCTCAGGTCTTGGTTGGATAGTGCTCTGGCCAATGGTAACATCATTAAGTCAAAGAGAATCGGTGAAAGTGGAGATCCTTGAGGCACACCACATTCAAGACTCCATGGCGATGATATAATCGATTTAGATATTACCCGGTATGTTCTTGCTGTTAGGAAACTATGAAACCAATTCAGTACATTTCCTCCTATTCCAAAATATTCTAGAATGTTTAATAGAATATCATGGTTAACCATGTCAAACGCGCTGGACATGTCGAATTGTACCAGAACATTATTGCCAGTTGCAATGATTTGTTTGAATTTGGTCCAGTGATATTAGGACTGTTTCAGTGCAATGATTAGCATGGAATCCAGACTGGGATGCGTGTAATACTGAAAAATTGTTCAAATAATTTGTAAGTTGTTTAGTTACCAGACTTTCCATCATCTTGACCACCAGAGGGATGGATGCCACTGGACAATAATTAGTTATATCATTTAGTTTTTTCTTCTGGTCTTTGGGAATTGGTGTGAGTAAGATGTTGCCTTTATCCATAGGAAAGAATCCATGTTGAAGCATGTGGTTTAGGTAGGAGGTGAGATCTGTTATGAAACGTTGAGGGGCAGATTTTATTAAGTAGCTGGGGCATGCATCCAGTTTACAGTGGGATTTGGTGAATCTCTTGATCATTTGGGTGACAGTGTCTTCCGTCAGTAAATGAAAATTTGTCCATATTCGGTCTGCTGGATATTCATTGGCTGTTGGGTCTAAGCAGTCAATGAATTTTACATAGTCAAGGGAGTTAGCTGGTAAGGTGGATCTTAGTTTAGTGATTTTCTCGTTAAAGTAAATAGCTAGATCATCTGCTGATGGGGTATCCATATTAGCTAAGGTGACTGGTGCAATGTTATGTACAAATTGGAATAGTTTGTGTAGGTCTTTATAGTTTTGCCCTATTTTGGAGTTGTAATATGACCTTTTAGATTGTCTGATGGCATATTTATATTTTATTAACATAAGTTTCCATGCAGTGAAAGTTTGTTCATCTTTCTTTTTATTCCATGCACGTTCAAGTCTCCTTATTTGGGTTTTTAGTTTTCTCAGGTCGTCATTAAACCAAGGAAGTGATTTAATTCTTCTTGATGTTCTTGTTTGTACTGGCACTATTGTGTCAAGTATGCTCTTGCATCTCGTGTCCCAATTTGAAAGGTATTGATGACACCCCTAGCCAAATCACTATCCACCCAAGGCCTTAATCCTTACATCTACACAAATGATGTCACAATCTACATCCCATTCAAACATTACCTAACAGAAATCACAAATGAAAACAAACACAGCCTCCAAACAATGAATTCATGGGCGGATGCATTCCAACTAAAGCTCAATGCAGAAAAAACACAATGTCTCATCCTCATCACAATATAACACATATAAACCTACTAGTATAAACACCCCAGACCTTCCTGTTTCGGACAGCCTGAAAATTCTCGGAGTCACAATTGATCGGAATCTCACACTAGAAAGCCATGCAAAAAATACAAGAAAGGAAATGTTCCACTCAATGTGGAAACTCAAAAGAGTAAAACCTTTCTTCCCAAGGGAAATATTCCGCAACCTGGTACAATCAATGGTGCTAAGCCACATTGATTATTGCAATGCCATCTATGCCGTATGAAAAGACCAAATCATTAAGAAACTCCAAATTGCCCAAAACAGAGCAGCCAGATTCATATTTGGAAAAATGAAATATGAAAGTGCAAAACCCCTAAGAGGAAAACTACACTGGCTCCCACTAAAAGAATGAATAGCGTTTAAAAGTTGCACCCTGGTCCATAATATCATTCACGGGGTGTGGGCTTTTTACCGGCTACGTGAAAAAGGTTCTCTCCTTGTGGGAAAAACGGCTCCCGCCACTACTGCAGGGCCCTTTTTACCACAGCTTGGTATAAGGATTCCGTCATAATGTAAATCGTTCTCAGCTCCAATGATGGGGTATGTTAGCAATTCATAGGAGAAAAAGTAAAGTAAAAGTTCTTATAGTTTATTTGTTAAAAGCTTTGTACTTAATTTTGCCAATCACAAAAGTACGAGCTAAGAAAACAAGAAACTAGGACAATGAACAACGAAAACTCATGTAAAATGTACATACCCGTATGTAACTCCAGCAATGCTGCACTTCTTAAAATTCATAATGTTACATGTCAGAGTTCCTGTCTTGTCAGAAAACACATATTTCACCTGAAATGAGGAATGTTTTAAAAATTAAACACTCAGCAACAGCTTCATTAAGAGGTCAATTATTATTCAGCAAGGCAAACACCACACAACCATAAGCAGATGCCTTATCATCTTTAAGAAGTTTTTTCATCTGCCTGTTTAAGTATGACTGTTGCTTGAGCAGTCTTGTTTAAGGAGGTAGTATTATAAAAGGACACCTATGTGGGAAGAACAAAAAAAAAAGAAACCATTTTAAGTCCATTTGTAAAGGCAACATAGGCTTTTGTGGGGCTATTTTACTAAGTTGTATTACGTGCTAATGCATGCCTAATGAGGGAAAAATGACCTAACACAGGACACACAAAAGCAATAAGGGCTCCTGTGGTAATTTTTTAAATGGTCATGTGCTAATGCTATTATTAACTCATGGCCAGAAAAGCAACAAACAGAAAAAAGTATTTTTTGACAGACGTACTAGAAATCTAATCTAATCTAATACAGACATTTCTGATTCACTTTACCCAAGAAGGGCTCAAGGTAGATTACAAAAGAAATAAAAATGGAATAAAATACCACTGAATTACAAAAAATGAATGACCAAAATTATAAAAACAGAGAAAATCAAATTTAAAACTTATTAAAAAAAAAACCTCAGACTTATAAATCATTCAAATATAAAGAAAACAGAAACAGCCTTTCTAAAAGTTAAATAAGAAGGAATACTCCTGATTTCTTTGGGCAATCTGTTCCATAATTCTGGACCCTTGTCACATATGGTTTTATTCCTAGTTAGCGTCTTAAGACAAGTTGATATAGAAGACACTCTTAATCTTATCTCTTGAGCTGATTGTAAGGACCTGGGGGTGGAGTACCTCTTGAAAGAGATAGTCTAGCACCAAACCATATAAGATTTTTAAAACAAATATAAGAACCTTAAAATATATCTTCACACAAACCGGCAACCAATGCAAGGAAATCAGAAGTGGTGTTACATGATCAGACAATCTGCCTCCCAATATCAACTTAGCTGCTGCATTTTGTACATGCTGTAAATGGTGGACTGCCAAATTAGGTAGACCCAGCAAACAATGTTACAGTAGTCTAATTGACTAGTGACTGTAGTTTCTATAATATTTCTTAAGTGTGAAGGTTCTAAGAAAGGCTTAATTCTACATAGATCTTAAGCTTATAAAAAGATTTCCGAATAGTCTCATTTATATGAAGGGGTTGGAGCGATGGAAGCCCTCATCCCCATGACCATACCATGCACCTTTACACCAATCGAGGGACCAATACTTCTTATTTGTTTTTAATGTAAATTTTAGTTTTATGATGTAAACCGTTCAGTTTTGTGAACGCAATAAGAAACGGTATAGTAAATAAATAAACGATAAACGATAATACTCCCCCACCTGTTTCAGGTGTGGGGAAGAAGCCACAGAGCTAGAGATTGCCCAGAGCTAGCTGAAGATGCCATGGATGTGAATTTGGTAGCCACACACAACTGCTTTCCGTCACGGGGACGACCAAAGTTCCCGGGGGCGTATCGGAAGCATAGTGAAGGCGGGAATGGGGTGTGCTTAACACATGGGCATCCTCGGCCGATAATGGAAAAAAGAAGTGCGTCCCTGACGAACACTTGGCCAACTTTACTTGGTCCTTTTTTTTAAGACCAAGCCACAAAAATGTGCCCTAAATGACCAGATGACCAACAGAGGGAATCAGGGATGACCTCCCCTTACTCCCCCAGTGGTCACTGACCGCCTTCCACCCTAAAAAAAACATTAAAAAAATATTTTTCCAGCCTCTATGCCAGCCTCGAATATCATACCCAGCTCCATGACAGCAGTATGCAGGTCACTGGAATAGTTTTAGTGGGTTCTGCAGTGCACTTCAGACAGGCGGACACAGGCCCTTCCCCCCCTACCTGTTAAACTTGTGGTGGTAAATGTGAGCCCTCCAAAACCCACCACAAACCCAATGTAACCACATCTTGGTGCTCCCCTTCATCCCTAAGGGCTATGGTAGTGGAGTACAGTTGTGGGGAGTGGGTTTTAGGGTGGGGGGTTGGGGGGCTCAGCACACAAGGTAAGGGAGCTATGCACCTGGGAGCTTTTTCTGAAGTCCACTGCAGTACCCCCTAGGGTGCCCGGTTGGCATCCTGGCATATCAGGGGGACCAGTGCACTACGAATGCTGGCTCCTCCCACGACCAAATGGCTTGCATTTGGTCGTTTCTGAGATGGGCGTCCTCGGTTTCCATTATCGCTGAAAATCGGGGATGATCATCTCTAAGGACGACCATCTCTAAGGTCGACCTAAATGTTGAGATTTGGGCGTCCCCGGCCGTATTATCGAAAAGAAAGATGCCCCTTCGCAGGGACCTCCTGAGAGGACACCCTCAGGAAAACTTGGGCGCCCAGTTCGATTATGCCCCTCATTATCACTTTAACTTTGGACCACATTAACACTACTATCTATAGGAAAGAAACGGACCGTAACATGTTATTGCATTATTCGAACTTTCATCCTAAACATCTATGGGACAATATACCCACAGGCCAGTTTTTACGATTGAAACGACTGTGTTCAACGAGAGAACAGTTCAAAGATCAGGCTATGAGCATGGCCTCCCAATTCCTGCAACGAGGATATCGACAATCTATAGTAAAGAAGGCTTACAAAAGAGCCACAAATACGGACAGACAATGGTTATTACTCCCTAAATCTCAAGAAACAACTACACCGGCAGTGTGTGTTACCTTTTTCATCTATGTCAAGTAAAATACGCAATCTTGTATGTAAATATTGGCACATTCTGGGGGGGTACATACCCCGTTACGGGAGCCCCCCAGATTTGCCTATACTAGAAGTAAAAATCTGGGGGAGTTACTAACCAATACTAGGGTATGGCAAAAGGAGCAACCCGGACATTTTAAATGTGGCAGGTGTTCATATTGCCAATATGCAGTACAAGGGAATAAAGTTTTGAAACCCCACAGCTCTCACAGCCCTTGATACTTTTATTTAAGAGACAGAACAGACTGCAACACAGCCGGTGTGATATATACGGTATGGTGCCCCTGTGGGTTATTTTACATCGAACAAACAACACGCAAGATAAAGGTACAAATAGGAGAACATGTTAGTAGTATCAAAATGAGACAACCAGAGGATGGATTATCAGCACACTGTCATACACACAATCATATAACAGTAGAATTATGGTATACAGTTTTGTTACATGTGGTGCTAAACAGAGGTGGTCCTCTGGGTGACATTTTAGCCCGCAAGGAACAACGGTTTATTTTTCTTTGGGATACAATACACCCCCGGGGCCTCAATAGAGACACAGAGTGGCTGTGAAGATTGGGGGGAGGAGCAGTTTGTGGAATGACCAATTGATGAAGGACACGCAACATAGTAACATAGTAAATGACGGCAGAAAAAGACCTGCATGGTCCATCCAGTCTGCCCAACAAGACAAACTCATATGTGCTACTTTTTGTGTATACCCTACTTAAATTTGTACCTGTCCTCTTCAGGGCACAGACCATATAAGTCTGTCCAGCACTATCCCCGCCTCCCAACTACCAGCCCCGCCTCCCACCACTGGCTCTGGCACAGACCGTATAAGTCTGCCCAGCACTATCCTCGCATCCCACCACCGGCTGGCTCTGCCACCCAATCTCGGCTAAGCTCCTTAGGATCCATTCCTTCTGAATAGGATTCCTTTATGTTTATCCCACGCGTGTTTGAATTCTGTTACCGTTTTCATTTCCACCACCTCCTGCGGGAGGGCATTCCAAGCATCCACTACTCTCTCCGTGAAAAAATACTTCCTGACATTTTTCTTGAGTCTGGGAATGGAGTGGATACTGCACCGTTTACGGAAGAAAGAGTTTATAAACAGCTTGAGAATCTGAAGGTGGACAAAGCTATGGGGCCGGACGGGATATATCCCAGGATACTGAGGGCGCTCAGAGAGGTCCTAGCGGGACCTCTTAAATAGGCCTTTACCTTCTAACCCTTCGGCAATGTCACTCACAAATATATTGAACAGAATCAGTCCCAGCACCGATCATTCAGAGGGGCTTTAAAAGAAGCATAAGAGAACAGCAATGTGAAGTCACACGCTCCGAGTGGGCGTGAAATTGGATGCCCACCGTGATAGTTGACTGCAAGATAATGTGGAGATCATTTATGTGAGTAAAATGCAATAATATTGTACTGTGAGTGCCTCTGTAACAGTTGATATAGTGAAACATATGTTGTGATTGTATCTAGATTCCCCTTTTGAAAAAGCAACAATGAAACTCGGCTAGAGTTAAGGGGATAGCAAGAGATGAGTGGAACGAGGTTTGTTCACAGGGAAGTTTAAGTAATTACATTTTTATATTTGTTCACTATCCAGCTTATAATCGAAAGTGATCGCCGGCCATCTTCCGACATAAATCGGGAGATGGCCGGCGATTTCTTAAAAGCGGCGAAATCGGTATAATCGAAAGTGGCATTTTTGACAGCATCGCCGCTTTCCTGTCGCTTCGCCGGCAAAAATTCAAGGGGGCGTGTCGGTAGATTAGCGAAGGCAGGACATGGGCGGGCATGGGCTTGGCTACCAGATGGCCAGCTTTCGCCGATAATGGAAAAAAAAAGCGGCGTTAAGCAGTATTTCGCTGGGTTTACTTGGTCCTTTTATTTTCACGACCAAGCCTCAAAAAGGTGCCCCAACTGAGCAGATGACCACTGGAGGGAATGGGGTATGACCTCCCCATACTCCCCCAGTGGTCACCAATCCCCTTCCAAACTAAAAAAATAAAACTAAAAACCTTTTTTGCCAGCCTGTATGCCAGCCTCAAATGCCGTACCCACCTCCATGACAGCAGAATGTGTTGTATCCTCCGACAGCCTTTCCCTGGTTGCGATGTGGCTCTCGGGTGAGTGTGACACCTTTTCTGTTAGGTGCCCTGCAGAGTCACATTAGCAATGCATTGTGGTGGGTGTAGGGTACTGGGCTCTACTCCCATGGTGCTTTTCCCCCCTGCTAACTGGGTCAGAGTGTGCCCTGTTTTGTTTCCTGTTGTAGTCCATGCGGTAGTGGCCATTTTTGTAAGCCAGTTTTAGTTCCCTTTCCTGTGTTACCCACGTTAGAGAACGTAGTTCTTACCTTGAATGGTGCTGAAAGAGGGCATTGTACACCATCGTGCCAGCTCTGACCTACTGCTAATCTTAGTACCAGGGGGCTCTTTGCCAGTGGGGCACAACCTCTGATCTGCAGTTAACTGTGAGTAAACGTGCTTATTTCAAGAAAGGACTTTTTCAGAGAGATTAGTCTTCAGGTGTGAACTGGTGTGCCAAAGTTTTACAGCAGCAATAAGTCCTAGAGGCTGTATGCAGGTCCCTGGAGCAATTTTAGTGGGTGCAGTACATTTGTGGGTAGTGGGTTTGGGGGGGGGGGGGGGGTTGGGGGGCTCAGCTTCCAAAGTAAGGGAGCTATGCACGTGGGAGCTTTTCTGAAGTCCACTGCAGTGACCCCTAGGGTGGCTGGTTGGTGTCCTGGCATGTTAGGGGGGCCAGTGCACAAAAAATGCTGGCTCCTCCCACGGCCAAATGCCTTGAATTTGGCCGGGGTTTGAGATGGCCAACTTAACTTTCCATTATCGCTGAAAAACAAACCCGGCCATCGCAAACCTGGCGAACTCCACGGGATTTGGCCGGGCTAAACCGTATTATCGAAAAAAAAGATGGCCGGCCATCTTTTTCGATAAATACGGTTCCGGCCAGCTTTTCTGAAGTCCACCGCAGTGACCCCTTGGGTGGCTGGTTGGTGTCCTGGCATGTTAGAGGGCCAGTGCACAAAAAATGCTGGCTCCTCCCACGGCCAAATGCCTTGAATTTGGCCGGGGTTTGAGATGGCCAACATAACTTTCCATTATCGCTGAAAAACAAACCCGGCCATCGCAAACCCGGCGAACTCCACGGGATTTGGCCGGGCTAAACCGTATTATCGAAAAAAAAAATGGCCGGCCATCTTTTTCGATAAATACGGTTCCGGCCAGCTGTAGCGCTGCCGCCAACATAGATCGCCGGCGATCTATTTGGCCGGCAACGTTCGATTATGCCCCTCTATATCACTATATCATGGGTGACGGGGGAAGTGGGAATTAATAAATGATTTAACAGGTATTGTGGCGATTGAAGGGTGGTATATTCAACCTTCATAGATGATATGTAGTATCAACAATACATCATTACTGCTACATGGGAGGTGGTTAACATTAGTTGATATATTATTTGTGTTATGCTTGTATATATTGATGTTTAAAAGTATGAACACCTAATGTGCAGTGATGGTTCCATTGATTCTACCACTTATCCCCTAGGGGTAAATATGGTAAGAAGGGTAAACTGAGCACATTATAAAATGAACTTTAAAATGTTGAGTAATGGTAGTTTCTAGTACAAAGTGTATACCGGTGATTAGAATATGTCAGTTCTTGGAATGTACTGGTGTTTAGACATGAGCATGAAATATTACAAATAATGCTAACTGTGCTGACTTTCTAAGCACAGAATACTAAAAGAGGTAACTGGCCACACTTTGCATTTAAGTAGCTGCAGTGGCGTTCCTAGGGGGGCGGACACCCGGGGCGGCGCCCCGCCCCCCGGGTGCAGCACCCCCCCCCCCCGATGCAGCGCGGACGCCCCCCGCCAAAAGAAACCCCCCCCCCGGGTGCACGCCGCTGTGGGGGGTGCCGCAGCGCGCGCCTGCTCAGCGTTGGCTGAGTTGGCGCGTTCGCTGCAGCCTGCAGCTCCCTCTGACCCGGAACAGGAAGTAACCTGTTCCGGGGCAGAGAGGGAGCTGCAGGCTGCAGCGAACGCGCCAACTCAGCCAACGCTGAGCAGGCGCGCGCCGTGGCACCCCCCCAGCGGTGTGCACCCGGGGCGGACCGCCCCCACCGCCCCCCCCCTTGGTACGCCACTGAGTAGCTGCATTCCTTGCATATTCTGAGGACAGTTTGCACTTCTGTGTCATTATTATGTGCTATTAGTTTTAATTTGTTACATGCATAGAAAAGTGCCTTGGTTCATTGGGGACTATTTATTAAGAAAAAAATAATTAATTCACAAAAGTGGAGACATTTTTCCTAGTGACCAATCAAAGTTTCATCTGAAACAAGGAATCTGGCTGGTCACTATGGGGAAGTTCTTCACTTTTGTGGAGAATGTTTTCTCCTGTTTTTATAAAGAGACCCCATATGTGTCATTGTTCATTTTTACTCAGATTTTAAGAACAAACCAACTGTCAAGAGGCCAGACAGTTTACATGGGAGTAAAATATAACTGCATCTTGCTCTGAACACCATGTCCAATGATCTGTATGTGTTATATATGTTGCCAAGTTAATTAACAATTTAATAATAAAATGTCCATTTCAAAATCTCTGCTGATCAGTGGTCAGGAGTACTCAGTTGAAATTTATTAGACTTAGGGGGTACTTGGCTTGAAGAAGTTGTGAAACATTGCTTTAAAACTCCTGTAGGCCAAGTTCAGCTAGTTCTCAGTCTTGCCTTGGCTTCCTTACCCGGTAGTCTTGGGCTGGTGTCACGTTTTCAAAGCTGGAAACTGGTTTGAGAGCCCTTGGACCACTGCCAAGGTGCGGCAGTGGCAGGCAAAACCACCCCACACCAGGGGCAAGGCAGAACTCTGACAACAGATAGGCTTCACCTGTACCTGGCCACTTTCCACCAGGAGTTGAGCTCCCAGCTTCAGGTGGCCGACAGGACTTTGCAGGTCAGGGCAGGAGCTGGATAACAGCTAGGCAGCACAAGGACTGAGGGTCAGAGGGGAAAGGAAGGAACATGGGCAGCAAGGCAGGAAACTGGGCTAGACAATACAACACAAGGCAGGGACAGGAAAAGCTAGGAGACAGAAACTGGAAGCTGCAAACAGCCACTGAAACAGGGAACAAAACACTGACTAACAAGACACAGAACTAAAAGCTGCAAGCAGCCACAAAGCCAGCACACAAACAGAAACTAAACACCGAGATACAAACAAGAAACAAGACTAGGAAAACAAGTAAAACCTAAACTAAACCGAACACAGACTAAGTAGAAACAGGCAAGAAATCAAAGCAAGAATCTCAGACAAATCACTGGACTAGCAGAAGTGCAACAAGCACCAACATACCAGGGCCTTAGACGCAATGCAAAGGCAAAGGCAGAGAGGTTCCAAATGGCTAATAAGTCCAGCAGGCAGCTGAGATTCAGGTGCAACAATCACCAAGCAACTAAGGGTCGGGCAGCCTGGAAGATCCGGACTGGACTGAGCTGAAATCTGGAACGGGTGACAGCACACCGACAATCTAATACAGCCAGCACACAGAGACAGAGACAGAACTAACTCACAAAGAACAGACAGAAGCCAGCTCAGAAGCTGACCACAGGAAATAAGGTGAGTCTGAGAGGGGTCACGGCCACAGACGTGACAACTGAGATTTCACGAATTTCAGTGCCATCTGGGCCCAACTGATCGCTGGCACAAAGAAAGAGGAGGAGTCTTTACCTGAGATCTTCCCATTGGAGGACCCTGACTTGTATACTGAAAACCCAAAGTTGCCTAAACCTAGCCGCCAGTGGCGGTTAGAGAAACCAAGCTCAGCAAGGAACGTGGCCAAATATGTGTTCACCCCGCAGGAGAGGCTGATAAACGCTGGTGAGGCAGCCAAGCTTTGCTTGGAAAAGGCTCAAGCAGGTCAAGCCTGAGCTTACAATCAGAAAGCGGTACAGAAAACCTTCCAGCTAGGGGATATAGTCTTAGTTCTCTTACCCTCCTCTAAGCGTAAATTATTATGCAAATTGCAAGATCCATATGAAGTTGTGGAAAAGACAGGACCTGTTAATTATAAGGTGGCCCAACTGGACAAGAGGGACAAGGCGAAGATCTTCCACATTAGTTTGTTGAAGAAGTGGGTCCACATGATTGCAGCACTGATAAAAAGAGACAACTTTGGGCCAGAGATCCTGACAGAATCTGGGACCTCGCAGTTTCTATATGATGACCAGCTCTCCATCTCACAAAAAGCTGACGTAGACCAGTTGGTATGTCAGAATCAAGATGTATTTTCCAACGTGCCAGGCTGGACCCACCTTGAAGTTCTTAAAAGAGGAATTGCTACGGTGAGGGACTGCCAAATATGAGGGGAAAAGGAAGAAAAATGTACCATGTCTAGTGGATTCAAGGCAGGTGAATTTGGGACTCAGGAATACATGACAGTGATCATTCACAGAACAAAGAACTCTAGCTGGTGAATAAGGGATCATGAGGCATGAAAGATAATCTGGAAAACTTACTTGAAAAGCTTTGAATGTCACAGTTGCTGCTTTATAAATGATGCGCTGTTGGTCCAGCAACCAATGGTGTGGTGTGATCATAACAACAGGCAATAGAGAGCAGATGGATGGCCGTATTCTGAAGGGTTTGTAATTTCTATATTGTTGCGTGTGGTAAGTCTGCATAAATGATACTGCAATACTCAAGTGGAGAAGTAAAGAAAGCGAGAATAGTATGTGAAACTGATGAAAATTGAAAAGATGGTGAACTGCTCGTAGTTGCTGAAAAACTATGAAACTAACTTTAGACAGATGTCAAATTTGCAGCAAGAATGATAGAGAAGAATTGAGAATGATGCCTAAGAAACAGAAGCTAGTCACAGGGATGACTGAGGTTCTGAAGAGTTGAATGAGAGAAGAAGGTGACGGCAGAGCATTCATAAACCAGCAGGCAACTGTCTTTTCCACACTGAGTACCAGATGACGGTCCTTTAACCAAGTAGCAACAGCGTCAAGGCAGAGTTGAAGTGTACCAAGTGACGGAGAAAGTGGGGAGATGGGATAGAGCAGAAGAATATCAGCAACAAATAAGTAAACTGAAATACCAAAAGTCTGAATCATAGTAAACATAGTAAACATAGTAGATGACGGCAGAAAAAGACCTGCACTGTCCATCCAGTCTGCCCAAGAAGATAAATTCATATGTGCTACTTTTTTATTTGTACTGTCCTCTTCAGTGCACAGATCATATAAGTCTGGCCAGCCCTATCCCCGCCTCCCAACCACCAGCTCTGGCACAGACCCTATAAGTCTGCCCAGCACTATCCCTGCTGCCCAACCACCAGCCCCGGCACAGACCGTATAAGTCTGCCCAGCACTAGTCCCGCCTCCCAACCACCAGCCCCAGCACAGACCGTATAAGCCTGCCCAGCACTAGCCCCGCCTCCCAACCACCAGCTCTGCCACCCATTCTAGGCTAAGCTCAGTGTAGCAAGGGGATTAAGGAATAAATTGAAAAGGATGGGGGAGAGAAATTATCCCTGTGGGACGCCATGGTGTAATTCTCTTTTCTCAGAGAGAGAGTTGGAAGTAAAAATCAGAAAGGAACGGTGTGATAGAAAAGAGGTAAACCAGGATAGAACCCTACCCAAAATACCCAGTGAAGGCAAGTGGGAGAGAAGAGAATGGTCCACAAGATCGAACACCGAAGATCAAGGAAGATGGCTAATACGATTTTATGGCATTCAAACTCGGAATGAAATTCACTTAGGAGAGCCTCCAGCCCTTCAGCTATTGGGTGAGACATCAGGCAGGCCGAGACCATGCCAATGCTGATTTTTTTAATCTCAGGAAGTGGATCCTGATTTGGCAGGCACTTAATCGGGCAGAGCTGAGCTGAGGGAGAGGGTATGTGAGGGGGTATACAGAATACTGCCCCTTACCCTTAAGGATAGTCCCTCAGATAGCCTGAGCCACTTTAAACTCATTAGTCACACCCAGGGAAGAAGTGGGACGGGAGAGATTGAACTGAAGGTACAGGAAAGAGGAAATATAAAAGGTAGGGCCTGACTGAGATTAAGAAGGGCCAGGGAAGGAAGAGTTGAAGCCTCTACAACTTATGTCTAGCGAGAGTGACTTGGCAAAGGTAAGACACTTTTGATTTGAGACATAAGCCTTGCCCTGGAACTCAGAAAGAAAAAGAGAAGAGCTTACAGGCTATGTTTGGGGCATGGCAGCCAACAGCCTCAGACTGTGTTTGGGCCCTGTCAGCCACAGGACTTGGTTAAGACTGTATTCATTAAACCAAGGAGACTTTTCACCCTGTGTTCCTGGCCCTGTGACATAACAGGTCTCTGGTCTTCTGTGAATAAAGCACTTATTTTCACTTTTACACCTTTGTCCGGCTGTGTTATTGTGCAGGACCACCCTCAACCCTTGATTGCGGTATCACACACAGTTATATAATTTCCCCCCATAGTTGCAAGCTACAGAAATATATTCATCGCCTACAACTGGTGCAGAATGCAGTCTTGCACATTCTTATAGGTGCAGGGCAATTTGATCATATCACTCCCTTTTTGTAGGCAGAACATTGACTCCCCATGTCTTACAGATCAATGTATAAACTGCTTCTTTTGTTTCTTCATTCTAGTCAACAGGCATATCTTTCTCAATTTCTGCTGCATCCAGAACCGCCTAGTAATTGATTGACTTAACTGATAGCAGTGTTTTAATTAAGCAAAATTGAAATCCCTGAGAAATTTATCCTTGGGCATTCAACACTCCATTACAGGAGACAATTGTCTAAATGATTGGCTTACTAGCTGGTTTCCAAATATCAGATGCCTCCATACAATGATAACAACCATGTTAGGAATAGTTGTGGCCCTAGCCATTAGTTATTACATACAGTGTTGTTGCTTTATGTGGCAGATGACTCAGGCCTTATTGCCCATGTCTAGTAATAAAATGCGGATACAAAAGACCACAATGGAATAATCACATACTTCTTCCCAAATGGAATTGGTCACTTGGCATGAATCTATGATCAGAGGGGGGAAGCTGATGATATTGAGAACATCTATGACAATGTTCCCCCCCTCCTCAGTCCAGAAGAGAGTACTGGAAAATTGAACAAATGCTTTCTTGCTGAACAAACAGTTTATGTCTGCTTTGTAACTAATGTCCTGTCCAGATGCTGGAAGTTGTCACTAAGGACAAGAATGTCTAGCATGTCTTGTGAAAGATCAGGAAACTGAGAATGATATACACCCATAACCTACATATCCCCAGAACCCTAAGCACACAGATGTGTTCTGAAAAATAATGTGTGCTAGCTGGAAAGAGAGTTAATTATTCTAAAAAAGCCAGATTCTTCACTGGGATTGCTCACTGCTGTTGAACTTTGCCCTGAATCCCCTCCGACCTGATGAAAGTAGCAAAATATAACCTGAACCAATGATCATCCATAGATTGTGTCTCATGATTTATAACCTATGACTTAATGCTTTTCTAATAAAAAGGGCAAAGGTGCCTGAGTGGGTGAGCGAGTCTGGTGTAAATCCACTGTGATTAAGTGGACCATGACTATACAGATATTGACCTTTGATATATAAATAACTATAACTGTCAAGGTCTCAGGCTCTCGGACACTGGAACAATGTGAGCCCTTGGGCTACTGTCGAGGAGCGGCAGCAGCAGACAAAATCCCCCAACCAGGACTGGACAAACGAGCACGGATGAAGCTGGAATCTGGAACGAACTTGGCTTGGCTGGACCCTTATACTGGAATGGACTAGACTGGAATAACAGGACTGGAGCAACCAGACTTCACCTGCACTGACCACCGTTCCCCAGAGGTTGAGCCCCTAGGTGCGGGCGGCCTGCAGGACTTACAAGACGGAGCTGGTAGACAAGAAATGCTGGACCAGACTGACTGGAACAACAGGATTCTCACACCGGACACTGGATACTAAACAAGCTTGACTAAAACAGGATTCAGGACTCAGGATTCTCACACAGGGTACAGGATACTGAAACAAGCTTGACTGAACAGGGACTGAAGGTCAGAGAAGAAAAGAACAAACAAGGCAGGCTAGGCAGGCTACAAAGCTAGGCCACACAGACAAACAATAAAGCAATGGCTGAAGGCTGACAGGGTGCCACAGAGAAGGATACAGAGACAAGCAAAAGAGCAATGGCTGAAGGTTGACAAGCAGCCACAAAGAAGGATAAAAGCAGTAGTGCTAAAGAGCTTAACTGCACACAGACTAAACAAGAACAAGGCAAGACATACAGGCAAGAAACAAAGCAAGGCAGAAGTGATACACAGCAAACGAACTAACCTAGAGAACATTGACGTTGCAAAGGCAAACTAGAAAGTGCCCAGCTGGTTAATAAAGGCAATCTCACAGCTGAGATCACCAGTAAGGGTGAGGCATAGTACCAAAAATCCCAAGCAAGTCTGGAAGGCTGGAAGATCCGGACCGGACTGGAATGACTTCTAGAACATGCTTGAGAAACAGGAACAAGAAAGTCCATATGTCACGTCTGTGGCCGTGACCACCCTCAGACTTACCTTGTTCCTGGGAGTCAGCTTCCTAGCTGGCTCCTGCTTCTTCTGTCTGTCCTTTCTGAGCTAGCTCTGGCTCTCTGTACTGGCTGCATCCAGCAGCATGACACTAATTGCTTCACTATACTGCACCTGTGAGTGTTGCCTGGGTTAGCTCTCTCTCTCTCTCTCTTTGCTGGCTGCTTCCAGCATGACTCTAATTGCTTCACTACACTACACCTGGGTGTGGGAAGCCTCTCTGTGTTTCACTGTGCTTTCTGCCTGCTCTGTGGTTTGTGCCTGAACAGCCTCTGTAGTTACTTAGAGATTGCTGCAGCTGCGCCTCTGGTGTTGAAGGGCTTTATTAAGCACGTAGAGACTGCAGCCTTTGCCTTTGCATCGTCTAAGGTCCCTGGTATGTTAGAGTGCTCTGTGCACTGCTACATTGTCCAGTTCAGTGTGAGTTCCTAGCGTAGACTAGTTAGCTTGGGCACAGCTTTGCTTGTTAGCCTGTGTACAGCTTTACTAGATCTCCTGTGTTTGCTCAGTGTGAGTTCCTAGCGTATGACTAGTTAACTTGGGCACAGCTTTGCTTGTTAGCCTGTGTACAGCTTTACTAGTTCTCCTGTGTTTGCTCAGTGTGAGTTCCTAGCGTATGACTAGTTAGCTTGGGCACAGCTTTGCTTGTTAGCCTGTGTACAGCTTTACTAGATCTCCTGTGTTTGCTTAGTGTGTGTTTCTAGTGTATGACTGGTTAGCTTGGGCGTAGCTTTCCTGTTAGGCTTGTGTACAGTTTACTAGTCTTCTTGTGTTTAGCTTTCTGGTTTTCCCGTGTGTGTTTTCTTTTGCTTCTGGAGCTTCAGCCCTTGTTCTGTCTGTTGCCAGTACTTCTTGATACTGGAGCTCCAGCCATAGTCTTGCTCCTTGACCTGATCATTGCTTTGAACCTGACTACTGCTTTGCTAGCCGCCCGCCCAGAGACTTGCTTTGAACCTGACTACTGCTTTGCTAGCTGCCTGCCCAGAGACTTCCTTTGAATCTGAATACTGCTTTGCTAGCTGCCTGCCCAAAGACTTTGCTTTGAACCTGACTACTGCTTTGCTAGCCGTCTGCCCTGAGACTTACTTTGAACCTGCCTACTGCTGGAACCGGACATTCCCTGCCTGTCTGCCTTGCTTTCGCCTAGGTGCCTGGGGGCACTTCTGTATCCTGACTCCTGTTGTTCCTGCCTGCTAGTTCCAGTTCCGTTTTTCCTATAAGCTCTGCCGGCCGCCCGAACCTGAGGGCTCAACCCTCGGGGAACGGTGGCTAAGCATAGGTGAAGTCCAGGTCCAGTGTGTTCCTGTCCAGCAGGTTCCGGTCCCGTGGGTTCCAGTCCAGTGGGCTCCACTCCAGTGTGTTCCAGTCCAGTGGGCCCACTCCAGTGTGTTCCAGTCCAGTGGGCTCCAATCCAGTGCGCACCCGTCCGTTGCGTTCCAGTCCTGTGTATTCCTGTGCAGAACTCCAGTCCGAGGTTCCAGTCCAGTTCTGTCTCGTCTCTACCTTGAAGGTGACCTTGCCTGCCACTGCCGCTCCACGGTAGTGGCCAAAGGACTCATGAACCCAGTGCTCCCGGGGAAGAAGCCTGACAGAATGCCAAGCTCCTCAAGAACGCGACACCATAGCAACCACAGGGTCTGGCCACCAGGGGGCAAAGTGAGCACAGACATGGTAAACAGTCACAATCGTGACAATAACCTTTGCCTGTGAATTTCTTTCCCTTGACCTCTACCAGGGATGGGAGACTAGAGACGGGTAGGTAATCCTCCCAGGTGAGGGTCTAAAACAAACATAATCACCCCAATATTGACTGGATAAAGGTCACATCAGAAAATGTTATGGAGGTAAAATTCCTAAACTAATCAAAATAAATGAATGCTTCATAGAGCAGCTGGGCTAGGAACTGACAAGATTCCTACAGTTCCTTTTACTTTTTTCAATCAAACTGTGAAGTCTCTTCAATTGTTTCAATATCTGAGTGTTATTTTGGACTCACAATTATCTTTTGCTCAACATATCTCCTCTGAAAAAGCTAGAAGAAAGGTCTAAGGTTTGTCAATTAAAATTCAATGCGAAGAAATGCAAAGTGATGCACTTAGGGAGTAGAAATCCAAGAGAGGCGTATGTGTTAGGCGGTGAGAGTCTGCTAGGTACGGATGGGGAGAGGGATCTTGGGGTGATAGTATCTGAGGATCTGAAGGCAATGAAACAGTGTGACAAGGCGGTGGCCGTAGCTAGAAGGTTACTAGGCTGTATAGAGAGAGGTGTGACCAGCAGAAGAAAAGAGGTGTTGATGCCCCTGTACAAGTCGTTGGTGAGGCCCCACCTGGAGTATTGTGCTCAGTTTTGGAGGCCGTATCTTGCTAAGGATGTAAAAAGAATTGAAGCGGTGCAAAGAAAAGCTACGAGGATGGTATGGGATTTGCGTTACAAGACGTATGAGGAGAGACTTGCGGACCTGAACATGTATACCCTGGAGGAAAGGAGGAACAGGGGTGATATGATACAGACGTTCAAATATTTGAAAGGTATTAATCCCCAAACGAACCTTTTCCGGAGATGGGAAGGCGGTAGAACGAGAGGGCATGAAATGAGATTGAAGGGGGGCAGACTCAAGAAGAATGTCAGGAAGTATTTTTTCACGGAGAGGGTGGTGGATGCTTGGAATGCCTTCCCGCGGGAGGTGGTGGAGATGAAAACGGTAACGGAATTCAAACATGCGTGGGATAAACATAAAGGAATCCTGTGCAGAAGAAAGGGATCCTCAGGAGCTTAGCCTAGAATGGGTGGCAGAGCTGGTGGTTGGGAGGCGGGGCTTGTGTGGGCAGACATATACGGTCTGTGCTGGGGCTGGTGGTTGGGAGGCGGGACTAGTGCTGGGCAGACTTATACGGTCTGTGCCAGGGCTGGTGGTTGGGCGGCGGGGATAGTGCTGGGCAGACTTATACGGTCTGTGCCAGAGCCGGTGGTGGGTGGCAGGGATAGTGCTGGGCAGACTTATACCGTCTGTGCCAGAGCTGGTGGTTGGAAGGCGGGGTTGGTGGTTGGGAGGCGGGGATAGTGCTGGGCAGACTTATACGGTCTGTGCCAGAGCTGGTGGTTGGGAGGCGGGGTTGGTGGTTGGGAGGCGGGGATAGGGCTGGCCAGACTTATACGGTGTGTGCACTGAAGAGGACAGTACAAATAAAAAAAGTAGCACATATGAATTTATCTTCTTGGGCAGACTGGATGGACCGTGCAGGTCTTTTTCTGCCGTCATCTACTATGTTACTATGTTTGCTCTTAAGTCGAGTTTCTGTTCTCTTTGTAGGCTCCACTCTATTCATTCTTATTTTGACTTTGCTTCCTTACACACTTTGGTACATGCTTTTATTATCTCTAAACTTGACTACTGTAATTCTATATTTGCAGGTCTACTAAATTCTCAGCTAAAAAGACTCAGAACACTTCAAAACTCTGATGTCTGCTTTCTCCATAGAGCGAAACACTCTGATCACGTCATGCCCTTGTGTCAGGCTTCTTCCCTGGAAGCACTGGGTTTGTGAGAACCTTGGACCACTACCGTGGAGCGGCAGTGGCAGGCAAGGTCACCTTCAAAGCAGAGACGAGGCAAGGCTAGACTGGAACCCCGGACAAGAGTTCTGCACTGGAATATACAGGACTGGAACGCACCAGACGGGTGCGCACTGGACTGGAACCCACTGGACTGGTACACACTGGAGTGGAGTCCACTAGACTGGAACACACGGGACCGGAACCCTCTGGACAGGAACACACTGGACCTAGGCTTCACCTACGCTTAGCCACTGTTCCCCGAGGGTTGAGCCCTCAGGTTCGGGCAGCCGGCAGGGCTTACAGGAAAACCAGAACTGGAACTAGCAAGCAGGAACAACAGGAATCAGGATACAGAAGTGCCCCCAGGCACCTAGGCGAAAGCAAGGCAGACAGGCAGGGAATGTCCGGGTCCCGGCAATAGTCAGGACTGGCCACAGGCAGAGAATATCAGGGTTCAGGCAGTAGTTGGGTCAGGCAGCAGGCAGCGAGAAGTCAGATTTAGGCAATGGACAGGTCAAGTAGCAAGACTACGGCTGTAGCTCCAGTAGCAAGGAGTACTGGCAGTGTACAGGACTAGGGCTGAAGCTCCAGAAGCAAAGGAAAACACACACGGGAAAACCAGAAAGCTAAACACAAGAAAACTAGTAAAGCTGAACACAAGCTAACAAGAAAGCTATGCCCAAGCTAACCAGTCACAAGCTAGAAACTCACACTAAGCAAAACACAAGAGAACTAGTAAAGCTGTACACAAGCTAACAAGCAAAGCTATGCCCAAGCTAACTAGTCACATGCTAGGAACTCACACAACACAACACATAGGAGAACTAGTAAAGCTGTACACATGCCAACAAGAAAAGCTATGCCCAAGCTACTAGTAACAAGCTAAAAACTCACACTGACCTGGACAAGGTAGCAGTGCACAGGGCACTCTAACATACCAGGGACCTTAGACGATGCAAAGGCAAAGGCTGCAGTCTCTAAGTGATTAATAAAGCCCTTCAACACCTGAGGAGCAGCTGCAGCCATCAGTAAGCAACTACGGAGGCTGTCCAGGCAGAAACAAGAAAGACAAGTCCGGCAACCTGGAAGAACCGGACCGGACTGGGCTAAAGTCTGGAACATGTAGGAACAGCAAGACAAACTATGGCAGCCACTGGCTCTGGTCACCAGCGGGTGAGAGGAGCACAAACCAAGGAACAGGCAGAGCGCACACAGAACATAGAGAGACTTTAGAATACCTAGGAGCAGCACAGAGGAGCAAACAGAGCCAGGCTAGAGACAGAGGTAGAGCTAACTCAGGCAGCACCCCCAGGTGCAGTAGAGTGGAATAATTAGAGCCATGCTGGAAGCAGCCAGCACACAGAAGGAAAACTACTCCAGAAAGGATAGGCAGAAGCCAGCTTAGAAGCTGACCCCGAGAAATAAGGTAAGTCTGAGGGTGGTCACGGCCACAGACGTGACACCTTGTTCCTCCGACTTCACTGGTTGCCTTTTCCTTATAGGCCCTTTTTCAAGATCCTCTGTTTGGTTCACAAAATTTATCACACTGGTCTCCCTTCTTTCCTTTCTTCCTTGCTTATTCCTTACACTCCTTTAAGATCTTTGCGTTCACTTGATTCTCACCATTTAGTCCTTTCTGCACCAAAATTGGCTCACCTGGAATCTACACGACACTCTGCTTTTTATTTTCCTAGTCCTAAGCTCTAGAATGACCTAACCCCTTCTATTTGCTCTGAACTTCCCATCAAGACATTTAAAAATTTACTTAAAACTCACTATTTTTTCTGTTGCTTTTGGAGTATCTCAGCAATGATATTTTTCTTGACAAGGGTCTCCATATATCATTATTAATTTTAAGTACTGTATGCTCTTGGTTTATGTTCTCTCTTCTATTTTCATGAAATTCTGTTTTTCTTCTTTGTTTTTATTTGTATTTTTTAGTATATTGTAAACCACTCTAACCTGTGCAGAAAGGGTGGTATAGCAAATTTTAATAAGCATAAACATATTTTAGATCTAGTCCCTGGTAGAATGTAGGACTTGGTGCAAGAGGTATGGTATTGGGGCCACTGAGCAATACTGATCATAACTGGGTAAATATTCAGCTCACAGCGGTCAATGCTTTTTTAACACCAACTGCTATAGGTAGAACTAGCCCCAGATATTCAATACTGAGTCATGTCCGACCACCAACATTGAATATCCGAGGCTAATTCCTCAAGTGCTAGATACTGGAGTTTATGCAGGTCTTGGCTGAATATCAGCAGGACCTGCAAAAGACCCCCTCCACTGGATCCCGCTCCCTCACCTCACCTCAGCCCGGAACAGCAACCCCCCCCCCCCTCCCATGGCTATGGGCTTACCTGTTTCCCTAGTGGTCCAGTAGGGAAATGGGCAGGAGCAGTGTCCATTCACTCCTGCCCATTGTGGCTGCCTCTCTAAAATGGCTGCCACGATCCCTACAAAGTACTGCTAGAGTCACAGCAGGCATTTCCCCCTAAAACTCACCAAAAATGCAATTATTGGAACCAATTAGATTTAATTGGAACTTATATGCATAAATTTAGGTGCATGATCCAAGTCTAAATTTTACACATGAGTAAAAAAAGGGGTGCTGAAATGGGAGGGTCATGAGCGGAAAGCGAATGCTACATACCTGTAGAAGGTATTCTCCGAGGACAGCAGGCTGATTGTTCTCACTGATGGGTGACGTCCACGGCAGCCCCTCCAATCGGAACACTTTCTAGCAAAGTCCTTTGCTAGTACTCGCGCGCCGAAGCGCACCGCGCATGCGCGGCCGTCTTCCCGCCCGAACCGGCTCGTGCCGGCCAGTCTCATATGTAGCAAGACAAAGAGAAGGGAAGACACAACTCCAAAGGGGAGGCGGGCGGGTTTGTGAGAACAATCAGCCTGCTGTCCTCGGAGAATACCTTCTACAGATATGTAGCATTCGCTTTCTCCGAGGACAAGCAGGCTGCTTGTTCTCACTGATGGGGTATCCCTAGCCCCCAGGCTCACTCAAAACAACAACCATGGTCAATTGGGCCTCGCAACGGCGAGGACATAACTGAGATTGACCTAAAAAATTTACCAACTAACTGAGAGTGCAGCCTGGAACAGAACAAACATGGGCCTAGGGGGGTGGAGTTGGATTCTAAACCCCGAACAGATTCTGAAGCACTGACTGCCCGAACCGACTGTCGCGTCGGGTATCCTGCTGCAGGCAGTAATGAGATGTGAATGTGTGGACAGATGACCACGTCGCAGCTTTGCAGATCTCTTCAATACTGGCTGACTTCAAGTGGGCCACTGATGCTGCCATGGCTCTAACATTGTGAGCCGTGACATGACCCTCAAGAGCCAGCCCAGCCTGGGCATAAGTGAAGGAAATGCAATCTGCTAGCCAATTGGATATGGTGCGTTTCCCCACAGCCACTCCCTTCCTGTTGGGATCAAAAGAAACAAACATTTGGGCGGACTGTCTGTTGGGCTGTGTCCGCTCCAGATAGAAGGCCAATGCTCTTTTGCAGTCCAATGTGTGCAGCTGACGTTCAGCAGGGCAGGAATGAGGACGGGGAAAGAATGTTGGCAAGACAATTGACTGGTTCAGATGGAACTCCGACATTACCTTCGGCAAGAACTTAGGGTGAGTGC
The DNA here is from genome assembly GCF_901765095.1 of Microcaecilia unicolor. NCBI lineage: Eukaryota > Metazoa > Chordata > Amphibia > Gymnophiona > Siphonopidae > Microcaecilia > Microcaecilia unicolor. The sequence continues at coordinate 70,192,072 of NC_044034.1, forward strand.
GGAGGACTACTCTATTATGATGAAATCTGGTGTAAGGGGCCTGGGCTACCAGGGCCTGAAGCTCACTGACTCTGCAAGCTGAAGTAACTGCCACCAAGAAAATGACCTTCCAGGTCAAGTACTTCGGATGGCAGGAGTTCAGTGGCTCAAAAGGAGGTTTCATCAGCTGGGTGAGAACGACATTGAGATCCCATGACACTGTAGGAGGTTTGACGGGGGGCTTTGACAAAAGCAAACCTCTCATGAAGCGAACAACTAAAGGCTGTCCTGAGATCGGCTTACCTTCCACACGGTAATGGTATGCACTGATTGCGCTAAGGTGAACCCTTACAGAGTTGGTCTTGAGACCGGACTCAGACAAGTGCAGAAGGTATTCAAGCAGGGTCTGTGTAGGACAAGAGCGAGGATCTAGGGCCTTGCTGTCACACCAGACGGCAAACCTCCTCCACAGAAAGAAGTAACTCCTCTTAGTGGAATCTTTCCTGGAAGCAAGCAAGATGCGGGAGACACCCTCTGACAGACCCAAAGAGGCAAAGTCTACGCTCTCAACATCCAGGCCGTGAGAGCCAGGGACCGGAGGTTGGGATGCAGAAGCGCCCCTTCGTCCTGTGTGATGAGGGTCGGAAAACACTCCAATCTCCACGGTTCTTCGGAGGACAACTCCAGAAGAAGAGGAAACCAGATCTGACATGGCCAAAAAGGAGCAATCAGAATCATGGTGCCTCGGTCTTGCTTGAGTTTCAACAAAGTCTTCCCCACCAGAGGTATGGGAGGATAAGCATACAGCAGACCCTCCCCCCCAGTCCAGGAGGAAGGCATCCGATGCCAGTCTGCCGTGGGCCTGAAGCCTGGAACAGAACTGAGGGACTTTGTGGTTGGCTCGAGATGCGAAGAGATCTACCAAGGGGGTGCCCCACACCTGGAAGATCTGTCGCACTACACGGGAATTGAGCGACCACTCGTGAGGTTGCATAATCCTGCTCAACCTGTCGGCCAGACTGTTGTTTACGCCTGCCAGATATGTGGCTTGGAGCACCATGCCGTGACGGCGAGCCCAGAGCCACATGCTGACGGCTTCCTGACACAGGGGGCGAGATCTGGTGCCCCCCTGCTTGCTGATGTAATACATGGCAACCTGGTTGTCTGTCTGAATTTGAATAATTTGGTGGGACAGCCGATCTCTGAAAGCCTTCAGAGCGTTACAGACCGCTCGTAACTCCAGAAGATTGATCTGCAGATCGTGTTCCTGGAGGGAACAGCTTCCCTGGGTGTGAAGCCCATCGACATGAGCTCCCCACCCCAGGAGAGACGCATCCGTGGTCAGCACTTTTTGTGGCTGAGGAATTTGGAAAGGACGTCCCATGGTCAAATTGGACCAAATCGTCCACCAATACAGGGATTTGAGAAAACTCGTGGACAGGTGGATCACGTCTTCTAGATCCCCAGCAGCCTGAAACCACTGGGAAGCTAGGGTCCATTGAGCAGATCTCATGTGAAGGCGGGCCATGGGAGTCACATGAACTGTGGAGGCCATGTGGCCCAGCAATCTCAACATCTGCCGAGCTGTGATCTGCTGGGACGCTCACACCCGCGAGACGAGGGACAACAAGTTGTTGGCTCTCGTCTCTGGGAGATAGGCACGAGCCATCCGCGAATCCAGCAGAGCTCCTATGAATTCTAGTCTTTGCACTGGGAGAAGGTGGGACTTTGGATAATTTATCACAAACCCCAGTAGCTCCAGGAGGCGAATAGTTATCTGCATGGACTGTAGAGCTCCTGCCTCGGATGTGTTCTTCACCAGCCAATCGTCGAGATATGGGAACACGTGTACCCCCAGCCTGCGAAGTGCCGCTGCTACTACAGCCAAGCACTTCGTGAACACTCTGGGCGCAGAGGCGAGCCCAAAGGGTAGCACACAGTACTGGAAGTGACGTGTGCCCAGCTGAAATCGCAGATACGGTCTGTGAGCTGGCAGTATCGGGATGTGCGTGTAGGCGTCCTTCAAGTCTAGAGAGCATAGCCAATCATTTTCCTGAATCATGGGGAGAAGGGTGCCCAGGGAAAGCATCCTGAACTTTTCTTTGACCAGATATTTGTTCAGGGCCCTTAGGTCTAGGATGGGACGCATCCCCCCTGTTTTCTTTTCCACAAGGAAGTACCTGGAATAGAATCCCAGCCCTTCTTGCCTGGATGGCACGGGCTCGACCGCATTGGCGCTGAGAAGGGCGGAGAGTTCCTCTGCAAGTACCTGCTTGTGTTGGAAGCTGTAAGACTGAGCTCCCGGTGGACAATTTGGAGGTTTTGAGGCCAAATTGAGGGTGTATCCTTGCCGGACTATTTGGAGAACCCACTGATTGGAGGTTATGAGAGGCCACCTTTGGTGAAAAACTTTCAGCCTCCCTCCGACTGGCAGGTCGCCCGGCACTGACACTTGGATGTCGGCTATGCTCTGCTGGAGCCAGTCAAAAGCTCGTCCCTTGCTTTTGCTGGGGAGCCGAGGGGCCTTGCTGAGTCGCACGCTGCTGACGAGAGCGAGCGCGCTGGGGCTTAGCCTGTGCCGCAGGCTGTCGAGAAGGAGGATTGTACCTACGCTTGCCAGAAGAGTAGGGAACAGTCTTCCTTCCCCCAAAAAATCGTCTACCTGTAGAGGTAGAGGCTGAAGGCTGCCGGCGGGAGAACTTGTCGAATGCGGTGTCCCGCTGGTGGAGCTGCTCTACCACCTGCTCGACTTTTTCTCCAAAAATATTATCCGCACGGCAAGGCGAGTCTGCAATCCGCTGCTGGATTCTATTCTCCAGGTCGGAGGCACGCAGCCATGAGAGTCTGCGCATCACCACACCTTGAGCAGCGGCCCTGGACGCAACATCAAAGGTGTCATACACCCCTCTGGCCAGGAATTTTCTGCACGCATTCAGCTGCCTGACCACCTCCTGAAATGGCTTGGCTTGCTCAGGGGGGAGCTTGTCCACCAAGCCCGCCAACTGCCGCACATTGTTCCGCATGTGTATGCTCGTGTAGAGCTGGTAGGACTGAATCTTGGCCACGAGCATAGAAGAATGGTAGGCCTTCCTCCCAAAGGAGTCCAAGGTTCTAGAGTCCTTGCCCGGGGGCACCGAAGAATGCTCTCTAGAACTCTTGGCCTTCTTTAGGGCAAAATCCACAACTCCAGAGTCATGAGGCAACTGAGTGCGCATCAGCTCTGGGTCCCCATGGATCCGGTACTGGGACTCGATCTTCTTGGGAATGTGGGGATTACTTAGAGGCTTGGTCCAGTTCGCCAGCAATGTCTTTTTGAGGACATGATGCATGGGTACTGTGGACGCTTCCTTAGGTGGAGAAGGATAGTCCAGGAGCTCAAACATTTCAGCCCTGGGCTCGTCCTCCACAACCACCGGGAAGGGGATGGCCGTAGACATCACCCGGACAAAGGAAGCGAAAGACAGGCTCTCAGGAGGAGAAAGCTGTCTTTCAGGAGAGGGAGTGGGATCGGAAGGAAGACCCTCAGACTCCTCGTCAGAGAAATATCTGATGTCTTCTTCCTCTTCCCACGAGGCCTCACCATCGGTGTCAGACACAAGTTCACGGACCTGTGTCTGCAACCGTGCCCGGCTCGACTCCGTGGAACCATGGCCACGGTGGGAGCGTCGAGAGGTAGACTCCCTCGCCCGCACCGGCGAAGCTCCCTCCGCCGACGTAGTCGGGGAGCCTTCCTGGGAGGCTACCGCACTCGGTACCGCAAGCGGCACCGATGTCGGAGACCTCACCCCGGACAATGGGCCAGCCGGCGCCTCGCTCGACGGTACCGGTGGCGCAAGCACCCCCGGTACCGGAGGGGTAGGGCGCAACAGCTCTCCCAGGATCTCTGGGAGAACGGCCCGGAGGCTCTCGTGCAGAGCGGCTGTGGAAAAAGACATGGAAGCCGATGCAGGAGTCGATGTCAGAACCTGTTCCGGGCGTGGAGGCTGTTCCGGGCTGTCCAAAGGGGAGCGCATCGACACCTCTTGAACAGAGGGCGAGCAGTCCTCTCGGTGCCGATGCTTACTGGGTGCCGACTCCCTCGGCGACCCAGAGCTCTCGGTGCCGACACGGGAAGGGGACCGGTGACGATGCTGCTTCAATTTTTTGGAACGAAGCACGTCACCGGAGCTTCCCGGCACCGACGAGGAGGACGTAGAATCCAGCCGTCTCTTCCTCGGGGCCGAGGCCGAAGAGGGTCGGTCTCGGGGGGGCTGTACCGCAGGAGCCCTCAGGGTAGGGGGAGACCCACCCGAAGGCTCACCGCCACCAGCAGGGGAATGGACAGCCCTCACCTGCACTCCAGACGAAGCACCACCGTCCGACGACATCAGCAGACGAGGAGGTCTCGATACCACCGACGCCGACGCAGCCCTCCGATGTCGCCCTGATGCAGAGGGCCGATGCCTCGATGCACTCGATGCAATCGGGGGCGAGGATGAAGGTCCGGGCGACGACGACGTCGAAGCAGTCGATACTCCCGGTGCCGATGCCGACGAAGAGCCCGAGAACAAAATGTTCCACTGGGCTAATCTCGCTACCTGAGTCCGCTTTTGCAAAAGGGAACACAGACTACAGGCCTGAGGGCGGTGCCCAGCCCCCAGACACTGAAGACACGACGCGTGCCTGTCAGTGAGCGAGATTACCCGGGCGCACTGGGTGCACTTCTTGAAGCCGCTGGAAGACTTCGATGTCATGGGCGGAAAAATCGCGCCGGCGAGATCAAAACTCGAAATGGCAAAAATGGCACCACAAAAATAGGGGGGGAAGAAAAACTTCGACCGAGACCTAAATAGGGCCTACCCCGACGACGAAAGAAAACTTACCGGGGCAAAAACTAGAAGTACGGGAAGGGAGAAAACCATAAAGGTCTCCTTCCGACACCTTTTTTTTTTTTAAGAACGAAGTCGATAAACGACGCGCGAGGTCAACTTTGGGGCGCGAACGGCGAAACACGACCGTACCGAGAGCGGACAAAAGAAGACTGGCCGGCACGAGCCGGTTCGGGCGGGAAGACGGCCGCGCATGCACGGTGCGCATCGGCGCGCGAGGACTAGCAAACGACTTTGCTAGAAAGTGTTCCGATTGGAGGGGCTGCCGTGGACGTCACCCATCAGTGAGAACAAGCAGCCTGCTTGTCCTCGGAGAATGGAGGCATTCCTAGTATTTACACCTGTTATAGAATATGGGGGATATGCACCCAAGGTAAAATTATGTATCATACCTGATAATTTTCTTTCCATTAATCATAGCAGATCAATCCATAGACTGGTGGGTTGTGTCCATCTACCAGCAGGTGGAGATAGAGAGCAATCTTTTGCCTCTCTATATGTGGTCATGTGCTACAAGGAAATCCTCAGTATAATCGATATCAAAGCTCCATCCGCAGGAATCACCAAACATAGAGAATTACACCCAAAAAAGAGACACTCCGCCACCCAACCTGCTACCGCAACCACAGGAGGAGCTGGCTTAACCCATCACCGCCAAAACGAGAGGGAAACAAAGCTACCCTACTGCCGCACGAAGCGGGAGGGAGCACTGGCATAATTTAGTTATGAATCCAACCACCGTCGAAATGGGGGGAAAGAAGCAGCAGCTCACTGTAACACAAAGTCGTCCCAACTCCAGGGAAATCCAAGTGGAAGAACTTGAACTCGAAGTCCTCCTGAACAGGAACTGAAGTCTAAACTTGAACCTGAAATATAACTGAACTAGAACAGTACAGATATCTGGGAGGGACTATGGATTGATCTGCTATGATTAATGGAAAGAAAATTATCAGGTATGATACATAATTTTACCTTCCATATCATCAAGCAGATCAATCCATAGACTGGTGGGATGTACCCAAGCAGTACTCACCCAGGGCGGGACATGGAAATCCCAGAACACAACACTGAAGCCCCAAACTGGGCCGCGGCCCGTGCTGCCATGTCCAAGCGATAATGCCGTGAGAAGGTATGAGCCAACGCCCAAGTCGCCGATCTGCAAATCTCCTCCAAGGAAACTGACCTGGACTCTGCCATCGAAGCTGCCTGTGTTCTAGTAGAATGAGCCTTCAGCTGGATAGGCGGCACCTTCCCTGCGGCCACATAAGCTGCCGCAATCGTTTCCTTGACCCATCGTGCCACGGTAGGTTTAGATGCCTGCAGACCCCTACGGGGGCCCGCGAACAGCACGAAGAGGTGATCCAACTTCCAGAAATCGTTGGTCACTTCCAAGTATCTGATGATAACTCATCTAACATCCAGGCATCTGAGAGCATGATACTCCTCTGGATAATCCTCCCTACGGAAGGAGGGTAGACAAAGCTGCTGATTCACATGGAAGCGAGAAACAATCTTGGGCAGGAAGGAAGGCACTGGGCGAATAGACACTCCTGCCTCCGTGAACCGCAGGAACGGCTCTCTACAAGAGAGCGCCTGGAGCTCGGAAACCCTCCTGGCTGAAGCGATTGCCACCAAAAAGACCGCTTCCAACGTCAGGTCCTTCAGAGACAGCCGCGATAATGGCTCAAAGGGCGGCTTTTGCAAGGCCTGCAGCACCAGATTGAGATTCCACGTAGGCACTATCGAGTGCAGAGGAGGGCGTAGGTGATTAACCCCTTTGAAAAAACGCACCACATCTGCTGAGAAGCCAGGGAAGCACCCTTCAGGCGACTCCTTAAGCAAGCTAGATCCGCTACCTGGACCTTAAGAGAGCTGAGCGACAGGCCTTTCTCCAGACCTTCTTGCAGGAACACCAACACTGAAGCAATTGGTGCCGTGAAGGGCGACAGGGATCCTGCCTCGCACCATGATACAAAGGTACGCCATACCCTGGCGTACGTAGTAGAAGTAGAGTGCTTCCGTGCTCTCAGCATAGTGGCGATGACCTTGTCCGAGAAGCCCTTCTTCTTCAGCTGCTTCCACTCAAGAGCCAGGCCGTAAGACCAAAGGGGGAGGGATCCTCCATCACCACGGGACCCTGATGTAAGAGGCCCTGCTCCGCTGGAAGCCGCAGAGGACTGTCCACGGAAAGCCAGATCAGGTCCGCTTACCAAGGGCGTCTGGGCCAGTCTGGACCCACCAGGACCACCTGGCCTGGGTGTTTCGCCACCCGGCCGAGAATTCTGCCCAGCATAGGCCAAGGCGGGAACACGTAGAGAAGCTCCTGTACTGGCCACTGCTGGAGAAGAGCATTGACCCCCCCCCCCCCCCCCAGAGATCGATGGTCCCGTCCTCTGCTGAAGAACCGCAGCACTTGGCAATTGGCAGAGGGGGGTCGCCATCAGATCCAAGGTTGGCATGCCCCAGCGCTTCGTAATCTCCGAGAACACCCGGGCAGACAGCTGCCACTCTCCGGCATCCAAGGTATGGCGACTGAGAAAGTCCACCTCAACATTCAGGACTCCCGCAATGTGAGCCGCCGACAGCTGGTCCAGATTCGCCTCTGCCCACTAGCATAACTTCATGGCCTCCCTGGCTAGAGGGGCGCTCCTGGTACCTCCCTGGCAATTGACATAGGTCACGGCCGTGGCATTGTCTGACAGGATTCAAACCGGCTTCAGTATCAGTACCTGAAGAAACTCCTGAAGCGCCAACCGAATGGCCCGAAGTTCCAAGAGGTTGATGGACCACTTCGCCTCCGCCGGCGACCATATCCCCTGCGTTGTCCTTCCTAGGCAGTGGGCTCCCCAGCCTGTCAAGCAGGCGTCCGTCGTAATGACAATCCACTCCGGGGATGTGAGAGGCATACCGGCTGACAACTTGTCTGACCTCAGCCACCAACTTAGCGCCCTTCTCACGGCTGAGTCCAGGGGAAGGCGAACTGCGTAATCCTCCGAAACCGGAGTCCAGCGCTACAGAAGAGAGTGCTGTAGTGGTCTCATATGGGCCCTAGCCCAGGGCACTACCTCCATCGTAGCTGTCATGGAGCCCAACAGTTGCACATAATCCCAAGCCCGAGGAGCTGAGGAGGCTAGGAACCGGCCCACCTGGGCCTGAAGCTTGAGGCTCCGGTTGTCCAGCAGGAACACTCTGCTCACTTGGGTGTCGAACCGAACACCCAGATACTCCAGGGACTGAAACGGGCGCAGCTGACTTTTCTCCCGGTTGATGATCCATCCCAGGGAGCTCAGAAGAGCAATGACCCTGTCCGTTGCTCTCCCACACTCCGCAAAGGAGGGAGCTTGAATCAGCCAGTCGTCCAGGTAGGGATGGACTTGCACTCCTTCCTTGCGGAGATAAGCCGCAATGACCACCATCACTTTGGAGAAGGTCCGCGGAGCCGTAGCCAACCCGAACGGGAGGGCTCTGAACTGGAAGGGCCGGCCCAGCACTGCAAAGCGCAGGAAGTGCTGATGAGGCAGCCAGATGGGAATGTGCAGATAAGCTTCCTTGATGTCCAAGGATGCCAGGAATGCTCCTTCTTGTACCGCAGCAATCACGGAGCGGAGAGTCTCCATACGGAAATGCCGTATTCACAAGGCCCGATTAACTCCCTTGAGGTCGAGAATAGGCCGAGAAGAGCCTCCTTTCTTTGGCACCACAAAGTAAATGGAGTAACATCCTGTGCCACTCTGCTCTATGGGCACTGGGACCACCGCCCCAAGGCGGAGCAAGTTGTCCAGAGTCTGATGAACTGCTGCCACTTTGAGGGAAGACTTGCAGGGAGAGTTCACAAACCCGTCTCTCAGGGGCCGGCAGAACTCCAACTTGTAGCCGTCTCTGATGACTTCTAGAACCCAAGCTTCTGAAGTTACCCTGGTCCACTCGCCCAGAAAAGAGGACAGCCTTCTTCCTATCTGCTCTGGGCCATAGACCAGGGCCCCATCATTGGGTACGAGACCCTGGGGGAGGACCGGAGGAAGAACCTCCTGAGCGGTGGTCTCTGCAAAAGGAATGCTGCTTCGGGGACAAGGAGGAGGAGCCCGACTTGCCCGGGCAATACCGACAGGCTTCTTGAAAACGGCCCTTAGAGGAACCAGGGCGAGCACCGCTGGCCCTTGCCTTTAGAACTGCCGAGATCCATCAGGATCTTGTCCAGCTCATCCCCGAAGAGCAGCCTGCCCTTAAAATGCAACTTGGCCAAGCGGGATTTGGAGACATGGTCAGCTGACCAATGCTTAAGCCATAGCCATCGACGGGCAGAGACTGTCTGAGACATACCTTTAGCCGAGGCTCTCAAAACATCATACAGCAAGTCTGCCAAGTAAGCCAAGCCTGACTCCAGGACCGACCAATCCGCCCTCAAGGAAGGATCCGAGGAGGAGGCCCGCTGCACCACTGTCAGGCATGCCTTGGCCACATAGGAGCCGCAAACCGAGGCCTGCAAACTCAAGGCGGCCACCTCAAAGGCAAACTTTAAGGCCGCTTCCAATTTCCTGTCCTGTGAATCCTTAAGGGCAGAGCCACCTTCCACCGGCAAAGCCGTCTTTTTTGTCAGCGCAGTGATTACAGAGTCCACTGCTGGCCAGCGCAAGGCCTCCTGTTCACCCTCTGGCAGAGGGTACAGAGGAGTCATGGCCCTGGCTACCTTGAGGCTCGCCTCTGGAGAATCCCATTGAGCCGAAATTAGAGTTTTCATGGCTTCATGGATGTGGAAGGTCCTGGAAGGGCGCTTGGTTCCCAAAATAATAGCGGAACCCGCTGAGGCTGAAGGAGGGCCTTCCTCCAGAGAGGAAATACTCAAGATGCTCATAGCCTGAACTAACAGGTTAGGCAATTCCTCTGAGCGAAAAAGCTGCGCTGCAGAGGGGTCATCTCCCCCATCCGGGCGAGGATCAGCCTCCTCAAAAGAATCATAAGTACATAAGTACATAAGTAGTGCCATACTGGGAAAGACCAAAGGTCCATCTAGCCCAGCATCCTGTCACCGACAGTGGCCAATCCAGGTCAAGGGCACCTGGCACGCTCCCCAAACGTAAAAACATTCCAGACAAGTTATACCTAAAAATGAGGAATTTTTCCAGTCCATTTAATAGCGGTCTATGGACTTGTCCTTTAGGAATCTATCTAACCCCTTTTTAAACTCCGTCAAGCTAACCGCCCGTACCACGTTCTCCGGCAATGAATTCCAGAGTCTAATTACACGTTGGGTGAAGAAAATTTTCTCCGATTCGTTTTAAATTTACCACACTGTAGCTTCAACTCATGCCCTCTAGTCCTAGTATTTTTGGATAGCGTGAACAGTCGCTTCACATCCACCCGATCCATTCCACTCATTATTTTATACACTTCTATCATATCTCCCCTCAGCCGTCTCTTCTCCAAGCTGAAAAGCCCTAGCCTTCTCAGCCTCTCTTCATAGGAAAGTCGTCCCATCCCCACTATCATTTTCGTCGCCCTTCGCTGTACCTTTTCCAATTCTACTATATCTTTTTTGAGATACGGAGACCAGTACTGAACACAATACTCCAGGTGCGGTCGCACCATGGAGCGATACAACGGCATTATAACATCCGCACACCTGGACTCCATACCCTTCTTAATAACACCCAACATTCCCAAGGGACCTTTGGGAGAACTCAGAAACGCTGCCCTCATCTACATCAGAGGAGACAGAGTCCCCCAAGGCCTGAAGATCCACCCAAGGGCGCTTCATCAGGGAAGCCACTTCCCCCATATCTGACAGGGGAGCAGGAGCAGCGTTTTGCAGTTGAAAGGCCTGATGCCGCAACAAAATAAACTCGGGAGAGAAACCCCCCTGTTTGTGCACCTCTGCAACCTGGGCCACAGCCCTAGAGGTACTCTCAACCTCCACTCCACTCCATAGAGCGGGGGAGAGGTGCGCTGCGCATCCAAAATGGCGTCCAGCGCGTCACTCCGCAAAGGAGCTGCGCAGGAAGCATGGCGCTTAAACTTCGCCATCTTCTTACCACCGCCCAACTCAAAGGCGCCATACCAGAGGCCGTCCGAGCTGCATCGGCGGCCGACGTCAGAAGGGCGGACATCGGGGGATGGGCGACAAAGGCGGGAAAAGCCGCCAACGCCGTAGCGGAGGAAAAACCAGCCAAATCAGCAAAGTCCAGAAGGGCGCCCAAAGAGGACTTATCTGCCTCCGATCCCCGCGCCTCCCCACTAGCCGCGCGATCGCGGTCCGAGGAGCGCTTTTTCGCGCCCTTACCATCCGACGCCATGATCCACAAGGTAAACGTTCAGGGAACCCCCTGCCCGCTAGGAAAAGGTAAAATTACTTGCTTCTTGCTCCGAGCTGAAACGAATTGTGTCCCAGTGAGCAGCTGCAAGGAAAATCTTTTCTGCTTCAAGATTGTTTTTCAACGGAGCCAGCAGGAGGGGGGAGAAAAGGAGGGGCCTCACACCACCAGGTTTGCACTTGCTCATGAAGATCCCTCAACCCCAGGTACTCAACAAAGCCTAAGTAAATAGGCGTGGAGACCAAGCCAGAGCTGCTGCGTGTGACCACACACCTGCTAGATAGAGAGAATACTGAGGATTTCCTGGTAGCACATGACCACATATAGAGAGGCAAAAGATTGCTCTCTATCTCCACCTGCTGGTAGATGGACACAACCCACCAGTCTATGGATTCATCTGCTTGATGATATGGAATTTAGGTGCATACATTTGCACCACATTTCAATTGGAGCAAATGGCCGTACCCGATTTGAGTCCCAAGCATAAGCACTATTCTATAAACTGTGCCTTACTTTAAGTTTGCTTATAGAATAGCACTTTTTTCATCGCCATATACAGAATTCACCCCTTTATGGAGGCAGCTGCACCAGGCAGAAGCAAATGGGCAATGCTCCCATCCATTTCCCCACTGAACCACTAGGGAAATGGACAGGTAGGACCGCAACCATTGGGGTGGGGCGGATTCAGCAGAAGGGTCACGGGGTGGGGAGAGCGAGCATCATAAGGGGGTATCTTTCACAGTATTCGTGGGTAGATGGGTGGGTGGGAAGGGCTCTTGCTGTACTTCTGAGGGGGAGGAATTGGAAAGGATTGTTCTGGATATTCCGGGGGAGGGGTGTTGCGAGGAAGGGAGCTGGATGGCATGACCCAGAAGTTAACCAGGCACCAGCCAATACTCATATCGCTGCCTGGTTGATTTTGCTGCATAAAGTTAAGACAGTCTTTTTTGTCTCCAAACTTTATGTGGTTGCTTAGCCGGATAGCAGATTAAAAATCTGCACTAACCGGCTAGGTTTCCGCACCACCCTAACTCCACCCTCAACCATCCACAAACTAGCCAGTTTCAGTATGAGTGGTTAGAGGGGATATTCAGTAGCACTGTCCGATTAAGTGCCACTGAATATCCCTGGTTAGCTCTGGACAATGATATAAAACAACCAGGAACTTCTCCTGGCCATTTAAATTGCTTTGAACATTTACACCAACATGATCAAATTTGAGTTAATAACTGGAGAATAAAAACTAAGCAAATCTACTGCAGCAGCATTTAACTTTTGAAGGAGCAATTATAATAAAATGAGGGAAACAGTTAAAAAAAAAACTAAAAGGAGCAGCTGCTAAGGTTAGGAGTTTAAATCAAGCATGGACATTGTTTAAAAATAACATCTTGGAAACCCAGACCAGACAGATTTCACACATTTAGAAAGGTGGAAAGAAGGGAAGAGCTGGCATAGTAAAAGAGTAAGGTGAAAGAGGCTATTAAAGCCAAAAGAACATCTTTCAAAAAAATGAAACAAAAAAAGGATCCAAATGAACAAAACCGAAAGCAGCATAAGCCCTAACAAGTTAGATGCAAAGCATTAATAAGGAAAGCTAAAAGAGAATTTGAACAGAAACTTGCTATTAGAGACTTGCTGTCACGGTTGTGCCCATGTTTCGTGTTCTCCTTCTTCTCGCCACCTGGTGGCCAGACCTGGTGGCTGCAATGAACTGTCTGGTTATTGTCGCCCGTTCCAGATTTCAGCCCAGTCCGGATCTTCCAGACTGCCAGACTTGCTCTTTTTGTTTGAACCTGCACAGCTCCCGTAGTTGCCTGGTGATTGCTGCAGCTGAGAGCCTCAGCTGCTGCTGGGCTTATTAGCCATTCTGAAATCTTTCTGCTTTGCCTTTGCATCGTCTAAGGCCCTGAGGTTTGTTGGGGTGCTGTTTACACTTCTGCTCAGTCTAGTTCCTTGCCTTGCTTCTTGTTTGTTTTAGTTAGTCAGTGGGTAGTTAGAGTAGGTTGTTGTTTGTTTGCTAGTCCTGTCTCTGGGTTATAGTTTTGTGTTTAGTCTTTGTCTGTTTGTGTCTTTGTGGCTGCGCTGCAGCTTTCAGTTCTGTGTCTTGTTATCAGTGTTTTGTTCCCTGCTTTAGTGGCTGCTTGCAGCTTTCAGTCCTGCCCTTTAGCTTTACCTTCCTTGCCGTGCTGTCCCTGTATGTTCCTTTCCCCTCTGACCCTCAGTCCTGGTTCAGCCTAGTGGGGTATCCAGTCCTGCCTTGCCCAGTAAGTCCTGCCGGCCACCTGCAGCAAGGGGCTCAACTCCTGGTGAAAAGCGGCCAAGTGCAGGTGAAGTTTAAGGGTGCCTGCTCTGCTTATTCCTGCCTGTTTGCCTCTGCTGCAACTCCAGTCCGGAGTTCCAGTCCTGTTCTGCCTAGTCTCCGGTGTGGGGTGGTTTTGCCTGCCACTGCTGCTCCTCGGCAGTGGCTCAAGGACTCACAAACCTAGTTCCTGCGTGGAAAACATGACAGTTGCATGGGAACGGGGTTCGCGGGAATCCCATGGAACCCACGGGGTTCCCGTGGGGACGGAAGCAGTACTGCGGGGTTCCCATGGAAACGGAAGCCATTCCTGCAGGGTTCCCGTAGGAATGGAAGCCATTCCTGTGGGGTTCCCATGGAAGTGTACACTGCTCTTGCGCCAGTCTCTCACTTACCGAGTACTTACCAAGTACTGTCTCCTTCTCCTCCTTGCTTTAACAGCACAAATACGGAAAGTCTCCATTAAGGAGGTAGTAGAGATGTAAATGGTGACGGAATTCAAAAAGGCAAGGGATGAACACAGAGGATCTCTAATTAGAAAATGGAAGTTGTAAAAAGCCTGAACTTAAATGACTGCATGTGTGTGGATGTGTCGAGTGACGCTTAGATGGTGACTCCAGCTGTGATGAATTAGGGCCGATACTGGGCAGACTTGTATGGTTTGTGTCTCATATATGGCAATCTGGTTTAGGATGGGCTAGAAAGGGCTCAGACAGCAACTTTAGTGGCTGGAACATGAGGACAGTGCTGGACAGACTTTTACAGTCTGTTTCCCACAAATGAGAAGACAAATAGGCTGGAGTGGGCTTTGATGGCAACTCCAGCAGTTGGAACATAAGGATAGGGCCGGGTAGACTTCTATGGTCTATGTCCCAAAAATGCCAAAGAAAGACCGTATTAAAGTATTGTAAGGGGTTACTGGGAAGACGGCCTCAAGGAAAGCGAGAGCAGCCCCGGAGAGAGATTAAAAAGACATTTGCAAATCCCTTATGGAAGAGGAACTCTGGTGGTCAAAAAACCGATTAGAATAAGGAATAAGCCTAGGAACCACGATTCCCACAATGCACCTGACCCAATACAGAACTCACAGGAAGTGGAGGGGGAGGAGCACGATTGGGAGATGGATTCTAATCAGGGTGATGAGGAGCAGCTGAGGGAGCCCTGTGAGAACGTAGAAGAGATGGAATGGGATAAAAGGGAGGAGATGGAGGAGAATGGGGAGGAGAGTATGGAAGTGGCTGCATTCACACAGACTGCTGGTGCTAAGGTGAGGGGTTTCTTGGCCAAGGTATTTCCTCAACTGTCAGCTGTGCCTCTGGTCCCGTCCTCATTTCCTATTTCTGGCCATGGAACTCGGAGGAGAGGGTACGGCCCTGGAACTCGGAGGAGAGGGGGGCAGCCCTGGAACTCGAAGGAGAGGGGGGCCTGAAATTCGGAGGAAAGGGGGAGAGAGGGGAGGCAATTCACCATCAATTCAATCCTCACCTTCAACATTCTTTTGCTGGCTGGTGCTGGTTTTGCTTTCCTTTCATTGATCCGCCCTCTGACATCATCACATTCCAATGCGAGGACGGACCAATGGGAATTGTGTTACAAACCCAGGCATCCAGAGGTAGAACGTTAGAGGTGCAAAATATTATATAGGATATCCTGTCTGGGGAGTCTGATTTTTCTTTCTTTTCTTCGATAGCCCCAATGAATTGGTCCTGGGGTATCATGAATGAAGTGGCTCTTGACACTACTTCATAAGATAAGTGCACTGTCCTCTAAGAAAATTCAATTGTTAAAATGAGACTTGAAGCCAGACAGGATAAGATTTTCATGGAAAGATTTTGACAAGAATGAAGATACGATCCATTAGATTGATGTATATAGCTCTTAAAATCTTGCGATTCAGAGATTTTTAAGGCTTTATCTTCCATCTAAAGAATCCAGTAAGAGGATGTTTCTCTTGTGGAATATTTATATTTCTGATAAAATTGGCCCTTTTTTCTTTCTGAGAAGTTCTGAGAGAAGAGGACATTTCTCTGGTAAGTGGCATTATTTTGTTCTGTGCTTGGTAACTTAAACATTGGGTTTAAAGAGGAACTGTAGGACACTGATAAACACAGATGGAATTGGGGGGTGGGGGGGAAGAAGCAAACTTTATAAGCTAGTCTCCATACCCTTTCCTCCACAGTTTTAAAACTTGAATTTTCTGCAACAGCATTAACAGATAGACTCTAGAAGGAAAAAATAAAAATAAACGAGAGACGCAAACATAACTAGTTTCCATACTGCACAACTCTTTTCCCCATAGTTTTAAACAAACTTTCTCTTAAGGTAGAAACTTAACAGCCAGGAGTATTAGAAAGGATAGTAGCAGGCTCAAACTGTCCTAAAAGAAAGTTATTTTCTGTTCTTTGCATGCTGGAGAGGTAGAACTGCTACTGACCTGAATTAAGTATTAATAAAGGTATGAGGAAGTAGAATATTTGCATAGGTTACTAAGGGCAATCTGATTACTTGTCTAGCTTCAAAGACTGTTTGAAGCAGTCTCCCTTAGAATCAGGTCCGCCGAGAGGGGGGGGGGGCAGGTGGAAAAAATTCCCGGGCCCGGGCCTCCAAGGGGGGCCCAGTGCCACAGTCCCCTCCACTCGCCCCCCTCTGTCCATCACTGGGCCGGACCCCCTGAATTCAAATCATAGCGCATCACCTCGCTCCATGTGAAAGAAGCGCAAAGCGGCAGTCTGCAGATCGCCTCCCTTCGGGCCTTCCCTCCGTGTCCCACCCTCATCTGACGTAACTTGCACGAGGGCGGGACACAGGGCGCCCATCTTTCGACACAAATCGGGAGATGGGTGTCCTTATCCCAGGGTCGCCCAAATCAGCATAATCGAAAGCTGATTTTGGGCGCCCTCAACTACTTTCCAACGACCAAAGTTCACGAGGGCGTGTCGGAAGCATAGCAAAGGCGGGACTGGAGCGTGCTTAACACATGGGCGTCCTCAGCCAATAATGGAAAAAAGAAGGGGATCCCTGACGAGCACTTGGCTGACTTTACTTGGTCCATTTTTTCTTGCGACCAAGCCTCAAAAAGGTGCCCGAACTGACCAGATGACCACCGTAGGAATCAGGAATGACTTCCCCTTACTCCCCCAGTGGTCACTAACTCCCTCCCACCCTAAAACAAAACTTTAGAAATGTTTTTTGCGAGCCTCTATGCCAGCCTCAAATGTCATACCCAGCTCCCTGACAGCAGTATGCAGGTCCCTGGAGCAGTTTTAGTGGGTACAGTACACTTCAGGCAGGCGGACACAGGCCCATCCCCCACTACCTGTTACACGTGGTGGTAAATGTGAGTCCTTCAAAACCCACCAGAAACCAACTGTACCCACATGTAGGTGCCCCCCTTCACCCCTAAGGGCTATGGTAGTGGTGTACAGTTGTGCGGAGTGGTTTTTTTTTTTTTTGGGGGGGGGGTGGGGGGCTCAGCACCCAAGGTAAGGGAGCTATGCACCTGGGAGCAATTTCTGAAGTCCACTGCAGTGCCCCCTAGGGTGCCCGGTTGGTGTCCTGGCATGTGAGGGGGACCAGTGCACTACGAATGCTGGCTCCTCCCACGACCAAAGGGCTTGGATTTGGTCGTTTCTGAGATGGGCGTCCTCGGTTTCCATTATCGCCGAAAACCGGGAACGACAATCTCTAAGGACGACCATTTCTAAGGTCGACCTAAATGTTGAGATTTGTGAGTCCCCGACCGTATTATCGAAACGAAAGATGGCCGCCCATCTTGTTTCGATAATATGGGTTTCCCCACCCCTTCGCTGGGACATCCTGCGAGGACGTCCTCAGGAAAACGTGGGTGCCCCGTTTGATTATGACCCGCATTGTGTATTTGGATTTTCAAAAGTTATTTGACAAAGTACCTCATGAAAGACTCCAGAGGCAATGGGATGCAAACATACCAGGCTATAATCTATTTAGGAAGGATAGAGAGGGTCGTAAAGGTGGAGGAGTAGCTTTATATGTGAGAAATGATATCACGGCGACCGAAATGACTGGGACCTGGGGAAAGGAAGAAGCGATATGGATCACCTTAAAGAGAGATGATAGAACCTCTGTCCACGTGGGTGTTGTCTGCAGACCTCCGACACAACTGCAGGAATTAGATAAAGACCTGATCGCAGATATTCAAAAGTTGGGAAACAAGAGAGAGGTGCTGTTGCTGGGAGATTTCAATCTGCCGGGTGTAGATTGGAAGGTTCCGTCTGCGGAATCGGAAAGAAGTAGAGGGATCGTGGATGCTTTCCAAAGTGTTTTGCTCAGACAAATGGTGACGGAACCCACAAGGGCGACGCTGGATCTGATGCTCACAAATGGGGATAGCGTGTCAAATATCCGAGTGGGTGCCCACCTGGGCAGCAGTGATCATCAAACAGTTTGGTTTGATATAACAGCTAAAGTGGAGAGCAGCCACTCAAAACTCAAAGTCCTGGATTTCAAGCGTGCTGACTTTAGTAAAATGAGGGAATACCTGAGGAAGGAGATGATGGGCTGGGAAGAAGTACAAGAAGTGGAAGGACAGTGGTCCAGGCTGAAAGAAGCTATAAATAGGGCCACAAAGCTTTATGTAAGGAAAGTAAATAAAAGCAAGAGAAAAAGGAAACTGATATGGTTCTCCAAGCAAGTGGTTGAGAAAATAAAGGCTAAAGAGTTGGCGTTCCAGAAATACAGAAAGACTCAAGAAAAGGAGCACGGGGAGAAATACCGGATGAAACTGAAAAAAGCCAAGAGAGAGATACGTCTGGCAAAAGCGCAAGCGGAAGAACAAATGGCTAGAAATGTAAGGAGGGGTGACAAAAATGTATTCAGGTATATTAGTGAAAGCAGAATGACTAAAAAGGGAATTGTGAGACTAAAAGATACTGCGAACCGCTATGTGGAAAATGAAGAAAAAGCAAATTTGCTACATAGATACTTTTGTTCTGTTTTCACAGAAGAAAATCCTGGAGAAGAACCGCGATGGACTGGAAAAAGTACAAATGAGAATGAAGTGGATAGAGCACCGTTCACGGAAGAGCGTGTGTATCAACAACTTGAAAAGCTAAAGGTGGACAAAGCCATGGGACCGGACGGGATCCACCCCAGGATATTGAGGGAGCTCAGAGAGGTTTAGGCGAGTCCTCTTAAAGATTTGTTTAATATATCCTTGCAGACGGGAGAGGTTCCCAGGGATTGGAGAACGGCGGATGTGGTCCCTCTTCACAAAAGTGGTGATAGGGAAGAAGCTGGAAACTACAGGCCGGTAAGTCTCACTTCGGTTATTGGAAAAGTAATGGAAGCGATGCTGAAGGAAAGGATAGTGAATTTCCTGGAAGCCAATAAGTTGCAAGATCCGAGACAACATAGTTTTATCAAAGGGAAATCGTGCCAAATGAATCTCATTGAGTTCTTTGATTGGGTGACAGGAGAATTGAATCAGGGACGAGCTATGGACATAATCTACTTAGATTTCAGCAAAGCTTTTGACACGGTTCCCCACAGGAGGCTCTTAAATAAACTGGATGGGCTTAAGATAGGACCCAAAGTGGTGAACTGGATTAGGAACTGGTTGATGGTCAGTCGCCAGAGGGCGGTGGTGAATGAAATTCGCTCGGAGGAGGGAAAGGTGAGTAGTGGAGTTCCTCAGGGATCGGTGCTGGGGACGATTCTGTTCAATATATTTGTGAGTGACATTGCCAAAGGGTTAGAAGGTAAAGTTTGCCTATTTGCGGATGATACTAAGATCTGTAACAGAGTGGACACCCGGGAGGGAGTGGAAAACATGAAGAAGGATCTGAGGAAGCTAGAAGAATGGTCTAAGGTCTGGCAATTAAAATTCAATGCGAAGAAATGCAAAGTGATGCACTTAGGGAATAGAAATCCACGGGAGACATATGTGATAGGCGGGGAGAGTCTGATAGGTACGGACGGGGAGAGGGATCTTGGGGTGATAGTATCTGAGGATTTGAAGGCGACGAAACAGTGTGACAAGGCGGTGGCCGTAGCTAGAAGGTTGTTAGGCTGTATAGAGAGAGGTGTGACCAGCAGAAGAAAGGGGGTGTTGATGCCCCTGTATAAGTCGTTGGTGAGGCCCCACCTAGAGTATTGTGTTCAGTTTTGGAGGCCGTATCTTGCTAAGGATGTAAAAAGAATTGAAGCGGTGCAAAGAAAAGCTACGAGAATGGTATGGGATTTGCGTTACAAGACATATGAGGAGAAACTTGCTGAACTAAACATGTATACTCTAGAGGAAAGGAGAAACAGGGGTGACATGATACAGACATTCAAATATTTGAAAGGTATTAATCCACAAATGAACCTTTTCCGGAGATGCGAAGGCGGTAGAACGAGAGGACATGAAATGAGATTGAAGGGGGGCAGACTCAAGAAAAATGTCAGAAAGTATTTTTTCACGGAGAGAGTAGTGGATGCTTGGAATGCCCTCCCGCGGGAGGTGGTGGAAATGAAAACGGTAACGGAATTCAAACATGCGTGGGATAAGCATAAAGGAATCCTGTCCAGAAGGAATGGATCCTCAGGAGCTTAGTCAAGATCGGGTGGCAGAGCCGGTGGTGGGAGGCGGGGCTGGTGGTTGGGAGACGGGGAGAATGCTGGGCAGACTTATACGGTCTGTGCCAGAGCCGGTGGTGGGAGGCAGGGATAGTGCTGGGTAGACTTATACGGTCTGTGCCAGAGCAGGTGGCGGGAGGCGGGGCTGGTGGTTGGGAGGCGGGGATAGTGCTGTGCACACTTATACGGTCTGTGAAAGAGCCGGTGGTTGGGAGGCGGGGCTGGTGGTTGGGAGGCGGGGATAGTGCTGGGCAGACTTATACAGTCTGTGCCCTGAAGAGCAGAGGTACAAATCAAAGTAGGGTATACACAAAAAGTAGCACATATGAGTTATCTTGTTAGGCAGACTGGATGGACCGTGCAGGTCTTTTTCTGCCATCATCTACTATATTACTATGTAAATTGGAGAGTTATGGGAGATGAGGTACTGTACTATTGTGGATTAAGAACTGGTAAAAAAATAGAAAACAGAGTAGGGTTCAATGGTCAATATTCTCAATGGAGAAGGGTAGATAGTGGGATCTGAGCTGGGATCATTGCTTTTTAACATATTTATAAATGATCTAGAGATGGAAGTAACTAGTGAAGTAATTAAATTTGCTGATGACACAAAGTTATTCAAAGTTGTTAAATCGCAAGAGCATTGTGAAAAATTACAAGAGGACCTTACGAGACTGGGAGACTGGGCATTCAAATGGTAGATGACGTTTAATCTGAGCAGGTCCAAAGTGATGCATTTGGGAAGAGAAACCTGAACTATAGCTACGTAATGCAAGGTTCCATATTAGGAGTTACCGACCAGGAAAGATATCTAGGTGTTATCATTGTTGATACTTTGCAACCCTTTGCTCAGTGTGCGGCGGCGGCTAAGAAATCAAATAGAATGTTAGGTATTATTAGGAAAGGAATAGAAAACAAAAATGAGGACGTTATAATACCTTTGTATCGCTCCATGGTGCGACTGCACCTCGAATATTGTGTGCGATTCTGGTCACTGCATCTCAAAAAAGATATACTGGAATTAGAAAAGGTACAGAGAAAGTTGACAAAAATGATAAAGGGACTGGGACAACTGCCCTATGAGGAAAGGCTAAAGTGGCTAGGGCTCTTAAGCTTAGAGAAGAGATGACTTAGGGGAGATATGATAGAGGTCTATAAAATTATGAGTGGAACAGAATGGGTAGATGTGAATTACTTGTTTACTCTTTCCAAAAATACTAGGACTAAGGGGCACACAATGAAGCAACAAAGTAGTAAATTTAAAACAAATCGGAGAAAGTATTTCTTCACTCAATATGGAAAAGAAAATAAGATGATACCTTTTTTATTGGACATAACTTAATACATTTTTTGATTAGCTTTCGAAGGTTGCCCTTCTTTGTCAGATCGGAAATAAGCAAATGTGGTAGCAGATAGTATATATAAGAGGAACAGCCATCTTTACTTTCTGACAATCTGCAAGAAGAATGACATCATTCCTAAAGGACTGAGGATCAAAAATCCTTTGGCTACCACTTACAATTCTGACTATGCAGAGAAAACCTACAAATGCACTAGTCAGAAACTAAGAAATGAACTCATACATCAACTCTACAAGAAAAAGAGAATAATACAAACCCAAAGGGATGAAATCATGAGGAACATGGAGGAACTCCATCCACACCGTAGGAACCAACTTAAAGAGGACCTACATAACATCCAATGAGAAAAACAACGCATGGCTATCCGCAAGAAAGAAATAAAGCTATCTTTTCTCTTGCAGAATCACAGAGAGAAAAACAGCCTATATTTGGATAACCACAGCTCTGCAGAAACAACATCCCCAGACACCTTGAGACACTTGGATATACATCTGAGGCATGTGAAAATCAGAGCCCAAACAAACCAAGGAATACTGATCACACCTTTAGAGATGCAGATCAGATGGGTATAATAAATCTCTCGAACCACAAGTTATCACAACATGAAGTCTCTGTACTCTCCAAAGGACTTTCTTTTTGCCCATCCAGCAAACTTGATGAAATTCAACTATATTCAGACCTAGAAGAATTCTTCAGAAAAATGCGTCTTAGAGCACATTTCCACAATAGAGGGGCACCAAACAGACCAGAATACGGTCTTAAACAAAAGAACACTTATTTCACCCCACAGGAGGGACAAAACTACAAGCTGGATAATTACATAGAAAGTTTCAGACATAGGGTTAAATCACAACTCTCCAACAAACAAAAAAGAATTCTGTACAATCTTACCCCACCAGAAAGAGCAGCCATAAGAACTCTACAAACTAATGAACGCATTATCATCAAACCCGCAGACAAAGGAGGCGCAGTGGTAATTATGGACACACAAAAATACATTGAAGAGGGACACAGACAGCTCTCAGACAATAAATACCACAGAAAACTAACTGAGGGCCCCACACAGGATTATACAAAGCAGCTAAAAGACCTTATCAGAACATTTCCTACACAAGCACAGCCACATCTGAAGAAACTCATACCAAACCAGCCTTCTGTGGGCACATTCTACATGCTACCCAAAATCCACAAACCTGGAATCCCGGGCAGACCAACCATATCAGGTATTGGCACACTCACGGAGGAAATATCTGGACTCATAGAGGGAATTCTGAAACCTCTCGTGCACAAAACTAACAGCTTCATACAAGACACCACAGACTTTCTGAATAAATTGAAAAATATCAAGCAATTACCACCAAACACCCTTCTGGTCACGATGGATGTAGAATCACTATACAGCAACATTCCACATGCGGATGGCATAGCCGCATGTGGAAGACTCCTAAAAAAATCCACAATGGACCATCAATACTCACCAGAAACTATTACGAAATTAATCAAATTTATTTTAACTCACAACTACTTCCGCTTTAACAATGATATCTATCTACAAATAATGGGCACTGCAATGGGCACCAGGACAGCACCCCAATATGCCAACCTTTTTATGGCTGAGCTGGAAGAGACTTTTCTGAATACATACCAGACCAAACCTCTAAAATATTACCGGTACATCGATGACATTTTTATGATTTGGACGGAGGAGGAAGAAACTCTGAAACAATTTTACTATTCCTTCAATACATACCATCCTACAATCAGATTCAAAATTGACTACTCCCCAGAAAAGTCAATTTTTTGGACACCACAGTCTCAATCAGTGATGGCTGTATACAAACATCTATATACAAGAAACCCACAGACAGATGCAGCTACCTCCACAACTCCAGCTTCCACCCTTCACATACAAAAAGATCCATTATTTACAGCCAAGCCACAAGATACCACCGTATCTGCTCGGACCCAGAGGATAGAGACAGGCACCTTGAAACCCTGACTGCATCCTTCAAACAGAAAGGCTACAACCCCAAAATAATCTCCAAGAATATTGCCTCCTCCCTCAAAACACCCAGGGAAAATCTGCTACAGTACAAAGAAAAAAAAGCCACAGACAGAATTCCCCTTGTAGTGACATACAACCCAGAGCTGGAGAAACTGAGGAAAATCATAAGAGACCTACAGCCCTTACTCCAGGAGGATGAATTACTGAAAGAGATATTCCCATCCCCACCAGTGCTGGCCTTCCGATAGCCACCAAACTTAAAACACAAGCTGATCAGAAGTAAACTCTCAACACAGACTGAAAAAGAAAAAGGCACGTTTCCCTGTAACACATCCAACTGCAAGCTATGCCAAAACATTTCACAAGACCCCACAGTCATTCACAAGGGAAAAATAGTCAACATGAAGGACTATTTTACATGCTCATCTTCCAATATGGTATATATCATTCAGTGAAAAAAATGCTATATTGGAGAAACAGGCCAGATGCTTAAGACAAGATTCAATCGGCACAGACATCACATGAAAATAGCCGGTGCCAGTCAAGCCCCCACCCCTGTGGGCCAACACTTTACAAGACCAGAACACTGCACCAGTGATTTCACAGTAAGAATACTGAAAGGTAATTTTAAAACAATACAGGAACGTAAGACCTTTGAAATAAGAATGATTGAATATTTTAACACCCAACAGACAGGACTTAATAAGAATCTGGGTTTTCTAACCCATTATAAAACCATAAAGTTGTATTTCTCTGTTTATTTCTCTGTTTGTTACCCTCCTCTCACCCTATGCATATCCCCACCCTCCCACTCTGTCAAACTGTCAAAGTAATGCTTTGATGTTTCTCTTATATATACTATCTGCTACCACATTTGCTTATTTCCGATCTGACGAAGAAGGGCAACCTTCGAAAGCTAATCAAAAAATGTATTAAGTTATGTCCAATAAAAAAGGTATCATCTTATTTTCTTTTCCATGTTTTATTTTGTTTGATTTCTATTGATAACCTTTAAGAGTGGACTAACACGGCTACCACACCTCTTCACTCAACATGTAATTAAACTCTGGAATTCATTGCCAGAGAATGTAGTAGAAGCAATCCACTACTTATTTCTAGGATAAGTAGCATAAAATATACTGTTCTGTTTTGGGACCTTGCCAGGTTCTTGTGACCTGGATTGGCCACTGTAGGAAACAGGATGCTGGGCTTGATGGACCTTTGGCCTGTCCCAGTATGGCAATATTTATGTAATTGTGTAGGTTGTATTATCTGAACCAATTTGTCATAACACATACAAAAAAAAATAAAAGAAAAAAGAAATCATGTCTACCCAGTAAAGGCATCTTATTTTTTTATTTAAATGCTAACAGAAAGGGGACTCTGACAACAACTGCAATACTGCAAATATAATTCTAACACATTCCTGCTCTGTTTCTGGTTGCCACTTGTGGAGTTATTTCCACACTGTCTGGGGCAAACGTGGCTCTGATACATTATGTAGGTGATTTTACATATATATAAATCCAGTGGAAGCTGAAATCATTGTGAATTGTGTTTAGAAACACAGTCAAAACTACATTATTCAGTTGAAATTACTAAAGAAAGGAACAACTTCCTGAACAATGATATCCTCAGTATACAGTAGCTGTATAATGTGATACTACAAAATACAAAATAATGCCAAATAATTATAGTAAGTGCAGAAGGGAAAGAGAGATAGTGCTGGGGAGGAGCCGGCTGTCCGGGTACATGTAGGTACCAATGATGTAGGAAAATGTGGGAGAGAGGTCTGGAAGCCAAATTTAGGCTCTTAGGTAGAAAGCTCAAATCCAGATCCTCTAGGGTAGCATTCTTTGAAATGCTACCCGTTCCACGCGCAGGGCTCAAGAGACAGGCAGAGCTCTGGATTCT
Organism: Microcaecilia unicolor; assembly: GCF_901765095.1. Lineage (NCBI taxonomy): Eukaryota > Metazoa > Chordata > Amphibia > Gymnophiona > Siphonopidae > Microcaecilia > Microcaecilia unicolor. The sequence continues at coordinate 70,217,400 of NC_044034.1, forward strand.
CAATGCGTGGATTAGACAATGGTGCAAGGAGGAGGATTTTAGATTTGTTAGGAACTGGGCAAAATTCTGGGGAAGGGGGAGTCTATTCCGAAAGGATGGGCTCCACCTTGACCGGGATGGGTCCAGGCTGCTGGCATCGGCATTTAAAAAAGAAATTGAGCAGCTTTTAAACCAGAAACAAGGGGAAGGCCGACAGTCGCACAACAGCGTATGGTTTGGAATAAGGTATCTTGTAAAGATACTGCCCAAACAGGGAGGATGGGGGTTCCTGATGGTGAGGTTGCAAAGGCGACCGTAATAGATTCATCTGTAAACAGAAATAATAAAAATCAGGCAGAAGATAGTAAATTAATACTGTCAAGTAATCAACATAGTGTGACTAGGAATAACTTGAAGTGTCTTTATGCAAATGCTAGGAGCCTAAGACATAAGATAGGAGAATTGGAATATACTGCACTAAATGAAAAAATAGATATAATAGGCATCTCCAAGACCTGGTGGAAGTAGGATAACCAGTGGGACACTGTCATACCGGGATACAAATTGTATTGCAGTGATAGAGTGGACCGGATTGGGGGAGGAGTAGCATTGTATATTAACAAGGGCAATGAATCAAATAGACTGAAATTTTTACAGGAAACAAATGACTTTTGGAATCACTATGGATCGAAATTCCATGTGTCAAGGGGAAAAGGATGGTGGTAGGAGTGTACTACCGTCCGCCTGACCAGGATAAGCAGATGGACGCAGTCATGTTAAAGGAAATTAGGGACGCTAATAAAATGGGAACCGCGATAATGTGTGATTTCAATTACCCCAATATAGACTGGGTTAATGTGGCATCGGGGCACGCCAAGGAGGTAAAATTCCTTGATGAAATCAAGGACTGCTTCATGGAGCAGCTGGTACAGGAGCCGATGAGAGAAGGAAAAATTCTAGATCTAGTCATTTGTGGAGCACATGATCTGTTACGGGAGGTGTTTAACTTCAAAAAAGGGAGCTATCATAAAATGAGGAGAATGGTAAAAAAACTTAGAACTTAGAGGAGCGAAGGAGAGAGTAAAAAACCTACAATGGGCATGGATGCTGTTCAAAAACACCGTCCTGGAGGCCCAGGCCAAATATATTCCATGTGCTAGTAAAAAAGGCCCGTTTCTGACACAAATGAAATGGGCGCTAGCAAGGTTTTCCTCGGCTCAGCTGCAGCAACCCCTGTCCAGCAACCCTCCTCTCCCCCTGCAGCCACCCATGTCCAGCGAACCTCCTCTCTCCCCTGCCCTCCCTCCTGCCACCCATGTCCAGCGACCCTCCTCTCTTCCCTGCCCCCCCTCCAGCCACCCATGTCCAGCGACCCTCCTCTGGACATGGATCAGCTGTGAGGCATGTTGTTTTTCCCCCGGGTTCTGAAGTTGACATCATAATGGCTACGGTGATGTCAGCCTGATCTACGGAGCAAAGCAGACCAACCTGGAATGAGCCACGGTCCCAGGCAGCAAGTCAGAACGTTGGAGGTGAGAATTATTATATAGGATCAGTAAAGGAGGGCAGAAGACCAAACGACAACCGGCGTGGTTAAAAAGACAGGTGAAGGAGGCTATTGGAACAAAAAGAGAATCCCTCAGAAAATGGAAGAAAGAACCGACTGAAGATAATAAAAAGTGGCATAAGGAAAATTCTAAGATGGCCGCCAGTAATGGACTGAAAACCGACGGCTCCGAACATCCGTGAGGATAATTTAATATTTACACGGTGGTTTACTGTCTCTGTTCGCTCTAAGTGCAGGACCGGACTGACTTACTACGCTAGCCTGCAACCTGTGGATTCCCCTGTGGATTTAATTTCAACCTTCTCACATATCAGCTGTCCCTCTCATCTTCAATTGCTGGATTACAGTCTTCGTTCATCTCACCTCCTGCTACCCCCTGGATTAATCATGTTCTCGTCTTCCACAATTCAAATTCTCTACCTGTCAGCCCTGTTGCATTCTGCCCTAACTGCTACTGAACCCACTTACGCTCACATTCCCATCATCTCTGGACACAGGAGGCTTTCATCCCGTATGCCATCTCGCAAATCATCACAAGTTGCTCAACTATCAGTCTCTGTTGCCTCTAAGCCCCATCCTCGCAAACAATATCATCGCACTCTGGTTCCCATTGTGCATGCGAATCAAGTGCAATTCCAATCATTTCATGTGGGCTATGTAAATGCGAGATCCGTAGTGAGTAATCCCGAACTGATATCTGACTGGATCTCCTCCGATGCTCTAGATATGTTGTTCATCACGGAAACCTGGATAAGAACACCTAAAGACCCCATTGTGCTGGATCTCTGCCCAGCAGGCTACAAGATCATCCACTGGGACAGATTAGATAAACGAGGGGGCGGGTTGGCGCTCATCTACCGCTCCCACCTCATAGTAGATGCAAGTTCGGTTTTGATCTCCTCGTCGCTGGAAGTTGCTGCTGTCAAGGTTCATCACCCCTCCCTTCATGGCCAGCTGGCCTGTGTGCTGTTTTACAGGCCTCCAGTTACCTGGTCAAGCAGTCAATCTGCGCTTTTGGATTTCATCTCTAATGCAAGCATGAACAACTCGAACATACTTTTCTTGGGTGATCTCAACCTCCATTTGGATAATCCAACATCCCCAGAAGTATCCCAGTTCCTGGATTTTCTCCACCTTTGTGACCTTGAATGTCCTATCTCTGGTCCAACTCACTGTAAGGGTCATTCACTTGACCTCCTCTCATTTAAATTTTTTGACGATCAGAACTTTTCTGTTCATGATATTCGCTGGCTGGAAACGGCTTGGTCGGATCACTTTAAACTACAGTTCACCCTGCGTTGGCAAACCTCAGGTCCCCTCCGGCCTCGTCAGTCTCACCAACATTACACCAGAGGTGTCATTGACCCCAGCTTGTTCTGGAGGTCTCTTTATAGTCACGGCTTGGATCTGCAACCATCCTCGCCCACTTATCTCACTGACTGGGACCACTCTTGCAATGCTGTGCTGAATACAATTGCACCCCTGCGTCTCAAATCCTCGTACATTCGCAGATTATCACCCTGGTTCTCAACAGACCTGAGAGCTTTGAAATGTGAGGTACGACGTATGGAAAGAACTTGGCGAAAAGGTAAATCTGATCAGGCTCGGGAGGCCTGGAAAAGTAGTCACCGCAAGTATAAATACGCCATCCGAATTGCAAAGCGCACCTACTTTTCATCTAAGATGCAGGCGGCTGGCCGGGACATCCGACAGATATATCAACTACTAAACACCTTTCTAGATACTCGCAAGCTAGAACGCTCCAGTGTTGATCCTCCCTCAGCTATACAACTTGGAACCTACTTCAAGGAGAAAATTCTTACCCTGCGGTCTTCAACCGTCAGCTGCCTCTCTGATGTGGATGACTTTCTGGCATCCTTGGATGTGCCTTCGGGTGCTTGCCCTGCTGACCGCTTTTGGATCAAATTCAATCGCCTGTTACCCGACAAGGTGACTGCTGCTCTACGTAAATTCACAAATAAAAGCTACAGATTAGATGTATGTCCGACTCATCTCCTAAAGGTCGCACCAAAATGTTACATTGTAGAACTGACCTGTTACCTTAACTATATGTTAAGCGCAGGATTCTTCCCGCCAGGTCATGGAAACATCCTTCTCACCCCAATCCCAAAAAATTTAAAGATCAAGCCAGATGTCATCTCTAACTATCGCCCAGTGGCTTCGATACCTCTAGTTATCAAGCTGATGGAGAGTCTGGTCAATGTTCAGCTCAACGAATTTTTGACTAATTTCGATATCCTCCATCATTCACAATCAGGTTTTCGAGTTCATTACAGCACGGAGACTGTCCTGGTTACCCTCTTATCCAACTTTCGACGAGAACTATCTATTGGACGGAAGATTCTTCTGTTACAATTTGACATGTCTAGTGCTTTTGACATGGTAGATCATGAACTCCTGCTCCATCTACTGGATTCTATTGGTATAGGAGGGCCAGTTTTGCATTGGTTCAAGGGTTTCTTGACCTCAAGGTCCTATCAGGTCATGGTGAATTCCCACACTTCTGAACCGTGGAATGCTTCCTGTGGGGTCCCTCAGGGCTCTCCCCTCTCACCTACCCTATTCAATATAATGATGATGCCTTTAGCCACAGCACTTGCAAATCTGGACCTCAATCCTTTCATCTATGCGGATGATATTACAGTCTATATCCCTTTTCAATCCACAGTATCAGAAGTTGCCAACCTCATAGATGCCTGTTTCTCCACTTTAGAACAATGGGCCAGGGTGTTTCGCTTCAGGCTAAACAGGGAAAAAACTCATTGTCTCATCCTCTCGTCCACGTACGCTCATGTAACTGACACAATGCTTCCAGTTCAGGGTTCTGCCCTCCCGATTGCCAACAGCCTGAGACTTTTAGGAGTGCATCTGGATTCACATCTCCAGCTGGTTGATCATGTACACTTGGTCTCCAAAAAAATGTTCCAGGCCATGTGGAGGCTTCGGCGCATCAGATACCTCCTTCCCAGAGACTTGTTTCGTACCCTTGTCCATTGGCTTGTCCTATCCCACCTGGATTATTGTAGTGGTATTTATGTGGGTTGCCAGGCCTCCTTATTGAAAACTTTCCAAACGGCTCAGAACACTGCGGCGAGGCTCATCCTAAATGAAAGGCGTTTTGCACACGCCGACCCCCTGCGTTTTAAACTTCATTGGCTGCCAGTACAGGAGCGAATTGCTTTTAAGATCTGCTCCCTAACACATAAAATCATCTATGGGGCTGCCCCGGAATACATGCTCCCCTTGATCGACCTTCCGCCTAGAAATGCCAACCCTGCTGCTCGGTCCTATCTCCACCTTCATTTTCCGAATTGTAAGGGAGTCAAGTATAAGAAAATCTTCGCCTCGTCTTTCCGTTATTGGAGTCCCAAACACTGGAACACGTTACCTCGTCACCTTAAAACTCAAGTGGACCATGCCCTTTTTAAGAAGTTGTTAAAGACATTCCTCTTTGCTAAGACTTATCCCTCAAGTTACCATGTTGATTAAAGCATCCCTTGTCCCTTACCCTACCTAGTTCACTTTGTTAGTTTCTTCCCTCCTACTTACTTCTTAATGTTTGCCTAAGCTGTTAAGTTTGTACTCTTATTTAATACTCTGTAAGCCACATTGTGCCTGCATGAGTGGGAAAATGTGGGATATAAGTATCAAATAAATAAATAAATCAGATGCAAAGTGCAGATAACAAAGGCTAAGAAGGACTTTGAAAGGAAGATAGCGGTAGAGGCAAAAACACATAGTAAAACTTTTTTCAGGTATATAAAAAGCAGAAAACCGGCAAAAGAACCAGTCGGGCCACTGGATGGCCGGGGAGTAAAAGGGGCACTCAGAGAAGATAAAGAAATAGCGGAAAGATTAAATGAGTTCTTTATGGAAAGATTAAATGAGTTCTTTGCCTCAGTCTTCACCAAGGAAGATTTGGTTGGGATATCAGTGCTGGACAGGGTATTCGAGGCTGACGAGTCGGAGAAACTTAATGAAATCTCTGTAAACCTGGAGCAAGTTCTGCAAACTAAAGAGTAGCAAATCTCCCGGGCTGGATGGCATTCAACCCAGGCTACTGTTGTTGATATGTAATTTATCCTTAAAATCGAGCGTGGTACCGGAAGATTGGAGGGTCGCTAATGTAACACCAATTTTTAAGAAAGGTTCCAGGGGAGATCTGGGGAATTATAGACCGGTGAGTCTGACGTCGGTACCGGGCAAAATGGTAGAGACTATCATTAAGAACAAAATAACAGAGCACATTCTAAAGCATGGACCAATGAGACAAAGTCAGCATGGATTTAGTGAAGGGAAGTCTTGCCTCACCAATCTACTACATTTCTTTGAAGGGGTAACCAAACATGTCGACAAAGGTGAGCCGGTGGATATTGTGTATCTGGATTTTCAGAAAGCGTTTGACAAAGTCCCTCATGAAAGGCTCCAGAGGAAATTAGAGAGTCGTGGGATCGGAGGTAGTGTATTGTTCTGGATTAAAAACTGGTTGAAAGATAGGAAACAGAGAGTAGGGTTAAATGGTCACTATTCACAATGGAGAAGGGTAGTTAGTGGGGTCCCTCAGGGATCTGTGCTGGGACCGCTGCTTTTTAACATTTTCATAAATGACCTGGAGATGGGGGTAACTAGCGAGGTTATCAAATTTGCTGATGACACAAAGTTGTTTAAGGTCGTCAAATCGCTGGAAGATTGTGAAAAGTTGCAAGAACATATTGCAAAACTAGGACGTCTAAATGGCAGATGACGTTCAATGTGAGCAAGTGCAAAGTGATGCATGTGGGAAAGAGGAACCCAAACTATAGCTACGTCATGCAAGGTTCAGCGTTAGGAGTCACGGCACGAGAAAGGGACCTGGGAGTCATCATTGATGATACATTGAAATCTTCTGCTGCTGCGGCTAAGAAAGCAAATAGAATGTTAGGTATTATTAGGAAAAGGATGGAAAACAAAAATGAGGATATTATAATACCACTGTATCGATCCATGGTGCGACCGCACCTAGAGTATTATGTTCAATTCTGCTCGCAGCACCTCAAAAAAGATATAGTGGAATTAGAAAAGTGCAGAGAAGGGCGATGAAGATGATTAAGGGGATGGGACGACTTTCCTATGAGGAAAGGCTAAAGTGGCTGGGGCTCTTCAGCTTGGAGAAAAGGCGGCTGAGGGGAGATATGATAGAGATATATAAAATAATAAGTAGAGTGGAAAAGATAGATATGGAGCGTCTGTTTATGCTTTCCAAAAATACTAGGACAAGGGGGTAATGCGATGAAGCTGGAGTGCAGTAAGTTTAAAACAAATAAGAGAAAATTTTTCTTTACTCAGCGCGTAATTCGACTCTGGAATTCGTTGCCGGAGAATGTGGTTAAGGCGGTTAGCTTAGCAGAGTTTAAGAAAGGTTTGGACGGCTTCCTGAAGGAAAAGGCCATAGAATGTTATTAAAGCCATGTGAAGAATACAACAAGGAAGATGTTCCATTCAATGTGGAAACTCAAAAGAGTAAAACCTTTCTTCCCAAGGGATTTCTTTCACAACCTGGTACAATCAATGGTGCTAAGTCATCTAGACTATTGCAATGCACTTTTTGCTGGCTGTAAAGAACAAATCATTAAGAAACTTCAAACAGCCCAAAACACTGCAGCCAGACTTATATTTGGAAAAACAAAATACGAAAGTGCCAAACCCCTAAGAGAAAAGTTGCACTGGCTTCCACATAAAGAACGTATTACGTTCAAGGTCTGCACTCTGGTTCATAAAATCATTCATGGAGATGCCCCGACCTACATGTTAGACCTTATTGACTTGCCACCTAGGAATGCTAAATGATTAGCACGCACATTCTTGAATCTTCACTTCCCCAGCTGTAAAGGACTAAAATACAGATTAATACATGCATCCAGCTTTTCCTACATGAGTATGCAGTTGTGGAATACACTGCCACTTGACCTGAGAACAGTTTACGACCTAATCAACTTTCGTAAATCACTGAAGACTCATCTCTTTAACAAGGCATACCACAATGATCCATAATAGGAACTGTAACGCACCATCACTTATCTGATATTTTGAATGTTTTCTCTCTATACCTGATTGCTTAATTTTATTATGTTATCCATGTTTCTTTATGTAATACCAATTGTATCTTTCACTCTGGATTGGCGAATGCCATGACAGAAAACTGTAAGCCACATTGAGCCTGCAAATAGGTGGGAAAATGTGGGATACAAATGCAACAAATAAATAAATGGACATAGGGGAAAATCCACTATTCCTGGGACAAGCAGTACAAAATGCTTTGCTCCGTGGATCTTGTCAGGTGATTGTGACCTGGATTGGCCACTGTCGGAGACAGAGTGCTGGGCTAGATGGACCTTTGGTCTGTCCCAGTGTGGCGATCCTTATGTCTTATGTCTTAGATACAGAGGTAGAACAAGCTCCTTAGAAGGAAATTATGACATTTAGCAACAGAAGGACATAGATTTAAAACAAAAGGAAGCAGTCAAAGGTTACCTGAGATTTTTAACACATAGCAAGTATGAAAGATCAGGAGAGAGTATAAATCAGAGTAGGAAGAGAAGGAGAATGGAGGAAATGTTTAAGTGCTCAGATCTCTCCAAGAGACGAGCAACAGACTTCAGGTGAAAACAGCTGTGAGAGATGCAAATACAAATAGAAAACACAAGTTCATTAAAGTAAAGGAAATCCTTTAAAATGTACTTTTCTTCCAAACTGATATCAAATTTATAATAATCTAGAGGCTGTTTTTTTAACCTGCCCAAGCTCTTCATTAAGATTGGAGGTCCTGGCCATTGCAGGTGTATCCGTTTCCGCATAGTACATATCTCTGTCCTAAAAGACAAAATGTGAAAACACAGCTAAGCTTTACAGTTAAATACTGAACATGTATTAACTACAGAGGGAACAAAGTATTTTATTAACTCTGATCATAAATATATACAGTGCCATGTATAAATCTCTTCATCCTTGTGCATTTTTTACATTCTGCTGTCTAAAAAATACAATTCAAAATGGAATAAAGTAGGAGTTTCACTGATCTACACAACATACACTATACTTTCAACATAAAAGAACAATTATAGAAATATTCAAAAAGTAATTAAGGAGAAGAAATCAAAATGTCTGTGATGGAGTGTGCGGAATAATCCCAGTTTCCCTTAAGTACACTTCCTCAGAAGGCTACATTAATAGAATTCTAGCTGTAGGCTGCATAGCCAGGAGGTTGTGGTCCAGCCAGGGGAAGGTACAAATAAGTACCTAAGCCGCATTGAGCCTGCCATGAGTGGAAAAGCGCGGGGTACAAATTAAAAAAAAAAAAGTAAAAACATAGAGCAGGAAGGAACAGCCCTTCAGGGTGAGGGTTCTACAAGTTATGGACAAGGAACCAGAAGAGTGGCCAAGGCAGCAAAGTTCTCAATTAAACCTTGTGAAATGCTGACCTCTTAGCTTGACAGAAACCGGGCCCTTCCTTGCCTGTTGAACGTTGAACTTTAAGTTGATACACAGAGGAGTCACGTGATGCATTGAGAGAGTAAGACGTGTGTCTTTGCTCTCCGAGGCCCCAACGCCTGTTTTCGTCATTTAAATCGCAGAAAAAACGATAATTAGTGACTCAACGTGTCAACAGAAGTAGAAAGCCGATGGATAAGTTTGTAGAAGCAGCGACCAAATCAATGCCGGCACGTAGCACCAAAAAGGAGAAGGACAAGGCGAAGACAGCGGATATCGCTAAGGAGAAGGCCCCGCCCGCGAGGTGAACAAAACTTTTCCCCCGCGCAGCTGGCGCAACTGACCGCCGCAGTGACACAAGCACTGGAGCCGCGCTTAGCAAAACTCTCGGCACAGATTGAACAGTTTGAGTCGCGTTTAGCAGACACAACACAAAGGACCGGGGAGCTAGAACGGCGCATATCTGAGATCGAAGACGGGCTACAACCTGTGAACCGCCAGCTAACGTCCATGCAACCCACGGTTGAAACGTTGCAGCGCAAGGTAGATGACTTAGAAAACAGAGCCAAACGGAGCAACCTACGTCTGATCAGCATACCAGAATCGGTGAGCGACTCGGTGCTGGCCACGGCAGGGGCGTAGCCACGGGTGGGCCTGGATGGGCCCGGGCCCACCCACTTTGGGCTCAGGCCCGCCCAGCAACGGTGCACCTCAAGCCCAAACCGCGACTTTTCCCTTGCTGCTGCTCACCATCACTTCTGCTTTCCTTCCTCCCAGCCACCCGCCAGCACGCAGGTTTCGTTCCCTCCCGTCATCCGCGTCGTCGGGCAGCTGTGTGTTAGCTGCTTCAGCAGAACCGCATGGCACCAGGGCCGTCCACACGCACGCTGCTACAAAATATGCTTCTTCCGCCGCGGCACTGGCCCCGCCTCCTCTTCAGAGAGTTCGGACGGGAGAATGTGAAGCCAGCTGGAAGGAAGGAGGCACGTAGCGGCTCGGCTCCGCTGCACTGCTGCAGAGTTAGATCGCGGCGCCGCCCGATGGATGGAGGTGGAAGGGGAGTGAGGGGAAAGAAGGCCTGCAGCGCGCTGGCGGGTCAGGGGTGGCTGGGAGGTGGGAGAGAGCAAAAACTTCAGCGGTTGGCTGGGGGGGGAGGGGAAAAACGTGCAGTATGTCAGCGGGTGGGAGGAGGGAGGGAGAGAAATAAACCTACAGCATGCTGACAGGTTTTCTTGAGGGATCAAGGAGAGAGGGAGAGACAGGAGCACTTGGGATGAGGGTAGGGAGTGAGACAGGGTAGTGCTAGATGGGGTGGAGGAATAATTGTTCGATATGGGGGGAGGGATGGAGAGATGCTGCAAGGGGAAAGAGAGGGAGAATTGTTGGATAGGGGTGGGGTGGGATGGGATGGGATGGGATGGGATGGGGAGAGGGAGGGAAAGGCTGCATAAGAGTGGTAAAGGACCAGAGAGAAAAAAAAAGTGTTGGACGTGGAAGAAAAGGAGGGAGAGAAGAGAGGGGAAATGTTGAACATGGCATTGAGGTGAGGGGAAGGAAATATGGAGAGATGCTGTGTGTGTGTGTGTGTGTGTGGGGGGGTTGTGAGATGTTAGACCAGGGGCTCAAGGCAGGGAGAGGGAGAAAAGTTGGACATGAAGGTGGAGGAGGAGAGATGCACAAGCGGGGGAGAAAGAGGGAAGATGGATCCAGGGAGAGAAGATGGACAATGGATAGTAAGGAAGAGAAAGGGCAAAATGCTGAACAATGGAGGAGGAGAGGGGAGAGAGATGGGACAGGAAGATGCTGGTGGTAAAAGGGTTAGGGCGATATCAGGCTATGAGGGTGAGGATGGGAGAAAGAGGGAACAGATTCTGGGCTGGAAGGGTGGAGGGAAGGAGACACTGGGAATGGTGGAAGCGTGGGGAAGAGGCCCAGGGAGTGGAGATGACAAGGAAATAAATGAGAGAACAGTGATTACAGAGGTAGAAATATGGTAATGGTGCGTAGATTGAAGATGGAAGGAAATGGAAATGTGATAGATATCTGAAGGAAAAGATTTAGAAAGAGGACGAAATTTGAGTGTACAGAAGCAGAAAAGAAAGAAAGAAAGGAAAGATCAATATTTCAGAGGCAGGTGCAGTGAAGAAATGAAATGACAGGAGAAAAAAAGACAAATGGACAGCCGCTTGAAGAATTAGCAGAAGACAGACAGGAAAGCGGGAAAGAGAAATTGGAACCAACATGATGGAAAAATAAAATGTCCAGACAATAAAGGTAGAAAAATCACTTTATTTTGAATGTTTTAAATGGAATATGTTAGCTTTGGGAAATGTGCATAGTGGATGTCTTTTTATTGTGTTAAGTAGAAAAGGAAATGCGCTTTTGTTTTGTTTTCTCCAGTGTTGCAGTGCATGCTGAGGTTCCCAGTTCACTTTTGTGTATATATTTTTATTTCTAATTTGTGATCCCTTGTTCTATAATTTGTGAGGGTCTGTCAGTGTGACTGTAACAGCAGATGAAGAGATTGGAGAGGAGAGGGAATTGGGGAGGGGCTTCTTTATTTTCTGCCCTGGTCACCAGCATGGTTATCAGCAGCCCTGACCCTTGCTGTAGCTAGTGGGGATCCCCAGGCCCTACCAGCTGGGGATCTCTTCCGAAGTTGGCCAGAGCTGCCTTCCACCAAGCTTGGCAGATGGGGGCAGCATCCTGGAGCCACTGACAACTAAGCATGTATGGGGTGCTGGCATCAGTGGCTCGAGGAATTGCTGCTGCCTGCTGGGCTTGGCGGAGAGGAGTTCTGGCCATCTCTAGTGGAGGACCCCAGCTGACAGACATTGGGGATCCTCATCAGCTAAAGTATTTATATTTTGAGTTGGGGAAGTGCTGGGGGAGAGGGGGGAGAGAGAAAATTTTGTGCCCACCCACTTTGTGCTCAGGCCCATCCAAAATTGGTTGTCTGGCTACGCCACTGGGCCACGGTAATAGAAAAATGGCTGAACGATGAGTTTGCGCTGTCCGACCATGCAGGAGCGCTGTGCCTGGAGCGAGTACACCGAGTGGGCCAGCTTCAAGATGGCCGCCAGGCCCCGCGTGCAGTAATATTGAAAGTGCACAACTATCTGCACAAGATGGAGATTTTGAGAGGCTATCGATTGAAGAGAGATGATACAAAGTTCGAGGGGAAGATTGTAAGAATCTTTCAGGACTTTTTGGTGTCTCTACAGGATCGCAGAAAGAAATTTACACCGTTATGCCGGCGATTGCAGGATTTGCAGATTAAGTTCATGATGATTTATCCAGCAGTGCTAAAAATCCGACAAGATGGCAAATCGAAGTCCTTTGACTCAGAGGCTGCTGCTAAAGAATTTATAACAGCGCTGGAGCAGAGGAGATCGCAGCCGGTCGAAGGACATTCAGGGGAATGAGGATGGCTTTCTAAGGACTTTACAGTTGGTGAGAGCTACTAAAATGGTTATTGTTAGTTACACATAGTACAGAGTAGGTTTATGCTGTAAATTTAACAGATCGGGTGGAGCGGCCTCGGGCATGGCAGGGGCTCCCATAAATTCTTGTTGTCTAGGGTATGTTTGGAATAGTAGAGATAGGGGGAGAGGGGAGTCTGGGACGGGCAGGGATGGGAGGAAGGGGATAGGGAAAGGTAAGGGAAGCATTCTCAGGTATTTTAAAATTGCGTGGGAATCTACACAAAGAAGACCAAAGTGGCAGGTGTGGAAAAAGGAAGATAGGGCGGAGATTTACATGGTGATGCACAGTGGGAGAGAGATGTCTCCGGGGCCAGGCTGGGAGTCCGGGAGACATAGGCCTCAGATGTATTTACCAATGGAAGTTCCAGGAAACCAGAAGGGGGATGGGTATAACACATTTAATTTCTTGGAATGTATGTGATATCACATCCCCAATCAAGAGAGCTAAAATTCTATCAGCTCTTAAACGTCACGGGGTGGGCATAGCCTGTCTGCAGGAAACTAGGCTCTCCAAGGAGGAAAGTGAAAAATTAAAAAGAGGCTGGGTGGGAGAGGTGTTTTATTCCCCAGCAACAGGCAGAAGGGGAGGGACAGCAATTTTGATGCACAAATCCTTGATGGGCACTGCGAGAATGTTGTTCAAAGATGGAGAGGGGAGATATGTGGGAATTCAGCTCAACCTACAAGGGAAAGAGATGCTCCTGGTATCTGCGTACGGCCCTAACACATCAGCTAAACATTTTTATGCCCAGCTGCTGGCCCACTGTCATGCACATTCAGCTCTCCCTGTAGTGATTGCAGGAGATATGAACCAAGTGATAGACCCAGTTTTAGACAGGTTGAGGCACTTGCACCCAGGAACTCCATCAGATGTGTCCCTGCTAGATTCCTTCTGTCAGAGGGTGGGTCTACTAGACCCATGGAGAATACTGCATGGTGAGGAAAGAGATTACACACATACCTCTCGAGCACATCACTCGCAGTCTCGCTTGGATTATATACTAACCTCCCCTGATAAATTCCAGAAAATAACAGGAGCGGTCATAGGCCCCGAGGAGATCTCGGACCACTCCATCATATGGGTGGATCTGGTGTTAGCACCACACTTACAGCAATCCCCTGGGTGGAGGTTCCCGGCATATCTGTACTCCTCAAAAGAATTTACAGAATACATGCACAAAAAATGGGATGCGTTCCACACACATAATCAGGCACATGCAGACGACCCCACACTGTTCTGGTCCACCGCCAAAGCAGTGTTAAGAGGAGAGGCTATAGCATATGTAAGTAGATGGAACAGGCAAATAACTCAGCGTATAGTGGAGCTGGAACGGAAGATTCGGGTGCTAAGAAGGCAGCATGGAAGGCACCCAACACAGCAAAATTATGAACTCCTCACATCCACGAGGGTAGCGTTGAACAGTTTACTTCAGGAACGCACGGCACGCTCCCTGTTGTTTAGAAAATACAGATTGTGTAAATTTGGGGATAAGGCGGGAGGGTTGCTAGTGAGGCTGGTGAAAGGCGCACGGAAGCCCCATTACATCGCAGCGATATGCAGGCAATCAGGGGGGATCACCAATAATCCAGACGAGATAGCACGTATATTTCAACAACATTTTGCCCACTTGTATAAAGGAGAGGACAATGAGGGAGATATTAAAGAAGCCATAACAGCATATTTGGATACAGTTAACATGGGGAAGATTCCCCTAGAACAACTAGGCCCCTTAAATAAACCGATTGAGGCAAAAGAGCTTCAAAAAGCAATAGGCACACTGAAGATGCACTCTGCACCGGGACCCAATGGCCTCTCCGGTGAATTTTATAAGATGTTGAAGCTGCAGATTTTGGGACCCCTAACCGAGTACCTCAATGAAGTCATAGAGGCAGGCCGATTCCCCTTGCATGCCAACACGGCCCTCATAAGCTTAATACCAAAAAAAGGGAGAGATCCACTGCAACCTAGTTCCTACAGACCAATCTCACTGATTAACGTGGAGGCCAAGCTTTTGTCTCGGATTTTGGCAGACAGGCTGGCCCCACTGTTGTCACAGTTGGTGAAGGAGGACCAGACCAGATTTGTCCGGGGACGTCAGTCAGTCCTCAATGTGCGCAAATTTATCCTGGCCATATTAGCAGACCCTGACACAAAATCACAAAGACTTGATGCAGAACGGGCATTTGACCGGGTGCTGTGGCCTTTCTGTTTGAAACACTACGGTGGATAGGTCTCACGGGATGGTTCTTGCAGGCTGTCACTATGCTATACACTGACCCCCGGGCCACGATATTAGTCAATGGGATAAGAACAGAAGGGTTTGAGATTAGGAAAGGGGCACGACAGGGTTGCCCACTGTCCCCGCTGTTATTCTTGTTGTCCCTGGAGCCTTTGCTGAACGAGATCAGAACACACGAGCAAATACATAGTAAATAGTAAATGATGGCAGAAAAAGACCTGCATGGTCAATACATGGTCCATCCAGTCTGCCCAACAAGATAAACTCATATGTGCTACTTTTTGTGTATACCCTACTTTGATTTGTACCTGTTCTCTTCAGGGCACAGACCGTATAAGTCTGCCCAGCACTATCCCCGCCTCCCGCCACCGGCTCTGCCACCCAATCTCGGCTAAGCTCCTTAGGATCCATTCCTTCTGAACAGGATTCCTTTATGTTTATCCCACGCGTGTTTGAATTCTGTTACCGTTTTCATTTCCACCACCTCCCGCGGGAGGGCATTCCAAGCATCCACTACTCTCTCCGTGAAAAAATACTTCCTGACATTTTTCTTGAATCTGCCCCCCTTCAATCTCATTTCATGTCCTCTCATTCTACCGCCTTCGCACCTCCGGAAAAGGTTCGTTTGCGGATTAATACTTTTCAAATATTTGAACGTCTGTATCATATCACCCCTGTTTCTCCTTTCTTCCAGAGTATACATGTTCAGGTCATCACGTCTCTCCTCATACGTCTTGTAACGCAAATCCCTTACCATTCTCGTAGCTTTTCTTTGCACCGCTTCAATTCTTTTTACATCCTTCGCAAGGTACGGCCTCCAAAACTGAGCACAATACTCTAGGTGGGGCCTCACCAACGACTTATACAGGGGCATCAACACCTCCTTTCTTCTGCTGGTCACACCTCTCTCTATACAGCCTAACAACCTTCTAGCTACGGCCACCGCCTTGTCACACTGTTTCACCGCCTTCAAATCCTCAGATACTATCACCCCAAGATCCCTCTCCCCGTCCGTACCTATCAGATTCTCCCCGCCTAACACATACATCTCCCGAGGATTTCTATTCCCTAAGTGCATCACTTTGCATTTCTTCGCATTGAATTTTAATTGCCAAACCTTAGACCATTCTTCTAGCTTCCTCAGATCCTTTTTCATGTTTTCCACTCCCTCCTGGGTGTCCACTCTGTTACAGATCTTAGTATCATCCACAAATAGGCAAACTTTACCTTCTAACCCTTTGGCAATGTCACTCACAAATATATTGAACAGAATCGGTCCCAGCACCGATCCCTGAGGCACACCACTACTCACCTTTCCCTCCTCCGAGCGAATTCCATTCACCACCACCCTCTGGCTTCTGTCCGTCAACCAGTTCCTAATCCAGTTCACCACTTCGGGTCCTATCTTCAGACTTCATAAACACGAGATAAAGGTGATGGCATATGCCGATGATCTGTTGCTGCTGCTGAGTAATCCTCAGACAGCTTTAGGGCACCTTCTGCATACGGTCCAAAGGTATGGAAGGCTTTCGGGCTTTAAATTAAACCTCGCCAAATCACTGGCGCTGCCTTTGGATCAGGGGCTGCGACATGATTGGAAGGATTCATTCCCACTGCAATGGGCAGCAGGTCAGATTCGGTATCTGGGTGTGGTCATTCCCTCTGATCTGGGGCTATTATATGATAAGAATGTAATCCCAGCTCTGACGGAAACAAGGCGTTTGTTACATCTTTGGGGCACATGTCCACTCTCTTTATCAGGTGGCATAGGACTAGTTAATGATGATAGTCCCCAAATGGCTCTATCTGTTCCAGATGCTGCCCTTATACTTAAGAAAGAGAGAGGAGCTGGCACTTAATGAATTGATACAGGTGTTTCTGTGGAGAGGACAAAAGCCTCGGCTCCCTCTGAACGTAATATACAAACCACGGTGGGATGGGTCTACTTAATATAAGATACTTGACATTAGCATGCTCGATGAGGCACATCAGAGATTGGCTAACAGGGCATCAGGAATTTTCGAACACACAATTGGAGCAGGCACTCTCTCCCACGGTGCTTCTGGGGTGGTGGTTGCATTTATCTGGCAAGGGAGTCATAACCAAGCTTGGAGACAATCCGTTAGTTCTGTCAGCAAGAGCAGCTTGGAAGTGGCTTTACAAAAAACATTGGTTTAAATGGACTGCAACCCCCTTTTTACCTCTGTTTCACAACCCGGATTTCCCGGAAGGATCATCCTCAGTGGTATTTGCCCATTGGCGGCAGAAAGGGATTCATTATCTATGCCAGCTGCTGACAGATGAAGGTAAAGTGCGGCCCTTCCAGGAGTTGTAAAGAGAATTTAATCTGCCAGGGACAGACCAATTTGCACATTTGCAGATCCAGCATTATATGGTAAAATTAGGATGGACTAACCTGAGTGAGGACGTGCAAGATACGTTGAACACGGCACTGACACTGGGGGCTCAGAGCACAGTACCTCTGAGGTTTCACCACAGATACCTTCAAGATTCCACAGAGGACATCGACTATCAAGACAGAGCGAAGAAATGGGCGACAGACTTGGAAGCGGAAGTATCGGACGAGATATTGCAGACCTTTTTGTCCTTTGTTTTACGCACCTTTGTATATACCCGATATTGGGAATTACAATACAAGTTCGCGCTGCGGCTCTACATTTCACCAGCCAGAGCGTCCAAGGCGGGGTTTGGAGGCACTGGAGCCTGCCCTCGCTGTGAGCAGACCTCAGCGGGACTTGGACACATGTTCTGGTCTTGCCCTCGGGTTGTGAGATTTTGGTCTCAAATCTTAGCTGAAACTAAACGGTATTGGGGCTGCAGTACTATACAGAGACAACCACTGCTACTTTTGGAAGATACGAGTGTGCAGGGTCTGCCCCTCCAGGTCTAAACTCCTTTCTTCATAGAGCAGTGTTGGTTGGAAAAAAGACCATCCTGCTGAACTAGAGAGAGAGCAGGGGCCCCTCTTTGGGGGCCTGGAGGACACACATGATCGAGCTTTTGAAATTGGAACGATGTGGAATTACAGATCTTTCCTCTGTGGAGGGCAGAAAGTTGGAAAAATCCTGGGCGAATTTTTGGGATACCTTACAACCAGCAGCAAGAAGTAGAATTCTAAATTGAGAGACTGTGTAGGAAGACGAGAAGACTTGAATACCTGAGCTTTGTATAGTAGGTTTATAGGGGTGGGAGAGGGGTGGAGAAAGGGTTTGAGAGTGGGGGGGAAGAGGGGGGTACGGGAAGGGGGGTGGGATAGAAATATGTTAGAAGCACATCCTTTGTTAGAAGAGTTATTAATGTGTTACCTCCTTAAAAGAACTGAGCAAAATTGTACACTGTTCATTTACCTGTTATCAATAAAAATGATTGAAACATAAGTTGATACACAACACAATAGAGTCTTGTTCTATTTTATACTGTGGCAGGTCTATGTCATGCCTGCTCACTATATCACAAAGTCTTCACACCCTTTGACTCAATAGTAACTGTTTATATGGGGCATGCAGGTCATGAACCATAAAATAACTTTACAACAATAACTGAGAATTATGAGCAAAGTTAGGCCTCTGTGAACAGGCTATGAACAGGTTAAGAGTCACTGAGAAGCTAAATAATAAGAATTACACAAAAATGTAAATCCCATGTCAGCTTGCCCTTCTGTTGGACAATGGGAGTGAGGGAAGAGAGAAGTGAGGGAAGAGAAGGAGAAATGCTGGACTATGGGGGAGAGGGCAGAAGGGTGGAGGGAGGAAGACCCTGGAAATGGTGGAACCATCTGGGAGAAGCCAGAAAGGGGAGGAAGGGGAGGCAAGGAAATTAATGAGAGGGAGGAAGACGCTGGGAATGGTGGAACCATCTGGGAGAAGGCAGAAAGGGGAGGAAGGGGTGGCATGGGATGGGTGAGGTGAGGGAAGAAATAAAGAAGAGATGCTGCACGGCATTGGGCCCCATTGGAAGAAAGTGCCAGTACAGCGAATGCCGGTATTTTTAAGATGCATCCACTGCTGGATGGGCCTTGGCCTGGGCCCACCCGTGGTTATGCCCCCTGTCTCTTACTACACCACTGGTGGTAAGTCACTCTTATCTGTATCCTTCTCCTCCACTGCCAACTCCAGACTCCATTTTTTTTATCTTGCTGCACCGTATGACTGGAATAGACTTCCTGAGTTGGTACATCATGCTCCATCTCTGGCCCTGTTCAAATCTAGGCTAAAAGCCCACCTTTTTGAGGCTGCTTTTATTGGTTCGCAAGCCTGGTCCTGGAGACACCCCATCCAGCCAGGTTTTCAAGATATCCATAATGAATATTCATAATGACAAACTGAATATATTTTGACTATTATGTAACTTTTAAATTTTTTTCACTGCATGCAAATCTCTCTTATGAATATTCATTTGGATATCCTGAAAACTTGACTGGATGGGATGCCTCTAGGACCAGGTTTAGGAACTACTGACTTAAACCCCTATTCATCTGTTCAGTACCTATGTTTGTTTTAATCATTCCCACAATAAATAAACCCCTAATCCCTTATTTGTCCTGTTTGTCTATCTTGACTAAATTGTAAGCTCTGTCGAGTAGGGACTGTATACAGTACTAAATGTATTAATATTTGGACTGTAGTTTTCAAGTGTTGTCACAGATTTTCTATTGGATCGAGGTTTGAGCTTTGACTTGGCCACTCAAGAACATTCAGGGGCCCTTTTACTAAGCCGCCACACTACCGCGTGGCTCTTGCGGCAATTTCATTTTTTACGCACATCCGATACACATGTCTAAAAAATATTTTTTTATTTTCGGGTGCATGTAACAGACGTACGCCATAGGTCATTACCGCCCGGTTACCGCACGAGTCTTTACCACCAGGTCAATGGCTGGTGGTAAGGTCTCAGACCCAAAATGGACACGTGGCAATTTTCATTTTGATGCATGTCCATTTTGGGGGGAAAAAAAGGCCTTTTTTTTACAAGCGCGCTAAAAAATGGATCAGCACATGCCCAAAACCCGTACCTACACTACTGTAAGTCATTTTTCAGCGCACTTTGTAAAAGGACCCCTCATTTTCTTCTTGTTGAGCCACTCCATTGTTACTTTTGCTTTTTACTTAGGATCAGTGTTCTGCTGAAAGATGAATCTTCTCCCCAGTTTCAGACCTATAGCAGATTGTAACAGGGTTTCCTTGTCTTGATGATGCAAAACATTCTCATAAAATAATGCTGCCATCGCCATTTTTTACTGTGGGAATGGTATTTTGCAATGTGAGAGAGTCTAAAGGATGCTGCCACTTCCCCTCAAGAACACTCCATCACAGTTGCAGAGCCACCTTAAACCCCCATAATCTCACCCAAGGGGGAAGTGGCACAGGAGGGGTGGAGTCAGGAAGGCATGGTCCAGAAAGTATAGGCCAGGCCAGAGCTAGGTTAAAGAAGCCCAGAGGGAAGCAGCGATGCATCCACCCTGAAGCTGAGAAATTGTGACCCCCTATGTGCAGGTAGGCCACATTCAACTTGGAACGAAGAATTTGTGTTTTCACCTGGTCGGCTTCAGGTCAGGGATTATGCTGCTAACTCTGGATCTAGGAACCAGGCCAGAGACTAGTAAGAATTGCTGCTGAGCTGAGATACATTCATGTATACCACCCAAGGACACTGTTACATTTACAGAATTAGCTTTGAATATTGCTTCCTCCTTACTTGCGAAGTGAAAAGGATTCCTTACAAGACACTTTGATAAATATTATTTGCTTTCACCAAAACTTGCTGAGTGAGTGTGACTTGTCTTCCCTGGCTGCATGGCCCACTTTCGCTCATGTTACCATAGCAAGGTGTTTGTTTCATACAGCACATATCGCTTACCACTGAGACCAGAAAGTGAAACTCATCAGGTCACAAAACTTTCTCCAACATGCCTGCAGTATCTCTGAAGTGTTTCTTGGCAAACACTATGAAGCTGTAGCTTCCTTCTTGCCTGTCAAGATTTTCCGATAGTCTCAGACAGAAAGCTCTGGAATTCTTTAAAAATAATCTTAGGCTCACAATGACCTAGCTCAGCAGTTTCTTTACCCCATTGCTACTAATTTTGGAGGGACATACTGACTGAGGCAATATTTTGGTGAAGTCAAACTATTTCCACTTTTCAGTTACTCCAAGGGATATCAAACAATTTGAAATTTCCTTATAGTCTTCTCCCAATCTCTACCTGCAGTACATCAAGATTACCAGTAGAGGTTAGTGAAGCCAGTTTGATCTCAGGCACCTGACAGTGCAGGAGCAACTGGGGATCACTCCTGCTCCCTGCTAGACGGGGGGGGGGGGGGGGGGGGGGGGGGGATTATATGTAAAAATGTCTGGGGGTGTCAGTGGGTGGGAGGTTATATGTAACTGTTGGAAGGGTATTGGGGGTGAGGGACTTCTAGCTAAAATATCAGAGCTATGTTAAGTGCCTCTGCTTCAGGCCCTTAATTTGGTCATCCGTTTCCTGCCCCCTTCCATGGCAAGCAGTTATCGTCTGTAATAATGCATGGTATGGGTCACGGTCATACAGAACAGTCACCATGTCCATGCGCTAATAGTTACCATGTGCTGAGTCACATAACTGCTTACTGAACTTTGGTATATAAGTGCCTTATTTAAGTGCATTTTGTGGATCTTCCACACCTAACTGAATGGGGAAAACACTACAAATATGAAATGTAAATGCTTACTTATAAAACGACTACTGAAATATGCAGAACTTACTTTCAAAGGTTATATTGGTTTGTTTTAGAAATGTGTACATAGGATTAATCTGTCTTGGCTATTTGCTTATATGACCTACTGCCAATAGGGGAAATTAATTAAACTCAGAGTACAATATTTCATCAAGATAATACTAAAGTACTCCAACTCAATTGTTAATATTTTCTTTAATGAAAAACAAATGCGCATTTATCATTCATACACAAAAATGGCTCCAGCTGAACTCTGCCTAACAAACCTTTCACACCACCAATCATCCACATACATCCAGTCTCAGAACTTTTCTTATAGTCATATTTTTTAAAATGACTAATTTACTAACTTGCTAGTTACTGCTGTATGAACTAACACTCTACAATGCATACATCACAGATAAAGTTACCCTGCTCCATGTAACAAACAGCCAACATAAAGTTTATCTACGTATAAATCCACCAGTAGAGTCAATGTTGCAAAGTTTATATCAGCAACAAAAGGCAGACAATCAACTTGTTTCCGATGGAGGAAGTTCAACTTGCAGTATACCTCTTCCCAGTTTTCGCATGTAATGCTGTGGAAGAGGTATATTGACGATGTAATAATGTTCTGGTATGGATCTAAAACTGATCTGCTAACATTCATTGAGAGTTTAAATGCGGCTGATCCTCATATTAAATTTACGTTTCGTATTGACACTGTTGCAATGGAGTTCCTGGATGTCAAAATTATTAAAACTGAACATCATGATTTTTTTTACTACCATTTACCGTAAGCCAACTGACCGGAACACCCTGTTGCATTATACTAGTTTTCATCATGTGGCATGCAGGCGGGGTGTTCCGGTTGGACAATTTTTGAGATTGAGGCGGGTATGTTCTACGACTGTATAGAATTCAATCTAAAGTTATGATTGAGCGTTTTCTCAAGAGCGGCTATCCACAGCAGGTAATAAAAAGGGCATTTAAGAGAGCGTTATATGTTCATAGATCGTGGTTATTTTTGCCTAAAGTTAAAAATACACAGAGACTGGTTACTCTTGTCCTTCCTCTTTCTCATAATGCTTCTCGGATCGGACAGATCATTCATGAATTTTGGCACGTGTTATCTGTACACAGGGAACTGGACCAGCGTCCCAAGATTGCTTACCCTCGTAAATCCAACTTAGGAGAATTATTAAAGTGTCCATCGATACCACAGGGCATAGGTAAACATGGCCCATGTGGCCATTGTGTTTATTGTAAATACTCCCTTGATGTTGGATGGTGATGATACCGGGTACGACAAAAAATTTTTATTTACGTCACAACACCTCATGTGATAGCAAAGAGCTTGTTTATTGTATAATATGTCCATGCTCTATGTATTATATTGGACATACTAAATGCAAATTAAAACAGAGGTTGCCTGAACATATTAGTAACCTTAGGCTTCGTAAGAGAGAGGCTCTATTAGTAGCCCATTGGCTTCAAACAAATCATACTATTGAAGATGTACATTGTGTAGTTTTGGTACAATTAATTTCTAGAGCTCAAGGGGATGTTACTGCACAGTTACTTGCTCTTGAGCAAAGATACATCTTCAATTGGAATACGGTGGCTCCTATGGGACTCAATCTTGAAGTCAAATGGATATAATATGTTTATATGCCACCTGGTGAGCGGGATTGTGAGGTATTTAAGCCCTCCACCGGATGTGATCAGTATAACAGGATTCGGTCTGAAGTCCGGGAAAGTCTTGCTGTGTTGGTTGTCCCAGAAGGTTAGCAGTCAGAATTGGTTTAAAATATTCAATGTGATAAATTTAGCATGTAGCACTGTATAAATAGTAGGCTATACGATGATGTTTTGATTATTTCAGGGACTGGATGTTGTTCCTCCTGATGAAGTAAACAACAAAACGCGGTCTCGCATAGAGGAACTAGAGGGATATGACATAATCGGAATGGTTATGTACAGTGGTTTCCATCGGAAGCTGTTTTCAAGCCTGGCACTGCATTCATCTGTGGAGTTTAGCAGCATACCCAATCTAAGCTATGTTCCGGTGATGATTGGATGAATTGCAGGATTTTGAACTGATTATTGTGGGCATTTTGGGACCATGTCCTACAATACTGCAAGTTGAACTTCCTCCATCGGAAACAAGTTGATTGCCTTTTGTTGCTGATATAAACTTTGCAAAATTGACTCTACTGGCGGATTTATATATAAACTTTATGTTGGCTGTTTGTTACATGGAGCAGGGTAACTTTATCTGTGATGTATGCATTGTAGAGTGTTAGTTAATACAGCAGTAACTAGCAAGTTAGTAAATTAGTCATTTTAAAAAATATGACTATAAGAAAAGTGCTGAGACTGGATGTATGTGGATGATTGGTGGTGTGAAAGGTTTGTTAGGCAGAGTTCCTTTGGAGCCATTTTTGTGTATGAATGATAAATGTGCATTTGTTTTTCATTAAAGAAAATATTAACAATTGAGTTGGAGTACTTTAGTATTATCTATTTGCTTATATGACCATAAATGTATTAACCAGCTATCTCACCAATTATTAAATTTTATTTGTTTATTGGTTACATTTGTATCCCACATTTTCCCACCTATTTGTAGGCTCAATGTTTTCTATTACAAAATACAAATATGTGCTGCTTCTTTGAAGAATGTATAAAGGAATCCTGCTCAAAAGGAAGGGATCCCCAGAAGCTTAGCCGGTGGTGGGAGGCAGGGCTGGTGGTTGGGAGGTGGGGATAGTGCTGGGCAGACTTATACGGTCTGTGCCAGAGCCGGTGGTGGGAGGCGGGGCGGGTGGTTGGGGGCGGGGATAGTGCTGGGCAGACTTATACGGTCTGTGCCCTGAAAAAGACAGGTACAAATCAAGGAAGGTATACACAAAAAATGGCACATGTGAGTTTATCTTGTTGGGCAGACTAGATGGACCGTGCATGTCGTTTTCTGCCGTCATCTACTATGTTAATATGTATAATTTTGGTTTCAAAGAAAATTACAGTCTCTAAAATCAAATTCTAAATCATAGGTTTATTTACAGACATATACTCTTACTACTTACCCAGTTTATAAAAAGAGCCTGTGTAAACTTCACTACTTCCAGTGTCACTAGCAGACTAATGGGAATGAGATTGTTGTATAAGATGATAAACGTCAGAAGATTGTATCCAAAATTGTTAGAGATTGCTTCTGTTGAAAGAAACATACAGTACCTCATTAACAGGATATGTTTTATCTATCATTAGCTATTATAACTAGGACTGACAATTTTCTACAATAATTATTTTATAAGGCATGGAGCCAAGAAGAGTTCCAACCTGCCAGCAAAACTGAGTTCTTTTGGCTGCAGGATGATACGACAGCACCTAGCCCAGTACTCTGCCAGCCATCCCTGGATAATATCAATGGAATACCTTTTCTAGCTATCTTTATCTGAACATCTTAAAAATAACCAAAGTTGTTTGGTTATCATTACGAAAGCTATTTGGTCTACCAGAGCTACCAAAATGAGAAAAAGCTCCTGTGCATCATTGCATAAAACAAATATCAATATTCAGTAGAAGAGGCATAATATAATTTGAAAGTGTTTAGTTTTCACAATTCCAAATTAGACATATACATATTTTTTCAGTGGTGCTATCAGTTTAGGCAGCATCGCTGAATATAAAGGTACTGGAGGAGGAACGTCCAAAGTAGGCATTTCACTTATACCTGCTTTTTGTGTGGCTCAGACACCCCTGGAATGCCCTAAACCCTGCCTCCATTTTTGGTCATTTAATCTGGACATATTCCTTCCTTCCACCATCTTTGTTTTGATTCAATCCAATCAAAAGCTTTTAGTATCAATGGCCCAACCTTAAGGAATGCCTTAAGGAGTCGATTTAGCACCGTTCACGGAAGAGAGTGTGTATGAACAACTAGAAAACCTAAAGGTGGACAAAGCCATGGGACCGGACGGGATCCACCCCAGGATATTGAGGGAGCTCAGAGAGGTTCTGGCTGGTCCTCTTAAAGATTTGTTTAATAAATCCTTGGAGATGGGAAAGGTTCTGTGTGACTGGAGAACGGCGGAGGTGATCCCTCTTCACAAAAGTGGTGATAGGGAAGAAGCTGGAAACTACAGGCCGGTAAGCCTCACTTCGGTTATTGGAAAAGTAATGGAAGCGATGCTAAAGGACAGGATAGTGAATTTCCTGGAAGCCAATAAGTTGCAAGATCCGAAACAACATGGTTTTACCAAAGGGAAATCATGTCAAACGAATCTCATTGAATTCTTTGACTGGGTGACAGGAGAATTGAATCAAGGACGTGCTATGGACGTAATCTACTTAGATTTCAGCAAAGCTTTTGACACGGTTCCCCACAGGAGGCTCTTGAATAAACTGGACAGGCTGAAGATAGGACCTGAAGTGGTGAACTGGATTAGGAACTGGTTGACGGACAGAAACCAGAGGGTGGTGGTGAATGGAATTCGCTCGGAGGAGGGGAAGGTGAGTAGTGGAGTGCCTCAGGGATCGGTGCTGGGACCAATTCTGTTCAATATATTTGTGAGTGAAATTGCCGAAGGGTTAGAAGGTAAAGTTTGCCTTTTTGCGGACGATACTAAGATTTGTAACAGAGTGGACACCGGGGAGGGAGTGGAAAACATGAAAAAGGATCTGCGGAAACTAGAAGAATGGTCTAATTTTGGCAATTAAAATTCAATGCGAAGAAATGCAAAGTGATGCACTTAGGGAGTAGAAATCCACGGGAGAAGTATGTGTTAGGCGGGGAGAGTCTGATAGTTACAGACGGGGAGAGGGATTTTGGGGTGATAGTATCTGAGGATCTGAAGGCGACGAAGCAGTGTGACAAGGCGGTGGTCGTAGCCAGAAGGTTGCTAGGCTGTATAGAGAGAGGTGTGACCAGCAGAAGAAAATAGGTGTTGATGCCCCTGTATAAGTCGTTGGTGAGGCCCCACCTGGAGTATTGTGTTCAGTTCTGGAGTCCGTACCTTGCTAAGGATGTAAAAAAAATGGAAACAGTGCAAAGAAAAGCTACGAGAATGGTATGGGATTTGCGTTACAAGACGTATGAGGAGAGACTTGCGGACCTGAACATGTATACCCTGGAGGAAAGGAGAAACAGGGGTGATATGATACAGACGTTCAAATATTTGAAAGGTATTAATCCGCAAATGACCTTTTCCGGAGATGGGAGGGCAGTAGAATGAGAGGACATGATATGAGAGTGAAGGGGGGCAGACTCAAGAAAAATGTCAGGCAGTATTTTTTCACGGAGAGAGTAGTGGATGCTTGGAATGCCCTCCCACGGGAGGTGGTGGAGATGAAAACGGTAACAGAATTCAAGCATGCATGGGATAAACATAAAGGAATCCTGTGCAGAAGGAATGGATCCTCAGAAGCTAAGCCGAGACTGGAAGGCGGGGCTGGTGTTTGGGTGGTAGGGCTAGTTCTGGGCAAGACTTCTACGGTCTGTGTCCTGAAAATGGGGCTAGTTCTGGGCAAGACGTCTACTGTCTGTGTCCTGAAAATAGCAGATACAAATCAAGGTAAGGTATATACAAGAAGTAGCACATATGAGTTTATCTTGTTGGGCAGACTAGATGGACCGTGCAGGTCTTTTTCTGCCGTCATCATCATCTACTATATCACTCTGACTAGAAAGATCTTATCAAAACTTTTGTGCTACTCTAAAATCTTTTTTATTTTGAGATGCATATGGTCCATAAGGTTTGCCCCCTCTTCTTCCCTCCATTGAGGAATTATCAATCATGAGGTATGGAATGCCTGTATTGCTGAGATTTAGATTACAAATGCTTACTTGATGAATCTTTTACTTTTTACTGCACTTTCCAATAATGTAGTTCCATCTTCATTCACGTTCCCTTCCTTTAATGTTATTCCTATACAATGTTTTTATCCTTTGTAAACCTCTCTGGAATATTTTTTTCTCTAAAGCGGTATATCAAGTTTTAATAAACCTAAAACAAACCTGAAAACTGATCTCCCTACTTAATTATTACTTAGCAATAAAGAAAGACACCTACAGTTTGGTCAGTGAGAGTCAATATTCTCAAAATCGGTATCTTGACAGGTTTATATACTTTCCAGCATGTACTGTGCTCTATATATGATATTAATATAGCCATATATAGGTTTTTATGGCAGAATAAAGTATCTTGTATCAGTCTGAGCAACTTATGAGCCCCCAATGTCAAGGAGGAGTCGCCTTACCAAACATATCTCTGTACTATTATGCAGCTAAGCTTGTAGCACTAAGAGACTGACATAATACATCAGTTGCTTCAGTATGGACCACTACTGAAAAATCCTTTCTGGAGGCTAAAAAATGTGCCTTTCTCATTTCCTATAGCTCTGCATCTCGCCTTGTTGGGTACAGTTGCTAAAGGAACACATTGAGGATAACTTTGTTTAGGGCAGGGGATTCTCAACCCAATCCTTGGGACACACCTACCAAGTCAGGTTTATAGAATACCAACATGAAATAGATCTGCCTAGAATGGAGGTAGCGCATGCAGATGTATCTCATGCATATTTGTGGACGTCCTGAAAACCTGAGTGGCTAGATGTGTCCCAAGGACTGGTTTGAGAACCCCTGGTATAGGTTGTCCAGCTCAAAAAACAGACCATGTGTGCAAAACTGAATATAAGAACATCAGAAACTATTATACTGGGTCAAGTCCAGCATCCTGTTTCCAACAAATAGCCATTGTAGGTCACAAGTACCTCGCAGGACCCAAAAAAACAGAATATTCCATTCTGTTTATTCCAGGTATAAGCAGTGGATTTCCCCAAATCCCCATAATAATAGCCTATGGCCTTTTCCTCCAAACTTTTATAAACTTAGCTTCACCAGCACCAACAAATGCCAGAGAGATAAGCAAATTGCCTCCTCAAGCTCACCCCAGGGCCGCCGAGAGACTGAACCGGTCCCGAGGCAGAGCCAACATCACCCCCCCCCCCCCCCATCTGGATCGCTGCCGCCCCCCCCCCCCCCCCCCACAATCCAATTACCTTTGCTGGCTGGAATCCCGAGGCCCAGCCAGAACAAAACGTGTTCCTCCAGAACTGCTCTTCCACCGATTGCCTGCACCTGTGGCTGCTTTTCCTCTCAGGCGCACACAAAAGCAGCCACTCAGCTGGGCACAACAGCAGTGCTAGAGGTGCTCTTCTGAGTCCTCCCCAGCCTCCAAGGGGGGCCCGGCCGCAGCACCAGAGTTTTCTCTCTCCTGCTCCTGTTGGGACACGATCATTCGAGTCCCGTCAGGAGCAGGAGAGAGAGAGAGAGAGAGAGACCCCGGTGCCGGGCACCCCTTGGAAGCCTGGGCCTGAGGAATTTTGTCCCCTCCTCTCGGTGGATATGGCTCTCCTTTCAAGCCCATGCCCAAAGTGAAGTTAGCTGAAAGGAGGTGTAAATGCCAATGAGAAAATTTCTTGGATGTGTATTGCCATTCTAAAATAATATCCTTAGGAGAATTCTGCATTACTTCACAATGCAGAATTTGCACAGAATTCTGCACTTCTGATGTTGAATTCTTTGAAGGCAGCAGCAGTGGCTGGATAGTTTAGTGGCTTGGCCTCCCTCCCTCCAGCAATCAAGCAAACGAGGCACATGGGGCTGCACACTGAGCCATGAGCTCCTCCTCTTCTGTCTTGGCCCTTACTTTACCTTGGAACCACACTGTTCAAAGGAACACGGGCTTACAAGTGCAAAGGAGGAGGACGTGACCAGATATGCAGCTGTACACTACTTCTTCTTGCTACACGATCAGCTGTGAAAGAGTGAGTGGTATAGCAGCAGGTTTCCCTAAGAACACTCCTTTAGTGGTGTTGAAGTTAAACCACCTTACAGCAGGTGGTGTTAACCTGCTCAGTCAAAGGGGTGGGGCACAGACAAGAGGTGGTTAAATGCCCTGGGGCAGAACCACTCAGAGAGGCCCCAAGGGAAGAGGTCTCCAGGAGAGAGACCCTGAGTGCAGTTGTCTCCTGGAGTGAGGCTCCAAGTGAAGGAATCCTCCCAAAGTGTTGGCTGGGCTGCAGTACCTGTGGGGGAGTCGCAGGAATGCTATAATTTTAAACTGAAAGTTTCCCTAGAAATAGGCATTTTTCCCATAATTTTAAACTGAAACCTTTTCTACAGGTAGAAACTTAACAGCCAAAAACTCTTGTTCTAAAACGCAGTTATTTTCTGTTCATTGGTTGCTGGAGAGGTAGCACGTCCAGTAACCTCAATTATAGGTGTTAATTAAGGTGTGGGGAAGTAGAATATTTGCATAGGTTGCTGAGTTAGCTTGAAAGAGCCTGTTTAAAAAAGGCTCCTTAGATTCAAAACTATATAAAGAGAAAAGGTCCCACTGAACTTTCTTTCTGAGAAGTTCTGAGACAAGAGGACATTTCTCTGATAAGTGAACAATATTTTGTTTTGTGCTTTGGGAACTTAAAGATTGGGGTTTAAAGGAGGAATTGTAGGTTAGTGATAGGCAGAATAAAAATATTTTATCAACTAATCTCCATAGTCTTTTCCCCTTAGTTTTAAAACTTAAACTTTCTACCATAGTATTAACAGATATTTATTTATTATTTATTTATTGCATTTGTATCCCACATTTTCCCACCTCTTTGCAGGCTCAATGTGGCTTACAATACATCATGAATAGTGGAAATATACTAGAAAATAGACATTTAGTATTACAGAAGAATCTTGGGCAACATGATAATGATGAAATATGATAGTAGTATAACAGCAGATATTGTAAGACAGTTCTGAATATATGTGGAGGAGTTGTGTATGTTCACATTGGTTGATCTTTGTGGTATGCCTTGTTAAAGAGATGGGTCTTCAGCAGTTTGCGGAAGTTCATTAGTTCGGCAATCATTTTTAAGTTGCGCTGTAATGCGTTCCATAACTGTGTGCTCAAGTAAGTAAAGTTTGACGCGTGCATTAGTTTGTATTTTAGACCTTTGCAGTTAGGGAAGTGCACATCAAGGAATGTGTGGGATGATCTTTTGGCATTCCTGGGTGATAGGTCTATCAGGTCTGACATGTAGGCTGGTGCATCTCCGGGAATGATTTTGTGGACTAGGGAGCATATTTTGAACGTGATGCGTTCTTTAAGTGGTTAATGTAGTTTTTCTCACAGAGGCTTAGCACTTTCATATTTTGTTTTGCCGAATATGAGTCTAGCTGCAGTGTTCTGGACTGTTTGAAGTTTCTTGATTATTTGCTCTTTACAGCTGGCGCAGAGCACATTGCAGTAGTCTAGGTGACTGAGCACCATTGATTGTACCAGATTACGGAAAACAGTCCTTGGGAAGAAAGGTCTTACTCTTTTTAATTTCCACATTGAGTGGAACATCTTCTTGGTTGTGTTTTTCGCGTGGCTCTTGTGATAAAGTCACATCCAGGATAGTTGGGTTAAGGCAGCTTCAGTCTGAACTACAAGTCCCAGAAGGCATTGCAGGCAAGGAGCCAGGGGGTGAGATGGAAAACCCGGACTGGACTCCTAGCTGCAATAAGGGAGAACATGGGTGTAAGCTAACAGGAGGTGTAGATTGGCAGTCACTAGGGGGAAAGGGAGCTAGGAAGCCCTGTGGGCAGGAGCTCCTCATTAGGAACTCAGCTGGTATGGGTGTGTAGAGAAGCTAATGAATGGAGAATGATTGGTTGTGAAGGCAGAAGCCAGGGATTGATTAGGCAGGTGGGAAGGAGTCCCAGGAGAGCAGCAGTGGAGAGCAGCAGGAGAGAGAAGCAGTTGCAGGCTGAAACCCCTTGGGCAGGGAGGTCCCTAAAGTATTTGCAGGCTGAAAACCCTTGGGCAGGGAGGTCCCTAAAGTACTGAAGCAGGCTGAAATTCCTTGGGTGAGTGGAAGTCCCAAAAGTATTGAATTCACTGTGAAGCTGATGCAGGGGAAAACCCTTGGGTAGAAGGAGTCCCTAAAATATTGAACTCTCCTGAAGGTAAAGAGGATAGAAGGTAGAAACTGCTGCTGGGGTGCTGGAACTGTGATGATAAACTGAAAGAACTGTTTGTCTTGGGAACCGAATTACTGTTTATTGTGCACTGGATAAAGAGCCTGTAAGCCTGTATTGAATCCTGGTATGTGCTATGCTGCTGTTGGAACTGTGTACTAGAAACCTGCATGGAATAAAGTCCTTGAGTTTGAAGTTACTGGTGAATATCTGTTTCTTCATTGTACCGGGAGCCTGTGGTTAGAGGAGATTGTTCTATCCCTGGCTGCCTGGTTACACTCTCGAGTGTTAGGTGTCGATCGATGGTAACTCCAAGAATTTTTAGGGTGTCTGAAATTGGAAGGTTCAGATTTGGTGTGTTGATGGCAGTGAATTTGTTCTTGTTATGTTGAAAGGAGAGTATTAGGCATTGGGGTTTTTCTGCATTAAGTTTCAGCCGAAATGCATCCGCCCATGAATGCATGATCTGGAGACTTTGGTTGATGTCATTGGAAATTTCCTTTAGATCTTGTTTAAATGGGATGTAGATCGTTACGTCGTCTGCGTATATGTATGGGTTGAGGTTTTGGTTTGATAATAGTTTGGCTAAGGGTAGCATCATTAGGTTGAATAGAGTCGGTGAGAGGGGGGATCCCTGTGGGACTCCGCATTCAGGTATCCATGTAGTTGAAGTAATCAAGTTAGATGTCACTTGGTATGATCGTGTGGTTAGGAATCCCTTGAACCAATTGAGAATGTTACCTCCAATTCCGAAGTACTCAAGGATATGAAGTAGTATTCCGTGGTCAACCATGTCGAAAGCGCTTGACATGTCAAATTGTAGAAGTAGTATGTTCTTTCCAGTTGCAATCATTTGTTTGAATTTGGTCATGAGAGTAACTAGTACTGTTTCAGTACTGTGGTTAGACCAAAATCCTGACTGGGAGTCGTGGAGTATTGAGTATTTAAGTAGTTTGTGGAGTAGTGGAGTAGTTTAAGTAGTTTGTGAGTTGTTTGGTCACTAACCCTTCTGTTAGTTTGGTTATTAAGGGAATGGATGCTACTGGCCTGTAGTTGGTTAGTTCACTGGCAATTTTCTTTGCGTCTTAAGGTATGGGGATGAGAAGAATGTTTCCTTTCTCCTTCGGGAAGAGTCCATTTTATAACATGTAATTCAAGTGTTTCGTAATGTCTGTTATAAATTGTTGAGGAGCAGATGTCATAAGCTTGTTTGGGCATATGTCTAGTTTGCAATGAGATTTGGCATATTTTTTGAGCGTTTGGGAGATGATATCCTCTGACAGTGTCTCGAAGTTGGTCCAGGTTCTGTCTGGGTCTAGACAGTCAAGGAGTTCATCATATTCGATGGTACTGACAGGTATCTTACGTCGCAGTTGTACGATTTTCTCGTTGAAGTATCTCACGAGATTGTCTGCTCCCAGTGCGTCTTTGCTGTTGGTTGTGACTGGTGTAGTATCTAGTAGTTTATTCACGAGTTGGAAAGGTTTATGTGTGTCCTTGTAGTTTGGTCCAATTACAGTTTTGTAATATAATCTTTTAGTCTGTCTTATGGTATATTTGTATTTTCTTTGGAGTTGTTTCCAGGCGTTAAGTGTGGGGTTGTCTTTCTTTTTATTCCATGCGCGTTCTAACCTTCTAACTTGTGTTTTGAGTTTTTTCAGCTCTTCATTGAACCATGGTATTGAATTCTTTGTATGTGAGGTTCTAGTTTGGATTGGAGCAATGTTGTCTAATATGGATATGCATCTGTTGTCCCATTCTAAGAGGAATTGGATTGTATCTGCTTTTATTGTTCATTCGTTATAGTAGATCTGTTGCCAGAATATTACCGGGTCTATTTTTCCTCTCGTGGTATAGGTTTTTCATTCTTGTTTATTCGGTGAGTCTTTCGTTCGCCATTGGAGGGAGATGTTTGCTTTATAGTGGATCTAGTTTAGTCTTCCCACCCACCCCTAGGACTCACTCTTCATTTATAGTCAGTTATTGTAATTAGGATAACAAGCAAGGAGTGCTCAGAGTTTTAAATACATTTCATTACTATCTAAGAAGCAAACACTAAATAAATCACACAATATGCCATATAAACTAAAAGACATTTTTATATTAGGCTAATATCCTTAATACTTTAGCAAGTATCAAATTATTGAAAAACTCAAAAATACTAAGATGGGGTCAGCAGTCCAACAGCGAGAGGGGTGCTATCCAGTCTTTTGCATTGAGTGTCACATGTATGATTATCTCCTAGTTGGTGAGCGGTTATATGTTTGTGCCCGATGCAAAGAGCTCCTAGCTCTCAAAGAACGTGTCCATTCTCTTGAGGCTAGAGTAGCAGACTTGGTGGAGCTGAGGGAGACAGAGAGGTACATAGAAGAGACCTATAGGGATGTTGTAGAGAAGTCCCACCTCCAGTCTGGTAGCCCCTGTGCTACCTTGGAGGAGGGAGGTCTGCTAGAAGGAGAGCATCCCCCTGGTGAAGTAGGAAGTACTCCTGTAGCCAGGACCTGCCCACCAGGGGATGTACTATCCTCTCGCACCGAGGATATGTCTCCAAGTGCTGCCCAGGAGGGACGGGTTAGGACAGCTGTTCTAGTTGGTAATTCAATCATTAGGCATATAGATAGCTGAGTGGCTGGTGGACGTGAGGATCGCCTAATGACTTACCTGCCTGGTGCGAAGGTGGCGGACCTCACCCGTCACCTAGATAGGATTTTAGGTAGTGCTGGGGAGGAGCCGGCCGTCTTGGTACATGTGGGTACCAATGACATAGGAAAATGTGGGAGAGAGGTTCTGGAAGCCAAATTTAAGCTCTTAGGTAGAAAGCTCAAATCCAGAACCTCTAGGGTAGCATTTTCTGAAGTGCTACCCGTGCCACGAACAGGGCCCAAGAGACAGGCAGAGCTCCGGAGTCTCAATGCATGGCTGAGATGAAGGTGCAGGGAGGAGGTTTTTAGATTTGTTAGGAACTGGGCAACATTCTGGGGAAAGGGGAGCCTATTCCGAAAGGATGGGCTCCACCTTAACCAAGGTGGGACCAGGCTGCTGGAATCGGCATTTAAAAAGGAGATAAAACAGCTTTTAATCTAGAAACTAAGGCTGACAGTCACTCAAAAGTGCATGGTTCGAGATAAGGTATCTTTCAAAGATATCACCAAAACAGGAAAGATAAGGTATCCCGATAGTGAGGTTGCAAAAGAGACCATAGTAGATTAGGTGTCAAACAAAAATAAAAATCAGACAAAAGATTGCAAATTAATACTGTCAAGTACAGAGCATGATGTAAACAGGAACAACAAACAGTTTGAAATATCTATATGCGAAAGGCAGGAGCCTAAGAAATAAGATGGGAGAGTTAGAATATAATGCACTAAATGAAAAATTAGATATAAAAGGCATCTCTGAGACCTGGTGGAAGGAGGATAACCAGTGAGACACTGTCATACCGGGGTACAAATTATATCATAGTGATAGGGTGGATCGAATTGGTGGAGGGGTAGCTTTGTATATTAAGGAGAGCCTTGAATCAAATAGATTGAAAATTCTGCAGGAAACAAAATACATCTTGGAATCACTATGGATTGAAATTCCATGTGTAAAGGGGAAAAGGATAGTGATAGGAATATACTACCGTCCACCTGGCCAGGATGAACAGACAAAACTGGGTAACACAATAATAATGGATGATTTCAATTACCCCGATATTAACTGGGTAAATGTAATATCGGGGCATGCTAGGGAGATAAGATTCCTTGATGAAATCAAGGACTGCTTGAAATCAAGGCAGCTGGTACAGGAGCCGACGAAAGAAGGAAAAATTCCAGACCTAGTCCTTAGTGGAGTGCATGATCTGATGCGGGAGGTAATGGTGCTAGGGCCACTTGATAACAGTGATCATAATATGATCGGATTTGATATTAGCTTTGAAGTAAGTATACATAGGAAATCAAATACGTTAGCGTTTAACTTTAAAAAAGGATACTATGATAAAATGAGAAGAACGGTGAAAAAAAACTTAGAAGAGCGACTGCGAGGGTCAAAAATTTACATCAGGCGTGGATGCTGTTCAAAAACACAATCCTGGAAGCCCAGGCCAAATATATTTTGCGTATTAAAAAAGGGGGATGGAAGATCAAATGACAGCCGGCATGGTTAAAAAGTGAGGTCAAGGAAGCTATTAGAGCTAAAAGAAAATCCTTCAGAAAATGGAAGAAGGAACTGACTGAAAATAATAAGTAACAGCATAAGGAATGTCAAGTCAAATGCAAAGCGCTGATAATGAAGGCTGAGAGGGACTTTGAAAAACAGATTGCGTTGGAGGCAAAAACAAATGGTAAAATTTTTTTTAGGTATATTAAAAGCAGGAAGCCAGCAACAAAATTGGTTGGACTGCTAGATGACCGAGGGGTAAAAGGGGCGATCAGGGAAGACAAAGACAAAGCCAAAGCGGAGAGATTAAATGAATTCTTTGCTTTGGGCTTCACCGAAGAAAATTTGGGAGAGATACCGGTGC
Organism: Microcaecilia unicolor; assembly: GCF_901765095.1. Taxonomy (NCBI): domain Eukaryota; kingdom Metazoa; phylum Chordata; class Amphibia; order Gymnophiona; family Siphonopidae; genus Microcaecilia; species Microcaecilia unicolor. Next base: position 70,253,397 of record NC_044034.1, read on the forward strand.
CAGAATGGTATTCGAAGCTGACGAGTCGAAGAAACTGAATGAATTCTCTATAAACCTGGAGGATGTAATGGGGCAGTTCTACAAATTGAAGAGTAGCAAATCTCCTGGACTGGATGGTATTCATCCCAGAGTATTGACAGAAGTGAAAAATGAACTTGCGGAGCTATTGTTAGTAACATGTAATTTATCCTTAAAATCAAGCGTGGTACCGGAAGATTAGAGGGTGGCCAATGTAACGCCGATTTTTAAAAAAGGTTCCAGAGAAGATCCGGGAAATTATAGACTGGTGAGTCTGACGTTGGTGCCGGGCAAAATGGTAGAGACTATAATAAATAACAAAATTACACATTCAAAAGCATGGCTTAATGAGACAAAGCCAACATGGATTTAGTGAAGGGAAATCTTGCCTCACCAAACTATTACATTTCTTTGAGGGGGTGAACAAACATGTGGATAAAGGTGAGCCGGTTGATGTGGAGGGGCATAATCGAACGGGGCGCCCAAGTTTTCCTGAGGGCGTCCTCGCAGGACGTCCCAGCGAAGGGGTGGGGAAACCCATATTATCGAAACATTTACCACCACAAGTGTAACAGGTGGGGGGGGGGGGGGATGGGCCTGGGTCTGCCTGCCTGAAGTGCACTGCACCCACTAAAACTGCTCCAGGGACCTGCATACTGATGTCATGGAGCTGGGTATGATATCTGAGACTGGCAAAAAATATTTTTAAAAAATCTTTTGAGGGTGGGAGGGGGTTAGTGACCACGGGGGGAGTAAGGGGAGGTCATCCCCAATTACCTCCGGTGGTCATCTGGTCAGTTCGGGCACATTTTTGTGGCTTGGTCGCAAGACAAACAGACCAAATAAACTCATCCAATTGTTCATCAGGGACACCCTTTCCATTATGGGTCGAGGACGCCAGTGTGTTAGGCACGCCGCACACCCAAGTCCCGCCTTCGCTATGCCCCCTGGGAACTTTGGTCGTCCCCGCGATGGAAAGCAGTTGGGGACGCCCATAATTGGCTTTCGATTATGCTGATTTGTGCGACCCTGTGAGGACGCCCATCTTGCGATTTGTGTTGAAAGATGGGCGTCCTTCTCTTTCGAAAATAAGCTTGTTAAAGTCTCTTTTACAAAGGCGTGCTAGCGTTTTTAGCGCACACTAAATGCTAGAGACACCATATATTCCTATGTGCATCTCTAGCATTTAGCATGCGCTAAAAATGCTAGCGTGCCTTTGTAAAAGACCCCCTTAGTTAAGACCTGGAAGGGCCCATCAAAAACTTTACAATTGCTTGGGGTGGGGGTGGGGGGGGCAAATGGTACATTCAGATTCAGAAATTAACAATATTTTTAGACAATTCTACAAGACTCTCTAAGCTACGCCTCATGGCTTTCCTTAATGTCCCAATGCTATTGAAGGACTCACTTTAGCAATACAGCAAAGTGCACTCAGAAAGGCAATGGGTCCTAAAGGACTCCACACAGAATTCTATAAAATACTTCATTGAGATACCGGGTCTTATCTGGTAACATGTGCCGGGTCAGTTTGTATCTCGTCTGGGAAAAGGGCTTTTTTCCAATGAGCCGGGAAAAGGGCCTGCAGTAAAATTGAAACTAGTGCATGCCTACTTACAGCCTGAGCCTTTAATACCACCCACTGATCTAGTAGTAAGGGGCGCCAACTGCCTATTAACGCCAGAAACACCGCGCACGGTAGGAAATAAAAAATAATTTGTCCCAGCAGTATGGCCACCTACAAAATCTGAAATTACCACCAGGGGGCACGCTAGCCTGGCAGTAGTCTCGTTTTGGTGCTCACTGCACATGCATAGAGCCTACTGTGCCTTGGTAAAACAGTCCCTTAAGTTGTTTACAAAATTACTACTACTACTACTACTTAACATTTCTAGAGCGCTACTAGGGTTACGCAGCGCTGTACAATTTAACAAAGAGAGACAGTCCCTGCTCAAAGAGCTTACAATCTAATAGACAAGTGAACGGTCGGTCCGATAGGGGCAGTCAAATTGAAGAGGTGGGCTTTAAGCAAAGACGGGCAGGGAGGGGGCTTGGCGTAAGGGTTCAGGAAGGTTGTTCCAAGCATAGGGTGAGGCGAGGCAGAACATGATGACATATAAAATATATACATCCATTATGAAAAATAATAATATATGAACTAAAAATCTTTTACACATATTGAAGAAACCAAACATTTTGATCAGCTTTGAAAAGTCACATTTCTTATTGAAACTAATACAGAATATCAAATATACTATAACAGCTCAGATAAAGTAAATAAATTCTTACCATTTGTTCCTAAGTACCAGTTAACTTGACCATGTGTTCTGTTCCATAAGAAAGCACCAACAGAACTGACAAGGGCCATGACCAGAAGCATACCAAATAAAACCAATATTTGCACATTCGTTACTTTTTCAACATTTGACCTCTTCAAGGGCGCTTTGGTTGAATTCTGTAGCATAGACATAATATAGGCTGTTAAAGCAAAATGTAGACAAAACAACATAAGATCAAAACATATTTAAATGTTAATATTATTAATGTTATTTTTTTGGGTGTGGCATTCTCCTGTGTTTGGGCTGAGAATTTCTCTATTTTTACCCATTTCATCTCTCCTATCTAGCAGTAGCAACAATTCTACAGCCCCTCCCTCAGAAGCTGGTGTGCATGCACCTTGTCTACTCTCCACTTCCCACAGGGACTATGGCAATTGAACAAATATTATTTCCAGCCTCGTCCAGCCAGAGCCGCATATGCCAGACTCAGGAATCAAATCCACATTTTCCCCATGGCAGAACTGCTAGTGTCCAATCAAATTCAAATGAGGAGAAAAGGACCTCAGAATAAAACACCTCAAACTTGAATAGTATAGTGTGCAAATTTAGAGATGCTGGTCCAAAACACTCCTCAAAATAGTTAAATTTAATGTGATATTTCAATGTATATTTCAATATAAAAGGAAAAGTCCAAAAGTGCTTTTTATATCTCATACAAGTTGACATCAATAAACTTATGTCAATTGTATCCAAGCAAACAAAGTTCTTCAACCGCAGCCCAACAGAGGCTTTCGTTTCATGGTTAAAACATTTTTTATAAACATTGTTCTAGGGGCAATTTCATACTGCGTTCCTCCCATGGTAAAAGACTCATCAACTAAACATGGTGGCAAGACTTTCATAGACACTTCAAAAGAGAAGGGTGCCCATCTTTCGACACAAATCGGGAGATGGGCATCCTTCTCCCAGGGTTGCCCAAATCGGCATAATCAAAAGCTGATTTTGGGCGTCCTCAACTGCTTTCCGTCGCGGGGACGACCAAAGTTCACGGGGGCATATCGGAAGCATAATGAAGGCGGGACTGGGGCGTGCCTAACACATGGGCGTCCTCGACTGATAATGGAAAAAAGAAGGGCGTCCCTGACGAGCACTTGGGCGACTTTACTTGGTCCATTTTTTCTTACGACCAAGCCTCAAAAAGGTGCCCGAACTGACCAGTTGACTCCCAGTGGTCACTAACCCCCTCCCACTCTAAAAAAAAAAAAAAACTTTAAAATATTTTTTGCCAGCCTCTAATGTCATACCCAGCTCCCTGACAGCAGTATGCAGGTCCCTGGAGCAATTTTAGTGGGTGCAGGGCACTTCAGGCAGGCAGACCCAGGCCCATCCCCCACTACCTGTTACACTTGTGGTGGTAAATGTGAGCCCTTCAAAACCCACCACAAACCCACTGTACCCACATGTATGTGCCCCCCTTCACCCCTTAGGGCTATGGTAGTGTTGTACAGTTGTGGGGAGGGTGTTTTGGGGGGCTCAGCACACAAGGTAAGGGAGCTATGCACCTGGGAGCAATTTCTGAAGTCCACTGCAGTGCCCCCTAGGGTGCCTGGTTGGTGTCCTGGCATGTGAGGGGGACCAGTGCACTACGAATGCTGGCTCCTCCCATGACCAAAGGGCTTGGATTTGGTCGTTTCTGAGATGGGTGTCCTCGGTTTCCATTATCGCCGAAAACCGGGAACGATAATCTGTAAGGTTGACCATCTCTAAGGTCGATCTAAGTGTTGAGATTTGGGCGTCCCCAACCGTATTATCGAAATGAAAGATGGCCGCCCATCTTGTTTCGATAATATGGGTTTCCCCGCCCCTTCGCCGGGATGTTCTGCGAGGACGTCCTCAGGAAAACTTGGGCACCCTGTTCGATTATGCCCCTCCACGTGCGGGGATTGCCCTGGGAACATCTTTGTGAGGATGTACAAGAAACCCTTAATGAGGCATTGACTTTAGGATCTCAGAATGTCCCTCTTGCTTACCATCATAAGTACCTTCAGTACTCCTCAGAGGACCTCAATTACACAAGCTTGGTTCAGCAGTGATCGGTGGACTTGTGGACAGAGATTACCAAGTAGCAGGTTAAAAATAGCCTGCTGACTATTCAATAACAAATGTCAAGCACGCAGTTGTGGGAATTACAATATAAGCCCAGAAGGAGTAAGCAGTATAGTTAAATGGTTTTAAATATCGGGCGGATTGAGCACAACATCATCTAGCAAATAGCCATTTTCAAAAAAAAAAGACAGACTTTTTCAGATTCAAAAATGGCCTTGTTCGCTACTGAATTTTTGGATGTTTTCCACCAAACTTCCAAAGTCGGATTTAGACATTATTGAAAATGCCCCTCCATTTTAGTTAAGTGAGAGCAAATGGGTCTGCAAATACCTTTGCAGCTGTAAATCTTTTGCTTTTCTACAATCAGAATTTCTTTTTAACAACTCTGATTTTGGTACATACCTCGCAAAAAAACTCCAGATCACCCAAAACACAGCTGCCAGGCTGATATTTGGTAAATCACGCTTCGAAAGTGCCAAACCCCTCCGAGAAAAGCTGCACTGGCTCCCAATCAAAGAATGTATCATCTTCAAAATCTGCACCTTTGTGCACAAAATTATCTATGGCGTAGTCCCAGGATACATGACAGACCCTATAGATCTACCAACCAGAAACAGAATTGGATCATTTTATTTTATTTTTTTATTACATTTGTACCCTGCGCTTTCCCACTCATGGCAGGCTCAATGCGGCTTACATGGGGCAATGAAGGGTTAAGTGACTTGCCCAGAGTCACAAGGAGCTGCCTGTGCCTGAAGTGGGAATCGAACGCAGTTCCTCAGGACCAAAGTCCACCACCCTAACCACTAGGCCACTCCTCCATCCATCATACCTAAACTTACATTACCCAAACTGCAAAGGACTTAAATACAAAATAACTTGCGCATCCAGCTTCTCCTACGTAAGTGCACAACTATGGAATGGATTCCCAAAAGCTATAAAAGCAATCCATGGCCATCTAAACTTCAGAAAATCACTAAAAACCAACCCCTTCAAAAAGGCTTACCCCACCGATCCAACATAAATCCCCACACCCAGCAACACAGCACAACCAATGATCGTACTGGACAATAGACAATTTTCATTCCCTTCGACCTTCACGGTGCCTGGCACACACCTACCTCATTCAACCACAATACAACCTTGTATTTGTTATCAACTGAATGGTGAATGCCTTTACGGTACTATGTAAGCCACATTGAGCCTGCAAATAGGTGGGAAAATGTGGGGTACAAATGTAACAAATAAAAATAAATAAATAAATATGGCACTGTCTCCTTACAGGGCCTTTTAAAATGGTAAGTCAATGCAAATTACATACATTAGAGGAGCTATGGATTCACCCTATGATGTCCAAAGGAGTTGATATCTACCCTATATAAAATCATTAAGAACTATAGTTTTACTTAGCTTAACTCTATGTATTCCTACGAAAAGGAATTAGGAACTGAATTATCTGATAAACAATGGACGGAAGCTGTGCTGGATGTGAATATTTTTTATATTTCAGCTTGGCTGAAATGCTACTTCGTTGGTTTAACATCTCAGTTTTTTGTTCAGGATATCTCTCAAAGCTGATCCTTTATGTTGGAGAAACTGTGGCAAACACTGGTACTTTAGTCTATTTATGGTGGGATTGTCCGACTGTTTCTCTGTTTTGAATCAGATTCAGGACACTATTCATCAGATAACTGGCATTTCCATGCAGCTCATGGCATTACTTTGCTTTTTGAATGATACTGACGTACATCTAGATTGGACACTTCAGAAAGTTCTGAACTTCTATTATCTATGCTGCAAGACCTGTAACAGTCTCTAACTGGAAAACTAGTCACCCTCTTTCAGCTACCACATAGCACCAAATACTATGCTATTCAGTAGTTATGGAAAAGTTAACAGCCCTTAAAGCAAATAGATCCGACTCTTTTGTGAAAGTTTGGGATACGTTCCAGAATTATTTGAAATAGCTTATGTACTGGAGAGAAGTAGGGGGAATAGGGGAGTTAACAAGAAAAGTGGATGTTTGTTGTTTCACTGATTGTAATAAGTGATATTATTTGTTAAGTTCTATTTCTCAATAAAACTTCCAGTTAAAAAAAGAACCCCTGCCTTAGATGATTTATGAACACTTTCAAAGATAGGGTCACCCGAAGACCCAGTCTCCTTGACTGTAGGCCCTGCAATACTTATATCCTCTAAAGTTTGAGAAATAATTCCCAGGAACTCCTTCCTTTTAAAGAGGCATACTAAAGAAGGTTCATCCCCTTCAGCAATCGCAACCTCACCTTCTTCTATGAGCTCCAACAAGGAACCTCTGTCAACATAATTGGCTGCGGCCAGCGAACTGAACCTCATCCACAGACATGACCGAGCAAGTCTCTGAGTCCTCTAAATTTGCTAATTGAGACTTTTTTGCATGACTGGGACCCTCTAGGATGTCAAGGCAAACTACGAGCAATGAAATCCTCAGAAAGACACTGTGATCAATGTAAAAGAGAAACGTTGTGCATGAGCAGTATGAATTCTATGGAAAATATTACTGAGGACTGTTATAGCAAAGGGAAAGCCTCTGGTTCCTGAGCCCCTTCTTGTAAAGACAGATGTAGAGAAGCACAAGTCTCCTGGGAAAGCTGAGAAGACAGAGCAGGAGTTAACATTTGATCTGGCCCCTCAGAGAAAATGACTTCTTTTGCTATCATTTTATGACCATAAGAACGTAAGAACAGCCATACTGTGGCAGACCAATAGTCCATCTAGCCCAGTATCCTGTTTCCAACAATGGCCAATCCAAGCCACAAGTACCTGGCAGAATCCCATATAGTAGTAAGATTTCATGTTACCAATCCCTAGACAGCAGTGGCTTTTCCCATTTCTATCTCAATAACAGACTATGGACTTTTCCTCCTGGAACTTGTCCAAACCTTTTCTAAACCCAGATATGTCAACCGCTGTTAACACTTCCTCTAGTAACGAGTTCCAGAGCTTTAACTATTCATTGATTGACAAAATATTTCCTCCAATTTGTTTGAAAAGTATTACCTTGTAACTTCATTGAGTGTCCCCTAGTCTCAGTACTCTTTGAAAGAATAAATAATTCATATTTACCCATTCTACACCACTCAGGATATTGCAGACCTTTAATAATTCCCCTCTCCCCAGCCATCTCTTTTACAAGCTGCAGAATCCTTATCTCTTAAGCCTTTCCTTGTATGAGAGGAGTTCCATCCCCTTAATAATTTTGGTAGCCCTTCTTTGAACCTTTTCTAATTCCACTCTTTTTTGAGATACGGTGACCAGAATCACACATAACACGCAAGGTGAGGTCGCACCATGGAATGTAGAGGCATTACAGTATTCTTATTTTCTGTACCTTTTTAAATTATTTCTAGCATTCTGTTTGCTTCTTTAGCTGCTGCTACACAGTGAGCAGAAGATTCCAGCATCTTGTCCACAATGCCTCCTAGATCTTTTTCTTGTGTACTGACTCCTAAGGTGGAACCTAAATCTGGTAACTATGATTTGGATTATTTTTCCCAATGTGCATCACTTTGCATTTGACCAAATTACATTTCATCTGTCATTTGGATGCCCAGTCTTCCAATTTCCTAAGGTCTTCCTGCAATTTTCACAGTTTGCATGCCTTTTAATACATATAAACAGTTTTGTGTCATCTGCAAATTTAATCACCTCATTCATCAATCCCATTTCTAGATTTTTTTTTAGTTCAAAATTTTTATTCAGTTTTATAGTAAAACATACAAGATCTAAATATATGTAAACACATTACAACAATTATCCATGAGGTCACGCCACAATAAACAGACCTTAATTTGTTGTAAACACGCATGAAAATTAAGTATTTAGACACAGAAAAACAACTAACAAACCAGTGTGAAACCCTAGTCATCACAATATATCAAAGTGTGCAAGATAGAAATGATGCGTATAGTTACTAGTATGTAATGTAATAATTATGGCAATTGACAGAACATGTGTAACGGAGCCCAATCTTTATCAAAAGTTAATGCTCTGGATCTTTCTGCTGCCACAACAGACTGGTTCCATCCCAGTTAAAGTGGAATCTTTCTTTTTGGAATAGGCTCTCCCTTTCCCAGAATGTTGCCCAGTTACTAACAAATCTAAATCCCTCTTCCCAGCACCATCATCTCAACCACATACTGTATTGAGACTTCAGAGCTCTGCCTGCCTCTTGGGTCTTGTGCATGGAACGGGGAACATTTCAGAAAATATTATCCCGGAGGATCTGGATTTCAGCTTTCTGCCTAAATTTGGCTTCCAGAACCTCCCTCCCACATTTTCCTATATCCCTTGTACCCACATGCACCAAGAGAGCTGACTCTTCCCCAGCACTGTCCAAAATCCTATCTGGGTGATGCATGAGGTCCACCACCTTCATACCTGGCAGGCAAGTAACCAAGAAATTCTCTCATTCACCAGCCACCCAGCTATTGACATCCTTAATGACTGAATCACCAACTACAACATCTGACTTAACCTTTCTCTCCTGGGCAGAAGCCCCTAGAAACACATCCTTGGTGCGAGAGGATATTGCATCCCCTGTAGGGCAGATCTTGGCTACAGGATTACTTCCTGCTTCACCAGGATGATGCTTTCCTTTCAGGTGACCTCCCTGGCAGCAAAGGGGCTGCCAGACTGGAGATGGGAATTCTCTACTACATCCCTGTAGGTTTCCTTTATAGACTTCTCTGTCTGCCTCAGCTACTCAAAGTCTGCGAACCTGCCTCAAGAGACTGGACCCATTCTTGAACAGCTACGAGCTCCTTGCACCAAGCACACACAAACTGGGAGATAATCACACACACTCAGTGCAAAAAACCAGATGGCACCCCTCTTGTTGCTGGACTGCTGCCTGCAACTTAGTATTGATGAGTTGTTTAATAATTACAATTTGTTAAGGTACTAGAGATATTAGGCTAATATAAAAAGCCTTACGATTATATGGTGTATTGTGTGATTTATTTAGTGTTTGCTTCTCAGCAAGTATAACATTGTTAAAACTAATCACTTGCAGATGAATACATTCTGTAAAGAGAAACTCCACCTTATGCACTTAATTGGAATAACTGACTACAAATTAAGACTATAAATTAATAAGTGATGTGCCAGAGGTGGGTGGGAGTTACGGAAGGTGGAGGGAAGGAAGACTGAACTGGGCCCTGTTGTGTCTTCTAGAGGCTATCTGTTAATGCTCTATGCTGTGACAGTTAAGTTTCAACCTCTGGCATAAAGTTAAAGACTATAGGGAAAAGGGTTTTACATATTTAAACTAGTTAATAAAGTGTGCTCTTTTTTTTTTAATTCAAACTGCTTGTATCAATGAACCTACAATTTTTCTCTTTTTGTTGAGGCAACCAGTGGGCCCTGTTTAGACCTATCAGATTTAGGTGATTTTTTTGGGCACTGTTTATAACTATCAGATTTAGATGACTTTTTCGGAAAAAAAAAAAAAAAAAAGAAACAGAGGAAGGTACAGGCAGTTCCCCATGACAAATATCACAATGCCCGGAGGAAATGCTTTGCCAATTCCCACATCAGGAAACCCTTTTTACTGATTCCAATGGCACCTCCATAGATGTGGGCCTGTAAAGCACTGCTGCAGAATATCTCAAGCCTTTAACTGCCATCTGAACTCTCCCCTGCTTCAGCTTTCAGTACATGGAAAGAGCTGACTCCATTCCAGAGATAAACAAAATAAAGACAGGAGTTCCATGGCTCCACTGAGGTACTGGATAAAAACAAAAACCTTGGTCTGTACCACAGTGAAAAGCTGCTGCTTAAAGACTTTGAATGTAACACTAAAAACTGCCAATATTAATTATTCACCCCTTCAGAGAGGCTCCTGCCACAAAACAGGGAAGAGTGAGAAAAAAAACAGGAGCTCTCTGTCACTGCTCACTCCTGTAGTCTGAAAAGGTCTGTTGAAATGTTTTTCTATTTCTTCAAATAAAGCTACCAAAGGAAAATTAAAGGACAAGAAATGACAAAATAATAATAATAATAATAATAAATAAGGGGTCCTTTTACTAAGGTGCACTGAAAAATAGCTTGCGGTAGTGTAGGCGTGGGTTTCGGGCACACGACAATCCATTTTTCAGCGCGCCTGTAAAAAAGCCCTTTTTTTATTTTTGCCAAAAATGGACATGCTGCAAAATCAAAATTGCCGCGTGTCCATTTTGGGTCTGCGACCTTACCGCCAGCCATTGACATAGCGGTAAAGTCTCACACGGTAACTGGGCAGTAATGACCTATGTGCGCCAAATTCCACTTGGTGCACATCCAATACGCACGTCCCAAAAAATTATTTTTCGGCCGCGCGTATTGGATGTGGGACAAAAATGATATTACTGCAAGAGCCACAAGGTAGCCATGCGGTAACTCCATTCTGGTGTGCGTTGGGCGTGAGTAGACGCTTATGCAGCTTAGTAAAAGGGCCCCAAGGTGTCTTCGAAAAGGATCCTTTATTAACAACTGTTCACATAGCTTACATGAGAAAGCACATTACTGCTTAAGGGACTTGACACAGGCCGTGTCACGGCTATACTGCCTGCATCAGGAGTCCAAATTTAAATCTAGGCTATTAAAAATGAAAAACTATATAAATAAACAAACAAATATGAAATGCAGGTGCATAAAAGGCTTGCCAAGCTAAGGGATACAAATCAGCTCAACAGGCTGCACAATTTGATTTAAAAATAAAAAAGAGTAACTTAAAAATAATAGTACATAAAAGGATTTCTTTCCTTCTTTCCTCTCTCTTCCCTACTTAATCTTTACACAATACTAACTGTATCTGATATCCTGAAATGACAATGCTATTAAAACTATGTTAGCCACATTGAGCCTGCAAATAGGTGGGAAAATGTGGGATACAAATGCAATAAAATAATAAATAAATTTCAAGGCTAAGGCGTATAAATCATCTCAGCAAAATACACAGTTGGTTAAAAAGCAAACTAAAAAACAAAACAAACACAATAATTAAAATATTACAGTCATAAATACGGTGAATCTCCGGGCTATATGCTCGACCTCCCCACCAGGAACATGTCTACAACCTCACAAATTTACCTCAACCTACACTACCCCAATTGCAAAGGACTCAAGTACAAAACCTATTACGGATCCAACTTCTCCTTCTTAGGCAGCCAACTCTGGAATGCCCTCCCCAGACCAATCCGATCACTCAGTGACCATCTGCCCTTTCGGAAATCACTAAAAACCCATCTGTTCAGGCAAGCCTACCCAAACTGAGTTTGATTCCCACTTCAGGCACAGGCAGCTCCTTATGACTCTGGCCAAGTCACTTAACCCTCCATTGCCACAGGTACAAATAAGTACCTGTATACAATATGTAAGCCGCATTGAGCCTGCCATGAGTGGGAAAGCGCGGGGTACAAATGTAACAAAAATTAAAATAAAAATAAATAAATAAACAAAATGATCCAGATTAATTCCCACAAACCCATCTATTCATCACATATCCAGGAGACAATGACAACGACCTAGACTACATCTCCCGCCTCATTTTCCCCTGCTTATCCCCTTTCGCCTCATCGACCCCTCCCCCAATGCTCACCTACCCTTACTCACACCTCTCCTACTCCCTTCACTCTTACCCATTCCCCTCCGCCTCATTAACCCTCCAATTGCTCACTTACCCTTGCTCATACTTCTCCTACTCCTCTCATCCCTGCATTTCTACATTCCTATTTCTTTTATTACTCCAATAATACTGAACTTATTTTTCTCCACCAATACTTTGTAATCCCAATTACTATGTAAGCCGCATTGAACCTGCTTTGAGTGGGAAAGCGCGGGGTACAAATGTAATAAATAAATAAATACCTAAATGTGTATACATCAGATGTAAAGGGTTAAACGCACATCACAATATTCAGTATGGAACCTATATAGACCAACAAATGAACCAAGGCATCAAAGCAAGGCACAAATAGAGAAATAATGGGCGCATAAGGAATGAACCATAAAGAATGAACAGGCTGGGTGATGAATTTTGAATAATGCGTGCTTGTTAGTAGCACAATCAACAACTGGGTTGTGGATTGAAATGAAAAACATATGTGAAAGCATAACTCGAAAACACTCAGGTGAGAATAATATAAAATGGTGTGTTTCAACAAACAGTGAACTGCTAGGATACTGTTACAAAATAAGGCAAAAAGATAAGGAAAGGTGAAATGAGTAGTGCTCAAAAGGGTCTGAAAAAGTTAAAAACTTACCGCACTGAAAAAATTCTTACGAAAACAAATGGGGTGCCTATGCGGAGTGTTCAAAAATAGGCACATTCGCATGACATCATGATGTTCCTCTAAAAAGATAGTATGTGTACCTCTTGGTCTGTGGGACAAAAAAAAATACTGAAAAAGCAGTAAGAAAGGCCATAGCAGCTGTGTATAAAAATAATAAATATATGGAGAAAGGTATAAAAATGAATTGTGCACCAAGTCTCATCTCAAAAATGTAATCTGCGTCACCCAAAATGGATGAACGCGTACAGATGGCAGTGTGCAGCTAAAAAGCCCTTAAAATGATACTAAAAAATGCGAGAGGAAGATCATTATAACTATGTATTAAAAATATAAATATATACATGAAAAATGAATGATGAGGGATATTAAAAAATGAATTGTGCTCTGACTCATGACTCAGACTTTTATAAAAGTGTATATATAAAAGAACCACGGAATTTTATTACACATCCTTGAATACTTCGGAATCGGAAGCAACGTCCTCAACTGGTTCAAGGGATTCCTAACCACAAGATCATACCAAGTAACATCTAACTCGACTATCTCAGCCGCATGGGTACTTGAATGCTGAGTACCACAAGGATCCCCCCTCTCGCCGACTCTATTCAACTTAATGATGATACCCTTGGCAAAATTACTATCAAATCAAAACCTTAATCCATACATTTATGCAGATGACATAACGATCTACATCCCATTCAAACAAGACCTAAAAGAAGTTTCCAAAGACATCAACCAAAATCTCAATATCATGCATTCCTGGGCGGACGCATTTCGGCTAAAACTCAATGCAGAAATAACCCAGTGCCTAATACTCACCTCCCAACACAACAAGAAAGAATTCACCGCCATTAACACACCAACCCTAAACCTTCCTGTATCAGAAACCCTAAAAATTCTTGGAGTTACCATTGATCGACACCTAACACTAGAGAACCACGTAAAAAACACAACCAAGAAGATGTTCCACTCAATGTGGAAATTAAAAACAATAAGACCTTTCTTCCCAAGGAGTGTATTCCGCAACCTGGTACAATCAATGGTGCTCAGTCATCTAGACTATTGCAACGCACTATATGCCGGCTGCAAAGAACAAATAATCAAGAAACTCCAAACAGCCCAGAATACTGCAGCTAGACTCATATTTGGCAAACCAAAATTTGAAAGTGCCAAGCCCTTACGAGAAAAACTACACTGGCTCCCACTTAAAGAACGCATTGCGTTCAAGGTATGCTCACTAGTTCACAAAATTATCCATGGAGACGCACCAGCTTACATGTCAGACTTGACAGACCTACCACCTAGGAACGCTAAAACATCATCCCGCACATTCCTTGATCTGCACTTCCCCAGCTGCAAAGGAATGAAATACAAACTAATGCATGCGTCAAACTTTACCTATCTGAGCACACAGTTATGGAACGCACTGCCGCGCAGCTTGAAATCGATCTACGAAAGAACGAACTTCCGTTCATTACTAAAGACCCATCTCTTTAATAAAGCGTAACACAAAGATCAACCAATGTGAATATGCAAAACTCGCCCACCTATATTCAGAACTGTCTCTTAATATCTGCCTGTATACTATTACTTTGTTTTATTATCATCATGTCGACCAAAACCCTGCAATACTAAATGTTCATTTACTAACATTCTTCCACTACTCATGATGTATTGTAAGCCACTTTGAGCCTGCAAAGAGGTGGGATAAGGTGGGATAGAAATGCAACAAATAAATAAAAAATAATGTGATCTGCGTCTAATGTGAACATAATGAATTTGTGTGTATTAATACATTTGCATATATAAATAGTTGTACACATCTTGAAAACATGTGCAGCTTGATACTGGTTGATGATGACCCAAATGGATTTCCAGGCTAAAAATAATATGTGATATGAAGTTTATTATGCAAATGATAACCAAGTACCTTTCTTTTTTAAAAGACTAAAACTCTGGGGCCCTTTTACTAAGCCGCATAAGGCTCTACGCGTACCCAACATGTGCCAAAATGGAGTTACTGCCCGGCTACTGCGTGACTCTTGCAGTAATTTCATTTTTGGCATGTGGTCAATAAGCGCCAAAAAAATTTTTATTTTCGGATGCATGTATCAGATGCACGCCAAATGGCATTTGGTGCACGTAGGTCATTACTGCCCAGTTACCACATGAGACTTTACTGCTAGGTCAATGGCTGGCGGTAAGGTCACAGACCCAAAATGGATGTTCAGTAGTTCGGATTTTGCCGCACATCCATTTTTGGCAAAAATTTTAAAAAGGACTTTTTTACAGGCACGCTGAAAAATGGATCGGCGCACACCCAAAACCCACGCCTACACTACTGCAAGACATTTTTCAGCATATCTTAGTAAAAGGACTCCTCTGTAAGGTAATTCAATATGAACTACTAAAATGAGAAATACACAACAAAGAGGTGCAGACAAATGCATTTAAACACATATGTGGTGCTTAAATATAAATTTATAAAAATGATAATAGTATTAATAAAAACAGTAAATAAATGTAAAGTGAACCAATAAAAACATACATATATTGAAAGTAAGAAAGGGGCCATGCGGCATGCTGAGATTGCACAGATGGGATGGGATCACAAAATATGGCATAAGATCCATTTCTAGGTTAAGACCATGCGGTTCAACTGTATTCAGACTGAAGATGAAACATTATTCATCCTGTAGCACAATCAGGTCAATATCACCACCACACTGTATGCTCTTTATAACAAAAAACTTTAAATCATCAATGGAATGATTCAACAGATTCCAATGTGCGACCAAACGTGCAGAAGTCACATTTCTGGAAATGCTGATTCTGTGTTCCGTGGTCTTAGTTTTGATTATTTGCTTAGTCTTGCCAACCTAGAGCAAACTACATGGACAAATGAAATGAAGATACATACCTGTAGCAGGTATTCTCCGAGGACAGCAGGCTCAATATTCTTACATATGGATTGTCGTCTGCGACGGCCCAGAAAACAGAAGAAATCCTTCAAAGCTCTGGAACCTTCCTGATCGTTCCATTGTGCGGGCCGTCCCACCGCGCATGCATGGGCGGCTTTCCGCCCGCGACGCGAACATGCAACAACCAGTTTAATAAAAAGCAAAACAAGATAAATGAAAAGCAACTCCAACGGGGAGGAGGGAGGGTAATAAGAATATTGAGCCTGCTGTCCTCGAAGAATACCTGCTACAGGTATGTATCTTCATTTTCTCCAAGGACAAGCAGGCTATAATATCCTTACATGTGGGATATCCCTAGCCCCCAGGCTCACTCAAAACAAAGAACATTGGTCAATTGGGCCTCACAATGGCGAGGACATAACTTTGACTGACCTGAAAAGAAAAACAGCTAAGTGAGAGTACAGCCTGGAACAGAACAAAAATGGGCTTAGGAGGGTGGAGTTGGATTCTAAACCCCGAACAGATTCTGCAGCACCACTGCCCAAACCGACTGTCGCGTCGGGTATCCTGCTGAAGGCAGTAGTGAGATGTGAATGTGTGGACTGATGACCATGTTGCAGCCTTGAAAATCTCCTCAATGGAGGCTGACTTCAAATGAGCCACTGACGCAGCCATGGCTCTAACATTGTGAGCCGTGACATGGCCCTCTAAAGTCAGCCCAGCTTTGGCATAAGTGAAGGAAATGCAATCTGCTAGCCAATTTGAGATGGTGCGTTTTCCGATGGCAACTCCCCTCCTGTTAGGGATTGAAAGAAACAAACAATTGGGCGGACTGTCTGTAGAGCTTTGTCCGCTCCACGTAAAAGGCCAATGCTCTCTTACAGTCCAAGGTGTGCAACTTGTCCTCACCAAGGCGGGTATGTGGACGTGGAAAAAATGTTGGCAAGATAATTGACTGGTTTAGATGGAACTCCGACACCACCTTCAGCAAGAACTTAGGGGGAGTGCGGAGGACTACTCTATTATGGTGAAATTTAATATAAGGTGCATGAACTACTAAGGCTTGAAGCTCACTGACTCTACGAGCTGAAGTAACAGCCACCATGAAAATGACCTTCCAGGTCAAGTACTTCAGATGACAGGAATTCAGTGGCTCAAAAGGAGCTTTCATCAGCTGGGTGAGAATGACGTTGAGATCCCATGACACTGGTGGAGGTTTGACAGGGGGCTTTGACAAAAGCAAACCTCTCATAAAGCGAACAACTAAAGGCTGTCCAGAGATAGGTTGACCTTCTACACGTTGATGGTAAGCACTAATTGCACTAAGATGAACTCTAACAGAGTTGGTCTTAAGACCAGACTCTGATAAGTGTAGAAGATATTCAAGCAGGGTCCGTGTAGGACAAGAAAAGGGATCTAGGGCCTTGCTGTCACATCAGACGGCAAACTTCCTCCATTTAAAAGACTAACACTTTTTCGTGGAATCTTTCCTGGAAACAAGCAAGACTCGGGAGACACCCTCTGAAAGACCTAAAGAGGCAACTTCTAAGTTCTCAACATCCAGGCCATGAGAGCCAGAGACTGGAGGTTGGGATGTAGAAGCGACCCCTCGTTCTGAGTGATGAGGGTCGGAAAACACCCCAATCTCCACGGTTCTTCAGAGGACAACTCCAGAAAAAGAGGAAACCAGATCTGACGGGGCCAGAAAGGTGCAACCAGAATCATGGTTCCATGGTCCTGCCTGAGTTTCAGCAGAGTTTTCCCTAATAGAGATATGGGAGGATACACATACAGAAGGCCTGTTCCCCAATGTAGGAGAAAGGCATCGACGCTAGTCTGTCATGGGCCTGAAGTCTGGAACAGAACTGAGGGACCTTGTGATTGATCTGAGTGGCAAAAAGATCTACGGAGGGGGTGCCCCACGCTCGGAAGATCTTGCGGACAACGTCCATGTTCAGTGACCACTCGTGAGGTTGCATGATCCTGCTCAACCTGTCAGCCAGACTGATGTTTACGCCTGCCAGATACGTGACCTGGAGAAACATGCCGTGGTGGTGAGCCCAAAGCCACATCCTGACGGCTTCCTGACACAGAGGGCGAGATCCAGTGCCCCCCCTGCTTGTTGGTGTAATACATAGCAACCTGATTGTCTGTCTGAATTAGAATAATTTGATTGGACAGCCGAAATCTGAACGCCTTGAGAGCATTCCAGATCGCTCGTAATTCCAGGAAGTTGATCTGAAAATCCTTCTCCTGAAGGAACCAAGCTCCTTGAGTGTAAAGCCCATCTACATGAGCTCCCCACCCTAGAAGGGATGCATCCATCATCAGCACTTTTTGTGGCTGAGAAATTTGGAATGGACGTCCCAAGGTCAGATTGGATCGAATGGTCCACCACTGAATGGAACTGCAAAAGTCGGTGGAGAGATGGATAACATCCTCTAGATCCCTTGTGGCCTGGCACCACTGGGAAGCTAGGGTCCATTGAGCTGACCTCATATGTAGGCGTGCCATGGGAGTCACATGAACTGTGGAGCCCATGTGCCCTAAAGGTCTCAACATCTGCCGAGCTGTGATCTGTTGAGACGCCCGAGCCAAGGACACTAGGGCCAGAAAATTGTCTGCCCTTGCCTGGGGAAGATAGGCTCGAGATGCCCATGTATCCAACAGAGCTCCAATGAACTCCAATTTCTGCACTGGTACAAGATGGGACTTGGGATAATTTATTACAAACTCCAGTAGCTCCAGCAGTTGAATAGTCATCTGCATGGACCGTAGAGCCCCTGCTTCTGAAGTGTTCTTCACCACCCAATCGTCGAGATAAGGGAACACATGCACTCCCAGTCTGCGTAGCGATGCTGCGACAACCGCTAAGCACTTTTTGAAGACCCTGGGCGCAGATGCTAGGCCAAAGGGCAGTACACAGTATTGAAAGTGCTGAGTTCCCAGCCGAAATGGAAGGTACTTCCTGTGAGTTGGAAGCACCAAGATGTGAGTATAGGCATCCTTTAAGTCCAGAGAGCATAGCCAATCGTTTTCCTCAATCATGGGAAGAAAGGTGCCCAGGGAAACCATCCTGAACTTTTCTCGGACTAGAAATTTGTTCAGAGCTCTTAGGTCTAGGATGGGACGCATCCCCCCTGTTTTCTTTTGCACAAGGAAGTACCTGGAATAGAATCCCAGCCCTTCTTCTACTGGTGGAACTGGTTCGACCGCATTGGCCTTTAGAAGGGCGGAGAGTTCCTCTGCAAGTACCTGCTTATGCTGGGAGCTGAAGGATTGAGCTCCTGGTGGGCAATTTGGAGGCTTGGATGCCAGATTGAGTGTGTATCCTAACCGTACTATTTGAAGAACCCACCTGTCGGAGGTTATAAGAGGCCACTTTTGGTGAAAAAATATCAACCTCCCTCCGACAGGCAAGTCACCCAGTATGGACACCTTTTCTGTGGCTATGCTGAACTGGAGCCAGTCAAAAGCACGTCCTTTGCTTTTGCTGGGGAGCCCTAGGGGCCTTAGGCGCACGGCGTTGACGAGAACGCGCATGCTGGGACTGAACCAGAACCGGCTGCCAAGAGGCAGGAGTGTACCTACGCCTATTATAGGAATAGGGAGCACTCCTCCTCCCTCCAAAAAACCTCCTGGAAGAGGAGGCAGTAGCAGAAGACGTCCGGCGGGAGAGTGAATCCATGGCACCATGATGCTTTTTCATCTGATCAACCATATCCTCTACTTTCTCTCCAAAGAGATTATCCCCCCAGCAAGGAACATCCGCCATTCGCTACTGGGTCTTGTGATCCAGGTCAGAGATACGCACCCATGAGAGTCTGCGCATCACTATACCTTGAGCAGCTACTCGGGATGCTACATCAAAAGTGTCGTAAGACCCCCTGGCCAGGAATTTGCGACACGCCTTCTGCTGCCTGACCACCTGGTGAAAAGGTTCAGCAAGCTCCTCAGGAAGTGCTTCAACTAAACTGGACAGTTGTCTCACCGAGTTCCGTAAGTGAATGCTCGTGTAGAGCTGGTATGTTTGGATCTTGGCGGCGAGCATTGCGGCCTGATACGTTCTTCTCCCAAAAGAATCCAGGGTCCTAGATTCTCTGCCTGAGGGCGCCGAGGCATAGTCTCTAGTACTCCTGGCTCTTCTGAGAGCAGAGTCCACCACCATGGAATCGTGAGGAAGTTGGGCCTTCACCATTACAGGCTCTCCATGGACTCTGTACTGGGACTCGGACTTCTTAGGGGCCACTGGATTAGAAAGAGGGCAAGACCAATTCCGCATCAGCACTTCCCTGAGTGTATTGTGCAGGGGGGCCGTTGCAACCTCTCCAGGTGGAGAAGGATAATCCAGGACCTCGAACATCTCGGCCCTGGGCTCTCAACACAACCTCCATGGGGAATGGAATGTCCTTAGACATTTCCCGTACAAAGGATTAGAAAGAAAGACTCTCAAGTGGAGACATCCTTACTTCAATCGGTGGAGTGGGATCAGAGGGAAGCCCACAAGACTCCTCCTCAGAAAAGTACCTGGGGTCTTCCGCTTCACTTCATGAGCGCTCCTCTTCGGTATCGGACAAAAGCTCCCTAAGAGCAGCCCGAACCCGAGCCTGCCTCAATCTTGAGGATCAACAACCTCGTGGGGAGCATCAAGAAGTTGATCCCTGCCTAGACTCCAGGGAAGCTTCCTCCACCGACGTTGAGGGGGAATCAACCCGGGTGGCAGCCGACACAGGCACCGCAAGCGGTACCAAAGATGGAGACCTCCTCGCAGGTGATGGCCCAGATGCCACCTCTACAGTTGGTGCAGAAGGCGCAAGGACCCCCGACACCGAGGCAGACTGGCGAAGCAAGCCCTCCAGAAGCTCCGGAAGAACGGCCCGGATGCGCTCATCAAGAGCTTTCATCGGAAAAGGCTGGGGGGCCAGTGCAGGAGTCGGTGCCAGAATCTGAGGGGGTTCAAGAGCCGGTACCAGGCTGCCAGACGACCAACGCATCGGCACCTCCTGTATGGAGGGTGAGCGGTCCTCCTGGCACCGATGCTTCTCGGGTGCCGACTCCCTCGGCTCCCCGGAGCTCTCTTTACCGTGCTTGGAAGGAGATTGATGACGATGCTTCTTAGCCTTCGCTCGACGCCCGTCATCGACACTCCTCGGTACCGACGAGGAAGACGTGGAATCCTCACGCCTCCTCGGGGCCGGGGGCCTGCTTAGCAGTAGGCCTCAAGATGGGTGGAGACCCACTCGATGCCTCGCTGCTCCCAGTTCGATGCAATCTCTTGGCAGCCATTACCTGTGCTTTCGATGTCACTGCCCCCTTCGACGTCGACGTCGATTCCCTCGGTGCCGATGTCGAAGGACCGGACCGCTCAGGAAAAAGTTTCTCACACCGAGCCTCTTGAGCCACTTGGGTCCGCTTCTTCATCACCTTATACAGCTTACAAGAAGCTGGAAGATGGTCGGGCCCAAGACACTAAAGACACCACGCGTGAGGGTCGGTGCTCGAGATGGTCCGGTTGCAGCGAGTACAACGCTTGAAGCAGCTGGGATTCTTCTATGAAATGGACGGAAAAATAGTGTTGGCAAAATCAAAAGGCTCGATGGTACCAATCAAAAAGGGCACAAAAAGAGGGAAAAAGACTCGGCTGAGCGGCCTAAAAGGCGGCTGCAACGAAAAAGAAAGAAAACTTTAAAGGATGAGAAAAACTAAGGAAAAAATAAAGGGAAAAACGAAAAAAGGTTTTTTTTTAAACAGTAGCGATAAACTATGAAGAAAAGTTGGTAATAAACGCTCCCAAAAGCCATCTCCTGAACAAAACCCGACCATCCAGAGTTGCAGAAAAAAGAGACTGGTTGCTGCACATTCGCGTCGTGGGCGGGCAGCCACCCAAGCATGCGCGGTGGGTCGGCCCGCGCGACGGAACGATTAGGAAGGTTCCAGAGCTTTGAAGGATTTCTTCCGTCTTCTGGGTCGTCGCGGACGACAGCCCACATGTAGGAATATTAGAGCCTGCTTGTCCTCGGAGAATTATATATATATAATCACTCTGTATTTTTATATATATATATATATATAGATATATATATAGATATATATAAATACAGAGTGATGTTGTAGTAGAGTACAGATCATGTGTTACAGACACATTAGGGAATCGTAAGGGGGAACAGTTAAGTTGTGTCCAGTACAAGCTTTGGCTTCGTTGTGTTGTAGGGTTAAGGCATTTAAGTTGGATCTTTAGTGTATGCCTTTTCGAACAGGTAAGTTTTTAGTAATTTCCGGTATTTTAGGTGGTTGTTTGTTGTTTTCACGGTGCTTGGTAGTGCGTTCCATAGTTGTGTGCTTATATAGGAAAAGCTGGATGAATAGGTTGATTTGTATTTAAGTCCTTTGCAGCTTGGGTGGTGGACATTTAGGTATGTTCGTGTTGATCTTGATGCGTTTCTGGTTGGTAGGTCTATGAGGTCTGTCATGTATCCCGGGGCATCTCCGTAGATGATTTTATGAACCATGGTGCAGATTTTGAATGCAATGCAGGGTATTGTAAAAGAACACCATGTTAATGTCAATGCAAACTGAACAGGAGCCAAACTGGGAATGACCTGTGTATGATCTCTTTTGTGACCAATTCAGCTAACATAAAGGGAACGAGTTTCTCTTTTAAATTTCTGTTTTGTGCATAAGCAATAACTGGTTTCTTACCCCTGAAACATGAATGCCCTTCTAGATTATGCCAGTGTTTCTTAATGATCTTTTGAATATGGTTCGCCTGGTGAGAAACCCACCAAGTACAAACAATATCTGGCTTGACTTTGGGTGGCCTAGGTTCTAGTAAAGTATTCCTGTGTTGTGCACTTGCTTTTCAAGCCTTTGCTTAATACACTTTGCTGGGTATCCCCTTTGTTTGAATCTGTCAGCCATGATATGTGCCCGAGTGTGGAAATCTTGAGGTTCAGAGAAAATTCTGTGTTATCTTAGAAACAATAGGGTAAGTTGTTTTTTAAATCCTATTGTGATAACTGGTACAATAGAGATAAATATTCTAAACTGTTGGTTTTTTGAGAATGGCCGTACTGAAGTAGTACTGCGTCTTTCTTATTAAAATGTATGAAAAGGGAATTTCTCAAAGACTATAACTCATCTTGAATTTTAAATTGGGGGCTCCTGGTGTTCAGCCACGTATAAAATTCACTAAGGGACTCTTTTACCAAACCATGGTAGCGATTCCTATCGTGGCAATGCTTACATTTTTTTGTCCCACACACCAAGGGGTACACATTAAAATGCTATCTTTAGAGGAACGTTGGGACGTCATTCGAATGTCCCTATTTTTCAACACTTCACATAGGCACCCTTTGTATTGGTAAGCATTTTTGGTGTAATTGCTGACAGCTGTTTCTCAGCCTCAGCACAGTAAGTTTTTTTTTTTTTTTTTAACCTTTTCAGACAATTTTGAGCACTACTTATTTCACTTTTTCTTCACCTTTTTGCCTTATTTTGTAAGTATCAAAGAAATTCACTGTTTGTTGAAACACACTGTTTTATATTAAATCTCACCCGAGTATTTTCAAGTTATGCTTTCACATATGTTTTTCATTTCAATCCATGACCCAATTTTTGATTTGCACCACTAACAATCAGGCAAAAACACAGAAGAAGCAGCCTTCGCAACCACATAATCACAGCAAAGAGTCACAGCAAAGGTGACAAAATCAAAAGATATCAAAATGGCAAGGTGCTAATAAAAGTTAATTGTAAACAAAGTTCGACTCGACACAGGCCATGTTTTGGACACTAGGCCTTCATCAGGGGTCTGAAAAACATATAAAAACAGAAATACAACAAGAATTGTATCAAACAATACAAATAAATACAATAGTAATCACCATGATAAAACTAAAGATAAAAGATTTTACTAAAATAGGATATGAGACATCCAAAAATGTGACGGAAAAACACCTGAAATAAAAATAAAACATACATGTGTGAAAAATCAAGGGACCCTTTTACAAAGGTGTGGTAGGCTCTATGCATGTGCAATATGTGCCAAAATGAGACACTGCCAGGTTAGCATGCCCCGTGGCGGTAATTTTGGATTTGGCACACGCCCATAAAGCCAGGACAAATTATTTTTTAATTTCTTACATCGCACAGCATTTCCAGCATTAATTGGCAGTTGGCATGTGCCAACCAGTCACCGCGAGCGCCCAAAAGATGCGCTCACACTACAGCAGGACACTTTTTACTGCGGCTTAGTAAAAGAACTCCCAAACCTCTTCTTCATTATTCTTTCCATGTGTAACCCGGGCTAAATATAAATAGAGAAGACCCTTGCTTCAAGATCATAAGAATATGTAAGATCATACGAATATTTAAATTTCAAATGCATGTGAAATTGAAAAGGAAAACACTAGGAAGTAAACCTAACATACCTAAGATGCTGAAAAGTAATCTATGAGTCACAGTAGAACAGACCAGCATCATAAAGTCACTTAGGGGCACTTTTACTAAGCCGCGTAGCCTACGTGCGCCCAATGTGCGTCAATTTTGAGTTACTACTACTACTACTACTACTACTTAGCATTTCTATAGCGCTACTAGGGTTACGCAGCGCTGTACAAGTTAAAACATGGGAAAGGACAGTCCCTGCTCAAGAGAGCTTACAATCTAAAGGTAACAAACTATGTAGTCAGTGTAGTCAGTGTATCATGAATGGGGAAGGTGGTTAGGCGCCAAAAGCAAGGGAGAAGAGATGGGTTTTGAGTAAGGACTTAAAGATGGGCAGGGAGGGCTCATGGCGTATGGGCTTGGGGAGTCTGTTCCAGGCATAAGGTGATGCGAGGCAGAAGGGACGGAGTTAGCGGTGGTGGAGAAGGGAAAAGATAGGAGTGATTTGTCCTGAGAGCGGAGGTTACGGGTGGGGACATAGGGGGAGAGGAGGGTAGAGAGGTAATGGGGGGCTGCAGATTGAGTGCATTTGAAGGTCATTAGGAGAAGCTTGAACTGAATATGGTAGCGAATCGGGAGCCAGTGAAGCGACTTGAGGAGAGGGGTGATATGAGAGTATCGGTTCACGCGGTAGATAAGACGTGCAGCGGAATTTTGGACAGATTGAAGGGGGGATAGGTGGCTAAGTGGGAGACCGGCAAGGAGAAGGTTGCAATAGTCAAGAAGAGAGGTAACGAGTGAGTGGACGAGGGTTCGGGTGGTCTATTCAGAGAGGAATGGGCGGATTTTGCTAATATTATAGAGGAAGAAGCGACAGGTCTTAGCTGTCTGCTGGATATGGGCAGAGAAGGAGAGGGAGGAGTCGAAAATGACTCCGAGATTGCGGGCTGACGAGACGGGGAGGATGAGGGCGTTGTCAACAGAGACAGAGAGTGGGGGAAGAGAAGAGGAGGGTTTGGGTGGGAAGACAAAGAGCTCAGTCTTTGCCATGTTCAGTTTCAGATGCCCAGCTACCGCGTGGCCCTTGCTGGACTTTCATTTTTGACGCGCATCCGCTAGGCATGCCGGAAAATATTTTTATTTTCTAGCATGCGGGCGGTAATCATCATTCTACGTGTGTAGTCCATTACCACCCGGTTACCACGTGAGACCTTACTGCTAGGTCAATAGCTGTTGGTAAAGTCTCAGACCCAAAATGGACGCGTGGCAATTTTCATTTTGCCGCACATCCATTTTCAGCAAAAATTTAAAAAAGACATTTATTACAGGTGCGCTGAAAAATGATTCTGCTCGCACCCAAAACAAGCAGGACATTTTTCAATACACCTTTGTAAAAGGGCCTCTTAAGTACATAAGTATTGTCATACTGGTACAGACCGAAGCTCCATCAAGCCCAGCATCCTGTTTCCAACAGTGGCCAATCCAGGTCACAAATACCTAGCAAGATCCCAAAACAGTACAACAAATTTTATGCTGCTTATCCTAGAAATAGTATAACTGCCAAAACTCCTGGGCCAAACTCTGCTCTCTTCACAAATAGTCCAAACAAATACAAAATAGCAGAGAATATTAAACAAGTTAGCTTTATAGATTTACTACGTGAGGTAGAGTCTCATATGGTTAAGACGGCTGTTAAGCTCTTCTGAGCAGGGACTGTCCTTATTTGTTAATTTGTACAGCGCTGCGTAACCCTAGTAGCGCTCTAGAAATGTTAAGTAGTAGTAGTAGTAGTAGTAGTAGTTTTCATTTCACTCTACGGTGAATCTCTGCTCGTGTGTATGTTTCAATCATGGACTCTTCCCCCACCTACCTCTGTCTTTTTCAAATTGTGTGTAATTATAACTTCATAATAACTTTCTGGTCACACAACACTTATCTGTTCATATTGGTGTGCTCTTACACCCCGACAGGTGCCTGTTTCACTACGCTTTGTCAAGGGGGAGTATCACCAAATTGACTGCAGAAGGAACACACAGACACTGCAGTCAATTTGGTGATACTCCCCCTTCACAAAGAGTAGCAAAACAGGCACCTGTCGGGGTGTAAGAGCACACCAATACGAACAGATAAGTGTTGTGTGACAAGTTATTATGAAGTTATAATTACACACAATTTGAAAATGACAGAGGTAGGTGGAGGAAGAGTCAATGATTGAAACATACACACGAGCAGAGATTCAACGTGGAGTGAAATGAAAACAGCCGTGTTAACCATATGAGACTCTACCTCACGTAGTAAATCTATAAAGCTAACTCATTTAATATTCTCTGCTATTTTGTATGTTTGGACTATTTGTGAAGAGAGCAGAGTTTGGCCCAGGAGTTTTGCCAGTTATACTATTTCTAGGATGGGGGAAGAGTCAATGATTGAAATGTACACATGAGCAGAGATTCACCGTGGAGTGAAATGAAAACAGCCATGTTAACCATATGAGACTCTACCTCATGTAGTAAATCTATAAAGCTAACTTGTTTAATATTCTCTGCTATTTTGTATTTGTTTGGACTATCCTAGAAATAAGCGGTGGATTTTTCCCAAGTCCATTTTAATAATGGTCTAACTATTTTACTACATTCTCTAGCAACGAATTCCAGAGTTTAATTACAAACTGAGTGAAGAAAGTTTTTCTCCGATTCATTTTAAATTTACTACTTTTTAGCTTCATTGCATGCCCCCTAGTCCTAGTATTTTTGGAAAGAATAAGCAAGCGATTCATATCTGCCCGTTCCACTCCACTCGTTAATTATTTTATAGACCTCTATCATATCTACCCTAAGCAATCTTTTCTCCAAGCTGGAGACCCCTAGCCGCTTTAGCCTTTCCTCATAGGGAAGTCGTCCAATCCCCTTTATCTCGGTGTCATTGTTGATGATACATTGAAATCCTCTGCTCGGTGTGCTGCGGCGGCTAAGAAAACAAATAGAATGTTAGGTATTATTAGGAAAGGAATGGAAAACAAAAGTGAGGATGTTATAATGCTTTCTTATCAGTCCATGGTGCGACCACACCTCAAATATTGTGTTCAATTCTGGTCGCCCTAGATCCCTTTCCTGGTTGGTAACTCCTGATGTGGAACCTTGCATTATGTAGCTGTAATTCAGGTTCCTCTTTCTCGCATATATCACTTTGCACTTGCTCACATTAAACGTCATCTGCCATTTAGATGCCCAATCTCGTAAGATCCTCTTGTAATTTTTCACAATCCTTTTGCGATTTAACAACTTGAATAACTATCAGGGGCATAACTGAAAGAGAAGGGCGCCCATATTTCAACACAAATCGGGAGATGGGCGTCCTTCTCTCAGGGTCGCCCAAATCGGCATAATTGAAAGCCGCTTTTTGGCATCCTCAACTGCTTTCCGTCACAGGGACGACGAAAGTTCACAGGGGGGTGTCGGCAGCGTAGCAAAGGCAGGAACGGGCCTGGTTAAGAGATGGGCATCCTCGGCTGATAATGGAAAAAAGAAGAAGAGCATTTGGTCGACTTTCCTTAGTCCATTTTTTTTCACGACCAAGTCTCAAAAAGGTGCCCAAACTGACCAGATGACCAGCGGAGGGAATCAGGGATGACCTCCCCTTACTCCCCCAGTGGTCACCAACCCCCTCCAACCCCTCAAAAAAATTTAAAAACATTTTTTGCCAGCCTCTATGCCAGCCTCAAATGTCATACCCAGCTCCATCACAGCAGTATGCAGGTCCCTGGAGCAGTTTTAGTGGGTACAGTACAGTTCAGGCAGGCGGACCCAGGCCCATCCCCCCCCCCACCTGTTACACTTGCAGTGGTAAATGTGAGCTCTTCAAAACCCACCCGAAACTACTACTACTACTATTTAACATTTCTAGAGCGCTACAAAGTGTACGCAGCGCTGTACAAACACAGAAGAAAGACAGTCCCTGCTCAAAGAGCTTACAATCTAATAGACAAAAAGTAAAGCATTTAAATTTAAAATATTTAAGCAGTCAAGCACAAGAGAACAGTCACAGAAGGACAGAAGATGTTGAAGGGTGGTCAGTGTGATTAGGTGTAACTCTGGTTGGAGTAGTGGGAGAAGGTGATAGAAGAATAGAAATGGGTGAGGTAAAGTAATGAGTGGGTTGATAGGGAGGTTATATAAGACATGTCACTCTAGGGGTGGGTGGGTAGAGGGGTAGGGTGGGTAGGATTAAGTCTAAAGCAGGAGAAGGTATTCTCTGCAGCCTATCTGTGAGATGGAAAATGCTCTCTGAAGCTGCTGCTATAAGTTGTTAGTTTTCTCTCCCTGAAAGAGATCCAAGCCACACCCACGAAGTTCAAACTGTCAGTGGGGAGGGTGAGGGGAGGAAATGGCAGTGCTTGATGAAAAAGAGAGCTCAGTTTGATAGGAGATATACTATAGGATGTCATTCTGAGGCCAGGCTAAGTCTAAAGCAGGAGAAGGTATTCTCTGCAGCCTATCTGTGAGATGGAAAATGCTCTCTGAAGCTGCTGCTATAAGTTGTTAGTTTTCTCTCCCTGAAAGAGATCCAAGCCACACCCACGAAGTTCAAACTGTCAGTGGGGACGGTGAGGGGAGGAAATGGCAGTGCTTGATGAAAAAGAGAGCTCAGTTTGATAGGAGATATACTATAGGATGTCATTCTGAGGCCAGGCTAAGTCTAAAGCAGGAGAAGGTATTCTCTGCAGCCTATCTGTGAGATGGAAAATGCTCTCTGAAGCTGCTGCTATAAGTTGTTAGTTTTCTCCCCCTGAAAGAGATCCAAGCCACACCCACGAAACCCACTGTACCCACATGTAGGTGCCCCCCTTCATCCCTAAGGGCTATGGTAGTGGTGTACAGTTGTGGGGAGTGGGTTTGGGGGGGGGTTGGGGGTCTTACCACACTAGGTAAGGGAGCTATGCACCTGGGAGCAATTTCTGAAGTCCACTGCAGTGCCCTCTAGAGTGCCTGGTTGGTGTCCTGGCATGTCAGGGGGACCATTGCAGTACGAATGCTGGCTCCTCCCACGACCAAACGCCTTGGATTTGGTCGTTTTTGAGATGGGCGTCCTCGGTTTCCATTATTGGCGAAAACCAAGGTCGCCCATCTCTAAGGTCGACCATCTCAACATTTAGGTCAACCATCTCTAAGGTCGACCTAAATGTTGAGATTTGGGCATTCCTGACCATATTATCGAAATGAAAGATGAATGCCCATCTTGTTTCGATAATAAGGGATGACCCACCCATTCGCGGGGACGTCCTCAGAGATGGGTGTCCTTAGAGATGGTCATCCCCGTTCGATTATGCCCCTCTTTGTGTCATCAGCAAATTTAATTATCTCACTAGATACTCCCATCTCTAGATCATATATAAATATGTTAAAAAGCAGCGGTCCCAGCACAGACCCCTGAAGAACCCCACTAGCCACCCTTCTCCATTGAGAATACAGACCATTTAACCCCACTCACTGTTTTATATACTTTAATCAGTTTATAATCCACATTAGGACATTACTTCCTATCTCATGACTCTCCAATTTCCTCTGGAGTCTTTCATGAGGTACTCTGTCAAACACCTTTTGAAAATCCAGATAAACAATACTGACTGGCTCACCTTTACCCAAATGTTTGTTCACCCCTTCAAAGAAATGTAATAGTTTGGTGAGGCAAGATTTCTCTTCATTAAATCCAATGTTGGCTATGTCTCATTAATCCATGCTTTTGAATATGCTGTGTAATTCTGTTCTTTATAATAGTCTCTACCACTTTGCCCGGCACTGACATCAGGCTCACCAGTCTATAATTTCCCAGATCTCCTCTGGTACCTTTTTTAAAAATCAGAGTTACATTGGCCACTCTCCAATCTTCCGGTACCATGTTTGATTTTAAAGATAAATTACATGTTACTAACAATAGCTCCACAAGTTCATTTTTCAATTCTATCAGTACTCTGGATGAATACCATCCAGTCCAGGAGATTTGCTATTCTTCAATTTGTCAAATTGCGCCATTACATCCTCCAGGTTTATAGCGATTTCATTCAGTTTCTCTGATGCATCAGCTCTGAATACCTTTTCTGGCACCGGTATCTCTCCCAAATCTTTCTCGGTGAAGACTGAAGCAAAGAAGTAATTTAATCTCTCCGCTATAGCTTTGTCTTCCCTGATTTCCCATTTTACCCCTCGGTCATCTAGCGGTTCAACTGATTCTTTTGCCAGCTTCTTGCTTTTAATATACCTAAAAATATTTTTACTATGTGTTTTTGCCTTCAACGCAATCTTTTTTTTCAAAGTCCTTCTTTGCCTTCCTTATCAGCGCTTTGCATTTGACTTGCCATTCCTTTTGCTGTTTCTTAATATTTTAAGTTGGATCCTTCTTCCATTTTCTGAAGGATTTTCTTTTAGCTCTAATAGCTTCCTTCATCTCATTTTTTTAACCATGCCACCTGTCGTTTGGTCTTCCTTCTTCCTTTTTTAATGCACAGAATATATTTGGCCTGGGCTTCCAGTATGGTACTTTTGAACAGCATCCATACCTGATGAAAATTTTTGACCTTCGCAGCTGCTCCTCTGTTTTTTTTTTCAACATTCTTCTCATTTTATCATAGTCTCCTTTTTGAAAGTTAAATGCTAATGTATTGGGTTTCCTGTGTGTATTTACTCCAAAGCTGATATCAAATCTGATCATATTATGATCACTGTTATCAAGCAGCCCCAGCACCATTACCTCCTGCACCAGATCATGCGCTCCACTAAGGACTAGAATTTTTCCTCCTCTTGTTGGCTCCTGTACCAGCTATTCCATAAAGTAGTCCTTGATTTCGTCAAGGAATTTTACCTCCCTAGCCTGCCCTGATGTTACATTTACCTAGTAATTGAAATCACTCATTATTATGTTGCCCAGTTTGCTAGCCTCCCTAATTTCTGATAACATTTCTACATCTGTCTGTTCATCCTGGCCAGGTGGATGGCAGTACACTTCTATCACTATCCTTTTCCCCTTTTACAGATGGAATTTCAATCCATATGGATTCCAAGACGTGTTTTGTTTCCTGCAGAATTTTCAATCTATTTGATTCAAGGCACTCCTTAACATACAATGCTACCCCTCCATCAATTTTGATCCACCCTATCACTATGATATAATTTGTCCCCCGGTATGACAGTGTCCCACTGGTTATCCTCCTTCCACCAGGTCTCCAAGGTGCCTAATATATCTAGGTTTTCATTTAGTGCAATATATTCTAACTCTCCCATCTTATTTCCTAGGCTTCTGGCATTCGCATATGGATATTTCAAACTATGTTTGTTGTTCCTATTTACATCATGCTCAGTACTTGACTGTATTAATTTGCAATCCTTTGTCTGATTTTTATTTAAGGACACCTGCCAGCTTATAATCGAAAAAGAAAAACGCCTATATTTCGACCCAAATCGGGAGATGGGCGTTTTTCTCGCAAAAGCGCCCAAATCGGTATAATCGAAAGCCAATTTTGGGCGTTTCCAACTGCACTCCGTCGCAGAAACGAATAAAGTTGATGGGGGCGTGTCGGAAGCGTGGTGGAGGCGGGACTGGGGCGTGGTTATCAGCTGAGGAGAGATGGGCGTCTTTAGCTGATAATCGAAAAAGAAAAAGGTGTTTTGACCGCGATTTTGGGTCACTTTTTCTGGACCCTGTTTTCTCACGAACAAGTCCCAAAAAAGTGCCCCAACTGCCCAGATGACCACTGGAGGGAATCAGAGATGACCTCCCCGGACTCCCCCAGTGGTCACTAACCCCCTCCCACCAAAAAAAAAACCCACTTTACAAACTTTTTTCTAGCCTATATGCCAGCCTCAAATGCCGTACCCACCTCCATGACAGCAGAATGTGTTTGATCCTGTCACAGCCTTTCCCTGGGTCAGATGTGGCTCTCGGGTGCAGTACAGGGTCACATCAGCATTGCATTGTGGTGGGTGTAGGGTATTGGGCTCCGTGATTTCATTAGCTTGTGTTACAGTCTCAGACTGTTGGTAGTTGGTAGGCTCTTCTCCCATGGTGCTTTTCCCCCTGCCTACTGGGTCAGAGTGTGCCCTGTTGTGTTTCCTGTTGTAGTCCATGCGGTAGTGGCCATTTTTGTAAGCCAGTTTTAGTTCCCTTTCCTGTGTTAGCCATGTTAGAGAACTTACTTCTTACCTTGAATGTGGCTGAAAGAGGGCATTGTACAGCATTCTGCCAGCTCTGACCTACTGCTAATCTCAGTACCAGGGAGACTCGTTGCCAGTGGGGCACAACCTCTGATCTGCAGTTAACTGTGAGTAAACGCGGTTATTCCAATAGTCTTCAGGTGTCAACTGGTGTGCCAAGGTTATACAGCAGCAACAAGTCCTAGAGGCCTGCATGTATGCAGGTCCCTGGAGCACTTTTAGTGGGTACCGCAGTGCACTTCAGCCAGGTGGCCCCAGGCCCATCCCCCCCCCCCCACACCTGTAACACTTGTGTTGGTAAATGGGAGGCCTCCAAAACCCACTGTACCCACATGTAGGTGCCACCTTCACCCCTAAGAGCTATGGTAGTGTTGTACATTTGTGGGCAGTGGGTTTTGGGGGAGGGGGGTTGGGAGCTCAGCACCCGTGGTAAGGGAGCTATGCATGTGGGAGCTTTTTCTGAAGTCCACCGCACTGACCTAGGGTGCCCAGTTGGTGTCCTGGCATATCAGGGGGGCCAGTGTACTACGAATCCTGGCCCCTCCCACAACCAAATGGCTCGGATTAGGACGTTTTGAGCTGGGCGTTTTTAGTTTCCATTATCGCTAAAAAAAACAAATGCCCAGCTCAAAAACTTCCATTTTTTCGAAAATACGGTTCAACCCGGCCCTTCACGGACCCGTTCTCGGAGATAAACGCCCATGGAGATAGGCGTTTGCGTTCGATTATGCCCCTCCTGATCTACTATGATCTCTTTTGCAACCTCGCTATCGGGATAATCTTTCTTGTTTTGGTGATATCTTCGAAAGATACCTTGTTCTGAAACATGCGTTTTTGAACGACTGTCGGCCTTGTGATATCCTTGTGAAAGCATATCTAAAAAATAACATCACTAATTACTGAAATAACAACTAAAGTGAAAACAAAATTTGTACCAAATTAATCACCAAATTAATCTTAGCTCCAAAAGTAGCACTTGAAAACATCTAAAAAGACCTATAAAAAAAAAATTACAAAGTCATTTTCATACAACATATAAAAAAAGTGATCACAAAATTATGGTAATTCATAAACTAGAATGAATGTACAGCTAACATCTAGTGTGCCTGAGACAAACATCATGTACAGCATACATCATTAAAGTTGTATTATCGGCAATAACATTAAAACTAATCTAGTGCATTATGAGTCAGAGAAGATTAAGCGAATGCTACATACCTGTAGAAGGTATTCTCCGAGGACAGCAGGCTGATTGTTCTCATTGATGGGTGACGTCCACGGCAGCCCCCTCCAACCGGAAACTTCACTAGCAAAGGCCTTTGCTAGTCCTCGTGCGCCAATGTGCACCGCGCATGCGCGGCCGTCTTCCCGCCCAAACTGGCTCGTGTTCGTCAGTCTCGTATGTAGCAAGACAAAGACAAGGGAAGACACAACTCCAAAGGGGAGGCGGGTGGGTATATGAGAACAATCAGCCTGCTGTCCTCGGAGAATACCTTCTACAGGTATGTAGCATTCGCTTTCTCCTAGGACAAGCAGGCTGCTTGTTCTCACTGATGGGGTATCCCTAGCCCCCAGGCTCACTCAAAACAAGAAACATGGTCAATTGGGCCTCGCAACGGCGAGGACATAACTGAGATTGACCTAACAACTTATCCAACTAACTGAGAGTGTAGCCTGGAACAGAATAAACATGGGCCTAGGGGGGTGGAGTTGGATTCTAAACCCCGAACAGATTCTGAAGCACTGACTGCCCGAACCGACTGTCGCGTCGGGTATCCTGCTGCAGGCAGTAATGAGATGTGAATGTGTGGACAGATGACCACGTCGCAGCTTTGCAGATCTCTTCAATACTGGCTGACTTCAAGTGGGCCACTGATGCTGCCATGGCTCTAACATTGTGAGCCGTGACATGACCCTCAAGAGCCAGCCCAGCCTGGGCATAAGTGAAGGAAATGCAATCTGCTAGCCAATTGGATATGGTGCGTTTCCCCACAGCCACTCCCCTCCTGTTGGGATCAAAAGAAACAAACATTTGGGCGGACTGTCTGTTGGGCTGTGTCCGCTCCAGATAAAAGGCCAATGCTCTTTTGCAGTCCAATGTGTGCAGCTGACGTTCAGCAGGGCAGGAATGAGGACGGGGAAAGAATGTTGGCAAGACAATTGACTGGTTCAGATGGAACTCCGACACTACCTTCGGCAAGAACTTAGGGTGAGTGCGGAGGACTATTCTGTTATGATGAAATTTGGTGTAAGGGGCCTGGGCTACCAGGGCCTGAAGCTCACTGACTCTGCGAGCTGAAGTAACTGCCACCAAGAAAATGAGCTTCCAGGTCAAGTACTTCGGATGGCAGGAGTTGTGGCTCAAAAGAAGGTTTCATCAGCTGGGTGAGAACGACATTGAGATCCCATGACACTGTAGGAGGTTTGACGGGGGGCTTTGACAAAAGCAAACCTCTCATGAAGCGAACAACTAAAGGCTGTCCTGAGATCGGCTTACCTTCCACACGGTAATGGTATGCACTGATTGCGCTAAGGTGAACCCTTACAGAGTTGGTCTTGAGACCAGACTCAGACAAGTGCAGAAGGTATTCAAGCAGGGTCTGTGTAGGACAGGAGCGAGGATCTAAGGCCTTGCTGTTACACCAGACGGCAAACTTCTTCCATAAAAAGAAGTAACTCCTCTTAGTGGAATCTTTTCTGGAAGCAAGCAAGACACGGGAGACACCCTCCGACAGACCCAAAGAGGCAAAGTCTACGCTCTCAACATCCAGGCCGTGAGAGCCAGAGACTGGAGGTTGGGATGCAGAAGCGCCCCTTCGTTCTGTGTGATGAGGGTCGGAAAACACTCCAATCTCCACGGTTCTTCGGAGGACAACTCCAGAAGGAGAGGGAATCAGATCTGACGCGGCCAAAAAGGAGCAATCAGAATCATGGTGCCTCGGTCTTGCTTGAGTTTCAACAAAGTCTTCCCCACCAGAGGTATGGGAGGATAAGCA
The DNA here is from genome assembly GCF_901765095.1 of Microcaecilia unicolor. Taxonomy (NCBI): domain Eukaryota; kingdom Metazoa; phylum Chordata; class Amphibia; order Gymnophiona; family Siphonopidae; genus Microcaecilia; species Microcaecilia unicolor. Next base: position 70,288,615 of record NC_044034.1, read on the forward strand.
TACAGCAGGCCGTTCCCCCAATCCAGGAGGAAGGCATCCGATGCCAGTCTGCCATGGGCCTGAAGTCTGGAACAGAACTGAGGGACCTTGTGGTTGGCTCGAGATACCAAGGGGGTGTCCACACCTGGAAGATCTGGCGCACTACTCTGGAGTTGAGCGACCAATCGTGAGGTTGCATAATCCTGCTCAACCTGTCGGCCAGACTGTTGTTTACGCCTGTAAGATATGTGGCTTGGAGCAACATGCCGTAACGGCGAGCCCACAGCCACATGCTGACGGCTTCCTGACACAGGGGGCGAGATCCGGTGCCCCTCCTGCTTGTTGATGTACTACATGGCAACCTGGTTGTCTGTCTGAATTTGGATAATTTGGTGGGACAGCCGATCTCTGAAAGCCTTCAGAGCGTTCCAGACCGCTCGTAACTCCAGGAGATTGATCTGCAGATCGCGTTCCTGGAGGGACCAACTTCCCTGGGTGTGTTGCCCATCGACATGAGCTCCCCACCCCAGGAGAGACGCATCCTTAGTCAGCACTTTTTGTGGCTGAGGAATTTGGAAAGGGCGTCCCAGAGTCAAATTGGACCAAATCGTCCACCAATACAGGGATTTGAGAAAACTCGTGGACAGGTGGATCACGTCCTCTAGATCCCCAGCAGCCTGAAACCACTGGGAAGCTAGGGTCCATTGAGCAGATCGCATGTGAAGACGAGCCATGGGAGTCACATGAACTGTGGAGGCCATGTGGCCAAGCAATCTCAACATCTGCCGAGCTGTGATCTGCTGGGACGCTTGTACCCAGGAGACGAGGGACAACAGATTGTTGGCCCTTGTCTCCGGAAGATAGGCACGAGCCGTCCGAGAATCCAGCAGAGCTCCTATGAATTCGAGTCTCTGTACTGGGAGAAGATGGGACTTTGGATAATTTATCACAAACCCTAGTAGCTCCAGGAGTCGAATAGTCATCTGCATGGACTGTAGAGCTCCTGCCTCGGATGTGTTCTTCACCAGCCAATCGTCGAGATAAGGGAACACGTGCACTCCCAGCCTGCGAAGCGCTGCTGCTACTACAGCTAGGCACTTCGTGAACACCCTGGGCGCAGAGGCGAGCCCAAAGGGTAGCACACAGTACTGAAAGTGACGTGTGCCCAGCTGAAATCGCAGATACTGCCTGTGAGCTGGCAATATCGGGATGTGTGTGTATGCGTCCTTCAAGTCCAGAGAGCATAGCCAATCGTTTTCCTGAATCATAGGAAGAAGGGTGCCCAGGGAAAGCATCCTGAACTTTTCCTTGACCAGATATTTGTTCAGGGCCCTTAGGTCTAGGATGGGACGCATCCCCCCTGTTTTCTTTTCCACAAGGAAGTACCTGGAATAGAATCCCAGCCCTTCTTGCCCGGATGGCACGGGCTCAACCGCATTGGCGCTGAAAAGGGCGGAGAGTTCCTCTGCAAGTACCTGCTTGTGCTGGAAGCTGTAAGACTGAGCTCCCGGTGGGCAATTTGGAGGCTTCGAGGACAAATTGAGGGTGTATCCTTGCCGGACTATTTGAAGAACCCAACGGTCGGAGGTTATAAGAGGCCACCTTTGGTGAAAAACTTTCAACCTCCCCCCGACCGGTAGATCGCCCGGCACGGATACGTTGATGTCGGCTATGTTCTGCTGCAGCCAGTCAAAAGCTCGTCCCCTGCTTTTGCTGGGGAGCTGCAGGGCCATGCTGAGGCGCACGCTGCTGACGAGAGCGAGCGCGCTGGGGCTTAGCCTGGGCCGCAGGCTGGCGAGAGGGAGGATTGTACCTACACTTACCAGAAGAGTAGGGAACAGCCCTCCTTCCCCCACAAAAACGTCTACCTGAGGAGGTAGATGCTGAAGGCTGCCGGCGGGAGAATTTGTCGAAAGCGTTATCCCGCTGGTGGAGCTGTTCTACCACCTGTTCGACTTTTTCTCCAAAAATGTTGTCCGCTCGGCAAGGGGAGTCCGCAATCCGCTGCTGGACCCTATTCTCCAGGTCGGAGGCACGCAGCCATGAGAGTCTGCACATCACCACACCTTGAGCAGCGGCCCTGGACGCAACATCAAAGGTATCATATACCCCTCTGGCCAGGAATTTTCTGTACGCCTTCAGCTGCCTGACCACCTCCTGAAACGGCTTGGCTTGCTCAGGAGGGAGCTTGTCCACCAAACCCGCCAACTGTCGCACATTGTTCCGCATATGGATGCTCGTGTAGAGCTGGTAAGACTGAATCTTGGCCACGAGCATAGAGGAATGATAGGCCTTCCTCCCAAAGGAGTCCAAGGTTCTGGAGTCTTTGCCCGGGGGCGCCGAAGCATGTTCTCTAGAACTCTTAGCCTTCTTTAGGGCCAGATCCACAACACCAGAGTCGTGAGGCAACTGAGTGCGCATCAGCTCTGGGTCCCCATGGATCCGATACTGGGATTCGATCTTCTTGGGAATGTGGGGATTAGTTAATGGCTTGGTCCAGTTCGCCAGCAATGTCTTTTTTAGGACATGATGCATGGGTACGGTGGACGGTTCCTTAGGTGGAGAAGGATAGTCCAAGAGCTCAAACATTTCAGCCCTGGGCTCATCCTCCACAACCACCGGGAAGGGGATGGCCGTAGACATCTCCCGGACAAAGGCCGCGAAAGACAGACTCTCGGGAGGAGAAAGCTGCCTTTCAGGGGAGGGAGTGGGGTCAGAAGGAAGGCCATCAGACTTCTCGTCAGAGAAATATCTGATGTCCTCCTCCTCCTCCTCCCACGAGGCCTCACTATCAGTATCAGACACAAGTTCACGAACCTGCGTCTGAAGCCGTGCCCGACTCGACTCCGTGGAAACACAACCACGGTAGGAGCGTCGAGAGATGGACTCCCTCGCCAGCATCGGCGAAGCTCCCTCCGCCGATGTCGTCGGGGAGTCTGCCTGGGAGGTGGCCGTAGCCGGTACCGCAAGCGGTACCGATACCGGAGACCTCACCTCGGGCAAGGGGCCAGCCGTCGCCTCACTCGACGGTACCGGAGGCGCAAGCACCCCCGGTACCGGAGGGGAAGGGCGCACCAGCTCTCCCAGAATCTCTGGAAGAACGGCCCGGAGACTCTCGTGCAGAGCGGCTGTGGAAAAAGACTGAGAAGCTGATGCAGGCGTCGATGTCAGAGTCTGTTCCGGGAGTGGAGGCGGTTCCGGGCTGTCCAAGGGGGAGCGCATCGACACCTCCTGAACAGAGGGTGAGCGGTCCTCCCGGTGCCGATGCCTACTGGGTGCCGACTGCCTCGGCGACCCAGAGCTCTCGGTACCAAGACGGGAAGGAGACTGGTGACGATGCTTCTTTGACTTCTTCAAGCGAAGCATGTCACCGGAGCTTCCCGGTACCGACGAGGAGGACGTAGAATCCAACCGTCACTTCCTCGGGGCCGAGGCCGAAGAAGGTCGATCTCGGGGGGGGCTGTACTGCAGGAGCCCTCAGGGCAGGGGGAGACCCACCCGAAGGCTCACCGCCACCAGCAGGGGAATGGACAGCCCTCACCTGCACTCCAGACGAAGCACCACCGTCCGAAGACATCAGCAACAGCGGAGGTCCCGGTACCACCGACGTCGACGCAGCCTTTCGATGACTCGGTACCGACGATGCCGGAGGTAGAGGCCTCGATGCAGTCGATGCCGATGCCGAGGTCGAAGACTTTGATGCTGTCGACATCGATGCACTCGATGCCCGTGCTGTTGTCGTCGAAGAGCCCGAGAACAACGCGTTCCACTGGGCCAATCTCGCTACCTGAGTCCTCTTTTTCAAAAGAGCACAAAGACTGCAGGCCTGCGGGCGGTGCCCAGCCCCCAGACACTGAAGACACGAAGCGTGCCTATCAGTAAGCGAGATTACCCGGGCGCACTGGGTGCACTTCTTGAAGCCGCTGGAAGACTTCGATGACATGGGCGGAAAAATCACGCCGGCGAAATCAAAATTCGCGATGAAAGGCACCAAAAAGAAGGGAGAAAAACCCGAGGCCAAATAGGCCGGTCCCGAAAGCGAAAGGAAACTTACGCGGGGAAAAAGCTGGAAACACGGGAAAAGGATAAAGACCGGATAGGTCTCTTTTTTGGGGGGGGGGGGAATCGCAAAGACGCGCAAGGTCAACTTGAGGGGCACGAAACGGCGGCAAAACACGACCATCCCGAGCGCGGACAAAAGAAGACTGACGAACACGAGCCGGTTCGGGTGGGAAGATGGCCGCGAATGCGCGGTGCGCATCGGCGCACGAGGACTAGCAAAGGCCTTTGCTAGTGAAGTTTCCGGTTGGAGGGGGCTGCCGTGGACGTCACCCATCAGTGAGAACAAGCAGCCTGCTTGTCCTCGGAGAATCATACTTATTCCAAGGTAATAGATCATTAGGACGGAAATGTCTCTGGATGCTCAAGGCAATCTAAAATATAAAATCAAGAGAATAAAATCTACAAGATACAATGGTCCCGAATTGTCAATGCACTCCAAAGGAATCTAATACAACCAGACTAATTAAACTTACCGCTCTCAACTAGGTGCCACTAGCAAGCACACATTATTCAAAATTCTAAAAGGTTGAGGAGAGGTCGAATCAAGATGGCGTCAGTAGCGGTTGTGGTTCCCGGAGCTCCTGAGATTTAACGCCAACGCTGACAGAGAAATTCTATCCCCGACTTTTTAGATGGGGAAAAGAAAGGGAAAGACGCAGGCACCTACCTCCAGGGCACCAGCGCCATCCCTAGCTTCTCGTCAGACGACGCTGGAAACCTTTGGAATCGGGAGCCATGGCGAGCAGGACCTTACTTCAACGGCATCGCCCCATTCGGGGACAGAGCGCAGCATTGAGGGCGCGACGTTGAGCCCTCCTTCTCTCACCGCTCCTCCACAACCCGGAAGCGAAGTTGAACCGATGCAGCCACAACAGCTAGAAACGCTGATTGTGGAAGGAGGACCATCGTGTACTTCTACTCCAGGGAAGGAGATAATATCTCAGGGAGAAACGCTGGTCGGGCTCCCTGCTTCTCATGGAGTCGCCCCGGAGAAAGGTGGAGGAATGATAAGACCTACCCAGGTGACTATGAATACGTTATGGGAGGCAATCCAGCAGGTAAATAACACTTTGCTTCAAATAAATATTTCTATAAAGGGCGAAATTGTAGAACTGAAACAATCTACTCAGAAGCTATCTACAAAAGCTCAGGAACAAAATGAAAAGATTTTAAAGATGGAAACTGAGATTAAACAATTACAGGATTTAACTATGACACTGGTCAAAGATAAAGAGAGTCAGGAAAGAAGGATGGAGTATTTGGAGAACTGTGGAAGAAGAAATAACTTGCGGTTGTTGAATTTTCCCAAATCCCCTTTAATTTCATCTATGGACATGCTTAGAAAATACTTCAGTGATATACTAGGGATTCCTGTAGAGGGTTATCCCCCTATAACAAGGGCCCAGTATATCTCTGGAGTAGTGAGAACTTCAAAAGAACAGCCTCAGGTTACTCCAAATTTAAATTTGACTGAATTTCTTGAAAATTCGTTGGATGTGGTCACAGAGAGAACAACTTTAATAGTGACATTTGCTCTTGAACTTGATAGAAATAATATTCTCAGACTGTACTTTCGCCACTTAAAAGATTGTTTCTTGGGACAAAAAATTCAGATTTTCCCCGATATGGCAAGGAGCACACAAAAAAGGAGAAAGGAATTTCTATTGTACAAATCTAGGACAATTAATTTAGGAGCTACTTTTTTGTTGAAGTTCCCTTGTAAATGCCATGTTACTTTCGAAACAGTTAATTACATATTTTTTACTCCCTCGAAACTATTGGAATTTCTTGTATTAAAGGAAGGTGTTAAACCTCCTGAAGATTTGCCTCCCTGATTAAGAATGCTGAAACGTCGGCTGTAATATCCTGTTCTGCTCAACCGCTTTGAATTTTGTTAACAACTATGTTTAGTTGTATTTTCATTTTTTTTTCCTAGTATCTTGATTCACTAATTGTGGACAAATTTAAAATAGTTTTCCTTTTTATTTTCTTAGGAATGGCTGTAAGCAGTTATTTCTTTGTGTTGTATTTTCTGATATTGCCATTTATGTCTATTGATGTAAATGAAAAAAAAAAATCAATAAAGAAGAAATTATAAAAAACAAAAAATTCTAAAAGGTTTCTTTATTACTCCTTTCTTTATGGCTCATTCCTTATTCACCCATTATTTCTCTTGTGCTTTTATGGCTATGTTTATATATTGTGCACTCACACTACATATGTTTTGTGTTCACGTAGTACATATTGTGAGCTCATGTAATTCGTGCCTTGCATTGATGCCTTGGTTCATTTATAGATCTTTATATTACTATTTCTGCACTTTTACCCACAATTTCCAACCTATTGGTAGGTTCAATGTGGCTTACAGTTATTCTATCTAATCTTAGCTAACTGTGAACCTACCAATAGATTGGAAAATGTGGGGTACAAATGCAGAAATAGTACCGTAATATAAAGATCTATATGATTTAGGGAGGATTACAGTTATCTCGGGGTGGAAAGGTCACATTATGGGTTACAGACAAATTTTGGAGAACAGGTATCGTGTTATAGTATCATTTGGGGTGACACAACCTAGTTCAGTTTTGTCCTTTGTTGTGATTGTGGACAGAGTTCCGTGATTCGTTTTCTTATAAATACAGAATGAGACGCAAACATTTATAAATAAAGCACTACAATAAACCTGTCAGTAAGACATTTATATTTAATACTATGTTGTTAAATCATTTCCATACTAAAAGCAAAACCTCTAACCTCTTATTTGTCCTGTTTGCCTGTCGGGTTCCATACTGCATATTGTGATGCGCAAATAACCCTTTATATCAGATATACCGTGTTTCCCCGAAAATAAGACACTGTCTTATATTAATTTTTGCCCCCAAAAATGCGCTAGGTCTTATTTTCAGGGGCTGTCTTATTTTTCGGGGAAACATCGGGGTTGGATCGGGGTTGGCCCGCCCGCCCTCCGTCGCTCCCGGAACTAACCTTAAACGCCTCCTTTCACCTTCGCAGCAGCAGGGCAGGCCACTCTTTCCTGCCATGTCCCGCCCTCGCCTGATGTAACATCCGCGAGGGCGGGGCACGGAAGGAAGGAGAGGTCTGTCCTGCTGCTGCGAAGGTGAAAGGAGGCGTTTAAGGTTAGTTCCAGGAGCGACGGAGGGTGGGTGGAGGGGGGCCCAGCGATCTCGGGTGGGGGGCGGCCCGGGGGCGGCCTTGCTTTCAAACAAAAATTTGCTAGGTCTTACTTTCGGGGGAGGCCTTATATCTACCAATTCAGGAAAACCTCTACTAGGTCTTATTTTCGAGGGATGTCTTACTTTCGGGGAAACAGGGTATGAACATTTGGGTATGTCTCTCTTTGTATATATGACTGCAATATTTTAATTGTTGTGTTTGTTTTCTTAGTTTGCTTTTTAACCAACTGTGTAGTTTGCTGAGCTGATTTATACACCTTAGCCTTGAAAGCCTTTTATGTAACATTGTTTTTAAGTTACTCTTCTTTTATTTTTAAATTAAACTGTGCAGGCTGTTCAGCTAATTTATATACCTTAGCCTGGTTAGCCTCTAATGTACCTGTGTTTCATATTTATGCCTGTCGCCCACCCTTAACTCTCCTTTCACAGCTATACGACTGGCTATGGAAGAACGGCAGCTTGAAAGAGGAACCCAAGGAGTGTTTAAAGTCAATTACTCTCCTCTGTCATACAAATACCTGTCCTGCTCATCTCTGTACTTGTAATCATAATTCAAACAGCAAACAAAAGAAATTGACAATTATATAACACTAGTAAAACATGCCCGTTTCAGGCGCAAATGAAACGGGCGCTAGCAAGGTTTTCCTCCCGAACCCCCCCCCTGCTCACCCCTTCGGCGTTGTGAAGGCACTGACCGCCATTGTTGTGGACCTCGTCAACACACGCCAATGCCACCTTCAATGTGCTGAGTCGTTGGTTGTGAAGCCACTGACGCCATTGCTCCGCCCTCGACATCATCACATTTGACGCGAGGGCGTGGCCCCAACACAGTGATTTCGGTGGCTTCACCAGCACGAACCCTTCGAACCGGAAGGAAGTGCCCGGAGGAACTCACAGTGACGTCAGTGTCCTCAGAACGTTGAGGGTGAGTTTTATTATATAGGATGAGAACTATACTGTGGCCTCTCGAACAATCTAAACTTTCCCTTACTGCTGCACGACTGACTATGGAAGAATGGTAGATTGAAAGAGGGACCCTACCTAATAATAACAGGGAGTTATAGCATCATTTTTGAGTCTGCCACAACGACACATCCACACCTCCCTACCTTATGAGCTCCTGAGACACCATGACCACTCATCATCATCGGTGGCCTCTACCCTAAGGGAGGACTCTGTTCTGAAGTCTTTAACAGCGCACATTTAGGAGTAATAAAGTGCGCTAAACCCGACTGACAATTAGCTCCAAAAGCTATCACCATGCAGTGGATCACATGGATTTGCTTAGCTCTTTTGAGCACGTCAGGCGGCAACCTATCAAATAACTTAGTGCCTAATCCCATCCCTGTAATCTATAATCCATATAGAAACACTGTACTAAGAAACACCCTAACTGTAATGTCAGATATCTGCTAGACAATGTCAATATATAACATCAGAACACTACTTATGGTTTCAGACCCGAACCAAATGGCTAACATTTGATGGCCTAAAAAAAACTCGTTACCTTTTGAAATTACTCAAACAAGTCTTTCCTTTGGAACGCAAGTCTCAATTCACTCCTGTCCCTGCCATTTATATCAATGCCAGGTCTGTGGGGAACAAGGCTCTCTTACTCAGGGATCTGCTAGAATCTTCAGATATGGGCTTTCTGTTTATCTCAGACACATGACTCACAGAAGCTGATACTCCGATACTGCCTCACATCTATCTACCCGGTTATGGTATTCTTCACTCTCCAAGACAGGGTAAAAAAGGCAGTGGACTTGCTCTTTATTTAAGAGTTTTTTCCACATGTCTTTAGTTAGTTCTAGGGTTTTCACTGAACTGGAATATATAATGTGGACATTCTGTAATGATTCAAAAGAGGCAAATCAAATTACCCTACTCCTCATTTACCGTCCTCCGGGAGCTTGGTCCAAGGCAGAACCTCGACTTGTAGAGATTACTTCCTCTACCATGCCCCAATTTTCTAAGATTATCTTCCTGGGAGACTTAAACCTACACTTGGAAAATGATGTGGACACCAATGTCTACAATTTCAAATCAATCCTGAAGGACTGCGAACTAACTACATTCTCCAAGGGTGTAACTCATGAAAAAGGCCATACATTAGACTTCATGACTTCCTATCCTAATAGCTTGATCAGTTCATTCAAATGGAAGCCAGCACCATGGTCTGACCACTTCACCATTGATATCTGTATGTCAAGCTTAACCAGGCTCAAGTCCTATAAACTCATCTCCTTCAGAGGTAAAATCAGTGAGGTCACTTTGTGGTCTGAGCTAACAGATTCCCTCACTACCTCATCTCCTACACATGGTTTGATCAAATCCCACTGGGATACCAAGGTGAAAGCCATACTAGACAAAATTGCTCCATTTACCATTAGAAGGTCAAGACGTCCAGAAATTCAACATGATTTACAGAGGAACTATCCATCCTAAAAAGAGAATGTCAACACCTTGAAAAGCAATGGAGAAAGAACAAAGATACTAATGGTAAATCCAAATGGAAGTCAGCTTCTGACACTACAAAAAGAAGGTAGCTGATTCAAAACATCAGTACAATAGCAGCCTAATAGGTCAAGATGATCTTGACAACAAAAAACTTTTTCTCCTTAATTAAAAAACTAGCTTCCACTAAAGATGATGAACATTCACAGGAAACATGTCCCACCGCCCAAGACCTAGTTGATCATTTCGCCAATAAGATCTTGCAAATCAGGTCTGAACTATCTAAAGCTACTCCAACAGAGGAAAATCGTCCAACTCATAGTTCAGCCTCAATTGCTGGAGATCCTACAATCCAAGGATTCAAAACTGACCAAAACTGGGAATCTTTTCAAGCACTAACAGTTGAGGATGTAAGATCACTGCTGTTGAAATGCTCCAGAGCTAACTGCTCCCTGGATCAATGCCCAAAATACTTACTCAAATCCATCCCTATGGAAGCAGTTAACTGGTTACTCGATGATCTCAGTGAGCTGTTAAAAATTGGATCTCTTTCTCCTGATATCGGCAAAATTGTTCTCACTCCACTGTTGGAGGGATCTGGGCTAGATGTAACATCGCCTGCAAACTACCATCCAGTGGCAAGCATACCCATTTTTACTAAAGTATTAGAAACCTATATCAGTAAACAACTCTCTTTATATCTGGAAAAATTTTCTATATTACACTGGTCACAATTTGACTACAGATCATCACATAGTACGGAAACATTGCTGCTAGTTCTACATGTCAAACAACACCTATGCAAAGATGACCAAGTAGTTCTTCTCCAAATCAATATATTGGTGGCATTTAATGCAGTTGACCACACATTGCTACTCGAACGCCTGGACCAGATAGGAATAACAGAGACTGTGAGCAAATGGTTCAGTGAATTCCTTTCAAATCGAAGTTATACTGTTAAGCAAAACAACCAACTTTCCAACTACTGTTCTCTTAACTACAGAGTCCTGCAGGGATCTCCCCTCTCACCAATCCTGTTCAATCTCTTTATGTCATCTCTTGCAATACACCTGGTTCTTAATGAACTACTTTTATCCTACATGGATGACATCCTGCTTCTCTTACCAGTGACAAAATCAAACAAAGATACAACTCAATCTGAAGCGAATGGAATGACTGCTGTTAGCACTTGGGCTCTGACCAATAAACTGAAATTGAATGCGCAAAAAAACAAGGTCCCGTGGTTCCGAAATCAGGGAGTTGAGGTCCCATCATCAGTATCTTTGTCTAATGGTCAAAGCTTTACAGTTAAGTCTGAAACCAGAGTATTAGGGGTCTTGCTTGATTCTTCACTCAGCTTCTCTTCCCATATTAACCAGCTATGGAAGAAAACACTTTTCAAAATGAGACAGCAACGTCTAGTCAGATCATTCTCCGACCAAAATGCCTTTTCACAACTAGTCCAAATGATAGTCCTACCTCACTTGGATTACTATAACATTTTATTTCTTGGTATTAAGTGTCAATATCAGAAAAAACTGAAAATCTTACAGAATACAGCTGCTAGATTAATATACAGACTGAACAAATATACTAATGTTTCAACTCATCTTAACAAACTGAACTGGCTTCCCATAGCAGAAAGACTCAGGTTCAAAGCTCCTTGTTTGTTTTTCAAATCTTACAGGATTTCACCTCTTAACTGCTGACTAAGACCACTTCACTGTTTAGTCCAGTCTATCAGACTGAAAGAACAACTGATGCACGCCGTAGTCACACCTCTCCTCAAAAAACCATCACTTGACCCTACCTGTCCCTCCAACTACCGCCCCAAGCCACCCGCCGTGCAGAGAGCAGCCCGTCACTAATCACCACCAACTTTAGAAGTTCCTAGTAGCTAGCATAACTGTTTACTGACCTATAACTGCTTTCTATGCACCAGATAGTATTATACTGAACTGTTTCACTGTCTTGCCTACTGAATAACTGTCTTGTTTGCTGACTTTAGACCTCGTAATGCTTTCTGTGTTTTACGGTCTCGCTTACTGACTTACTGCCTTGTTAGCTGACTTTAGACCTCTAAATGCTTCCTAAGCATCTCACAACATTATACTGCACTGTAGTAGGGCCTAGACCGCTGAATTCAATTGCACCATAATAAACCACACGAAATCGCATTACTGACTGTAAACTCTCATCAATCACTACAGCCACACTACACCGAATGGTAGTATTACTCATATCGCTGACTTGTGACCAATAGCTAATTCTACTGCACCATATTGCATCACATTGAATTGCACCGCCAACAGTAAATCTGCATCAGTCTCTACTGCCACATTGTACTGAATTGCAGTAATTACTACACTGCTAACTCTGACCCTAACTACCACTACTACACCATATTGCATTACACTGAATAGCACTACAGACTACAAACACCAACAGCCACTACTGCTTACACTGTAGACTACTGACTCCATCAGCTCCTACTGTAATTTACAAATCAATACCAACATGAATATTAACAAATTGCTCTTAATAATCTACTTTCTTCCCCTAATCTATCATGCACTAACCACTCCTCTCTTAGACAATAATGTACCGACAGCACACAAACCCTGCAGACAACCCAAACACAATATACTTGTCCAAAAGAATAACAGTCAATTAAAAGGAAAATCTACTACTCACAGACACAACCAACAGAAAGGGAAGAAAGGACACAACAAACCCAGATACCAAGAAAACAGACAAATAATAAAAATTAATACATCATCGTCGTCTGCCGAACTCTACCAACCAATCCAACTGGGTTATATAAATGCCAGATCGGTAGTTAACAAAACAACGACAATAACAGACTGGATCACAACAGACAATCTCGATAGTCTCTTCATAAGTGAAACCTGGATTCATGACCTTAAAGACCCCATAATTCTAGATCTATGCCCTCCAGGGTACAGAATTACCCACTGTGGAAAAAGAGGAGGAGGCATAGCCATAATCTATAAAACCCAATTTAACGTCACAACTATAGCCGAATCCATACTTCCTCAACTTGAAATTGCCGCAGTTAGGATCAATCATCCAACCTTGCATGACCACCTAAACGTAGTCCTGTTTTATAGGCCGCCAGGCAACTGGCAGGAATGCCAAACACACTTTACGGATTTTATATCGAACACATGTGTCTCTATCTCCAACCTTCTTATAGCAGGGGATATCAACCTTCACCTTGAAGATACTGACTTAATTAACGTCTGTGAATGTAAGGACCTCTTCCAACTATGGGATCTCTACTGGCCAAATATGCAGTCCACCCATATTAAAGGGCACACACTAGACATCATTACATACAAATTCTCCTCTGAATTAACTTTGGCATTAAAAGATACAAAATGGACGGCTATACCCTGGTCCGACCACTACAAAGCAAACCTCTCTCTTCAATGGCGAATAAAAGATTTACACCATAAACAAGAATGACTAACCTATACCACGAGAGGCAAAATAGATCCATCAGCATTTTGGCAATTATTCTATAAAAATGAATGGACAGCATCACCAGTCATACCAATTTCTCCAAGATTGGGACAACAGATCCAGAAACATACTAGACAGCATAGCTCCACTTCAATCCAGAACCTCACATAGAAAGAACTCAATACCTTGGTTTAATGAAGAACTGAAAAAACTAAAAACACAAGTTAGAAGGCTAGAACGAGCATGGAATAAAAAGAGAGACGACTCCAGACTCAACGCTTGGAAGCAACTACAAAGAAAATACAAGTACACCATCAGACAAACTAAAAGATCATATTACAAAACTGAAATTGGACCAGACTATAAGGATACACATAAACTTTTCCAACTCGTGAACAAACTATTAAATACTACACCGGTCACTTCTAACAGCACAGACACCCCATCAGCAGACAAGCTTGCGGAACATTTAAAAAAGAAAATTGTAAAACTACGACTCACGATACCAGTTAATACCATGGACCACGTAAAACTCCTTGATTGTTTAGACCCAATCCAGGGGGACAGGGGGAATACCCAGCTGATTGAACATGGACTTACTTCGACACACTCTCGAATGATAGCATCTCCCAAACGCTTGACAGATATGCCAAGTCTCACTGCAAACTAGACATATGCCCTAACAACCTCATAAAATCAGCCCCCCCCCCCAAATTCAAAACAGACCTCACAAAACATGTGAATTATATGTTACAAAATGGACTCTTTCCAAAAAACAAAGCAAATATTTTACGTACCCCCTTACCTAAAGACGCAAAGAAAAGCACAAGCGACGTAACCAACTATCGCCCAGTTACCCAATTTAATGGAAGGCATAGTGTCCAAGCAATTCACCAACTACTTAAATAAATTCTCAATTCTGCACGAGTCCCAATCAGGATTTCGGTCTAACCACAGCACCGAAACAGTACTAGTCACTCTTCTGACTAAATTTAAACAAGCAATTGCAACTGGCAATAACATACTTCTCTTACAATTTGACATGTCCAGTGCTTTCGACATGGTTAACCATGGAATATTACTACATATCCTAGAATACTTCAGAATTGGAGATAATGTCCTTAACTGGATCAGAAGCTTCCTGACCACAAGATTATACCAAGTGACAGTTAACTCAGCTACATCAACCCCATGGACACCTGATTGTGGAGTCCCTCAAGGATCTCCCCTCTCGCCAACCCTCTTCAACCTAATGATGATACCACTAGCCAAGTTACTATCCAATCAGAACCTTAATCCATTCATATATGCAGATGACATCACAATCTACATCACGTTCAAACATGATATAAAGGAAATTACCTACGACATCAACCAAAGCTTCCTAACCATGCACTCTTGGGCAGATGCATTTCAGCTGAAACTTAATGCTGAAAAAACACAATGTCTTATACTTACTTCACAACATAACACAAATAAATTCACCACTGTAACCACACCAAACTTTTCCCTTCCCGTGGCAGACACTCTGAAAATTCTAGGAGTCACCATTGATCGCAATCTCACCCTTGAAAGTCAAGTGAAAAATACAACTAAGAAGATGTTCCATTCAATGTGGAAACTTAAAAGAGTAAAAGCCTTTCTTCCCAAGGGCTATTTTTCGCAACCTGGTGCAGTCATTGGTGCTGAGCCACCTAGACTACTGCAACGCAATCTATGCTGGCAGTAAAGAGTATATTATCAAAAAACTTTAAACAGCCCAGAAAACTGCAGCCAGACTCATATTTGGAAAAACAAAATACGAAAGTGCAAAACCACTAAGAGAAAAACTACACTGGCTCCCAATCAAAGTATTGCGTTCAAGGTCTGCACTCTAGTTCATAAAATTATTCACAGAGATGGCCCGGCCTACATGGTAGACCTTGTTGACTTGCCACCCAGAAATGCTAAAAGATCAGCCCGTACATTCCTTAATCTACACTTCCCCAGCTGCAAAGGACTGAAATACAGACTAACACATGCGTCCAGCTTTTCCTACATGAGCACACAGTTGTGGAATGCATTACCACTTACCTTAAAAACAAATTATGAGCTAATCAATTTCCGTAAATCTCTGAAGACCTTTCTATTCAACAAGGCATACCACAACGAGCAATAATTTAATTATAACACAACACTTCAACTTTAATTCTGAATATTTTCTCGCTTCATCCGCCTGCTTAATTCTACATTGTCATCCATGTATTCATGTAACACCAATTGTATCTTTTACTCCGGAATGACGAATGCCATAACGGAACATTGTAAGCCACATTGAGCCTGCAAATAGGTGGGAAAATGTGGGATACAAAATACAACAAATAAATAAATCATCCATTATCCTTTCCTATAATATTTTTGGTCTCATGCATTAAACCAATGGTCTCTAATTGTTCTCATACCTTACACTAACATTATCGGCTTTTGCCTCACCTAGAATGTAAACCACACTGAACCCTGGAAGGGGGATACTAACTGTATACAAAGGGGATACTAACTGTATACAAGAATTGATTTGATTTCATTTATATAGTTTTAATTTTTTCTTGCCTAGATTTAAATTTGGATTCCTGATACAGGCAGTATAGCTGAAACACAGCCTGTGTCTAGTCCTTAAACAGTAATGTGCTTTCCCATGTATGTTATGTGAGCAGACCTTTTTCAAAGACACCTTTGGCTGCATGCTGGTTCTTTAGTAATCTCCACTGTTCTATTACTTAGCTTTGAGTTGTGGAGACCGGTCCCTCTTCTTTTTTTCTACCCTTTACGCAAATGTAGAGACAAAAAGGAAGGCAGAGAGAAGAAGTAGTACTAAACTCCACATTGAATCAAAAGGAAAGGGAGTAAAAGCAGACAGCAGTGATAATAAATGGTTGTTTGGATGAGGATAAGCAAGTGTTGAGAAAGGCAGGAAAGCGAAGATACTGACCAATAGCAGGTATTTTCCAAGGAGAGCAGGCCATTCATTCTCACATGTGGAATGACATTATCTACAACGCCTGGTGTGGAGCTTAAACAGCTAAAAATAGCTATTCTGAGCATGCGCAGGGTCCCCACCATGCATGTGAGACTGCCTTCCCGCCCGCCACAAAAGCGCAGGATCATCAGTATAATATTATAGCATATCAAAAAAGGAGACAAATCCAAGGGGAGGTGGGAGGGTATGTGAGAATGAATGGCCTGCTCTCCTCGAATAATACCTGCCACAGGTAAGTATCTTCACTTTCTCTGAGGACAAGCAGGCCACGCTCTCACATGTGGGAATCCCTAGCTACCAGACTCACTGAAAACAACTATTGGTCAATTGGACCTCACAACAGCGAAGGCAAAATACTAATTAACCTAAAACTATACGCAACTATATAAGAGTATAGCCTGGAACAGAACAAAATGGGCCTAGGGGGTTGGAGTTGGAATCTAGACCCCAAACAAATTCTGCACAACTGGCTGTCCAAACTGACTATCACATACAATATTCTGCTCAAGGCAGTAGTGCGATGTGAATGTGTGCACTGAAGACCATGCTGCAGCCTTGCAAATTTCTTCAACGGAGGCTGAGCTCAAGTGGCTACCAACGCAGCCATGGCTCTGACATTATGAGCCTTCACATGACCCTCAAGAGTCAACCCACCTTGGAAATTGGAAATGGTGCGTTTCCCGATGGTTACCCCCATCTGGTTGGGATCAAAAGAATCAAAAAGCTGGGTGAACTGTCAGTAGGGCCTAGTTGGCTCTAAGTAAAAGGTCAATGCTCACTTGCAGTCCAAGGTGTGCAGTGTACTCTCGCCGGGATGGGCATGAAGTCTGGGAAAAATGTTGGAAGGACAATTGACTGGTTTAGATGGAACTCCAATACCACCGTAGGCAGAAACTTAGAGTGCACGCAGAGAACTACTCTATTATGATGAAACTTTGTCTAAGGTGGATCTGACACTAGATCCTGAAGCTCACTGACCACGCGAGCTGAAGTAACAGCCACCAAAAACAAGGTCTTCCGGGTCAAGTTCTTCAGACTACAGGAATCAAGCTTTCATCAGCTGGGTGAGGACAATGTTGAGGTCCCATGACACAGGGGGCCTTGTCAAAAGCAAACATCTCATGAAACGAACAACTAGAGGATGTCCAGAAATGGACTTTCCCTGTATACAATGATAAGTACTAATTGCACTAAGGTGAACCCTTACAGAGTTAGTCTTGAGAACAGACTCAGAGAGGTGTAGAAGGTATTCAAACAGGGTCTGTGTAGCACAAGAAAGGGGATCTAGTGCCTTACCCTCATACCAGATGGCAAACCTTCTCCATTTGAAAGAGTAACACTTCTTAGTGAAATCTTTCCTGGAAGCCAACAAAAATCTGAAGACATCTTCAGAAAGATGTAAGGAAGCAAATTCTAAGTTTTCAACATCCAGGCTAAGAGTGCCAAAGACTGGAGGTTGGGATGTAGAAAAGACCAAACGTTCTGCGTGATGAGGGTCGGAAAACACTTCAATCTCCAAGGTTCTTCAGAGGATAACTCCATGAGAGCCAGATTTGTCTGGGCCAGCATGCAGCAATCAGGATCATGGTTACTCAGTCTTGCTTGAGTTTCAGCAAAGTCTTCCCCACATGACGGACAGGAGGATATGCATACAGAAGGCTGGTACCCCAATGAAGGTGGAAGGTATCTGATGCTTGCCTGCCATAGGCCTGGAGCCTGGAACAGAACTAAGAGATTTTGAGACTGGATTGAGTGGCAAAGATATCGACTGAGGGGATGCCCCACACTTGGAAGATCTTGGGGGCAACACTCATACTATGACCACTCATGTGGTTGCATGACCCTGCTCAGACTGTCAGCCATGCTGTTGGATTTGCCACCAGATACGTGGCTTTGAGGAGCATCCCGTGGTGGTTAACCAATGCCACATTTAGACGGCCTCCTGACACAGAGGGCGTGATCCGGTGTCTCCCTGCTTGTTGGTGTAGCACATCGTAACCTGTCTGTTTGAATGAGCACAATTTGGTTGAATAGCTGGTCTCTGAAAGCCTTTAGAGCGTTCCAGTAGCTCCAGAAGGTTGATGTGTAATTAAGCTCTGGAATTCGTTGCCAGAGAATGTAGTAAAAGCAGTTAGCTTAGAGGGGTTTAAAAAAGGTTTGGATGGCTTCCTAAAGGAAAAATCCATAGACCATTATTAAAATGGACTTGGGGAAAATCCACTGCTTATTTCTAGGATAAGCAACATAAAATGTATTGTACTTTTTTGGAATCTTGCCAGGTACTTGTGACCTGGATTGGCCACTGTTGGAAACAGGATGCTGGGCTTGATGGACCATTCTGTCCCAGTAAAATACTTATATAGACCAACTGAAAACCACCAACAAATACAAATAGGATACATCAATGCCAGATCGGCAGTTAATAAAACCGCAATACTAACCAACTGGACTACAGCTGACCATCTCGACTTCCTACTTATTAGTGAAACTTGGATCCATGACTCCAAAGATCCAATAATTCTAGAGCTCTGTCCTCCAGGATACAAAATTACCCACTGGACAAGGAAAGGAAAAAGAGGAGGAGGCATAGCAATAATCTATAAGTCCCAATTCACAGTCACAACAACAGCAGAATCTATTCTTCCCCAACTCGAAATAGCATCAGTCAGAATCAACCACTCCAACCTACGTGATCATCTAAACCTAATCTTATTTTACAGACCCCGGGCAACTGGCAAGAGTCACAATCGCACTTTCTGGATTTCATATCGAATACTTGTGTTTCCACCCAGAACCTTCTCATAGCAGGAGACATCAATCTTCATCTTGAAGACACTAACTCAAGCAATGTACGTGAATGCAAGGACTTCCTCCAACTATGGGAGCTCCACTGGCCAAATACACAACCCACCCATCACAAAGGACATACACTAGATATCATTTCCCACAAATTCTCATCAGAACCAAATATCACACTAATAGACACAAAATGGACAGCCAGGCCATGGTCCGACCACTACAGTGCAAACCTTTCTCTCCACTGGAAAACAAAAAAAACACAACAAAAACAAAAACAACAAACATATACTACGAGCGGCAAAATAAACCCACTAACATTCTGGCAACAATTCTACACTGACGAAGGGACAATACCTACAGACTCACTCCAATTTCTCCAAGACTGGGATAATAGATGCAGAACAATACTAGACAATATAGCACCACTTCAAACCAGAACCTCACAAAGAAAAAACTCAATACCATGGTTTAACGAAGAATTGAAAGAACTAAAAACACAGGTCAGAAGATTAGAAAGAGCATGGAGCAAGAAAAAAGACTAAAGCACACACAAAGACTGAAAACAACTACAAAGAAAATACAAATACACTATCAGACAAACTAAAAGGACCTATTACAAAACCAAAATAGGACCAAACTACAAGGATACACACAAGCTCTTCTCACTCAAACAATCTTCTAAACACTACCAAGATCACCTCCAACAACTCAGATACTCCATCAGCAACCAACCTGGCAAACTACTTCAATGAAAAAATCATAAAGCTCCGACTCATGATACCCACCAACACAACGGATTACAAAAATATCCTTGAATGTCTAGACCCAAAACCCAGAGGATGCCCAGCAGACCGATCATGGACCGACTTTGACACGCTCTCATCAAAGGAAATCTCACATTGGCTTGGAAAATACGCCAAATCGCAATGCAAACTAGACATCTGCCCTAACAGCTTAATAAGATCCGCACCCAAACAATTCAAAACAGACCTCTCGAACCACATAAATTACAGGCTTCAAAATGGACTCTTTCCCACAGACAAAGGAAACATCCTACTCACCCTGCTACCAAAAGATGCTAAAAAAGCACAATGGACCTAACCAACTATCGACCAGCAGCATCGATTCCACTCAAGACCAAACTCATGGAAGGCATAGTGACGAAACAACTTAATGAATACCTAAATAAACACTCAATTCTGCATGAGTCTCAATCAGGATTTCGGTCGAATCACAGCACCAAAACTGTACTAGTGTCCGCAATGAACTCATTCAAACAGGCAATTGCGACTGGTAACAACATCCTCCTCTTGCAATTCGACATGTCCAGTGCCTTTGACATGGTTAACCATGATATACTAATACAGGGTATGATACATACCTGTAGCAGTTGTTCTCTGAGGACAGCAGGCTGATTGTTCTCACGACTGGGTTGACGTCCGCGGCAGCCCCCACCAACCGGAAGAAGCTTCGCGGGACGGTCGGCACGCAGGCCACGCCCACCGCGCATGCGCGGCCGCCTTCCCGCCCGTGCGCGACCGCTCCCGCCAGTTGAATGACAAGCAATAAAATATGAAACACACAACTCCAAAGGGGAGGAGGGAGGGTAGGTGAGAACAATCAGCCTGCTGTCCTCGGAGAACAACTGCTACAGGTATGTATCATACCCTTTCTCCGAGGACAAGCAGGCTGCTTGTTCTCACGACTGGGGTATCCCTAGCTCTCAGGCTCACTCAAAACAATAACCCAGGTCAATTGAACCTCGCAACGGCGAGGGTACAACAGAAATTGACCTACGAAGAACAACTAACTGAGAGTGCAGCCTGACCAGAATAAATTCGGGTCCTGGAGGGTGGAGTTGGATTTACACCCCAAACAGATTCTGCAGCACCGACTGCCCGAACCGACTGTCGCGTCGGGTATCCTGCTGGAGGCAGTAATGAGATGTGAATGTGTGGACAGATGACCACGTCGCAGCCTTGCAGATCTCTTCAATAGTGGCTGACTTCAAGTGGGCCACCGACGCTGCCATGGCTCTGACACTATGAGCCGTGACATGACCCTCAAGAGTCAGCCCAGCCTGGGCGTAAGTGAAGGAAAAGCAATCTGCTAGCCAATTGGAGATGGTGCGTTTCCCGACAGCGACCCCTAGCCTGTTAGGGTCGAAAGAAATAAACAATTGGGCGGACTGTCTGTTGGGCTGTGTCCGCTCCAGATAGAAGGCCAATGCTCTCTTGCAGTCCAATGTGTGCAACTGACGTTCAGCAGGGCGGGTATGCGGCCTGGGGAAGAATGTTGGCAAGACAATTGACTGGTTAAGATGGAACTCCGACACCACCTTCGGCAGGAACTTTGGGTGGGTACGGAGCACTACTCTGTTGTGATGAAATTTGGTATATGGAGCATGAGCTACTAGGGCTTGAAGCTCACTGACCCTACGAGCTGAAGTAACTGCCACCAAGAAAATGACCTTCCAGGTCAAGTACTTCAGATGGCAGGTATTCAGTGGCTCAAAAGGAGGTTTCATCAGCTGGGTGAGGACGACGTTGAGATCCCATGACACAGTAGGAGGCTTGATAGGGGGCTTTGACAAAAGCAAGCCTCTCATGAATCGAACGACTAAAGGCTCTCCAGAGATGGCTTTACCTTCCACACGATAATGGTAAGCACTAATCGCACTAAGGTGATTCCTTACTGAGTTGGTCTTGAGGCCAGACTCTGATAAGTGCAGAAGGTATTCAAGCAGGTTCTGTGCAGGGCAAGAACGAGGTTCTAGGGCCTTGCTCTCACACCAAACGACAAACCTCCTCCACTTGAAAAAGTAACTCTTTTTAGTGGAATCCTTCCTGGAGGCAAGCAGGACCCGGGAGACACCCTCCGACAGACCCAACGCAGCGAAGTCTACGCCCTCAACATCCAGGCCGTGAGAGCCAGGGATTGAAGGTTGGGGTGCAGCAACGCTCCGTCGTTCTGCGAAATGAGAGTCGGAAAACACTCCAATCTCCACGGTTCTTCGGAGGACAACTCCAGAAGAAGAGGGAACCAGATCTGACGGGGCCAAAAGGGCGCTATCAGAATCATGGTGCCGCGGTCTTGCTTGAGCTTCAGTAAGGTCTTCCCCACCAAAGGTATGGGAGGATAAGCATACAGGAGGCCGGTCCCCCAATGAAGGAGAAAGGCATCTGACGCTAGCCTGCCGTGTGTCTGAAGTCTGGAACAGAACAGAGGCAGCTTGTGGTTGGTCTGAGAGGCGAAAAGATCCACCGAGGGGGTGCCCCACTCTCGGAAGATCTTGCGTACCACTCTGGAATGGAGCGACCACTCGTGCGGTTGCATGACTCTGCTCAGTCTGTCGGCCAGACTGTTGTTTACGCCTGCCAGGTACGTGGCTTGGAGAAGCATGCCGAACCGACACGCCCAACGCCACATACCGACGGCTTCCTGACACAGGGGGCGAGATCCGGTGCCCCCCTGCTTGTTGACGTAATACATTGCAACCTGATTGTCTGTCCGAATTTGGATAATTTGGCAGGACAGCCGATCTCTGAAAGCCTTCAGTGCGTTCCAGATCGCTCGGAGCTCCAGGAGGTTGATCTGCAGATCCTTTTCCTGGAGGGACCACAGACCCTGGGTGTGAAGCCCATCGACATGGGCTCCCCACCCCAGGCGAGATGCATCCGTCGTCAGCACTTTCGTGGGCTGCGGAATTTGGAATGGACGTCCCAGGGTCAAATTGGTCCGTATGGTCCACCAGAGCAGTGAAGTGCGGCAACTGGTGGAGAGGCGGATGACATCCTCTAGATTCCCGGTGGCTTGGAACCACTGGGAAGCTAGGGTCCATTGAGCAGATCTCATGTGAAGACGAGCCATGGGAGTCACATGAACTGTGGAGGCCATATGACCCAGAAGTCTCAACATCTGCCGAGCTGTGATCTGCTGAGACGCTCTGGTCTGCGAAGCCAGGGCCAGGAGATTGGTGGCCCTCGCTTCGGGAAGGTAGGCCTGAGCCGTCTGGGTATTCAGCAGAGCTCCTATGAATTCCAGAGACTGGGTTGGCTGGAGATGGGACTTTGGGTAATTTATCACAAACCCCAGCAGCTCCAGAAACTGAATAGTGCACTGCATGGACCGGAGGGCTCCTGCCTCCGAGGTGTTCTTGACCAGCCAATCGTCGAGATATGGGAACACGTGCACTCCCAGCTTGCGTAGGTAGGCCGCTACCACCACGAGGCACTTTGTAAACACTCGTGGGGCAGAGGCGAGCCCAAAGGGCAGCACACAATACTGAAAGTGCCGTGCGCCCAGGCGGAATCTGAGATACTGTCTGTGAGCTGGCAGTATCGGGATGTGAGTGTATGCGTCCTTTAAATCCAGGGAACATAGCCAATCGTTTTTCTGAATCATTGGCAGAAGGGTGCCCAAGGAAAGCATCCTGAACTTTTCTTTGACCAGGAATTTGTTCAGGCCTCTCAGGTCTAGGATGGGACGCATCCCCCCTGTTTTCTTTTCCACAAGGAAGTACCTGGAATAGAATCCCTGCCCTTCCTGCCCGGGTGGTACGGGCTCGACCGCATTGGCGCTGAGAAGGGCGGAGAGTTCCTCTGCAAGTACCTGCTTGTGATGGGAGCTGAAAGACTGAGCTCCCGGAGGACAATTTGGAGGCAGGGAGGTCAAATTCAGGGCGTATCCGCACCGCACTATTTGGAGAACCCACTGGTCGGAGGTTATGAGAGGCCACCTTTGGTGAAAGAATTTTAACCTCCCTCCGACCGGCAGGTCGTCCGGTACGGACACTTGTAGGGCGGCTATGTTCCCGTGGATCCAGTCAAAAGCCCGTCCCCGGCTTTTGCTGTGGAGGCGCAGGGGGCTGCTTAGGCGCACGCTGTTGACGGGAACGAGCGCGCTGGGGCTGTCCCTGTGCCTGACGAGGCCTTCGGGCCGGCTGGTTGTACCTACGCTTCGCAAAAGAATAGGGTGCAGCCTGCCGAGCCCGGGAAAAAACGCCCGCCCGCGGGGGCGGGTGCTGAAGGCGCCCGGTGGGAGAGCTTGTCGAGAGCGGTTTCCCGCTGATGCAGTTGGTCAACCATCTGCTCGACCTTCTCGCCAAAAATATTATCCCCCCGGCAAGGGACGTCAGCCAGTCTCTGCTGGGTGCGGTTGTCCAGGTCAGAGGCACGCAGCCATGAGAGCCTGCGCATCACTATACCTTGGGCCGCAGCACGAGATGCCACGTCACAGGTGTCAAAAATCCCCCTGGACAGGAACTTTCTGCACGCCTTCAGCTGCCTGACCACCTCCTGATATGGCCTGGACTGCTCCGGCGGGAGCTTATCGACCAGGTCCGCCAGCTGTTGCACATTGGTCCGCATGTGTATGCTCATATAGAGCAGGTAAGATTGGATGCGGGTCACGAGCATGGAGGATTGGTAGGCCTTCCTCCCAAATGAGTCCAGAGTGCGAGACTCCCGCCCCGGGGGCGCCGAGGCGGTATCCCTCGAACTCCGTGCCCTCTTGAGAGCAGAATCCACGACCGCTGAGTCATGGGGCAACTGGGGCCGCATGAGCTCTGGGTCAGAGTGGATCCTGTACTGGGACTCTGCTTTCTTGGGAATGGTGGGGTTAGTTAGTGGTCGCACCCAGTTCCGAAGCAGCGTCTCCTTCAGGACATTGTGCAGCGGTACCGTGGAGGACTCTCTAGGTGGTGATGGATAGTCGAGGACCTCGAGCATCTCGGCCCTCGGCTCTTCCACAGAGACCACGGGAAAGGGAATGCTTATAGACATATCCCGCACAAAGGAGGCAAAGGAGAGACTCTCAGGAGGTGAGAGCTTCCTCTCCGGTGACGGCGTGGGGTCCGAGGGAAGGCCCGTAGACTCCTCTGAGGAGAAATATCTCGGGTCTTCCTCTTCCCCCCACGAGTCCTCATCCTCGGTATCGGACATTAGCTCATGTAGCTGAGTCCGGTACCGGGCCCGGCTCGACGTCGAGGCACCGAGGCCTCGGTGTCGTCGAGCGGTGGACTCCCGCGCCGGCGGGGACGGAGCTCCCTCCATCGACGTCGACGGGGACTCCACCTGCGTGGCGGTCGAGACCGGCACCGCAAGCGGCGGCGGTGTCGACAGCCCCGGCGCCGGGCTAGAGCTCGCCGGCGCCACAGTCATCGGCGCCGGGGGCGCAAGCACCCCCGACGCCGGCACAGCCTGGCGCATCAGCCCTTCCAGGATCCCCGGAAGGATGGCTCTGAGGCACTCGTCCAGGCCCGCTGCCGGGAAAGGCGGTGGGGCCGGTAAGGGTGTCGGTGCCAGAGGCTGCTGGGGGCCAGGAGACGGCACCGAGGTGCCGGAACCCCGACGCGTCGGTACCTCCACCACCGACGGAGATCTCTCCTCTCTGCGATGACGCTTCGGCGTCGACTCCCCTTCAGGATGCACCGAGGGCTCCCGGTGACGGCGCTTCTTGTCTTTTTTCCGGTGCACGTCACCGGCGCCGGAGGGCATGGAGGAGGAGGAGGTCGATCCCCCTCGGTCTCGAGGTACCGGGTCCGACAGGGTTCGGTCCCGTGGCTCACGAGCTGAGGGAGTGACCGGGGCCGACAGCCCACGCGGCCTCTCAACCCCACTCTCACCGGCGGACCGGCGGGCCGACGGGACCTGTTCTCCTGGGGTCGCTGCCATCGGTGCCGATGTCTCGGGCATCGATACCGGTACCGAAGATCCGGCCTTCGATACCGATGCCGTCGAGGTCGACGTCGAGGGGCCGGCGCAAGTTCCAAAAAGACGGTCCCGCAGAACTTGCCTCGCAACCTGAGTCCGTTTCCGGAGACCGAGACACAGCGCGCACGACTTGAGATTGTGCTCCGGCCCGAGGCACTGGAGGCACCAAGCGTGGGTGTCGGTCTGCGAGATCGGCCGGCCGCAGCGACCACACTTTTTAAATCCACTCGGGACCTTCGAGGACATCGACGGAAAAATCGCGTCGGCGAAGTCAAAGTCGGCAATGGTGGCTAAAATCACACCACGAAAAAAGTAGCCGACCGAGCGGCCACTAGGCCGCAACGAGGCGTCCCCGCTAGAAGCGAGGGAAAAGGGGAGCGCGTGCTCCACACGCGCAGTCTCTTTTTTTTTTTTTTTTTTTGTAAAGAAAAGATAATAAAAGGAAATCAAATTAAATTAACGAAGCGCGATCCGCGTATACGCGATCGCAAGAATCCGGCGGCTGAAGTAGAGAGAGCGGCAAAGCACGACTCTCTCCAGGCGCGGAAAAAAAGGAACTGGCGGGAGCGGTCGCGCACGGGCGGGAAGGCGGCCGCGCATGCGCGGTGGGCGTGGCCTGCGTGCCGACCGTCCCGCGAAGCTTCTTCCGGTTGGTGGGGGCTGCCGCGGACGTCAACCCAGTCGTGAGAACAAGCAGCCTGCTTGTCCTCGGAGAAATACTAGAATACTTCGGAGTAGGAGGCACAGTCCTCAAATGGTTCAAAGGATTCCTGACCACAAGATCATACCAAGTAACAACGAACGCGGACAGATCACCCCCATGGAAACCTGAGTGTGGAGTTCCCAAGGGATCCCCTCTCTCACCAACATTATTCAACCTAATGATGACACCTCTAGCCAAACTACTAGCCAATCAAAACCTCAACCCCTACATTTATGCAGATGACGTCACAATTTACATCCCATTCAAACATGATCTAAATGAAATCACCAACGAGATCAACCAAAGCCTCCAAATAATGCACACTTGGGCAGATGCATTCCAACTAAAACTTAACACAGAAAAAACACAATAGTCTTGTACTCACCTCACAACATAACACAAAAAACTTCTCCACCATAATCACACCATACTGCTCCCTCCCTGTCTCACAAAACTTGAAAATTCTTGGAGTCACCCTTGATCGAAACCTCACTCTTGATACCCACGTGAAAAACACGACGAAAAAGATGTTCTACACCATGTGGAAACTCAAAAGAGTAAAGCCTTTCTTACCAAGATACATCTTCCGTACCCTGGTACAGTCAATGGTAATAAGTCATCTAGACTACTGCAATGCACTGTACGCCGGGTGCAAAGAACAGACAATCAAAAAACTCCAAACTGCCCAGAACACGGCCGCCAGACTCATATTTGGAAAAACAAAATATGAAAGTGCAAATCCCCTAAGAGAGAAACTTCACTGGCTCCCACTTAAGGAACGCAAAGCGTTCAAGATCTGCACGATTGTACACAAAATCATCCACGCAGACGCCCCAATCTACATGCTAAACCTCATAGACCTACCTCCCAGAACGCCACAAGATCATCCCGCAAATTTCGCAAATTGCACTACCCCAGCTGCAAAGGACTTAAATACAAGCTGATGCATGCCTCTACCTTCTCTTACATGAGCACACAGTTATGGAACGCATTACCCACAGACTTGAAAGCAATCAACGAAACAACTATCTTTCGAAAATCTCTGAAGACATTCTTCTTTAACAAGGCCTACAATGAGAACCTACAGCCTCACTAAGTCACCTCACCAACCCACTCAATTATGAACGCTTACCTTCTATAACTACCCTACGCACTCTCTTCCTTCTTCTTTTTTCCCTTCCTAATCGCTACACATTACTAACTGTATCTGATCTGCTATCCTGAAATGACAATGTTAACAAATCTATGTAAGCCACATTGAGCCTGCAAATAGGTGGGGGAATGTGGGATACAAATGCAATAAATAAATAATAATCTGTTTCCTGGGCTGACCACGTACCTTGGGTGTGAAACTCCGTCCAAGTGAGCTCCCCAGCACAGGTGGGATGCGTCTGTCATGAGTACATTCTGGGGTTGAGGAATTTGGAATGGAGATTGCACAGTCAAATTGTCCACCAAAGAAGGAACCGAACCAACTCTGGCTGCACTCGGATGACATCTGCTAGATTCCCCAAGGCTTGGCACCACTAGGAAGCTAAGGACCAATGAGCAGTTCTCATGTGAAGACGTGCCATGTGCATGAAATGGACAGTGGAGGCCATGTGGCCTAACAACCTCATCATCTTCCGAGGTGTAACTGCCGGCTGGCCCAGATCTAAGTGGCAACAGCCACTAGAATGTCCACCCTCAGCAAAGGGAGAAAAGCCTATGTCTGCTACAGGTCTAGCAAGGCTCTGATGAAGTCCAATTTCAGCACAGGATGGAGATGGGGTAGTTTAAAATGAACCCTAGTAGCTCCAATACCAGAATAGTTTTCTGCATGAACTCATGAGCACCATCTTTCAACATGCTTTTCACCAGCCAATTGCCCAAATAGGGGAACACATGGACTCCCAGTCTACGTAGCAACGCTATGACTACTGCAACACACTTGGTGAAAACCCTGGGAGCCGACACAAGGCCAAAAGGCAGCATGCAGTACTGGAAGTGATGTGACCCAGCCGAAATTTCCTGTGAGCTGGAAGCATATGGATGTGAGTGTACGCATCCTTTAAGTCCAGAAAGCATAGCCAATCGTTTTCCTGAATCATAGGAGAAGGCTGCCCAGGAAAACCATCCTGAACTTTTCTTTGACCAGGAATTTGTTCAGGGCTCTAGGATGGGATGCATCCCCCGTTTTCTTGGACACAAGGAAGTAGCTGGAATAGAATCCCTGCCCTTCTTCCCCTGGTAGAATGGGCTCAGCTGAATGGGCCTTTAGAAGGGTGGAGAGTTCCTCTGAAAGTACCTGCTTGTGTTGAGAGCTGATGTGAGATGCTCTCGGTGGGCAATTTGGTGGACATTGACGCCAATGCAGGGTGTAACCAAGACAGACTATTTGGCGAACCCACCTGTTGAAGGTTACAAAGGCCACCTTTTTTGGAAAAAATTCAGTATTCCCCCCCCCCCCCCCCAACTAGCAGGTCGTCTGGGACAGTTAGCTTTACTGTGGCTATGCTCTGCTGGAGCCAGTCAAAAGCTTGCCCCAGCTTTGACTAGGGAGCAGGCTTGGCTTTGGGTGCACTTTGTTGATGAAAATAAGCGAGCTGGGACTGTGCCTGCTGAGGCTGGTGAGAAGAAGGAGCATACCTATGTCTCTGACAGTAGAAGGGACCCCTCTTCGACTTGCACAAAAACTTCCTAGATGAGGAGGAAGGTGCAGAAGACATCCGGCAGGAGAGAGTATCACTCATGTCAGTGTGTTTCTTGATGAGGTCAGCGACCTCCTTTCTCCTCGTCTCCAAAAATAGTATCTCCCCATCCATGTGGTATCCACCAGTCTCTGTTGGACAGTGGGTCCTTGTCAAAGTCATGCAGCCATGAGAGTCTGTGCACACTCTGGGCAGAGATCCTGGACGCCACATCAAAGGTGTCATAGGCATCCCTGGCCAAAAACTTTCTACATACTTTCTGCTGCTTGACCAACTGGCGAAGTGATTCAGCCTGCTCCTATGGGAGAGAATCCACTAAATCAGACATACTGCGCACTAAGTTCTGCAAGTACTGGCTTGTGTAGACCTGGTAAGATTGAATACAGGAGATGAGCATAGAGGCCAGATACATCTTCCGCCCAAAAGAATCCAGAGATCTTGCTTCCCTGCCAGCGGGTGCCAAAGCATAATCTCTAGAACTCCTGGCTCTTTTGAGCGTGGATTCCACCACCAGGGATTGATGAGGCAACTGAGGGAAGGTGTCAGATGGGGTGCCATAAGACTCCTCTTCCAAGAAGTACCATGGATCCTCATCAGACTCCCCATGAGTGCTGCTAATTGGTGCTGGTGAAAAACTCCTCATGGGAGGGTCAAAACCGAGCCTGCCTCGAAACAGAGGAGCTATGTCCTTGAGAAGGGCGTTGAAGATGGGGGTTCCAACGTCAGCTCCAGTGAAGCTTCCACCACCGACATTAAGTGGCTGCCCACACGGGTGGCTATCAAAACCAATGCCACATGTGACAGTGGCGTCGGAAAACTCACCGCAGGCTAAGGGCCTTGCAGGCAGCAGGAAGTGGCACGGATGGTGCAAGCACCCCCAATGCCAAGCAACACTGCTGTAAAAACCCCACTAAGAGCTCAGAGAGCATGGTTCAAATGTGCTCATCGAGACAGGCCATCAAGAAAGGCTAGGGTGCCAGTTCAGAGACAGACTGATGAACTGCTGGGGTCGAGATGGGTGCCTGGTCCTGGCTGCCTGGAGATCCGTGAATCAGCATCTCTTGCATGGATGGGGAGCAGTCCTCCCGGTGCTAATGCTTCTTGGGGACCGAATCCCTTGGTGCATCGGAGCTCCTGGCACCGTGGGTCAAGGGGGATGGAAGCTGATGCTTCTTGGTCTTCACCCAATGCCAGTCATCGATGCTCCTCAGTGCTGATGAGGACCTCAAATCCCTACATCTCCTCAGTGTTGGGTCCAATTCTGACCGATCTCAGAGGCCCTGCACAGTGACTGGTATTGAGGCAGATGGAGACCCCCTCGATGCGCATCCACCTTGTCTGAAACAGGTCTCTCAGCCATACGAACCAATGCACCCAATACCAATGCAACTTCCGACGTCGATGCCAATATCAACACCAAGGTTTCTGACTGGGCTCCAAAAATCTTTTCCCTTTGTGTCTCTCTGGCCAGCTGAGTTCTTTCTTCGTAGGAAGGCAAAGAACATAGCTGGAAGGGGTATGTTTAGGCCCCAAACTCTGAAGACACCAAGAATCGGTGTCTTTGCCAGAGATGGTCCTATTGCAGCGGATACAGTGCTTAAAGAAACTGGGAATCTTCAATGACATGAAGGGAAAACTGCCATGTCTAAATCAAACAGCTCGATGGTTACTAAAAAAAAGGAGGCACTTACTAGAAAAATCAAGGGAGAATTACCTGAATGGAGCTCAGGCCTAAGAGGGCCCACTGAGTACATCAAAAATAAAGGAAACCTAAAAGTGGGGAAAAATAAACTAAAACTATAATGGAAGGGAAAGAAAAACAAAACATCAGGGCAGAAAAACGCTGAAGGGAAGATACAAAACCCCGCAAAGAAATACTCACACACCAGACGTGGTGAGGAGCTTAAAGAAGATGAGAATAGACTGATGCTCCCTCGCTGTCATGGTAGGTGGAAAGGCACTTGCACATGCAAGGTGGGGAAGCTGTGTGTGCTCAAAAAAACTAATTTTAGCTATTTAAGCTCCTTACCAGGTGACATGGATGATGTCACCCCACATGTGAGAATATGGACTGCCTGTCCTTGGACAAAAAACAGTACTTGATGGGATTTTGAGAAAAATATATAGTATCCTTGGAATATTTAGGTGGGACATATTAAGATGAAAAGTTTATATGCATAAAAAAAAGAGAAACAGAAGGTGTGTGAGAGACAAGAAGAGGAGAGAGCAGAAAAGAGGAGAGAGCAGAAAAGAGGAACAAATGTGTGGAGGTGAGATGTCACATCTAGTTTTATTGCAAATGAATTGAAAACTTGAAAAAAAGCATCTAGGTTAAAATATGATTTATTTTATAAAGTACAGCTTCCTAAGTTGTGGGTCATGGGATTTCAAAACCCGCGTTTAGGGTTACCACCTGGGTGGGCGTGCCAGAGGACATCACTGTCCTGCGCTGCTTGAGGGTTGCACACTTTCTGTGGCTGCATGAATTAGGGTCACAATTTCAGAAAGATTGGTGAGCACTGTTATAGAGATTATAACTTGTAGCTTAATATATAAACATGTTTTACCTGCATAAGTTTTGTGTCATGCCCTGTGTACACAACAACTCCAATGACCCACTGTGTATTTCTAAGTTGAGCCCCTCTCAACAAGATCTGGTCTGGACCAACTGGAACAGGCCTAGGGCAAAAATAAATAATAAGAACATAAGCATTACCATACTGAGCCAGACCAAAGGTACATCAAGCCCAGTATCCTGTTTCCAACAGTGACTAATCCAAGTAACAAGTGCCTGGTAAGATCCCAAAAGAGTAAAACAATTTTATGCTACTTATCCTAGAAATAAGCAGGGATTTTCCCAAGCCCATCTTTTCTTTTAGGAAATTATCTAAAATAAACCCTCCCAAAATAACTGCTTTTACCACATTCTCTGGCAATTAATTCCAGAGTTTAATTACACGTTGAGTAAAGAAATATTTTCTCTGATTTGTTTTAAATTTACTACTTAGTAGCTTCATTGCGTGTGCCCTTTAGTCCTTTTATTTTTGGAAAGAGTAAAAAAGTGATTCACTTCTACCTGTTCAATCCACTCAGTATTTTATAGATCTCTATCATATCTCCCCTCAGCTGTCTCTTCTCCAAGTGAAGAGTCCTAGCCGCTTTAGCCATTCTTTATAGGGAAGTTGTCCCATCCCCTTTATCATTTTCATCGCCCTTCTCTGTACCTTTTCTAATTCTGCTATATCTTTTTTGAGGTGCACACACTATTCAAGTTGCGGTCGCACTATGGAGTGATACAAAAGCATTATAATATTCTCCATTTTGTTTTCCATTCCTTTCCTACTATTCCTAACATTCTATATGCTTTCTTAGCTGCCGCTGCACAATGAGCAGAGGGTCTAAGCGTATCATCAACAATGACACCTAGGTCTTTTTCCTTTGTGGTGACTTCTAGTAGATATATATATATATATATATATATATATATATATATATATATATATATATATATAATTTTCAGCAGCATGTGGAGGGTAATTATATAAATAGCACCTATTTTTAAATGGCAAGAAGGTGCCTATTTGGAGCCTATTCTACAAAGGGGAAAGGGAATGGGACTTATATACCGCCTTTCTGTGGTTTTTCCAACTACAGTCAAAGCGGTTTACATATTATATGCAGGTACTTATTTGTACCTGGGACAATGGAGGGTTAAGTGACTTGCCCAGAGTCAAAAGGAGCTGCAGTGGGAATCGAACCCAGTTCCCCAGGATCTCTCTAGGCTACTTTCTTTGTAGAATACTAGTGCAACCAGGTATATTTGTGTGCATGTGTTTAGGCATGAACCTTTATGCCAGCTACAGAACTGGTGTAAATGCTTGTGCTTAGGTTGGGAAAATATACATGTAACTCCGCATATGTGAACACCCACCTCCAAATTACATGCTATTGGAGATAGGTGAATACTTATAGAATAGTGTGTAGCTGGATTGTCATTTACAGACATATGTATTCATGTATGTGTGTACATGTTTGGATTTTACATGTGTACTTGCTGTCTATATCTACATGCACCTAACGACTAGATACAGTAAATGGCATCCTAATTTGTGCACCAAAAAAAATCTCCATGGAATGCTATTCTATACATCGCGCTCCGAATTGCGCACC
This sequence comes from Microcaecilia unicolor, assembly GCF_901765095.1. Classification (NCBI taxonomy): domain Eukaryota; kingdom Metazoa; phylum Chordata; class Amphibia; order Gymnophiona; family Siphonopidae; genus Microcaecilia; species Microcaecilia unicolor. Next base: position 70,321,884 of record NC_044034.1, read on the forward strand.
ATTTATGGAATAACGCTTAGAGCCGATTTCAGTGCCAAACTTTGGGTGCGAGGATAGTGCATAAGTATTTTGTAATACTGTGCGCATCTTTAGTGAGCACCCCTGACCCACCCATGCCCTTTCTATGGCCACACCCTCTTTAAGTTGCACGCTATACAATCTGCATGTGCGCAAATCCAAATGTCAATTAATGCCAATGATTGATTGTTAGCACCCACTTATTGGCGCTAAATGGCTTGCTAGTCAATTCAGTTATGTGTGCATCTCAGAAAAGCATGCAATTTTGCACACGTAAATTTGCACACCATTTATAGAATCTTGGGGTAAATGGATAACGCCACAGAAAATGTTTATAGACCACTCTAGCACTATTTGGAGATTGCCAGGGGCAGAGTAAGGATGGAACTTGGGCATTCCACTTAACTCTATTGGTCAGTCGGCGTCAGCTGCTACATGTATAGCTTTGCAGTCTAATTTAGGACAGCCGTTGTTAGCCAGCTGTCTCTACGTATATTTAGCACCACTTACTACATAAATAGTGACATTGAATATACAAGATTTCTTTTTAAACACTGCAGATGGAATTTAAAATAAAACACTTGCTGCAGTATTAGCTGAATATATGTTGTGATAACCACAGTGTCTGCCCTTACATGAGGAGGCCGCCAGAGGGCGCTCTCCCATGGAAAACCGGGAAAAGGCCCATTCTGGCCAGTAGAGGGAGCTCCAGAGAGATAGCTGGGGGAGTGAGAAGAGTCTTCTAGGCCAGATCTTTCTGGAACCAGAGGGGCGAGGTTTCAAGAGGTGGGGAGGTTTAGTGGACTCCTCATAAATGGCTTCCTCTCAGTAGAGGAAGGAGTTTTGCCCGAGGGAGAGGAGATGGGAGCCTGGAGGCTGGAAGCCTGAACTGTGTATCCCGGGGCTGAGGAGGAAGGACTGTGTGTCCGAGAAGGAAAGCAGGCTGTAAATCCTGGGGTAAGAAGTCCCTGAAGTATTGGGGTGGGACTGTGTGTCCTCAGTAGTGGGAAAGAATGGGTGTTCAAGGGGAAGGACTGTGGGTCCCCATTACTGATGGTGGAACTGTGAAGGGTTTAAAAAGAACAAACAGCCGTGGGGTGGAGGATAGGACCGTAAGGTTAAGGTGAATAAAGAAGGTCCTATCCAGGGGAGGAGGCTGTTATACCCTGAGACCCAGATGTCCCCAGTAAATGGTCTCAGGGGGTGAATCGCAGTAACAGAATAATAGTGGGAAAGCCAGGTTCCCACAAGACTGTAGCCTAGTTCCAATAAACTGAATTTACTTATGATCAGCTTAATTTGCATATTTCTGTGAGCAAAGGGATCCGCGCTATCTTCCAGAGGAGGGTGACCAGGGGGCCCACCAGAAGAACTGGTAAGCTGGGTCGGTTACCAGAAGATACAGCGGGGAGGCCGGGCCAGGACTGAAGGTTAATGCAGAGGTCACCCTGAGGGAAAGGGGAGGACCAAACATAGAGGCCTGAATCAACGGAGACACAGAGAAGTCTGGTTTCAAGGTGGTTCCCTGAAGCATAGGGCTGGTGAGGCTGGGTAGGAGCCATTAGAGGGCCACTGCAAACTGGAGAGTACCCCTGCGGGCTTACAATATATGCAATTAGAATTTTAGGTGAATAACTCAGCGCACACCAAAACCACAATAGTGATATTCAGGAAAAATTCTCTGGCACCTAGAAGTGAAATACTGTTTTCTCTATGAAGAACATATTTTCCTTATGGTGCTAGATGTGATAGGATTTTCACAAAGATTTCTTGGGGTAAATTTGCTACTGGTGTTTTGAATCCCTCGGAGGCTGGATATTGGCAGACATTCAAATTTTCTAGAATAGCAGTTTTCATAAAAGGTCTAATCAAAAGGTATTTGGAAAAAGACAAAAAAATATCAGGCATGGCTCCAAAAGAAAAAATGTAGGATGTAGAAACAGCAAAGCCACCACGGACATTCCATTAATGCCCTGGCCTAGGTCCTGCCTAAAAATCAGCACTTCTGGAATTATTCACCTGCACAGTTATGCTCTTTATTGTCATCTCCCAGGGCTTCAATGTTAAATATTATTCACTCCAGTTCTAAGCAAAACGAAGACCAGGTCAAGTCTCCGGGATTCCTGCATGTCTCATTCTACTTGAAAAAATGTGTTCTGTAATTTATTTTCATCCTATAGAAAATCATGGGAGTTGGGCTATGAAATATTCTGTCCTTTTATTCTAAAGGAAGAGAAATGGTCTGGAAATACACATGGACTCTTAACTGGGACCTAAGTGCATCTGGGCCTCAGTCACAATCTCTAAAACAGTGCAAGCCCCATTCATGAATGTGCTAATCCATTAAAGCAAACCAAGACATACTGTAGGTATCACAGTTTTCAAACATATACTGATTTAGGGCAAATACAGTACCCGCTGCTCTCAAGATGCAAGTTTCCAGTGAAGTCATAGAGGTGGCGGTTGGGCGCTTCACACTCTATTCTTCCCTTTATTTTCATCAAGTTCTCTGCTGACTGGAGGCTTGAGGTCACAGGTAAACCCTACAAGAACCAAACCACAAAGGATCTCTGATAAGTCTATACGAAGTTATTTTTAAACACCTTTATGAAGAAATTCACCTGGTGGTGTACAGCTGGTACATATATACACTATCCAGGGACACTTTTACACACAAAAGAAATGGTCTGATACTGTATGTTGAATTTAAATATCCAATATCATATCCATATAAAAAAGTTACAAAACAAATGAAAATCAAAACAGAGTTTACCAAAACAGAGACATTTGTAAACACTTGGACACCAGACCTAATAATTTTTTATTATTTTTATGAAACAGCGATTTATTAAAGATTAAAAGGTCCTTTTACTAAGCCATAGTAAAAAGTGGCCTGTGCTAATTCTGACGCATGAAACTGGCATGCGTTAGGCCACTTTTTACTGCGGCAAGAAAAAGGCCTGTTTTCAAATGGGGCACTAAATGGCTGTGCAATATTATTAAAATTAGTGCGTGGCTATTTACTGCCTGAGCCCGTACCGCCACCTATTTAACAGGAGGAAAGGGTTCATGCAGTAACCCTGCGGTAATCGGGCAGTGCAGGACAATGTGGCCACACTGCCAATTACTGCTGGGAATGCCCCCCGCAATAGAAAATAGAAAATTATTTTCTACTACAGTAAATTGCGCACGCAAACTTCGGAACTGTTACGTCTGTGCTCACCTTGCCCTCTGGTGGCCAGAACCAGTGGCTGCTGTGGACCGTCACCCGTTCCAGATTTCAGCCCAGTTCGGTTCGGATCTTCCGGGCTGCCAGACTTGCTTGCTTGGATTGAACCTACACAGCACCCGTAGTTTCCTGGTGATTGTTGCAGTGAGCTCCTGGTGCTGCTGGGCTTATTAGCCATTCTGAAACCTTGCTGCTTTGCCTTTGCATTGCATCTAAGGCCCTGGTATGTTGGTGCTTGTTGCACTTCAGCCTGAGTTTGTTTCCTTGCTCTTGTTCTGCCTGAAGTCTTGCCTGTTCTAGTTAGTCTATGTTTAGTTTAGGGTATTGCTTGTTTCCCAGTCTTGTCTCTTGTTTGTAGGTCTTTGTCTAGTTCTGGGTTTATCTGTGTTTGTTCCCTGCTTCAGTGGCTGCTTGCAGCTTTCAGTTCAGTCTCTTGTCTAGCTGTGTTCCCTGTTTCAGTGGCTGCTCGCAGCTTTCAGTCCTGTCCTTTAGCCTATCCTTTCCCTGCCTTGCTGTCCCTGGGCTGCCTAGCTCTGAGCCAGTCCTGCTCTGTCCAGTAAGTCCTGCCGGCCACCTGAAGCCTTGAGCTCAACTCTTGGTGGAAAGTGGCCAGGTGCAGGTGAAGCCTGTTTGTCAGAGTTCTGCCCTGTCGCTAGCGTGGGGTGGTTTTGCCTGCCACTGCCGCTCCTCGGCAGTGGCCCAAGGGCTCACAAACCCAGTGTCCAACTTTGAAAACGTGACAGGAACTACCACCGGGCTCCCGCGCTACCCCAGTGGTGGGGTCAATTTGGTGGGCGGAAGCTCCACTATGCCTTTGTAAAAGGGCCCCTAAGGGCACCTTAAATATTGTTCGAGCATATAGCGAAGATACTTACCTGTAGCAGGTATTCTCCAAGGACAGCAGGCTGATTGTTCTCACATGTGGGTTGACGTCTGCATCGGCCAAGGAAACGGCAAATTTTTCACCAGCAAAAATAAAAAGTTTTGCCAGAGTCTTCTGGCGTGCGAACAGCGTGCATAGTGCATGCACGGACGACTTCCCGCCCATCGCGTGAGCGTGGCTCTTCAGTTAAATCAAAAAGCATATAAACAAAGTAACAACAACTCCAAAGGGGAGATGGGCAGGTTTGTGAGAACAATCAGCCTGCTGTCCTCAGAGAATACCTGCTACAGGTAAGTATCTTCGCTTTCTCCGAGGACAAGCAGGCTGCTTGTTCTCACGTGTGGGGTATCCCTAACATCCAGGCTCACTCAAAACAATAAACATTGGTCAATTGGGCCTCGCAAAAGCGAGGACATAACATAGATTGACCTGAAATCATAAACAACTAACTGACAGTGCAGCCTGGAACAGAACAAAAATTGGTCTAGAGGGGTGGAATTGAATTCTAAACCTCGAACAGATTCTATAGCACTGACTGCTCAAACCGACTGTCGCGTCGGGCATCCTGCTGAAGGCAGTAGTGAAATGTGAATGTGTGGACTGATGACCACGTTGCAGCCTTGCAAATCTCTTCAATGGAGATTGACTTTAAGTGAGCCACTGACGCAGCCATGGCTCTAACATTGAGAGCCATGACATGGCCCTCCAGAGTCAGACCAGCTTGGGCACAAGTGAAGGAAATGCAATCTGCTAGCCAATTGGAGACTGTGCATTTCCGATGGTGACTCCCCTCCTGTTGGGATCAAAAGAAAAAAAACAACTGGGCGCACTCTCTGAAGGGCTTCGTACGCTCCACGTAAAAGGTCAAAGCTCTCTTTCAGTCCAAGGTATGCAAACTGCTTTCGCCAGGGCGGGTATGAGGATGGGGAAAAAATGTTGGCAAGACAATTGACTGGTTCAGATGGAATTCCGACACCACCTTCGGCAGGAACTTAGGGTGCGTGAGGAGGACTACTCTGTTGTGATGAAACTTGATATAAGGTGCATGCACTACCAAGGCCTGAAGCTCACAGCCCCTACGAGCTGAAGTAACAGCCACCAAGAAAACGACCTTCCAGGTCAAGTACTTCAGATGGCATGAATTCAGTGGCTCAAAAGGAGCTTTCATCAGCTGGGTGAGGACAACGTTGAGATCCCATGACACTGGTGGAGGTTTTACCGGGGGCTTTGACAAAAGCAAACCTCTCATGAAGCAAACAACTAAAGGCTGTCCAGAGATAGGCTTACCCTCCACACGACGATGATAAGCACTAATTGCACTAAGATGAACCCTTGCTGAGTGCAGGAAGCCAACAGCAGGAAGAACTGAGTCCAGAAAAAAGTCCATGGGGGCCAGCCTAGCCACGGGCGAAACGAGGACCAGAAGCAGACAGCAGAGGAAACAGGAACGGGCAGAGGTCAGTACCAGGCAGCAGACAATAGCGAATCCCGGATCAGGCAGAGGTCAAGGCCAGGCTGCAGGCAACAGAAGAGTCAGGAACAGGCAGAGGTCAGTAAATTTGCAAACAGTAGCAAGTCCAGGATCAGGCAGAGGTCAATATCAGGCAGCAAACAGTAGCAAGTCCAGGATCAGGCAGAGGTCAATACCAGGCAGCAAACAGTAGCAAGTCCAGGATCAGGCAGAGGTCAATACCAGGCAGCAAACAGTCGCAAGTCCAGAATCAAGCAGAGGTCAAAATGAGGCAGCAAATAGTAGCAAAACCAGAAGCACTGCAACTACCCAGAAAACTGAATAGAAGCCGAAGCGTGGAAGGACTGGAGGCAGGACTTTAAATAGGACAGCAATTAAGCCCAAACATGCACAGCTGTCTTCAAGATGGCTTCCCCCACCGGAGATGCCCTCAAACCCAAATATGGGCTTCCTTCCCAAGGCTGCCCAGCTCCAAGATGGCCGCCCCAACCTAAGGCGCCCACCTCTGAGATGGCTGCCCTATCCTGGAGATACCCAAATCCAAGATGGCCGCCATATTCTCAGATGCCCATACCTTGCGTAAACAGGGAACATGACACAGACTCTGATAAGTGTAGGACAAGGAAGAGGATCTAGTGTCTTGCTGACACACCAAACGGCAAACAGCAAACCTCCTCCATTAGAGTAACACCTCTTCGTGGAATCTTTTCTGGGAGCAAGCAAGACTCGGGAGACACCCTCTGAAAGACCCAAGGACACAAATTCTAAGCTCTCAACATCCAGGCCACGAGAGCCAAAGACTGGAGGTTGGGATATAGAAGCAACCCTTCGTTCTGGGTGATGAGGGTTGGAAAACACTCCAATCTCCACGGTTCCTTGGAAGACAACTCCAGAAGAAGAGGGAACCAAATCTGACATGGCCAGAAGGGAGCAATCAGAATCATGGTTTCGCAGTCTTACTTGAGTTTTAGCAAAGTCTTCCCTATTAGAGGTATGGGAGGATACGCATACAGGAGGCCTGTTCCCCAATGAAGGAGAAAGGCATCTGACACTAGTCTGTAGTAGGCCTGAAGCCTGGAACAGAACTGAGGGGCCTTGTGATTGAATTGAATGGCAAAAAGATCCACCGAGGGGGTGCCCCACGCTCGGAAGATCTTGCGGGCTGCACCCATGTTCAGCGACCACTCGTGAGGTTGCATTATCCTGCTCAACCTGTCGGCCAGACTATTGTTTACGCCTGCCAGATATGTGGCTTGGAGAAACCTTCCTGACACAGAGGGCGAGATCCAGTGCTCCTCTGCTTCTTGGTGTAATGCATGGCAACCTGATTGTCTGTCTGAATCAAAATGATTTGGTTGGACAGCCGATCTCTGAAAGCCTTGAAAGTGTTTCAGATCACTCGTAATTCCAAACGATTGATCTGAAGACCTTTTTATTGAAAGGACCAAGCTCCTTGAGTGTGAAGTCCATCTACATGAGCTCCCCACCCCAGGAGGGATGCATCCGTCGTCAGAACTTTTTGTGGCTGAGGAATTTGGAAAGGACGTCCCAAGGTCAAATTGGATCAAATTGTCCACCACTGAAGGGAATTTTGAAAGTCGGTGGACAGCTGGATCACATCCTCTAGATCCCCCACAGCTTGACACCACTGGGAAGCTAGGGCCCATTGAGCTGATCTCATGTGTAGACGTGCCATGGGAATCACTTGAACTGTGAAGGCCATGTGTCCCAGAAGTCTCAACATGTGCCGAGCTGTGATCTGTTGAGACGCTCGAACTATGGACACCAGGGAGAAGAGGTTGTATGCCCTTGCCTCGGGAAGATAAGCTTGAGCTGTCTTTGTGATCAACAGAGCTCCAATAAATTCCAACTTTTGGACTGGGGTGAGATGGGACTTGGAGTAATTGATAACGAACCCCAGTAGCTCTAGCACCTGAATAGTCAATCACATGGACTGTAGAGCACCTGCCTCCGAGGTGCTCTTCACCAGCCAATCATCGAGATAAGGGAACACATGCACTTCTAGTCTGCATAGCGACGCTGCGACTATCACTAGGCACTTTGTGAATACTCTGGGTGCAGACGCAAGACCAAAGGGCAATACACAGTACTGAAAGTGCTGTATTCCCAGCCGAAATCGAGATACTTCCTGTGAGCTGGGAGTAGAGATGTGTGTGTAAGCGTCCTTTAAGTCCAGAGAGCATAGCCAATCATTTTCTTTTTTTTTTTTTTTCCAAATCTTTTATTAACAATTGAACAGTATATAAACATATCATTCCAGTTACAGCTATCATTAACCAGAAACTCTTTTTTTTATTTTAATCCCATCCCCTCCCTCCCTCCCTCCCTCAGTCCAGTGGTGCTGTCTATTGATTATGGAATTGTTCATAAGATGACCAAAATCCTTGTGAAAAGTTTCATGGTGCCTTTCCTCTTAGCAGTCAATTTTGACATTTGGTATAAAAAGTCCACTCGTTGAGTTATCACTTGCAATGCTGGTGTGTCTGCTTGCTTCCAGTTCCGAGCCAGTGCTATCTTAGCCGCTACAAAATATTGAGTAGCTAGTCTGTGCTGCCCACTGGAAACTGATCAGGGCCGAAAGTGGAGAAGGCAATGCTCTACCTTTTTCGGGTATGATTGTTGCAGCACTTTATTTACCAATTGTACCACTTCCTCCCAAAACTGTGGTACTTTTGTGCATGTCCACCATATATGGTAAAATGTGCCCCAAAGGCCACACTCTTGCCAACATTGTCCCGATGTTCCCGGATATATCTTTTGCAATTTGTCTGGAGTGTAATACCACCAGTATAGTATTTTATGTCCATTTTCGTTTATGGATTGTGCTGGGGAGGCTCTAAGTAAGTATTTATAATTACTCATCCATGTCGTTCTAGAATAAGGACATTGCATTTCTTTTCTCCCACCTCTCGTGGTATATAACTTGAGGATCCGTCCTACCAAGCAGTGCCAGATATATCCGGGATATGCTACCTCTGCCCCGTCCCCTACGCATTGCTAATTCGAGGTTTGTCTCTTCTAGATCTAGCTCATCTTGTGCTCGTCTTCTAATAAAATTGCGCAAACAGCAGTAATATACAAGATCTCTCTCTGTCAGTCCATATCTTTCTTGAAGTTCCTCAAAGCTAATCATTTTACCCTCTGACCATACTTGTCCTAATGTGTGAAGTCCTGCTTTAGCCCAGAGATCAAATATATTTTCCGATCTCCCTAGTGGGAAACCCGCCGCCCACCTTATTGCCGTTCTGCGGTAGTATTTCCTATCTGGGAACATTCGCCTTCTAATTTGTAACCATGTTTGGAGCGGGTGTTTCAAGCTAATTGGTAGTCGTTGAAGTATATGTGCTAATTCCCCCCCTGATATCCATAATATATCCTCAATCGCATACCAGCCTATCCATGCTCTCTCCCAGTGCAACCATTTCTTTGCAGCCCCAGGGGCCCATTCCGCTAGTGTTCTTAACTGTGCTGCCTGGTAATATAGATAAAAGTTGGGAACTCCCATGCCTCCTCGATCTATCGTTTGGTACATCATGGCTCTACGAACGCGCGGAGGCCGTTTCCTCCATATGTATCTGAACATCTTCCTATTTAGTCGTGAGAAAAAGGAGGCAGGTATCGAAATGGGTAGAGCTAGGAATAGATATAACAGTTTAGGGAGTAGCATCATCTTGATGGCATTGATGCGCCCTTTCCAGGATATATTGAGGCCCTCCCATCTATCTAATTCTTGAAATAGTTCATCTATCTTTGGTGGAAAGTTAGCCTGAAATAGGTCTGCTATTTTAGGGGTAATCTGTATTCCTAAGTATTTAATAGATTTTTGCGCCCAGGTAAATGGAAGTAACTCTCGTAGTCTTGGTATCTCTGCAGCTGGCACGGTTAGGTTTAATAGGATAGATTTAGTGAGATTGGGATTAAACCCTGACACAGCCCCATAGTATGCCACATGATCTATTACCGTTTACACTGATGTTGCAGGTCGCGTGAGGGTGAGTAGTATGTCGTCCGCAAATAGCATAAGTTTCTGCTCTTTTCTTCCTCTCGTAACCCCCCCTCCCCCCCCACTTCCCCATCTTTCCTCACTATGCAGGCCAATGGTTCCAAAGATAAGGCGAAAAGGAGTGGGGAGAGAGCGCAGCCCTGCCTAGTGCCACGTTCAAGCTGGAATGCATTTGTATATGAGCCATTAATTTTCAATACTGCTTTTGGGTCCTTATATAACAGTTGTAACCATTGCAGGTATCTTCCCTTTATCCCCACCCTTCGCAACACTGCAAATAGGTATGCCCAATCTACACGGTCAAACGCCTTTTCTGCATCGATAGAAAGCAGCACTGCTGGTATTTGTTCATCCCGTATATATTGAATAGTATGGATGAGGCTTCGGATATTGTCAAACGTTTGTCGCCCTACAATAAAGCCCGCCTGGTCTTCATGAATTAAGTGTGGGAGCTGCTTTTGTAGCCTACAAGCCAGTATTTTCGTGAACAGTTTATAGTCTACATTAAGCAACGATATTAGGCGATAGGAACTACAGTGTTGGGGATCTTTGCCCGGTTTCAAGAGCAATGTAATGGCTGCTAGTTTCCACGTTTGTGGCAGCTCTGGAGCCTCTTCCATCTCATTAAATAGCCGCTCTAGTATTGGTGCCAGGTGTTTCGCAAATGTTTTATAGAATCTTATAGTATACCCATCCGGGCCGGGAGCCTTGCCCTGCTTGCTGTCAGCAATTGCCCATTGGATTTCCTCAGCTGTTATAGGGGCCGATAGCGCCTCGCTCCCCCCTTCCTGCATTTGGGGAATGCCGCTGTCACGTACATATTGTTCCACAATTGCAGGCTCTAATGTGGGTTCTTTCTCATATAATGATGTGTAATATTGTAAAAAGGTTTGTTGTATTTGTTCTAGCTGAGTAATGTGTTCTCCCCTAGAATCCCGTATCCCTCCTATGTGGTTTCGTTGTATTTGTTTCTTAAGCTTATTGGCCAATAGCCGTCCCGCTTTTTCCCCAAACTCAAAGTGTGTTTGCTGAGTCTGCTGCAGTTGTGCCGCTATGTCTTCCAGTTGAATTTCATTAAGTTGTAATCTCAATTGGTGAAACTGCTCTGCTATCTTAGCATCTGTTGGTTGTGTTTTATGTTTCTGCTCAATTTGTCTGAGTTCCTGTCTAATGTTGTTTTCCTGTATCGTACGAGTTTTTAGTATATGGGCACGCAATGCTATTAGACGTCCTCTAATCACTACTTTAAGGCCTTCCCACAGAGTGCCCGCCTGAACCTCGCCTGTGTCATTAAATTAAAGGTATTCCACAATGTATTGTTCTATCTCACATATATTCTTCTCGTCATATAGTAAGGTGTCATCTAATCGCCAATATCTCGTGCCTACAAAGTGGACTCCCGGTTTGATTGCCAGCACAACTGGGGAATGGTCTGTCCATGTGCGGGGTTCTATGCTAGCATCCTGCGTTGTACTTGCTATGTGGATGTCTCCTAGCCAGCTATCAATTCTAGAGTAGGACCTGTATTTAGGGGAGTAATATGTATAGTCCCTCTCCATGCCATGTTTCTCTCGCCATATATCTATTAGTTCCCAACGGGCCATTAGATTTTTCAATAATTTCCTATCTGCTTTTGCATACACTGCTGACCCAGTGGAGTTGTCTCTAGGGGGATGTATTGTAACATTAAAGTCCCCTCCCAGTAATAAGTGCCCCTGTTGATGTTGCTTTAGTAATTGTTCTATCCGTTCCCAGAAAGGTCCCTGTCCTTGATTGGGGGCATATATATTCAATATAGTGTATATATTATTGTATATAGAGACCACCATCATTAGATATCTACCCTCTTTATCACTAACAGTTTTTAGAACTTGCCATGGACGAGACGCCGAGAGCGCTATCAGCACCCCTCGCTTTTTGGGTGTGACCGCGCAAGAGGCAAATTTAATGATGGGGTATCATCCATGGCATACCAGTTTCTCATGACATTTTTTCAGATGAGTTTCTTGCAATAAAACTATATCAGCCTGTAGGCGCATCATATCTTTAAACATTAACTTTCGTTTTACAGGAGAGTTAAGACCTCTTACATTCAATGTAACCCCTTTCAATTCGTTAACCACCATTTGCAATAAAGGATTCCATAACTATAGCTACTACTGGCCCCCCTCTCCCAAACCCTCATCTCCCACCCCCCTCCCCCCCTCCCCAAAAACCATGTGTGACACATCTGTCCCATCGGGTGAGACCTGTCACAGAGGTAAGTGGATTGAATCCCGAAATATTACCAGCCTGGTGCTGTTGCAAACTGTTCAGACAAGTAGCATTGTCGCCCTCTCTGAAGTTGGGTGCCATAATTTTTTTTTTTTTTGCAAGCTCCGCTATGTATAGTCCATCAGCGTGGGCTGAGTCCTGTATGACCAGATTGCTGTCTTCTCAGCCTTCCTCGGCCCTGCGAAATTCGCTGCCATCTCGCTTTGGTGATATTCTGTGGGGCTACCGTGGAGCGGCTTGCGTGCGTTGATTCCGCCATTGTTCCATGTTCCAGGTGCTCTTGGGCCTCATCCAGCGACGTAACTCTGCACTGTTTGCCCTCTTTACTGAAGAGCAAGGCAAAAGGGTGTTGCCATTTGTACTTTATTCCTTCCGCTCGCAGTTGTTCCGTGAGTGGCCGTAGCTCACGTCGGCGTTTAAGAGTAGTGGCTGAAATGTCTTGAAAGATTTCGAGCGGGTAGGTATTCCATGTAATTGGGCTTTGTGCTCGCGCCTTTTGCATGAGTTTTTCTTTCATTTTGTAGTCTGAGAAACAGGCCACAATGTGTTTGGGTACGTTAGCACGGCGCGGACCCAGCGCTCGATGTGCCCGTTCTATATGTATGTCCTCGGGGGAAGTTGCTTGCTCCAGCGTGGTCAGGAGTTGGGCAGTCAGGGCCTTCACTACTTGCTCACAGTCATTGTGCTCCGGCAATTCTGGGAGCCCTCGTATTCAGATGTTAGATCTCCGACTCCCGTTTTCAAGGTCTTCCACCTTGTCAGTCAAAAAGCGTAAGTCTGTGTACTGTTCCTGCATGGTATTTTCAATTGAGTTTAGAGAATCAGCATGCTCTTCCAATCCATTTTCCACCTCATTTACTCTGTTGCCGAGTTCTGTGATCTCTCCACAGAGTTCAGCTCCGAGTTGTGCAAAAACTTTACGCATTTCTTTCATCTCCGCCTTAATATCTTGGAACCACGTTTTCAGCTGTTCCCATTTATCAGGCAGTAATTCGCTATCTCCGTCTTCCCCTCGCTCTTTCTGGGGCGTCGGCGACTGTGTCCGCGAGGCGGTCTCCATTGCGCCTGAAGTTGCGGCCTGCATTGTGGACCTGGGTTCCCCTTGTCAATACACAAAGTTATTTAAATCCGCGGATTTCGTTTTATTGCTCGACATCTCCAGAATCGCTATCCTTTCGCCTCTCTGTTACGCTATCTGGGGCTGCTGAAAGTAGCTAATTGTAGCTATACGCTCTGCTTTTCCAGGCTGGTTTTCGGGAGCTCCGTTGCTAGACCTCCATTACGGAGCGTGACGTCACTTCCTCCCCAGCCAATCATTTTCTTGAATCATGGGAAGAAGGGTGCCCAGGGAAACCATCCTGAACTTTTCTCGGACTAGAAATTTGTTCAGGGCCCTCAGGTCTAGGATGGAACGCATTCCCCCCCCCCCCCCCCCCCCCCCATCTTTTTCTGCACAAGGAAGTGCCTGGAATAGAATCCCAGCCCTTCTTCCCTTGGTGGAACGGGTTCGACCGCTTGGGCCTTCAGAAGGGCGGAGAGTTCCACTGCAAGTACCTGTTTGTGCTGGGAACTGTATGAATGAGTTCCCGGTGGGCAATTTGGAGGTTTGGATTCCAGATTAAGGGTGTATCCTGACCGGACTATTTGAAGAACCCTCTGATCAGAGGTTATGAGAGGCCACCTTTGGAGAAAAAATATTAACCTCCCTCAACTGGCAAGGCATCTGGTACGGACTCTTTTACAGAGGCTATGCTTAACTGGAGCCAGTCAAAAGCCCGTTCCCTGCTTTTGCTGGGGAGCAGCAAAAGGCCTTACACACACACTGTTGATGAGAACAAGCGCGCTGGGGTTGAGCCTGGACAGGCTGCCGAGAAGCAGGAGTGTACCTGTACCTTGGATAGGAATAGGGAGCACTCCTCTTCCCCCCAAAATACCTCCTAGATGAGCAGGTAGTAGCAGAAGATGCCCGGTGGGAGAGAGAATCCATAGCATCATTATGCTTCTTGATCTGATCAACTAGATCCTCTACTTTTTCACCAAAAAGGTTGTCCCCCCAGCAAGGAACATCCACCATTCGCTGCTGGACAGAATGATCCAGGTCAGAGACACGCAGCCATGAGAGTCTACGCATCACTTTACCTTGAGCAGCGATTCTGGATGGTACATCAAAAGTGTTGAACATACCCCTGGCCAGGAATTTTCGACATGCCTTCTGCTGCCTGACCACCTGGCAAAAAGGCTTGGCTCGCTCCGGAGGAAGTGCATCAACCAAGCTAAACAGTTGCCTTATCGAGTCCTGCAAGTGAATGCTCGTGAAGAGCTGGTATGATTGAATCTTGGCAGCGAGCATAGTGGCTTGATACATCTTCCTCCCAAAAGAATCAAGTCCTAGCTTCTCAACCTGGGGACGCCGAAGCATAGTCTCTAGTACTGGCTCTCTTGAGGACGGAATCCACCACCATAGAATTGTGGGGTAACTCAGACCTCATCAATCCGGGTTCACCGTGGATCTGATACTAGGATTCAGCTTTCTTCGGGACCACAGGCCAGACAGAGGGGCCGACCATTTTCGCATAAGGACTTCCTTCAGTACCTTAAGCAGAGGAACCGTCACAGCCTCTAGCTGGGCTCATCCTGGGCTCATCCTCAACCTCCACAGGGAATGGAATAGCCGTAGCCATTTCCAGGACAAAAGAGGAAAAGAATAGACTCTCCGGTGGACATAGTGTCCTCTCTGGTGGAGGGGAAGGTTCAGAGGGAATCCTATAGTACTCATCAGAAGAAAGTACCTGGGATCTTCCTCTGACTCCCACGAACGCTCCTGCTCAGTATTGGATAAGACCTCTGCTAAGGTACTTCGACACTGGACCTACCTTGACGCCGAGGAATGATGTCCTCGATGGCGATGTTGAGAGGCCGACGCCCGCTCGGACTGCAGTGAAGCTCCCTCCACGAACGTAAAAGGGAGTCGACCTGAGTGGCAGCCGACGCCAATGCCGCAGGCGGCATCGCGGTCGGGGACCTCACCGCAGGAGAAGGGCCAGACACCGCTGCAGCAGACGGTACAGAAGGCGCAAGCACCCCCAACACCGAAGCTGACTGACATAGCAGTCCCTCCAGAAGTTCTGGAAACAAAGCCCGGATGCGCTCGTCGATAACCGCCATTGGAGAAGGCTGCGGGGTCAGTGTAACAGGCGGTGTCAGAATCTGTGGAGGCTCGGGAGCAGGTACCGTGCTGCTAGGAGACCGACACATCGGCACCTTCTGTACTGAGGGGGAGCGATCCTCTCGGCGCCAACGCTTCTCGGGTGCCAACTCTCTCGACGCCCCGGAGCTCCCGGCACCGTGTGTCAAAAGAGAACAATGACGATGCTTCTTCACCTTCGCTCAACGCCTGTCATCAAGACTCCTCGGTACCGATGAGGAGGACGTGGAATCCTCACGTCTTCTCGGGGCCGGGGCCGACAAAGGTTGGTCCTGGGGGGCCTGCATAACAGGAGGCCTCGAGGCAGGTGGAGACCCACTCAACACCTCGCTGCTCCCAGCGCAAGTTGGTCTCTCAGCAGCCATTACCTCTCCTCCAGACGTCGCACCTTTCGATGTCGACGCTGACAACCTCGGTACCGATGTCGAAGGACTGGACCGAACCCCAAAAAGCTTTTCTCGTTGGGCTTCTCGAGACACTTGGGTCCGTTTCTTCATACGAAGACACAGACTACAAGCGGCTGGGCTATGGTCGAGCCCAAGGCACTGGATACACCAGGCGTGGGTATCAGTACCTGAGATGGTCCAGTTGCACCAAGTACAACGTTTGAAGCCGCTGGGTGTCTTCCATGACATGGAAGGGAAAACAGCTTCGGCGAAATCAAAAGACGTGATTGTGCCTGATAAAAGAAAAAGGGCAGGAAAAATAAGGGAAAAAAAACGGCCGCAATGAAAAAAGAAAGGAAATTTGAAAGGGAACAAAGCTAAAAATACAATACCGGTAACTTTCTTTTTTTTTAAATGACAATAATAAAATTAGGAGAAAAATAGCGAAAAACTCGAAGACTCTTTCCTGGGCCTGAGAGGAGTACAGAAAAAACTACCGCACCTCAACGCGGAGAAAAAAAAACTGAAGAGGCACGCTCACACAACGGGCGGGAAGTTGTTTGAGCATGCGTGGTGCACGCTGTTCATGCGCCAGAAGACTCTGGCAAAACTTTTTATTTTTGCTGCGAAAAATTTGCCATTTCTTAGGCCAACGCGGACGTCGACCCACATGTGAGAACAAGCAGCCTGCTTGTCCTCGGAGAATTTTAACTAGAGCGCAAAGGTACTATAAAAAGAAAAACTTTAAATTATGAATATTTGCACTAACAGAAAACATCTAGTAATACAAATTAATCATGCATATAAAAAAGGTTTCACAACTGCATTGAAAGGAAATCTACAGTAAATTAAAATTATATTTCAGAGAATCAGAAAATGATGTGATTTAGAAAATCAAAGCAAATTACAAATTTTATACACCTTTCCAATTTAAAATACATGGGCCACATATTTCAAGATGTTTCTCCATCTTGGGCTCCATGTATTAAATTGCAAAATGAATTCACAAATAGAAAACACACAAAAAAGCCAAAGAGCAGATATTTAGTGCTATGTTTTTCACAGAAGTATGCTTTGTGCAAAAGTTTATGCTGATCTTAAATGTGCTGCTGCAAAACAAAATCTTATAAAACAGCTCAAGAGCTGTAGTAAACTTTTTAAAGTGCTGCCAGAAAAAAAATGGCTCTCTTAATACAGCAGAAACAGCTGCAACATGCAATAATTAAAGGACCCAATGGCGAGGTCACATGTCGCCATGATATTGGGTGGACGCTGAATAGCTGAGCTCCGAACAGCCTTCCCTATTATCGACAGTTAAATCTGCATTATCACCAGAAAATCTACCCCTACCTCTGATAATCAGCAACAACGTACCTCATAGCTGGCAAGTGGAACACGAGAGCGCTGGGTTGAGTAGGATGACCCCAAAAACCACTTGAAAGGAGAGGGAGAGGTTGCAGCCGACAGAGCACAAAATGGTCGACCAGTGCAGCCCTGCTGCTACCTTGATGAGCTCAGCCTGGATGTCAATGGCTGAGGTAACTGCAGTGGTTGAGGCCACCCTAAATAAAATATTGCAGCAGATCTATGATCAGGCAGAAGTGCACAAAGGATTGGATAATGTCTGCTTGGAGTTGAATGATGGACTACAAAGAAAGTCGGATCTGGAGGACTGCACTGGCACAATGTTGGAGACTCAAACCACATTAAAGCACAGGGTTCTTGATTTGGAGACAAAGTTGGATGATTTAGAAAATTGCAGCAGAAGGAAAAATCTGCGTTTGGCTGGCTTACCAGAGTCTCTCCTAGATAAAGATCTGCCTACATTTCTGGAAACCTGGATTCCCCAGACTTTGAATCTGGGTGATCGGCTAAAAAACAATTTGTGTGGTACGTGCTTATTGGGTGGGGCCAGTGCAACAGGCCTCTAACAGGCCAGGCCGCAAGTGGTGATTTTTAAGAGGCTGAACTTTGCACATAAGCAAAATTTACTAACTACCATCCACAAAGGGCAAAAGCTCTCCTACTAGAACTCTCCCATACTTTGCTTACAAGTTTATTTGCAACATGTGCAACAACTGCGTTTTACCCCGATTTGCACAGTACTGCATAATAAGAAAATAAGATTTGCCCTCCTCTACTCAGCTAAATTGCAGGTTACACATGATGGACGCACTCAGTTGTATGAGAGGGTAGTAGATGCTCAGACCTTTCTGCAGATCTTGGAAGCTATACCTACGTAACATCAGCTTTTCTGTCAGAGGTGAAGGTCATCTCTACTTGATGCCAGTGTTCATGGATATCGTTTGGAGCAGACCTTGGTGGGGCTTGCAGTACTACGATGTTGCTTCAATGTGGATATCGAATCCTGCTAACATTGAAACCTCACATTGGGGACCTTGGCTACCAGTTATGGTTTTTAGCCTTGCAGAAGTTTTCCATACCAGGTGCTTGGTTTTGGCATTAGTATAACAGCTCTGGGACATTGCTCAGCTTTATGATTTATTTACAGGGTACCAAAGCTTTTGAACCTACCAGGCGCACACACAGTCTAGGTTATCTTCAAGGGAAATTAGGTGTGGTGGAGTGGTGGTGGGGGGGGGGGGGGTGAATCGGGATTTATACAGTACTAGGGAATTTGACTATGATCTAGTATCTGGACTTCTTAAAAATTAAATTCTTATTTTATCTTATTGGGCGGGGTGGTGTGATAATTGGCTTTTGGGGATATGGGGGGGGGGTTCATTGGAGGGAGGTACTGGGGGGAAGCTTTGTTTGCATCTATAGGGAGGAAGGTTCTCAGGGGTTGGGATGTAGAATGGAGGGAAAGCAATATTGATATTGCCTGGGTTTGTCTTTCAGGTGCTGGGAATTCTTATTATCAGTTTGGCTAATGTGGTTCTTTGTTGGGAGCTGAGACAACATCTTCAGAACCAAATGATACATCTTCTATTACAGGTCAATCATTATTACGCTATTACATAATAGTTTTATTTATTTACTAGTAAAAAAGGCCCGTTTCTGACACAAATGAAACGGGTGCTAGCAAGGTTTTCCTCGGAGTGGGTATGTTTGAGAGAATGTATGTGAGAGTTACTGTGTGTGAGAGAGAGTAAATGTGCGAGTGTGTGTGTGTGTGTGTGAGAGAGAGAGTGAGTCTGGGTGCGAGTGTGACTGTGAGAGAGAGAGAGTGAGTGTGTGTGTGTGAGAATGAGAATGTGTGCAAGTGCGTATGTGAGACACAGTGAGTGTGAGAGTGTGTTTCACACAGATACAGTGTGTGTGAGAGAGAGTGTGTGTGAGAGACACAGACTCTCTGTGAGACTGAGTGTATGAGACCAAGACAGTGTGTGAGTGACTGTGTGACACAAAGAGGGTGAATATGATACAGTGTGAGACATAGAGTATGTGAGAGACAGTGTGTGAGAGTGAGAAAGACATTGACTTTGAGAGAGAGAGAGTGTGTGTGTGACAGGGATACCTCCCCCACTCTCTGGTGTCAGGCCCCCCCTCCCTCCCTCTGTCTGGTGTCTGAGCGTTACTGTGCAGGACCCTGAGCTCTGGCTGTGCTTCAAGGAACTGACCAATCCTATTTAATAGAATGCTCCTCCAACATTCTGAAGCCGAAAAACCTCGTGTGGTTGGTCACTTCTGCTTGTGACGAACCCAGAAGTACGTGATGTCAATTCAGGAGATGGATACAGAGAGCAGGAATGCCTCAGCCATGCAGTCAGCTTCAGAATGTTGGAGGTGCATTTTATTATATAGGATTTGGATTTTGCTCACACCTTTTTCAGTAGTAGCTCAAGGTGAGTTACATTCAGGTACACTGGGTATTTCCCTGTTCCTTGAGGGATTACAATCTAATTTTGTACCTGAGGCAATGGAGGGTTAAGTGACTTGCCCAAGATCAGAGAAGCAGTGGTATTTGAACCAGACGCCTCCGGATGTCAAGACCAGTACTCTAACCACTAGTCCACTCCTCCACTCCACTTTTGAAGCTTTATTCTTGGAATGTTGGGGGTATTACTTCTCAAGACAAAGAAAATGTTACATAGTTTGCACCGTAAAGGTGCTTCCATTGCAATGTTACAAGAGACACACCTAACATTGACTGAACATCTGAAATTACATACTTGGTGGATAAAACATACTGACCTGGATAAAACATACAACCCCATAGAGATAGACTTGACATAACTAAAGGGATCCCATTACTCTGCGAAACTTTGAGGGGGGGTGGATGTTTAGCATGTACTTCATCAGGATGTTTGAGACTATACCCATCTCTCTCGGGCACATCAGACTCAGTCTAGGATTGATTATACCTTGGTAGACGGGGATGCATTTTCTAATGTTATTGATACATCTATTGATCCAACCATGATATCAGATCATGCGGCTATAGGGGTTGAATTGGCAGGGGTGGGCCCCAAATTACGCATAAACGATGGATATTTCCATTTGATTTATACCATGATGAGGCCTTTTTGGATTACTTACAGGGCAAACAGGTTGATTATAAATTACTAGTAAAAAAGGGCCCGTTTCAGAAAAAAATGAAACAGGCGCTAGCCAGGTGCTTACCGAGGGGGGCACTGGGATCTCCCAGAAGTGCTGTTTTGGCGCCGCTGTCTGTACCGGCCCGCCCTCGACATCATAGCGTTTTGACGCGAGGGCGGAGCTACAGTTCCCTCTCTGTGTTTTATTTTTGTTCTGGGCTCGCCGCTACTCCGCCGTGTCAGCCAAAATTCGGAGGGGGGGCTCCAGGATCTCCCACGAAGTCCTGTATCCGCACCGCTCTGTGTACCGCCCCGCCTTTCACGTCAGCGCGTTGTGACGCATGGGTGGGGCATACAGACATGGGGAGTTGGATGGGCTTTAGGAGCAGGAATCCACGATCCCTTTCCTGCGGAGGCGCATGTGTGTTGTCGGCTGCGGGGCGTTCCTGGTTTAATTGGCACTTGTGTTCTGTGGTGCGGGGCGTCATGACGTTCGACGCGAGGGCGTGACAGACAGGTATGGGCAGCGGAGAGGCTTCACCACCATGAATCCACGAACCCTTCACGAAAGTGGGTGGAGCTTGGGTGGCTTCATTCGAACGTTGGGGTTGCGAATTATGTCCAGATGGGGCATGGCTGAGGGCGTGTGTATGAGTGAGAGTGAGAATGAGTGGTGTGAGAGGCTGCAACAGTACAGGGCTTCAGTGTTTCCCTGCCACACAGTGAGCTTCAGAATTGGAGGTGAGAATTATTTATATAGAAGATTTGCAGGGCAAATGGGTTGATTATAAACTATTCAATCAACAACATATTCAGGACCCTGTCCTGTACTGGGAGATGACCAAAGCAGTCTTGAGGGATGACATCATTGCCTATAGCAGTGCAAAGAAAAAATCGTAGGGATGGTGACATTTTAAGAATGGAGTGACAATTAGTACAGTGTCATCAGGCATATGGTACATCCCCCACACTAAAGCTTAAAGAGAAATTGTTAGCTACAGAAGCTGCACTTAATGAACTGCTACATCAGCGTGCCAAGAAATCGGCGTTGTACTATCAGTATCAACTTTATAAACATGGCAATAGAAGTGGCCTGTTGTTTGTCTTCCGTTTCTCCTGTGAAGAGATCACCTTCTGTAGGTGTTGGCTTTATCAGGAGTAGACAGGCAGTGAAAAATATCCATACTATTTTAGCTATCTTAAAACAAGTTCACTACACTGATCAGTCTACTTTGCTTATCAGCTTTGAATCTGAGAAAGCATTTGACAGAGTTAATTCGGAATTTCGCTTTGTGGTATTGTGTGTATATGGCATTGAGGGATTATTTGAGCAGGTGATTATGGTCTTATATCATGGCCCCAAAACCAGGGTCTCTGTAAACGGGAATCTCTCAGATCCATTTCAGGTACTTAGTAGAACCGGACAGAATAGTCCATTGTCTCCTTTATTATTTGCAATGACATTGGATCCTTTGATCCGGGAGATACTTGAGAATCCAGAGATCAAAAGTGTTAATTTAAGTACCTATGAATTTAAGATCTTGGTCTTTGCCGATGATTTGCTGGTGCATTTATCCTCTCCTGCCTTTACCTGTGGTGCTGGAAAGCTTTGTTGAATATGGGTTATTCTTGGGCTTTCATCTTAATATGAATAAATCAGAGGGACTACCCACTTACATAAAATAAGTACGTAAGTATTGCCATACTGGGAAAGACCAAAGGTCCATCAAGCCCACCATCCTGTTTTCAACAGTGGCCAATCCAGGTCACAAATACTTGGCAAGATCCCAAAAAAGTACAAAACATTTTATACTGCTTATCCCAGAAACAGTGGATTTTCCCCAAGTCCATTTAATAATGGTCTATGGACGTTTCCTTTAGGAAGCCATCCAAACCTTTTTTAAACTCCACTAAGCTAACCGTCTTTATCACATTCTCTGGCAACGAATTCCAGAGTTTAATTACACGTTAAGTGAAGAAAAATTTTCTCCGATTCGGTTTGAATTTACTACATTGTAGCTTCATCGCATACCCCCTAGTACTAGTATTTTTGGAAAGCGTAAACAGACGCTTCACATCTACCCGTTCCACTTCACTTAATCGGCTTCTTCAGGGGCTGTGCATTGACATTTCATACATAAAGGATAGCATTGATCAGTTTGTGATTACATTTTCTCCTGTTGGCGGTTGACTCAACAGAGCTTCAAGCCGCTGAAAATTAAGAGTAAGCGGTTGGGTGTTTTGAGGTCTTTCCTCGTTTTTAATAAGAAAACTTCAGTACTATAAAAAATAAAAAAAGAAGTGTATATTGCCATAGAGATTTACTGGTCTCTTCATTATAGTTTTTGGATAACCACAGTTTTAGAGTCTCAGATCATTTCCCCTTTTTCGTTATATACCTTGAAAAGGAAACAGAGATTTTGGGCTATTTGGGAGCCTTATGTGTATCAATATCATCACCAATATGTAGCCTTATTATGAATACGCTGTCATTTGTAAATTGATTTTCTGAACCCAGGCATGACAGACTGTTCTTCAGGGGGCTGGGGGGGGGGGGTTGGGAGTGGTATTCTAGATTCATTTATGTATTTGTAATGTTTGTGGGGCGCTATAAGAGTCCAAGCTCCCTACAGATTATTTATTTATTTGTTCCATTTGTATCCCACATTTTCCCACCTATTTGTAGGCTCAATGTGGCTTACATAGTACTGGAGAGGTGTTTGCAGACTCCGGAGTAAACAAATACAAAATGATGTTGTGGTAGGATAAGGTTCATGTGGTAGAACCACATAAAGGAATCGTCCAACAGAGTTCTGTAATTTCCATTACAAACTTTAGTGTTGTTGTGTAGCGGAAATCAGGCATTTATGTTGGATCGGTAGGGTATGCCTTTTTAAACAGGTGAGTTTTTAGTGATTTCCTGAAGTGTAACTGGTTGTACGTAGTTTTCAAGGCTTTTGGTAGTGTGTTGCATAGTTGTGTGCTGATGTAGGAAAAACTGGATGCGTAAGTTGATTTGTATTTGAGTCCTTTGCAGCTTGGGTAGTGCAGATTTAGGTACGTTCGTGTTGATTCGGATGTGTTTCTGGTTGGTAGGTTGATCAAGTCTGTCATGTATCCCGGTGCTTCACCGTAGATCATTTTGTGAACCACAGTTGATTTGCTCAGTTTGTTATGGAGTTGTGTTTGGTTATTTTCTATAAAAATGTTAAACAGTTATAGTGGTGGATAAATAGAACATTTTGTACATTTTGCACAGCTTGGAGGTTTGCTTGGTTTTTTTTGATCCACTGCTTCTTTTTTCCGTACTGGATCTTGCAGATCAATTACCTATTTTTCTTCTACCCATAGATCAGACTGCATCTGGAAGGAGGTCTAAGTGGTCTCATTTAGGCCTATGGGTCCTTTAATTGGCGCATGCTGCTGCATGAAGTACATTTTTTAAACCATTTCTTATGAATTGCCATAGCCATTAACATGTGAAGTTCCTGGCTGTGACAACATGTGAGAAATTCCATGCTAAGTATAACTAAGGATCTAAATGAGCCAAGAAACAAATTATTCCACTTCCTTAAATATGTGCAAATTTTATTTGATAAACTATACAAAATAAAACACCCAACACTAATGATGTGTCTTAAAAGAACAACAGCTCACTCATTAATAGTCAACCTCAGCAGCAACTTCTTTCACACGGACCGCTCAATCCGTGGTTCGCCTGCATCCTCATGGGACCAACTTCCCTACTACTTTTATTTTGACAAATAAAATTCATGTCATTTTGAATGTATATCTTCCATTATTATTTGCTATGCCTCCTGAAAAGAAGTTTATCAAATGCTCACTTATCTCAATTTAATATTGTGAGCCGGTGCCTAACATGGGCCATCTTTTGCTAACGGCTGGATCAGGATGCAGTCAAAATAGTAATTCTCCTTCAGAGTAGCAGCATCTCCACCACACGAATAAACAGAACATAGCTCAGATTATATAAATCTGAATAGACCTTAGCCAAATCAACTCACAAATATTTAAAATTATTCAGGAAAAATTTAAACTGAGAGAAACAATTGGGAAGGTCAGCATAACACTTCTGACTTTTAAAAATTAATC
The DNA here is from genome assembly GCF_901765095.1 of Microcaecilia unicolor. Classification (NCBI taxonomy): domain Eukaryota; kingdom Metazoa; phylum Chordata; class Amphibia; order Gymnophiona; family Siphonopidae; genus Microcaecilia; species Microcaecilia unicolor. Next base: position 70,345,989 of record NC_044034.1, read on the forward strand.
CTGTACTCTGACATTTTGCTGTGACATGTAATAATTTTAAGAGCCCATATGGTTGACTTATAGGCACTAGTCAAGAACAAGAGATTGTAGAATTGGTCAACGTTGGGTAAATTTCTTTAAAGACCAATTTGTTCTCTCAGCTTTCATCCTTTATCTCAGGAAGTACCAATCAATATAAATTGATTATCTAGGCACTACAGGCATAGCTAAAAGATAAGCTGACTGTTGAAGATTGTTTTCTTTCCCTTTCTCAGGCACCAAAGTGACTTATTTATGACTCTGATGATTATGATTATTTATGATCAGCCAGTCTTGTCTCTCTATTTTACCATATTGTATTGTCTTTTTTTCCTTCAATTTACATCTTTGCTTTCCTGACTACTTTACCAGCTTCTCTTAGCTTTTCCAGATAGTATTGCCTGTCTTTCTCTTTTCACAATCTCTTTAAGTTTATGAAGGCTAACTTCTTTTTCTTACCTTTTAAGCTACTAATTTTGAGAACCAAAGTGGCTTCTTTTCCTCTTACTTTTATTTATTTTCCTTACAAAAAGGTTTGTTGCCCTTAAAATAACTCCATTCAGTTTTACCTACTGCTTTCATACTTCATCCAGATGTTCACATCCAGCTAACAACTCCTTGAGGTAATCCCCCATCTCAACAAAGTTAATGTTTTTGAACACCAGAACCTTCAATTTTGAATGAATTCTCTCCACACCTGTCTTAATATTGAACAACACCATCCGGTGATCACTGGATACCAGATGATTATCCAATATAATATTATTTGTAAGCACTAAGATAGGTTCTATTACCAACTGCTGGAACAGTTCTCCCTGTACTGAATCCAGGTTTTCCCTACTTCTTGATGACCCTGCAAAAGAGTTACTACAATCAACATTTATCATATTACAATCTCCGAAGACAGCAGGCTGCATATTCTCACAAGTGGGTGACGTCACGTCGGCCCCGGAGGATTTTAAAACAAAATCTAAAAATCTCTTTAACAGCATTCCGTCGCGCGAGCGATCGCACCGCGCATGTGCGCACACATCTTCCCGCTCGCCATGCGGACACGCCCCTCAGTTAAATCCAAAAGATGAAGGAGACAACTCCAAAAGGGGAGGTGGGAGGGTTTGTGAGAATATGCAGCCTGTTGTCTTCGGAGAACACCTGTCACAGGTAAGTAACTACTCTTTCTCCGAAGACAAGCAGGCTGATATTCTCACAAGTGGGGTATCCCTAGCTTCCAGGCTTACACAACACAACAAACAGTGGTCAATTGAGTCTCGAAATGGCGAGGCCAGAATAAAAATTGACCTGAAAAGAAGAAACATCTAAATGAGAGTAGCCTGGAATAGAACAAAAATGGGCCTAGGAGGGTTGGAGTTGGATTCTAAACCCCAAATAAGTTCTGCAGCCCCGACTGCCCAAACCGACTGTCGCGTCTGCTATCCTGCTGAAGGCAGTAGTGAAATGTGAATGTGTGGACTGATGACCACACCGCAGCCTTGCAGATCTCTTCAATAGTGACTGATCTTAGATGAGCCACCGACTCAGCCATGGCTCTAATTTTGTGAGCCATGACATGGCCCTCTAGAGTCAGTCCAGCTTGGACAAAAACGAAGGAGATGCAATCTGCTAGCCAAGAAGAAATGGTGCGGTTTCCGACAGCAACTGGCATTAAAAGAAATAAACAACTGGGAGGACTGTCTGAGGGGGCTCGTCCGCTCCACGTAAAAAGTGTGCAGCTTGCTTTCGCCAGGGCTTGTAAGATGAGGGAGAAAGAATGTTTGCAAGACAATTGACTGGATCAGATGGTACTCTGATACCACCGCCAGTAAGAACTTTGGCTGCATGCGGAGAACTACTCTGTTAAGATGAGAAGTAAGGTAAGGCGCTTGAGCTACTAGAGTCTGAAGCTCACCGACCTTACGAGTTGAAGGAACAGCCACCAAGGAAAACGACCTTCCAGGTCCAATACTTCAGATGGCAGGAATCCAGTGGCCCGAATTGAGCTTGCAGCAGCTGGATGAAAACGACATTGAGACCCCAAGATACTGGATAAGGAGTGATAGGGGCTTTGACCGAAGCATAAGAGCCAACTTTCAAAATTATTGGGGGTGCTAAGCCCAACAGAAATAACCCCCCCTAGACACATACAAGGAATTCTCTCAATATTGGGGGAGACGTAAACCTCTCATGAAGTGGACAGCTAAAGGCTAACCTTCTACACGTTGATGATAAGCACTTATTGCACGAAGATGAACACTGACAGAGTTGGTCTTGAGACCAGACTCAGACAGGTGTAAAAAGAACTCAAGCAAGGTCTGTATAAGACAAGAGGCAGGATCTAGGGCCTTGCTGTCACACCAGACGGCAAACCTCTTCCATGAAAAAGAATAACACCTCTTTGTGGAATCTTTTCTGGAAGCAAGCAAGACTCGGGAGACACTCTCTGGAAGACTCAACGAAACCCACACTCTCAACATCCAGACCGTGTGAGCCAGAGATTGGAAGTTGGGATGTAGAAGTGCCCCCTCGTTCTGCGTAATGAGAGCTGGAAAACATTCCAACTCCAGAAGAAGAGGGAACCATATCTGACGCGGCTAGAAGAGAGCGATCAGAATCATGGCTCCACAATCTTGCTTGAGAATCAGCAAAGTCTTTTCCACCAGAGGTATGGGAGGATACGCATACAGAAAGCCTGTCCCCCAATGAAGGAGAAAGGCATCTGATGCTAGCCTGCCGTGAACCTGCAGCCTGGAACAGAACTGAGGGACTTTGTGATTGGACTAAGTAGTAAAAAGATCCACTGAGGGGGTATCTCACTCCCGGAAGATATTTCGAGCTACAGCCATGCTCAACAACCCTGACTGTAGCATTATCCTGCTCAGCCTGTCGGCCAGACTGCTGTTTACGCCAACTAGATAAGTGGCTTGGAGAAAACATGCCGCGTTGGCGGGCCCACCGCTACATCTGCATGGCATCCTGACTCAGAGGGCAAGATCCAGTACTCCTTTGTTATCGAGTACATCACAACCCGATTGTTTGGTTGAATTAAAATAATTTGGTTGGATAGCCAGGAGGGATGCAACCTTCGTCAGCAGCTTTTGTGACTGAGGAAGTTGGACGGGACGCCTCAGAATCAAAATGGAGAGAATTGACCACCTCTGAAGGGAATTCCGAAAACTGGTGAACAGTTGGGTCACATCCTCTAGATACCCTGAACTTGATACCACTGGGAAGCTAGGATGCACTGAGCGGATGTCATGTGTAAATGTGCCATGGGAGTTACGTGAACTGTGGAAGCCATGTGCCTAGAAGTCTCAATATTTACTGAGCTGTAATCTGTTGAGACGGGCAATCATCGGGATAAGGGAACACGTGCACCCCCAGCCCATGAAGATACGCTGCAACAACAGCCAGGCACTAGGAAAAACATACTCTGGACGCAAACTGGGTATAAGTATCTTGTAAGTCCAGAGAGCATAACCAATCGTTTTCCTGAAGTATGGGAAGAAGGATGCCCAGGGAAAGCATCCTGAACCAAATATCTGTTTAGGCCCCTTATGTCTATGATGGGACGCAACCCACAAGGAAGCACCTGGAATAGAATCTCAACCCTTCTTGCCCTGGTGGAACGGGCTCGACTGCATTGGCGCTGAGAAAGTACCCACTTGTGATGGAAGCTAAAGGATTAAGCTCCCAATGAGCAATGTGGAGGGTTTGATTCCAGATTGAGAATGTATCCTAACCGGACTATTTGAAAAACCCACCGGTTGGAGGTTACAAGAAGTCACCTTTGGTGGAGAAAATTTAAACCTCCCCCCGACAGGCAGATTGGCCAGTACGGACATTTTTTTTTTTTTATGGTGGCTATGCTGAATTGGAGCCAGTCAAAAACCCCTCCCTGGTTTTTGCGGAGTAGCTGCAGGGGCCTGATTAGGTGCACGCCGTTGACTACAATGAGCGTGCTGTGGCATAGCCTGAACCGGCTGTCGAGAAGTAGGAGTATACGTATGATCCCTTAAGGCACAAGGAAAACTACTCTTCCCTTTAAAGAACTTCCGAGATGAGGAAGTGTATGCATAGAATATCTACAATTTTCTACTGAGTCCCCTCCTCCAGGTGAGAGGCACGCAGTCATGAGAGTCTGCGTATCACTATACTCAGAGCAGAAATCTAGATGTTACATTACAAGTGTCGAAAATGCCCCTGGACAGGAACCTGCGACACACCGTGTGCTACCTGACCACCTGGTGAAAAGGTTTAGCCTACTCCGGTGGGAATGCTCGTAAAGATCTGGCAGGACTTGATTTTGGATGTGATCATGCCAGCCTGGTACGCCATTCTCCCAAAAGAGGCTAAGGATGTATGCTCTGGCCCCGGGGGCGCGGAAGCAAGTTCTTAGAACTCCTATCTGTTCTGAGAGCAGAATCCACCACCGCAGAATCATGAGGTAACTGAGGCCTAATGAAACTGGGTTCCCCGTGGATCCGATAGAGGGATTCAGTCTTCTTGTATCATGTGGCAGAAGACTTAGGTGAAGATGGATAGTCCAGGACCTCAAGCATCTGGGGCCTTGGGCTGATTCACAATCTCCACTGTAATGTGTCGAGACAGATAGAAGATCTAGAGAATTCTCAGCAGAGAAAACCCCATGACCTTCATGTTCATCAGATGAGCCATCATTGAATTGAGCTAACTACTCAAACAGAGCAGCTCAGATCCAAACCCGTCCGACATGGAGGCGCGGTAACCTCTACGACGGGGTCGAGAAGTTGACTCTCCAGACGACTCCAGTGAAGGAGAATCAACCCAGTAGGCTGCGAACACCAATACCGGAGGCAGCATCGGTGAAGGAGATCTAATCCCAGGTGAAAAGCTAGATGCCGCAGGAGGCGCTAGCACCAATGGCATCTGATGGTACCCATGGTACCGAAGCCGAGGGCAGAATCTGGAAATGCTGGGGAATCGAAACCAGACTGCCAGATGACTTGCGTGTCCATAACAGAGATGGGACCGATGGTACCAATAGTACCCATGGCACCGACGGTACCGATGGTACACATGGTACTGATGACCCCCGGTACCGATGGTACCCATGATACCTGGTACCAATGGTACCCATGGTACTGATGGTACCTGGTACCGATGATAGTCATGATATCTGGTATCGATGGTACCCATGACATCTGGTACCGATGGTACCCATGATACCCAGTACCGATGGCACCGACGGTACCAATGGTACACATGGTACCGATGGTACCCATGATACCCGGTACCGATGGTGCCCATGATACCTGGTACCAATGGTACCCATGGTACTGATGGTACCTGGTACTGATGATAGTCATGATATCTGGTATCCATGATACCTGATACCGATGGTACCCATGGTACCGATGATACCTGGTACCGATGGTACCCATGATACCCGGTACCGACGGTGCCCATGATACCTGGTACCGACGGTACCCATGATACCTGGTACCCATGGTACCCATGATACCTGGTACCCATGGTACCGATGATACCTGGTACCGATGGTACCCATGACATCTGGTACCGATATACCGATGGTACTGACGTCCGATGCCTGGATACCTCCATAACAGAGGGAGCAACGCTCTCGGCACCAACCGATGTCTGATGCCCGGATACCTCCATAACAGAGGGAGCAAAGCTCTGGGCACCGATGGTACCGACGTCCGCTGATGCGCCCGAATGACCTGCAAAGCAGGAGGCGCCAAGGCAGGTGGAGACCCACTCGATGCATCACTGTACCCAGCGTGCATCGGTCTCTATCGGACTCAAAAATTGATCTCCTTTGGGCATCCCTGGCAAGTAGCATACGTCTCGTCTTTGAGACACTACTTGCACTTCTCAGGGAGATGATCCGGCCCAAGACACATCCGCCGATGCGCCCGAATGACCTGCAAGGTGGAGGCGCCGAGGCGGGTGGAGACTCACTCGATGCATCCGGTTGCAGCGGGTACAAGGCTTAAAGACAGTGGTGTGCTGGAACAGGCTCTCACAGCTCTCGAGAGCCATTTGTTAAGTTTTAAAGAATTTTGGGACTTTAACAAATGGATCCTAAAATGTGGGCTTGGCCTCCTGAATTCTCTTTTACTTTGCTGGTGAGAGAGAGCCCACAGATAACAATTTACCAGCACACTCTTGTTTAATAAGAAAAAAGAAAAAAAGAAACTTATAAAGAAAAACTTATAAGTTTTGATTCTCATTTCAGGCACAGCCCCTTGTGACTCTGGCAATTATTTAACCTTTCCTTGCCCCAGGTACAAAAAGTACCTGTATGTGTAAGCCACAATGAGCCTGCCATGAGAAAGTACAAATGAAAAAAATAAAGAACACCCAAAAGGGTAAAATAAAAAAGAGATTTAACTCCGAGGACCTGAAGAAAACACGAAGCACTAACGAACTCCGTGTCTCCTCAGACGCGGAAAAAGAAGAACTGAGGGGCGTGTCCGCACGGCGAGCGGGAAGATGTGTGCGCACATGCGCGGTGCGATCGCTCGCGCGACGGAACGCTGTTAAAGAGATTTTTAGATTTTGCTTTAAAATCCTCCGGGGCCGACGTGACGTCACCCACTTGTGAGAATATCAGCCTGCTTGTCTTCGGAGAATTCCACTGATGACATCCAATTTTTATTTTTCCATTTGATGATGCATTTGATATTGCAAAAAATTCAAAGAGAGACAAAAAAAAAATCCTACAGTCCACAGTCTGATGACAGAGTTGAAAAAAAATTAAGAAAATAAAGCAGTATAGATCAGTTGTCTAAAATAAATGCTATATGAGCCATGTCCTTTTGCTCAATAGATTCTTTGAACTGCAGAAAGGAATTGAATAGACCTCATTGATGGATGTTTGAAATTTAAATCTGAGATTCCCTATTAAGGTAACATCATATGCCCCTTAAGCAGGTGAAAGCCAAAACACAGCCATGTCAGGCAGATGACTTTTGTACCAACAAATCAACTAGACATTATTAAAGACTTTTTACCATATTGTTTTGCATTTGATAATGCTTCAGCTAAACTACAGACCTGTTCAGAAGTGATAACTTCATGATGGCAGAGCATAATCTTGTTTTGAACTTAGCAAAGACAGAGGTAATGATTATAGGGCCGTGTCAGGATCCTACTTTGCCTTCTTTGTTTGTTTTTCATGATGTGTCTCTTGCTTTGAAAGACCAGACTATGACTTTAGGGGTAATTCTAGACTCCTGATTATTGATACAGGATCAAGTTAAACAACTAATACAATCTGCATTTTATCACTTAACATACACCTGGTCTGTTAAATCACTTGTGCTTGTGTATCTGTTGATATTGTGATAGAGTCACATCCAGGATAGTTGGGTTAAGGCAGTTTCAGTCTGAAATACAAGTCCCAGAAGGCATTGCAGGAAAGGAGCCAGGGGTGAGATGAAGAACCCGGACTGGACTCCTAGCTGCAATAGGGGAAGATATGGGTGTAAGCTGGCAGGATGTGGAAATTGGCTGCCACTAAGGGGAAAGAGATAGGAAACCCTGTGTGCAGGAGCTCATCATTAGTCTAATGCTTAACTCAGCTGGTATGGGTGTGGGGGAAGCTAATGGAACGAGAATGATCGGTTGTGGTAGCAGAAGCCAGGGATGGATTATGCAGGTGGGAAGGAGTCCCAGGGAAGAGAGAAGCAGAGGAGAGAAGAGGGTAGAGTGAAGCAGATGCAGGCTGAAAATCCTTGGATAAGAGAAGTCCCTAAAGTTGTTCAGGCTGAAAACCCTTGGGTAAGAGAGGTCCCTAAAGTATTGAGTCTACCAGTGAAGCAGATGCAGGGTGGAATCCCTTGGGTATGAGAAGTCACTAAAGTATGGAACCTATTATGAAGGTAAAGAGAGTAGAAGGTAGAAACCTCTGCTTTGTGATTTAACTGTGATGATGAACTGAATGAACTGCTTCTATTTGGAACTGAACTACTATTTATTGTGCACTGGATAAAGAGCCCAGACTGGAGCTGACTGTGAGCCTGTATTGAATCCTGGTATGTGCTGATAGCCTACTGCTTAAAGGCAGTAGTGTGCTGGAGCGGGCTCTCAAGGGCTCGCAAGAGCCGTTTGTTAAGTTTTTAAGAATTTTGGGAGCCGGTTGTTAAAGTAGGCCTCCCCATGGCTACTTTAACAACTGACTCCCAAAATGTGGGCTTGGGCCCCTCCTGAATTCTCTTTTACTTTGCTGGCAGTGATGCTGGCCCCACCAGCCAAGTAAATAGACTGCTGCTGCTCCCTGCTCCTTGTTTCTGACTCTGAGCATCAGGCTGGGACTTTTCATGCAAGTGCAAGAAGGTTCCATCATGCTGCTCAGAGCCAGAAACAAGCAGCAGAGAATGGTGGCAGTCCATTTCTTGCTGGTGGGGCTCTGCAAAGGTATGCCTAGTGTGCCCACACAAGAGAGGGGAGAGAGAGGCATGTATTCCCCCCAAAAAAAATTTCAGGGCCGGCTATGCCTGGAGAGAGAGCCCGTTGTTAAAAATTTACTAGCACACCCCTGCTTAAAGGGGACTATTTGCCACATACTTTCAGGTGGCTTACATGTGCTTAAGATTGAAGGTGAATGCTGCTGTTGGAACTGTGTATCAGGTCTACTAGAAACCTGCATGGAATAAAGTCCTTAAGATTGAAGTTGCTGGTGGACATTTATTTCTTGACTGTACCGGGAGCCTGTGGCTGGAGGAGATTGTTCTATCCTTGGCTGCACCTAGAGGGCCTGGTTAAAATATTCAGCGGCATGTCCAGATAGTGCAAAGGCAGTCCGGGGTGGTGCTTGAGTAGATCCTGTATTTAACTGGTTAACAACAATATTCAGACCACTAACTGGTTAAGTAAGCAGCTAAAGTTAGGACATCTGTGTGTTGCCCTTTTATCATTTATCTAAACAATTTATACAATGGATGAGGGCCCACTGGCACGCGATGCACTTGTTCCCTCTTTTTGATGAATTCCCAGTGGTATCATACACACAAGGTACAAAGTTGGGGGAGATGTTAGTTCCATAAAGATATGGAGTACAGATAAAAGTATTGTGTGGGAGATGTTAATGGTGCCAATATGCTATTGTGGGCCAATCTTGGGTTCCCCCACGTTTCCATTATGAGTTGAGCTCTAGGAACACCACCACATGTGATAGTAGAAATGTGGTGTATGTGATTTTGTGTCCATTTGATTTGATGTATGTTGGTCACAGCAGTCGTCCAGTTAAGATCAGATTAAATTAGCACAAATCTCGGATTCACAAAGAGGATGAGCAGGCCCCTTTGGTTGAGCATTGGGGTAAGAAACAACATTCGGTGCTGGAACTGAAGTGGAGACTGAGAGTTCAGCTTAATGTAGGGTAGGAGGGTGGTGACGTACAAAAGTTATGAAATTATCAGGAACAGAATTGGATATTTACACTGAACACATTGTTTCCGAAAGGTTTAAATTTAGAAACTGAATGGATGAGGTTATTATGATTTTGGGCTCTGTGATAGGTCCAACTCAGATCATGTGATATTTAGTTACAACATTAAATCTAGGCGGGACGACACTACCTTTTTTCAAGCCGGGAGATACAGTATGTTGGCTGAGAAATGCCGGAGCAGTTCTAAGCAGGTAGAGAAAAGTTTGATATTTGAGGGGTGGAAGTTTTAGGATATGTGGTGGAATGTGACAAGGGTGTGGCATTTAATTTTAACCTATACCTTTGTTACTTTTAGGGGAATGCCTTAATACAGCTAATAAGCGAAAAATAGCTGTTGCAATTGTATCCCACATTTTCCCACCTATTTGCAGGCTCAATGTCCTTCCCTACACCCCTTCCCGTGCACTCTGCTCCATGGATAAATCCTTCTTATCTGTTCCCTTCTCCACTACTGCCAACTCCAGACTTCGCGCCTTCTGTCTCGCTGCACCCTACACCTGGAATAAACTTCCTGAGCCCCTACGTCTTGCCCCATCCTTGGCCACCTTTAAATCTAGACTGAAAACCCACCTCTTTAACATTGCTTTTGACTCGTAACCACTCGCCTCCACCTACCCTCCTTCCTGTACACATTAATTAATTTGATTACTTTATTTTTTGTCTATTAGATTGTAAGCTCTTTGAGCAGGGACTGTCTTTCTTCTATGTTTGTGAAGTGCTGCGTACGCCTTGTAGCGCTATAGAAATGCTAAATAGTAGTAGTAGTAATGTGGCTTACATAGTACCGTGATGGCGAATGCCAATTCTGGTATCAGAAATACAGAGTGGTAATTGCGTTAAAGTTCATGAGTAGCAGAGAGGGGCATTTTCGAAAGGTCATCCAAATCTGAATTTGGACACCCTCACGAAGTCGTCCAAAATCAGGTAGGTATAATGGAAAAATAGTATGGACGTCCTTAGACATTCCATTATCGCAGTTGAAAACGCCCAAATCAGGGACGCCCAAAGTATAGGAAAAAGGACGCCCTTAGACATTCCATTATCGCAGTTGAAAACGCCCAAATCAGGGATGCCCACAAAGTATAGGAAAAATACTGCAAAGACGTCCTTAGTACAGTAACAAGGACACATTTCTCACAGAACTGCTGAACGACATCCATCTTTCTAGGCCAACCTAAGAATGGCGGCCCTGTAACAGGGATGTCCGTCGGCAGTTCTGTGAGAAACACGTCCTTGTTACTGTACTTCACACTTCTCAATGTTCCTTATATTTTCCCCATACCTGCATATCTGCAACTACATGCACTGTACTTCTGGAACATGCAGCTATGGGACATATAAAGAACATACATATTTTATTGTGTGTATATGAAGTTCGCACACTTCATAATGATCCATATAAGGAAGACTCCGCACATAGGCCCCGCACGCGTGACAACAGTCCATGAACGTTCATGCGTCACGGCCATCCATGTGTGGAGCCATTATAGATGCCAAGACGTGCACGTACTGACCTGTCCATATATGGGATGGTCGTCCATATATGGAGCTGTGCATGTAAGGGCATCCATCACGCATGGGTGTCCATATAAGGCGATGCACGCTTTCCAACGCTTGTTCACTAAGAAACATGGCGCTGCGTAGAGAGCCTAATTTCAGCCAAGTGGAAACCATGTACCTACTGCACCAGTGCTTGAAGCACAAGCGCATTCTTTTTCGCTACCACCACCACCTGTCTCCCAGAACTCTCTCCATTGAAGCCTGGGTTGAGATAAGGGACAGGTTGGAGAGGTAAGTGTTTACTCCCCCCCCCCCCCGGGCTATCAGGGCCCCCTCCTGTAGCTACACATATAAGAGATCCCTCAGCAATGCAAGCACAAACTGTAGTCTGCATTCAAGGGTAATCTATGTACTAGAAAGCAAAAACATTCCCACATCCCTACAATACTGCACACAAACAGTACTCTCTGTCCTCATGTCCACCTCAATGACATCATCTGTACCAATGTAATGCCCCCCCCCCCCCCCACAAATCAGTGTTGTGAGTCTCTCCTATTTGATTTCCAAATGAATTTGTGTGCTGAAGGCAAGATGGGCCATCCCCTGACTCCTGGTGTACAAACTTATATCTTGCAGAAGATTTGGCATTCAGAGGGACCTCGAGTCCCTCCGGCGGAGGTTCCGAAGAACCAAGAGAAAGAGCCCTGACATAATCAGGGCAGTGAGACGGCGCCTCAGGGCTCGACGTAAGTATTATAAACAGGAAACCTGTACTCATTTGTAAATGTATTTATTTAATAATGCAAATGTCATGTACAATATCAGTTTCCATGTGGCTAATAGGCAACTAGTAATAACACCTCTGTCACAGATCAAGGCCTGAGGTTCCAGCTACCCTCCCATGAGTGTGGCTGCAACTTCCAATTAACCTCCTCTGAGATGAATGAGATGACATGCCTCACTTCTGTATCCCCCTTTCTGGGGTGGATATGGTTTCATGGTATTCTTGCCTGATGTCCTGCACTTAATGGCTGTCATAGCATGATTTGAAAGTGCTCCCTGCCAACACATCTTATAGTGTATTACTTTTTCAGACCAGCTTCCAGGGGTCCCTGTCATGTCATCTCATGCATCTCACACCCCATGTGTCTAGCCCAGGGCTCACCACTGACCCCACCTTTCCCCATTCCTACCTTATGCCAGCCAGCCAGCCAGCCAGCTCCTGCACTATGCAAGTCATGTTGAATGTGCTGATCTCAAGGACAATCCTTTTACATACTGTGATAAAGTCACATCCAGGATAGTTGGGTTAAGGCAGTTTCAGTCTGAACTACAAGTCCCAGAAGGCATTGCAGGCAAGGAGCCAGGGGGTGAGATGAGGAACCCGGACTGGACTTCTAGCTGCAATAGGGGAAGACAATGGAATAAGCTGACAGGATGTGTAGATTGGCTGCCCTAGGGGGAAAGAGAGCTAGGAAACCCTGTGTGCAGGAGCTCCTCATTAGGCTCATGCTCAACTCAGCTGGTATGGGTGCGTAGAGAAGCTAATGAGTGGAGAATGATTGGTTGTGAAGGCAGAAGCCAGGGATTGATTAGGCAGGTGGCAAGGAGTCTCAGGAGGGCAGTTCAGGGAGAGCAGCAAGGAAGGCGAGAAGCAGTTGCAGGCTGAAAACCCTTGGGCAGGGAGGTCCCTAAAGTACTGAAGTCTGAGAGGCAGTTGCAGGCTGAAAACCCTTGGGCAGAGAGGTCCCTAAAGTACTGAAGTCTTGGAAGTATTTGCAGGCTGAAAATCCTTGGGGTAAGAAGAAGTCCCTAAAGTATTGACCGTACTAGTGAAGCTGTTGCAGGGGGAATCCCTTGGGTGTGAGAAGTCCCTAAAATATGGAGCTCATTATGAGGGTGAAGAGAACAGAAGTATAACTGCTGCTTTGTGAGTTAACTATGATGATGAATTGAATAGACTGCTGCTGTTTGGAATTGAACTAGTGTTTATGGTGCACTGGATAAAGAGCCTAGACTGAAGCCGACTGTAGCCTATATTGAATCCTGACATGTGCTAAGAGCCTTCAGCTTAAAGGGGACTACTGGCCACACACTTTCAGGTGGCTTATATGTGTTTAAAATTGAAGGTGAATGCTGCTGTTGGAACTGTGTACTAGAAACCTGCATGGAATAAAGTCCTTGAGTTTGAAGTTACTGGTGGATATCTATTTCTTCATTGTACCGGGAGCCTGTGGCTAGAGGAGATTGTTCTATCCCTGGCTGCACAAGAGAGGCGCCTGGTTACAATACACAGGGCACCAGCAGCAGGAGGAGGAGGAGGAGGAGGCAGAGGCAGCAACAAGCCAAGCAGCAGACCCATGGCATGACATGCCTCCCCTTGAGGGGGATGAGGGCCCAACACCGCCCGCCCTCTCTACCCCATCCCCATCCCCAGCACTGAAAGGTTCGCTATCACTGCTATAGAGGATTGTAGGACTGTGTTGAATAATGTGGAAAACACATTCAGTGCATATATGCTTCCCCCCCTGCCCACCCCCACAACCTTGAGAATGGGTGGGCACTTCATAAAAGGGGACTGGGGTTCACCACATAAAGAAGGATGGAACCTAGCAGGAAGACACATGAGGTGGAAAGCGGGAGAAAAACTACCTGCTATGGATACCCGTGAATCTGGTGAAAATAGAGGTAAGATTTGAATGCAGAGAATAGGGAGCCCTTGACCATGAGGGATGCACACACTCATTCTCAGGGCCTCTCCCCCTCCCCCACCCCACAGGCAGTCACAACTGAGTGTGTCCAATAGAGAACAAGACATCTATACAATGAATTGAGTAGAAACAATCATGGCTCTCAGAGTCCAGTGTATTACAGTCCACTGCGGTCTCTTGCAATCCTCTTGACCAGCTGTCCTGCAAGATGCAAGAAGTGTTTGTTTAGCACCTACATCGCAGAAAGGGAGAGGTGGCTGAGAGGTATGAGCTTACCTTGAACTTGTGCTGCAAGAATCTGTTGGCTCCAAGGGACCAGAGGCTGCCTGCTTCAACAAAGGAGAGAGAGAATGGGGGGCAGTGAGGGAGCACATCACACACAGCAAAGAACTCCTGGAGGGTAGAGAATGGAGAGTTGGTCACATGTAGAAAATGCAGAGTATATGCTAAGCTATCAGTTAACACCCAGTCTAAAACAAAGCCCACACACCAGTTACCTTTCAAGAATTGGCAAAAAAGTCCCCCCCCCCCCCCCCCCCCCCAAAAAAAAAAAATCCCCCACAAACAAACAGGTGTACAAAAGCATACAGTGGCAAAAACAAGGTTTACTATAACTGGAGCCATAGGAGCCAGCTTTTCAAAATTATTGGGGGTGCTAAGCCCAATGGAAATGACCCCTCACTGGACACATACAAGGAATTCTCTCAATATTGGGGGTGCTCAGGCACCCACAGCACCCACAGAGTAGGCTCCAATGACTGGAGCTAATATGCTTTGAAATACCATCCCATTAAAAAAAAAACCTCTAAAGTGCAAGAACAGAGAAAGCCGCTTTAAAGAGGCGCCAATAAAGAGAATGCAAACTTTCTAATGGGAAGAGCAGCTGCGGACATTTATCATTATCACCCCTTAATCGAAATGAGGACACCCAAAACACAGTGCAGGTAGGGACGCCCATAGTTCCCTACCTATAATAGAAATTAGGACGCCCAAATCAGCGAAGCAGCTGGGAACATTTAGGGATTTTGTCGATAATCAAAATTAGGCCGTCAATCTCAGGGACACCCATCTCATTCTCACATGGGCGTCCCTGAGAGTGTATTTAAGCGCCCTTCTCTGTATTTTCGATTCTTTGCATCGCATTGGTACAATGGCACCAAAGCAACCACCCACCCGCAACGGTAATTTCACCGACGTAGAAGTTGAACTGCTGGTTCAAGAAATACAGAGGAAGCACATGCATCTCTTTGCTCCCACGGGCCAGAGGCTAGCTACTACAACGAAGCAGCGAGAATGGGAGGCAGTAAAAGACCGGCTCAACGCGGTCTTCCACTGTTGCAGGGATGTGGAAGACTACAAGCGAAAGTGGCGCCAGCTGAGGCGTGATGTCAGGAGGAAGGCTGGTGCCAACCCCCCAGCAGATGACACCACTAACTTGACCCCCATCGAGCGCATCATTCACGGGCTCTTGCCCCAGGAGGGGATCCATGGCATTGGGTCCCTTGACACATCAGCACAGCCTGAGGGCTCAGGTAGGTTCATCATTAGGAAGCTGGGGTATCTGTTGTGCTGTACTACACTCTGTTTTACACAAGTGGGGGGCAGTGTGGTGCTCCTCAGTAGGGAAAGAGGGGAGAACACCACATGCAATGCAAATCACTTTTCATTACAGACCATGACACAGGAAGTAGCAGGGGAGAGGGGGAAGGGGGAGAGTGGAGGGGAAGGGTTTCCAGCAATGTATATAATATATGTATATAATATATTTAAAATATAAATAAAATAAATAAGCTGTGTGTAGGTTAGCACTGTTTCACAGCTTTGGGGGCCTTCCCCATCACCAAACTCTGCATAATTTCTTCCCACACCTCTGTGCTGTAGCCACTGTGTCAGTGGCGTAGCCACAGGTGGGCCTGGGTGGGCTGGGGCCCACTCACCCTGGACTCAGACCCACCCAAAATTGTGACACTCTTGCAGTGGCTGATGGGGATCCCCAAATCTTGCCAGCTGAAGATTTTCTGTCCTTCGGCAGTCCCCACTCTTCCAAATGTCAGCCAGCAGCACTTGCCTTGAACGGAGGCTGAGACTGGCCCTTCTGCACATGCTCAGTTTTCGCACATGCAAAAGCACTGAACATGCACGGCCTTCCGGCAGCAGCATCAATTTGAAGCAAGTGCTGCTGGCTGCCGTTTGGAAGAGTGCTGGCTGCATGAGGAGGAGGAGCAAATCTTCAGCTGGCAGGGTTTGGGGATCCCCGCCAGTTCAAGTATTTAATATTTGGGGTTTGTGGGCAGGGAGGGGTGGAGAGAGGAGCAAACAGAAGGGGGGGGTGAATTCCATGCCCACCCACCTTAGGCTCAGGCCCACCCAAAAGTGGCCATCTGGCTACGCCCCTGCACTGTGTCCTCTGCACTCCTTCCACAGTTCTATGTCTACCCACCTGCATATGTGGCTCTCTTGCACATCAGTCTCTGTAGTACACTGAGCTCTTTGTCTCCAGCTCTGTACCATGTACAATGACATCTGTGGCTTGCCTGCCAATCCCATTCCTCACCATCTCTTTGCTGGGTCTTTGCCTGTGGGGCTATGTATATGAATGCTGAAAAACAAAAGCGGGTTATTTTGACCAACACACTTCCTCCCCTTTTGCTATGCAGGTGATGACAGCCAGTCGGAGGAAGAAGCTGGCCCTAGTGGCCACCAGCCCCAGCACACAGAGCACCAAACCAGTGGGCCTGCACAAGAAAGCACACAGGGCCATGGGGTGGAACCACAAGACCCAGCAGCAGCGCCGGCTCTCCCTCCTCCACCCACAACACAGGCTGTCCCTCCACCACCCACAGCAGAGGCTTTCCCTCCACCACCAAAAGCCTTTGCTGATGGTGGCACTTAAGAAGAAGCAGATGATGCAGAAGGGGGGGCACCTACTCAGCAGAGGCCATCCAGCCACAGGAGGCAGCTACTGCGCCTCGCCACACAATTGCTGGCCCAGAATGTAAACATGGAAGACTACCAGTGCCAGAAATTGGAGCTGCACCGGGAAGCACTCCAGGCCCAACAGGAAGTGGTACAGGCCCAACAGGAAGCGGTACAGGAAGGGGTGTGCTGATAAATTTTTAACAACAGGCTCTCTCTGTCTCTGGGTTTAACTAGCCCTGCAATTGGGGGAGGGGGGGCATGTGTGGACTGGGGAGACATTCTCTCCCTCCTCATGCAAGCACGCTATGCATACCTTTCCTAGCAGGGATGCTGGGCTCCAGCGGCCTATAAATGGACTGCCACCATTCCCACTGCTTGTTTCTGGCTCTGAGCAGCATTCTGGGACTTCTTGCGCATACATGAGAAATCCCAGCCTGCTGCTCAGAGCTGAAAACAAGTAGCAGCAGCAGTCTATTTACTTGGCATCTCCACCAGCAAAGTAAAAGAAAATTCAGGAGGGGGCCCAAGTCCACAATTTGGGAGCCAGTTGTTAAAGTAGCCATGAGAGGCCTACTTTAAAAACTGGCTCCCAAAATTCTTAAAAACTTAACAAACGGCTCTAGCAAGCCTATGAGAGCCCGCTCCAGCACACCACTGGGTACAGGCCCAACGGGAAGCGCTCCAGGTGCAACGGGAAGCAGTACAGGCCCAACGTGATGTGATACAGCAGCTCCAATGGCTGGAGCACAGCATCGAGGGCCTACACTGTGACCTGAGAGCACCTAATACAGCCCTGATGCAGCAACAACAGCTGGCGTTGACTTCCACCACTGCACAGCAACCACCTGCTAAGAAGTGGAGCTTGAGATCCTCAGCTTTCCCAGCCACTGGTCCAGCAGCCACCACACCAGCTCCCCTTCTGGGTCCTGTGCCCAGGTTGCAGGGCAAGCTACAGAGGGCAAGGTGGCCGGACTTCCACAGAGCAGCCGAGGCAGCAGGCTGCCTTGTGGATACAGAGGAGGAGAGTGGGAGCTCATCAGAGGACTCTCAACAGAGTTCCCCTGCAGCACCAACTGCAAACGAACACGGTGGGAGGGGTAGGAGGGGACAGGGGCCAGGGGCCAGGGGAGGGGGCGGGGAAAGTGATGGCACATGCTGGGGGGGTGAGGGTTGGAGGGAGGGAAATATGCACAGAGCGGATGATGGTGGTGGGAGGGGGGAGGTGGTGGTGTTGGTGTGTAAACACTGTGTGTGATATAAATAAATGTCAACTTACTCTCACAGAAAACTTGTCTCGATCAGTCTTTGCCTGGCTCTGACCCCCAGCTGGTGTGCACTCTGCTCTGCTCTGTGGGCGGGAGGTGGAGGGGACTCCTCATCCTGTTCATCTGGGGCCTGCTGCAGTGGTGGCTGTGGCTCTTCTGGGAGGGCCTGTCCTCTGAGAATTGCCAAATTATGTAGAATGCAGCAGGCCAGGAATATCTTTGCCACCTTTTGGGGGCTGTACAGGAGCTCCCCTCCAGAACGGTCCAGACATCGGAACCTGTTCTTCAGTTGTCCAAAGGTGCGCTCGATTATGCCACGGGTGGTCCGATGTCTACTGCTGTACATAAGTAATGCCACACTGGGAAAAGACCAAGGGTCCATCGAGCCCAGCATCCTGTCCACCCCACCCCTCACCTATCCACACCCATCCTGTTAGAATATCAATGATATGCTTTGATGTCCCCATGCATACCTCCTACCCACCCCCATCCTCCCACCCTGTCAGACTGTCATAGTAATGCTTGAATGTTTTCACTTATATACACTGTCAGCTAGCACATTTGCTTATTTCCGATCTGACGAAGAAGGGCAACCTTCAAAAGCTAATCAAGAAATGTATTAAGTTATGTCCAATAAAGAAGGTATCATCTTATTTTCTTTTCCATGTTTTATTTTGTTTGATTTCTATTGATAACCTTAAGAGTGGACTAACACGGCTACCACACTCCTCTTTTAAATTTACTACACTGTAGTTTCATCGCATGCCCCCTAGTCCTAGTATTTTTGGAAAGCGTGAACAGACGCTTCACATCCACCTGTTCCACACCACTCATTATTTTATATACCTCTATCATGTCTCCCCTCAGCCGTCTCTTCTCCAAGCTGAAAGCCCTAGCCTCCTTAGTCTTTCTTCATAAGGAAGTCGTCCCATCCCCGCTATCATTTTCGTCGCCCTTCGCTGCACCTTTTCCAATTCTGCTATATGTTTCCTGAGATGCGGCAACCAGAATTGAACACAATACTCAAGGTGCGGTCGCAGTATGGAGCGATATAATCTACTATAATAAAACTCACCCTCAACATTCTGAAGACAACGTTCTGAAGTCACTCAGTCACTCACTGAAGGGTTCATGGATTCATGGTGGTGAAGCCAGAACACTGACCATGTCTCTCTGCCCCGCCCTCGCATGACGGACCAATCAGAAAAAACACCCTCAACATTCTGAAACACAAAGGACCATCACAACACCGTTCCCAGGCAACACTAGGCAACGTAAGACGGACCAATCAGAGGAAACTACGTGACAATAAGGGAGGAGCATTCCCCAGCAGAATGGCTCATTATCTGTGCAGTACGGAGAGCACAGAACCAACGCTGGAACGAGAGAAGAATATTCCTGCTGTGGGTATGTGCAAAAATAGACCAGGGGAGAGGGGTGGGGGGAGAATTTTAAATGCCTAATGCCAGTACTGAAGAGTGCCAGAGGGCCTATAGCAAAGACTATATTTGGGATCGCTTGACATGGAGTCAGAGGAGCCGGAAAACAACGTGCCCGTCACCATCTGGGACAAGGACAAGCTGCAGCCCAGCTGGAAGGATTACCCGCGACCCAGCCAGCAGCAAACAGCAACCAAGGAAGGGGGAGGAGTAGGGAAACACGCGGAGCGTGTTTCCCTACTCCTTCCCTGCCTAGGAATCGCTGGAGACTGGCTGCCAAACTAACAAAACAACCGCACACCGACGCACCACCTCCTTCATTAGAAAGGCATCCACTCTTTCTTCAACAGAAATGCAAACTAATAATACAAAACAAACAAAGAATACATGGTTTCTCAGGCGGCTGCAGGTAACTCCCCACCCCCTTCCTCTTCCCCTTTTGCCGAAGCGGCCAAGGACGTGCCCAACCATCCCCAGCCTCAGGCAAGCTGTCTCCCACCTCGGGGATTCCCCGAGCACCCGGAAAAAGACGGCGCTGATTCCTGCAGCGCATAAATGTTCCAGCATTCCCCTGCAGCCGGCCTGAAATGGACCAAACATACCGGATCACCCCCCGACGGCCCGAGACCGTGCTCTTCTCCCTTCCGCCAACTTAAAACAACCATCCCCGTCCTCAGGCAAGCCGTCACCCACCTCCAGGATGCCCAGAACCCCAGCCCAATGGAAAAAGATGGCGCTGCTTCCAACAGCACATTTCTCTTCCAGCATTCCCCTACAGCAGCCCTGAAACGGCCAAAAAATACCGACAAAGAATGTGCTCCTTAACCTTCCGCCCATCTAAAACAACACTGCTGCCTCAGCACAACACAAAAAAAAAAACATGGAAAAAAAAACAACACTCAACAAAGGCTGACACCCCCTACAACCACATTTACATTTCACCAACAGAAAGACCCCCCTCCACAAACCTCCTTGACAGACAAAACCACACACACACAATACAACAGAAACACACCCTCAAAGCCACACACCAATCCAACCCCCTTTGCCAGCACAGCACAGCACATCCCCCAACCCCCAAGCAAAAAACAAAACAAAACAAAAAAAGACACACATCAACAACCTGCACACACACCGCACCCTCACACACACACACATACACACACACACAAAAAAAACCACATGCTAGCGCCCGTTTCATTGGTTTCGGAAACGGGCCTTTTTTACTAGTGGCATTATAACATCCTCACACCTGTTTTCCATACCTTTCCTAATAATACCCAACATTCTATTCGCTTTCCTAGCCGCAGCAGCACATTGAGCAGAAGGTTTCAGTGTATTATCGACGACGACGACACCCAGATCCCTTTCTTGGTCCCTAACTCCTAACGTGGAACCTTGCATGACATAGCTATAATTCGGGTTCTTTTTTCCCACATGCATCACCTTGCACTTGCTCACATTAAACGTCATCTGCCATTTAGCCGCCCAGTCTCCCAGTCTTGTAAGGTCCTCTTGTAATTTTTCACAATCCTGTCGCGATTTAACGACTTTGAATAACTTTGTGTCATCAGCAAATTTAATTACCTCGCTAGTTACTCCCATCTCTAAATCATTTATAAATATATTAAAAAGCAGCGGTCCTAGCACAGACCCCTGAGGAACCCCACTAACTACCCTTCTCCATTGTGAATACTGCCCATTTAACCCCACTCTCTGTTTCCTATCGTTCAACCAGTTTTTAATCCACAATAGGACATTTCCTCCTATCCCATGACCCTCCAATTTCCTCTGTAGCCTTTCATGAGGTACCTTGTCAAACGCCTTTTGAAAATCCAGATACACAATATCAACCGGCTCCCCTTTGTCCACATGTTTGTTTACTCCTTCAAAGAATTGAAGTAAATTGGTCAGGCAAGATTTCCCCACACAAAAGCCGTGCTGACTTGGTCTCAGTAATCCATGTCCTCGGATGTGCTCTGTAATTTTGTTTTTAATAATAGCCTCTACCATTTTCCCCGGCACTGACGTCAGACTCACCGGTTTATAATTTCCCAGATCTCCCCTGGAACCTTTTTTAAAAATCGGCGATACATTGGCCACCCTCCAATGTTCCGGTACCACGCTTGATTTTAGGGATAAGTTGCTTATCACTAGCATTAGCTCCAAAAGCTCATTTTTCAGTTCTATCAGTACTCTAGGACGAATACCATCCGGTCCAGGAGATTTGCTACTCTTCAGTTTGCTGAACTGCCCCATTACGTCCTCCAGGTTTACCGTGAAGTAAGTTTCTCTGACTTGTCCGCTTGAAATACCATTTCCGACACCGGTATCCCACCCAAATCTTCCTCGGTGAAGACCGAAGCAAAAAATTCATTCAGTCTCTCCGCTATGTCATTGTCTTCCTTGATCACCTCTTTTACCCCTCGGTCATCCAGTGGCCCAACCAATTCTTTTGCCGGCTTCCTGCTTTTAATATACCGAAAAAAAAAAATTACTATGTTTTTTTGCCTCTAATGCTATCTTTTTTTCGTAATCCCTCTTGGCCTTCTTTATCTGCGCCTTGTATTTGCTTTGACACTCCTTATGCTGCTTCTTGTTATTTTCAGACTGTTCCTTCTTCCATTTTCTGAAGGCATTTCTTTTAGCCCTACTAGCTTCCTTCACCTCACTTTTCAACCAAGCCGGCTGTCTTTTGGACTTCCATCTTTCTTTTCTAATTTGCGGAATATGTATGGCCTGGGCCTCCAGAATGGTATTTTTGAACAGCGTCCACGCCTGTTGTACAGTTTTTACTCTCTCAGTTGCCCCCCTAAGTTTTTTTTTTTACCGTTCTTCTCATTTTATCATAGTCTCCTTTTTTAAAGTTAAACGCTAACATATTTGACTTTCTGTGTACAGTTACTTCAAGGTCGATATCAAAACTGATCATATTATGATCACTGTTATCAAGCGGCCCCAGTACCATAACGTCCCTCACCAGATCATGCGCTCCACTAAGGACCAAGTCTAGAATTTTTCCTTCTCTCGTTGGCTCCTGCACCAGCTGCTCCATAAAGCCGTCCTTGATTTCATCAAGGAATTGGACCTCTCTAGCGTGTCCCGATGTTACATTTACCCTGTCTATATTTGGATAATTGAAGTCACCCATTAATATCACATTGCCCATTTTGTTCGCGTCTCTGATTTCTTTTATCATTTCTGCATCTACCTGCTCATCCTGGCGAGGCGGACAGTAGTACACTCCTATCACCGTTTTTTTCCCTTTTATACATGGAATTTCAACTCACAATGATTCAAAGGTGTGATTTGTGTCCTGCTGAATTTGTAATCTATCTGAGTCAAGGCTCTCGTTAATATACAATGCTACCACTCCACCAGTCCGGTCCACCCTATCACTACGATATACTTTGTACCCCGGTATGACAGTGTCCCACTGGTTATCCTCCTTCCACCAGGTCTCAGTAATGCCTATTATATCCAATTTTTCATTTAGTGCAATATATTCCAACTCTCCTCTGACCCTGTTTGTGGGTGCACTATGGGGGTCATGAGCCAACTCCGCTGTGGGTAGCCTCGGTCACCTTTGGAGAGAAGCAGGATGAGAAAGATGAGTGTGTATTGTTTGGAGCGGGTACCTTGTGGAGGGGGGGGGGGAAATAGTGGGTTGTGGAGTGAACTGGAGGGAGGCAGTGCTGAGGGCTGCCTGTTGGAGGAGGTATAGTTTGGGCAAATCCATGCTGCACTTACCTATGAGCCATCCGCCGGTGATCTCCCCTCGGTCAAACCTGCGGAAGATTCCTGAGTGCTGCAATATATAGGCGTCATGGGTGGAACCTGGGTATCGGGCACACACGTGTAGAATCTCCCCCTGGGCATCACACACAACTTGCATATTCATGGAGTGGAATGCTTTCCTGTTCCTACAAGTGGCCTCTCGTGCCCGGGGGGGGGGGGGGGTGTCTGAGTGAGACATGTGTGCAGTCAATGGCGCCTATGACCGAGGGGAAGTGAACTACGGCGTAGAAGTCAGCCATGTTGTTCTATAGGGCCTGGGGGGGAAAAGGTGATGTACTCAGAGGTGTGGGTAAGGAGGGCATCAAGGAACTGGGTGAGGCAGTTAGAAATGGAAGGCTGGCTGAGACCCGTGTTCACAGCTAGAACAGCTTGGAAACTCCCAGTGGCCAGAAAAGAGAGAGAAGCTGTGATCTTTAGGTGCACAGGGATGGGGTTGTTCCTACGGGTCCTGGGCTGCAGGACGGGTTGGAGCTGGTCACAAAGGTGCTGAATGGCAGCCCTATCAAAGCGGTACCTAGTGAGACACTGCAGGTCAGTAAGGTCTAGGAAACTGCTACAGGGCCTGAAAACTCTGGGGCGTGCGTACCTCCTGCGGTGCCTCCCCTCTTCCTCCAATATGTAAACCACCTGTGCATTTTGTGTCTCTATTTCCCCACATTAGAGGTGCAATGCAGTGCCACCAGTGCTCACCTCTCCCTACCAACTTGGTGAAACACAGCAGCAACAAACAGAAGCTGACACTCACTCTCCCACCACCGACAAACAATGCGGTCACACATAGCAGAGCCACACTGCAAGCACTCTCTGACACAGTACAAACTCTCCTTCCACACGCTCTAGCCACTCACTCTCCAAGCAGTCTTCACAAACACGCTGCAGCAGTACACAGGACAAAGAGACAAACAGACTACAAACAGGTAAGGGAATGAAATATGAATTTGGGGACAGTGACTGGAGAGGGATAGGGGGAGGGGATGGGGGAGATAGAGGAAGGAGTAGTGGTGTCTGGGTTTGGGGGCTAGAAGGGGTAGGGAAGCTGAAAAGGTAAAACACAAATGAGGCAGGTGAGGGTGAAAGCGTTCCCACTACAGCACACAGACAAAGGTAACAGGTACTCAACAAACTGTCAGCTTTCTCTGCAAACAACGATTCAGCTTTCTCTCCCAACAACGCTCTCGCCACTCTCCAACTGCACAAAATTGCTAATTGGTCTAAAGACGATGTCCCCCTTACTCAGGTCGCTTTTATTTCAGTTCTAATTAAGAACGCTCATGTTCCGACCCATGCAAAACCATTTCGCAAGCCGTTATACGCTGGAGGCGCACATCACGTAACACCGCCCATAACACGCCCCCTGTGGGGACGACCATAGATGGGCGTCCTCGCGTTGAGGACGCCCTTACGGCCCGGTTTTGATTATTGCATTTGGGCGATCTTCTTTCACGGGGACGCCCATGTGCCTTTTGTGTCACTTTTTGGATGCCCTATTCTTTCGAAAATGAGTCAGAGAGTGTCTTAGTAGTTGAGGGGGAAGAATTAAGTGTCCTGTTCTGGTACAAGTTTCGTTGTGTTGCAGGGTTCGGGTGTTTAGGTTGGATCGTTGTGGTAGGCCTTCTTGAACAGATTGGTCTTTAATGATTTCCGGAAGGTTGTTAGGTCATGCATTGTTTTCGTGATGTTTGGTAGTGCATTCCATATTTGTGTGCTTATATAGGAGAAGCTGGATGCATATGTTGATTTGTATTTTAGTCCTTTGCAGCTTGGGTAGAGGAGATTTAGGAATGTGTGTGCTGACCTGTTTGTGTTTCTGGTTGGTAAGTCTATGAGGTCTGCCATATAGATCGGGCTTTGCCGTGAATAATTTTGTGAACCAGGGTATTGATTTAAAGTGAAGATTTAAAGATCTAATTCTAATTATAAGTATCAAAAGTTTTAAAATATTTTTATGATTGCAAAGAGATTAAATTTTCACCACAGGAACGATTAGGAAGTGGATGTGTAAGTTTTACTGGTACTGAGCAGTTGATACAGCAAGAGGCACCGCTGAGGTCTGTGGTAGAATTTCTTTGTGGTAGAGGTTGGTATGTTCTGACATATTTAAAGACCTCTAAAGAATTTTTTCATGCTTTATTGGTAAGAAATAATTGAAAACATGTCTTTTTCACAGGATTTTGAAGCCACTGAACAAGTCAAGTAAATAATACAGGATGACAGTAATATTGGAAAGTTACTGGAGTACATGAAGGATGTCGTTGTGTTCAAATGTTATGTTTTGTTTTTGTTTCAATAAATATTTATTCAGAAAATATGTACAATAGCCCCCCCCCCCCATCATAGAGCATGAAAAAAAAAACAAAGGAAGATGTACATTACCCAAATAGAAACAACATTTGTATCCTTTCAGTAACTAGACCAGTACAACTCCAACCAACCCCTTTTTTGTGTTTTGTTTTATGATGTTTTTAGATGTAATCTGCCTAGGCCAGAGATGCAGGATTTCAGGAATTCAGGCCTCAAAGGCCAGGTTTTCAGGATATACCTAATGAATATGCATGAAATGGATTTGCATACATTGAAGATAGATCTGCATGACACTCTCTCATCCATATTCATTAAACCGGATCAAAAAATGAGAACCCTCTATTTCAATCTAGTTACTAGGGTCTATAAATCCTTATAGAAGTAACTACATATATTCTTATTATAGAATCTTTATTAATACCAATAACAAAATTTCTAAACCTTATATTAATAAACCAGGTTCTTCTTGCCCAAAAATTCTCACACACACTCTCTTTCTCTCAAACCCTTTCACACTCACTCAACCAGTCCAATTAAAATATAATTTTACTGTTTCCTTCGAAGAGATACAGTGAAAACATTTGCATATAACAGCTCATAGCACAGAAAAATACATGCCTATAAGTTATGCGTGGGCACTTATGCCAGCCACAGAGTCTAAATTCCAGTGATATATATGTAACTTCCAGTATTTTCCAACTTATGCAAGTGTGGGTCCTACCTATCTTCTGCTCAGACTCTGCCTATTTTTACACCTACCTGTAAAATTTGTGCTATATATGTGCATATTTACAGAATAACACTTCAAGCAGCATTTTGGCACTTTTTGCATATATGAGTGCCAAAATTCCACACAAGCGCTATTCTGTAAATACTGTAAGTTATCCGCATATTACCAGAACTTAGGAACACACATTTACCCTAGCTCTATGGCTGGTGTAAGTGCTCATGCCTAACTTATACGTGCATATTTTTACTATTATGCTAGTGTTCAATACAAGAAAATAGGCGCCTATGCTTCTTTATAGAATAAACTCATATCACATGCCCTCTGGGCACCTATTTATAGGCACCCTGTTATAAAATTTTGGGGGAGTAATTTTATAAATGGGTGTCTATAAATAGGTGCCCAGAGGTACCCAGCATCTAAATGATGCTGGGTACCTCTGGGCACCTAGCATCATTTAGATGCTGGGTATGCGCATAAAAGGCCTGAATTCTGATACATATTGTGATAAGGCTACATCCCAGATGTATAAAATGAAGCAGCAAAACCCTACCTCTGGGCACCTAGCATCATTTAGATGCTGGGTATGCGCATAAAAGGCCTGAATTCTGATACATATTGTGATAAGGCTACATCCCAGATGTATAAAATGAAGCAGCAAAACCCTAAACTACATCTCCCAGAATGCATTTCTAGTCCCAACAGGGGATAGGCAAGCTGGCCATATACCTACTCTGACCACAAGAGGGAGGGAGAATGAAGGAGCCCAGTATATCATGCAGCCCACCTGTAATAGAGGGGGGTGTGGTGAGAAGCAGGATGAGGATTGGATGGAAGAGGGGGATTAATCAGGCTGAGCAGGGAGAAGAAACCGGAATGAAATGGGAGCCTGAGAGCCCTGAGGAGTGCAGTAACTGAAGGTTTGAACATCTACCTTGGTTGGAAGTTATTTTGATTTAAACCCTGCTTGAATAGAGAAGCGGGTGAGAACTGTTTGCTTTGGGGAAACCTTGACTGTTGGGAGGTGGCTGGAAGAATTACCCAACCGGGTTCCCCAAGCTTAAACCTGATTAGTTTGGAGAGACTGTGGACATTGGAAAGGCTTCTTTAGGAAGGGGAAGCCAGATGCTTAATGTTTGCTGCTTGAGAGGGGAAGCCAAATGCCTAATGTGTGCCACTTGATTGGGTGTGCCTGGGGCCTGGGAGAGAAGGTCTTAAGGCATGAGGGCCAGGAGGAGCCTCTCAAAACCAGGACGGTCCTAAATGCCCTGATGTTATAAGGCTGTTGGGCTTGATAACTGGCTAAGTAGGGGGAGCCGTGTCCTAAAAGACTGAGCACACATTAACTGAAGTGTTTGTCATGAACTTGGAAAATAAAAAAATATTTTAAAGTCTCAACTGCTGACATTTTGTGGGGTTCTGGCTATTCGGGGGGAGGAGGCTGCCTTCCCCCACATACTGGCACAGCGGGCTCATTTACAATATGGATTCAGCGCTGCGTGCGTCTGATAGCGCTACACAAATGCTAATAATAATAATAATAATGTAAATGCTAAAATTCTGGCTACGTCCTATTCTAGGAAAAGGTGCCTACATGCTATGGTGAGTACTTTGAAGTTGGGAATACATATGGGTGGAGTTTGGGTAGAGCAGGGGCAGGACATTTTAGGTGCGAGCATTTATACTAGCTCTATGACTGGCACAAGTACTTGCACATAAATTATATGCACATATCTAACCTGTTATGCTAGTATTCTATAAAGGAAAATAGGCACTTACTTTCCTTTACAGAATAGATGCCACACACCTAACTATAAGTGCACTTTCATAGAATTGTCCTCCACAAGGGCATCTTTTTTAGACACAAACAATGCACCTATTTGAAACCTATTCTTTAAAGAAACGTATACGCCTACTTTTCTTTATAGAATACAATTGTAACATGTCAAATACACACCTATATTTTAGGCACGAGTACTTACACTAGCCATACAACTGGTGTAATGAGGGCACCTAGATTGTGAAGGAACATGCATAGATTATATTATTTTATAATCTATGTTTGTAAATATGCGCCTGCCCATGCTCTGCCCAAACTCCCCACATGTGAACAATGCACCATTAATTATTGGCATGTACTTATAAAACAATGTGTACTCGAAAACTATATCTTGCTAGTAAGGTTCCTGCTGCTTAAATCCAGGTGGTTCCTCATAGAATTATCCCTTTCGTACCTAACTTACTTCACTCAATCTGCTCCTGCCCTCTTTACAGACATAGAAATCAGATCTAGGATTCAATTTCAAATGGCTTTCAGCCTGTACGTCTTTTTGAACTCAAGCTAGGATAGAGCAATTAGCCAATGGGTGCTATAATAGCTGTCTATATTTAGGTGTTCAAAAACTGAACACCCAATTTAAGCAACTTAAATTTAGAAAGCTTTTCAGCCAAAAATCTAGTCCATGTAGAGGGGCACAATCGAATGGGGACGACCATCTCTAAGGGCGCCCATCTCTAAGGACGTCCCGGGAAAGGGGCGGGGAAACCACTATTATCGAAACAAGATGGGCGTCCATCTTTCGTTTCGATAATATGGTCGGGGATGCCCAAATCTCAACATTTAGGTCGACCTTAGAGATGGTCGTCCCCGGTTTTCGGCGATAATGGAAACCAAGGACGCCCATATAAAAAATGACCAACTCCAAGGCATTTGGTTGTGGGAGGAGCCAGCATTCGTAGTGCACTGGTCCCCCTGACATGCCAAGGCACCAACCGGTCACCCTAGGGGGCACTGCAGTGGACTTCAGAAATTGCTCCCAGGTGCATAGCTCCCTTACCTTGGGTGCTGAGCCCCCCAACCCCCCCCAAACCCACTCCACACAACTGTACACCACTACCATAGCCCTAAAGGGTGAAGGGGGGCACCTGCATGTGGGTACAGTGGTGGGTTTTGAAGGGCTCACATTTACCAGTACAAGTGTAACAGGTAGGGGGGATGGGCCTGGGTCCACCTGCCTGAAGTGCACTGCACCCACTAAAACTGCTCCAGGGACCTGCATACTGCTATCAGGGAGCTGGGTATGACATTTGAGGCTGGCAAAAAAAAAAATTAAGTTTTTTTTTAGGGTGGGAGGGGGTTAGTGACCACTGGGGGAGTAAGGGGAGGTCATCCCCGATTCCCTCCGGTGGTCATCTGGTCAGTTTGAGCACCTTTTTGAGGCTTGGTCGTGAAAAAAATGGACGAAGTAAAGTCGACCAAATGCTAGTCAGGGACGCCCTTCTTTTTTCCATTATCGGCCGAGGACGCCCATGTGTTAAGCACGCCTCAGCCCCACCTTCGCTACACCTCCGACACGCCCAGTTGAGAACGCCCAAGGTCAGCTTTCAATTATGCCGATTTGGGTGACCCTGAGAGGACGCCCATCTCCCGATTTGTGTCGGAAGATGGGCACCCTTCTCTTTCAAAAATGCCCCTGTAAGGGGTCCTTTTACTAAGGTGTGCTAAATGATAAGACGCCAATAGGAATATAATGGGCGTCTTTAACATGCTAAATCCATTAGTGCACCTCAGTAAAAAGACCCCTAAATCTGGCTGAAAATCAAACTGACTTAGCTGGCCCAACTTTGACCAAATAAATTAGGCCGTCAGGATTTTTTTTAATTGGCCTGAAAATGGGGAAAACCCCTTTAGTACATCTAGTTCTATGGGATATACAATCGATACTTTGCAGCTTTAACTATTTTATAAGTATGTAACACATAAAACTTTACCTGTCTTATTTTAAGATTTGTTTCCCCATCAAGATTAGATGTTTCAATATAACACAATGCCTGTGGCTCACTAGAAATACACAACAAAAATATCAGTTATTAAAAGTTTACATTTTGAAGGTTTAGAAATCAGATTTCAACTAGCTTAACTACTCACTATCACCATTCCAATATATTATATACTCTCAAGGACTGGTTCTTAAGTAAATCTTGTTATATTTTGCTTTGAAAAATCCAGTCCAACTGTATATCATCATGTAGCCTGAAAATATAAGTGAGGTTAATACAAATATTGATCCAGCCTGAAGAAAATAAAGAGAAAAAAATTGCATAAAGGCAAAAAATACAGAAAATGACTTCAAAGTGAATGAAGACCATATCTTAGTATTTGAATATAGTAACAGTGACAATGTAAATGACAGCAGATAAAATCTTGCACAGTCCATCTAGTCTGCTCGTCAAGGTGGCCAGAGCCACACCCACCACTCTATGTAGATTACACTCCTTTATGATTAAACACTAGCATCACAAACGGGGCAATTGTTAATTCCCCACAATGCCAACCACAGAAAGGCGGTTATATATGATGCAATCTTTGAAGAATGATTTTGTATTTTCACTGCAGCATAGTCTCAATTTTATTTATTTAATAGGATTTATTTACCGCCTTTTTAAGAATTCACTCAAAGCAGTGTACAGTAAGAATAAATCAAATATAAGCAATAGACAATTACAGCAGTAAAAATATTCAAATAAAACAAAATGTGCCATAGTACACACAATGTCAACACAGTACATAATAGAGCATTTTAATAGACAGCGTAGGGTATAAACAAAGAAGGAGAATATAGATAGGTAAAAGAGTAAGAGGAGTTGAAAATAAGGTGACTAATTTAAATAAGGTTGCACATGAGGTCAGAGAGAAGATAAAATGTTAGCTCAGATAGGGTAGAAGTGGAAAAACATGTCCTGCTGCAGTATGAGCAGCCCGTGTCACTCCTAGAGTGTGGGGGCTATTCCTGAGAAGGCTCACGTGCGGGAATCACGTGATTAAACCAGTGATGTAGCCACCTTGAGGGCCTGGGCCCTCCCCCCACTTTGGGCTCAGGCCCCCTCCAAAATAGCAGCTCCTCCCCTTACCCCACCGTACAGGTGCTGCATCAATCTCTGCTTCTTCTGTTCCCCCCCCCCCCCCACCATGCATATCTGGTGTCTCTCTCTGCCCCCATCCCTCCAGCAGTCCATCCTCCAGTCATGGCATGAGACTGGCAGAGGCAGTGAAGCAGACTGCCTGCAGCCAGTCCTATCCGGGCTTTTCTCGTCATGTCCGCCCAAAGGAGGTTATATTATAGGAGGGGGACGCGACAGAGGTTAGACCCCACAGGCAGTCTGTTTCACTGCCTCTGCCAGGGCCGTGCCAACCCAGTAAGTGGGGTAAGCACCGCAGGGGGGCGCCTGCCTTCAAGGGCACCTGCTACCAACAAAAAGAACGAAAACGTAGATGCAGCCGCAACTAGGTTTGGTTTGAGTGTATGCAGAACGACGGCTGCACGGGAAGGGGAAACATAGACTAACCTAAGTGGCTTCAACGTTTTGATGTCATGCCACCCCCTGTTCTCAATCAAACTTCCTTGGAATCTCCCATCTGCTTTGAGTCTTTAGCGGTGAATTAGAAGCCATCGGACAGCTGCCAATGAGAAGGCGGCTTTTGTCTAGGGGCAGGACTGACTGCGAAAGGCAGTCAGGGAGACTGTTGTTAGCTGAAGCAGCATGGAGGGAGCGGTGGATAGTGTCGCACGCTTCTATAAAGAGCTGCCCAAAGTGGTGAGAGGCTTGGTGTTTGCTGTTTCATGGTTCTTTAGCAGATTTTAGATTAACTTTCACAAGTCTTTGGTATCGCACTTGGAAAGGAAGTCAGTTAAACTGGAGGTTTTGCTTTCTACAGTGTTACGTTTTGTGGAACTAGTTTAGTATAAGGAGCTGCTTTTTGTGCCACCCCCTCCACCCCCCCCCCCGGCCAAATTCGGACTCCGGCGTCATGCGTAGTCTTTAACTTGGTGATTGGGGTATTTGACCCAGTGTATCCTTTTGTATAATGGACTCCTATGTGCAATGCTTCTCTGGCATTTTTCTGTACCCCCCCTGCAAAGTAACATGTCGGAGTCCATATAGTTCACTTTTCTTTAGTGTACAAATTATTACTGATTTAAATGTTGAATAAAAACATGGTAAAAAAAAAGTGCATGCACACAGAATGGTGAAAGAGAACAGAAGCTGGTTCTAAAATATATATTCTACAAGCACTCATGCTTCCATACATAGCTAGCAGCTGAGACTTATGCTTAAACTGGATTCTTTTGGAAATTACATTTTGAGATCTCAAAAAACTAAAGAGCACTTCTCTGAAATATGTGTACAGTATGTAACTATGTAAACATAGGTAATGAGCTGACATGATGTAGCCACATGGACATCTCTGCACAATATATAGAATCCTGGGGCTTGTGGCTACTAGGAAGAGTGCCTATCTTTATTTGGCACTCTGGAACACACTTCCTTTGATATGGAGGAGTAGCCTAGTGGTTAGAGCATTAAGCTTGACAGCCAGAGGTAGCCAGTTCAAATCCAACTGCTGCTCCTTGTGATGTTGGGCAAGTCACTTAACCCTCCATTGCCTCAGGTACCAACTAGACTGTCAGCCCTCCTGGGACAGGGAAATACCCAGTGAACCTGGATGTAACTCACCTTGAGCTACAACTGAAAAGGTGTGAGCAAAATCCAAATAAATAAGGAAAAATCACTGAAACAATTTAAATAGATATTGAAGGCACATTATTTTACTCTTGCTTTTGGTGTGTCTCTCCCTGAGGGTTGATGGAGGTCAAGCCCTGGGTAACAGTGAGACTGTTGTTTACTGTTGCTATCTGTATGATTGCTTTGTTCTGTTTGTTTCTTTCCTATGTGAACATTGTAGTTCCTTTTATATGTTGTGTTTTATTGTTTTTTATTATTGTACACCGCTGTGATCTTTCTGTGGTAGAAAGCCTAGCGGTATAGCAAATTTAATAAACTGTACCTGTAACTGCTGTATATTAAAGTGGATTTTAGAAAGGACATGTAAACTGGAGTTGAGATGTCTAGGTTGAGATATTTAAAGTTCCACTAGTATTTTAGAACAGGATCTGCTGATGTAGAGTCTGTTCTGAAATACATTGAGAAATGGATGTTTGAGCTGGTTACATGTGGTGGGGGCATCCATTTTATAACAATAAAAGTTTACAAAATCAAAGGGATTAATATTGCCATTTTAGAAGCACATAAGTGTATTTTTCTTAAAGCTGTCAAAAAGTGCAATATCCCTTTCAAGTTTCACTTTCAGGGGGTAACATACTGTGGCTGCTGTGTTAGTCAATTTTAAAGGTAATAAATAGGCAATCCCACAAAGATGCACTCCATCTTTCAACTCCTATTTCCTTTGCATCTTGTGCCACACGGGGGGGAGGGGGCCCCAACTGATAGTCTGCAGGGGGGCACCAGAGACCCTAGGCACGGTCCTGGCCTCTGCCAGTCACACACCAGGACTGGAGAACTGCCAGGGGTGGGCAGGAACAGAGAGACACCAGACCTGCATGGGTGGAGGGGTACACGAGCAAGCAGCAGCAGTGATAGATGCTGGACCCGCATGGGGGGGGGAAGAGCAGAGAGAGACACTGGACCCACATGGGGGGATGGAGCTCAGAGAGGAAATGCATCCTCCCCCAGATGGACTGCTGCCTACACCCCTGGATTAAACCAACAATCCAACAATGTACTTAACTATCAACATTTCATTCGCTAATTTTAACCTTAAGTCATCTTTCTCTCCCCAACTGCGATACATATCATCCACACTAACAACATATGTTAGGAATGTGATATAAAATATGCATACTTGATCCTGATTCGTCTTTGCCATTTTTGGGATACAAACTAGAGCCTTACTTCTCAACTACTGGAGTTGCCATCGAAGCCCACTCCAGCCCATTCAGATATGTGTTGCCATATTCAGGATACAAAGCATAGAAGTCTGCCCGCATTGGCCTTACTTCCCAACTACTGAAGTTGCTGTCTAAGCACTGCAAAGCTTTGGTTTGATTCCATTCTCTTTCTAAATTTTTTAATTCCATCATTGTTTTTGTCTCTACCATCGCCACCAAAAGAGCATTCCAGACTCTAATACCCCTCCTTTTCTCTCTGGAGTATACATAGAGGGGCATAATCGAACGTGAACGCCCATCTCCATGGGCGTTTATCTCCGAGGACGGGTCCGCGAAGGAGCGGGCCAGACCGTATTTTCGAAAAAGATGGGTGTCCATCTTTTGTTTTGATAATACGGTTTGTGCCGGGCAAATGCATCGGATTTGGGCAGATTTGAGCTGGGCGGTATCGGTTTTCAGCGATAATGGAAACCGAAGGCGCCCAGCTCAAAAACGAACAAATCCAAGGCATTTGGTTGTGGGAGGGGCCAGGATTCATAGTGCACTGGTCCCCCTCACATGCCAGGACACCAACCAGGCACCCTAGGGGGCACTTGTAACAATTAAAAAAAATACCTTCCAAGTCCATAGCTCCCTTACCTTGGGTGCTGAGCCCCCCAAATCCCCCCCAAAACCCACTGCCCACAACTCTACACCATTACCATAGCACTTACGGGTGAGGGTGGCATCTAGATGTGGGTACAGTGGGTTTTGGGAGCGGTTTGGAGCGCTCCCATTTAGCAGCACAAGTGTAGCAGGTAGGGGGGGATGGGCCTGGGTCCACCTGCCTGAAGTCCACTGCACCCACTAACAACTGCCTCAGGGATCTGCATACTGCTATGATGGAGCTGGGTATGACATTTGAGGTTGGCATACAGGCTGGAAAAAAAAGTTTTTAAAGTTCTTTTTTTTTTGGTGGGAGGGGGTTAGTGACCACTGGGGGAGTCAGGGGAGGTCATCCTCGATTCCTTCTGGTGGTCATGTGGGCAGTTGGGGCACTTTTTGGGGACTTGTTCGTGAAAAAAAAGGGTCCAAAAAAAGTGACCCAAATTCTCGCTTCTGGCGCCCTTCTTTTTTCCATTATCGGCTGAGTGCGCCCATCTCTCCTCGGCCGATAAACACACCCCAGTCCCGCCTTCACCATGCCTCCAACATGCCCCCGTCAACTTTGTCCATTCCAGCGACAGACTGCAGTTGGAGGCGCCCAAAATCGGCTTTCGATTATACCGATTTGGGCGCCCATGAGAGAAAGGCGCCCATCTCCCGATTTGGGTCGAAATATGGGCGTCTTTCTCTTTCGAAAATAAGCTGGATAGTCAGATCATCAGGTCTCATACGTTTTTTGGCACAAATTTCATACCATTTTGGCTATATTCCTCTGAACAAGGAATATCTGTTTAACAATAAAATCTATTTAAATGAATTAAAATGTTTGAAAGTGAATTTGAAAATGAAGCTCAAGAGGGAAAAAATAAGTTTCAAAACTACTTACTTTCATATATTTCAATAAAATCACAAAATACTCCTCTCCCATGTTTAAGCTCTCCCTACGTACATTTCTGGAAAGAGACCTCAGTAGTCCCAAAAGCTTACATCTTAAAATATGTGTTACTTTAACACAATTTTCCCATCTATCCACTTAATCGGTTTTCATCAAAATAATGGTTTTGGTGGGCTATCATGTTAGTTTCTTTAAACGTGGTTTAAAAAATTGAAATATCCCAATCCCTTTACAAGAATGGGGCACCTCAAATCAGGGGCATAGCCACGGGTGGGCCTGGATGGGCCTAGGCCCACCCAGTTTGGGTTCAGGCCCACCCAGCAGTGGAGCGGAGGGAGCAGGCAGCGCTGATCCTGCATCTGCCTCCTCTCTGACGGCAGCGCTTCCCAGACGCTGCCTACCGCCGCCACGATCTACCTCCTCCCTCTGTCTCACTCTCAACAGCAGCGGTAGCGATTCAAACACGCTGCCTCCTGCTTCTAACCCGGAAGCGTCTCCTCTGCAGAGAGAGGGCGGGCAGGTGGAATGGGAGGGAAAGATGCATGGGGGTGAAGGAGAATCGCTGGACACATGGATGGGAGTGGGAGGGGAGAGAGGAGAGTCACGGGATGGATGGATGGAGGTGGGGGTCAGGGGAGAGAGGAGAATTGCTGGGGATGATGGATGGATGGAGGTGGGGGGCAGGGGAGTGAGGAGAATTGCTGGTGATGGATGGATGGATGGAGGTGGGGGGCAGGGGAGATAGGAGAATTGCTGGGGATGGATGGAAGGAGGTGGGGGGGCAGGGGAGCGAGGAGAATTGCTGGGGATGATGGATGGATGGATGGAGGTGGGGGGCAAGGGAGAGAGGAGAATTTCTGGGGATGGATGGATGGATGGAGGTGGGGTCAGGGGAGAGAGGAGAATTGCTAGGGATGATGGATGGATGGAGGTGGGGGGCAGGGGAGAGAGGAGAATTGCTGGGGGTGGATGGATGGAGGTGGGGGGCAGGGGAGAGAGGAGAATTGCTGGGGATGGATGGATGGAGGTGGGGGGGCAGGGGAGAGAGGAGAATTTCTGGGGATGGATGGATGGAGGGGGCTGGGGCAAGAACAGAATTGCTGGGGATGGATGGATAGGGGCAGGGGAGAGAAGAGAATTGCTGGGTATGGATGGATGGAGGGGAGAGGAGAGTTGCTGGACATGGGTGGATGGAGGGGAGGGAAGAGGAGAGAGGAAGGTTGCTGGACATGGGTGGATGGAGGGAAGGGCAGGAGACAGGAGGATGCTGGATATGGATGGAGGAGAGGGAAGGGAGAGAGAAGAAATGCTGGACATGGATGGAGGGGAGGGAAGAGTGAAGAAGGAGATGAGATGAGGGGAAAGGAAGAGAGGAGAAAATTGCACATGGATGAAGAAAATAGGCAGAAGCTGGATCCACTGGACAGTCAAGTCTGCGGAGGACCCAGAGCAAGAAATGAAGAAGAAAGGCGGAAAGTAAAGAAATAAATGGAAAGGAAGCCCTGGAAACGGAGTAAAGAGGACAGATAGCAGCAGAATCAGATACTGGGCCAGTATGATCAGAAAAACAAAGTTACCAGACAGCAAAGGAAGAAAAAAATAATGTTATTTTCATTATAATGATTGGAACATGTCCACTTTGAGAATCAGGTGCTCAACATTAAAAGTTTATATTTATTTATTTACTTATTTATGGCATTTTATCCCACATTAAACATGAATTAGATTGGAACCTGGGATCATTTAATGGTTTTTTTTTTCCTGGAGAGAGTAATGCATTGCCTCCCCCCCCCCCCCCCCAGGCTCTCTCCCCGGTTATAGCCAGCTCTGCAATTTTGAGGGGAGGTGCATAGGTGGACGGGGAGGGGGGGGGGGGGGCGCAGAGGTGGACCGGGGAGAGAGCCTGTTGTTAAACATTTACCAGCACACCACTGTCTAGTGCCCACCCATCCAACCTGTTGGCCAACCCAAAAATTGACTTCTGGCTACGCCACTGCCTCAAATCAGTAATCTACCACTCATTTTATTTTACCTAAGAGCTACCCACGAAAGTCACTGCAAAGTTATGATGCAAATAAGTAGCAACATAACAATCACTATCAGATTTTAAAACACAAATAAAAAGCAAAAAGGTTACTCGCAAAAATGTTATATCCTGATTTGGAAATTTGAACTGTGTATTACAACTAAATTACAATTTAAAAGCTGAAAGTTTAAGATTTGCATTTTTACACAAAATACCTATTTCTGTGAGAAAAATGCTTTAAAAAATAAATATCGAAAGAGATTTGTCATTTTATGGTTGTCTTGCTCTGTGATCACTCATAAGGAAATGCTGTTTGATTAAACCTATCTGACGTGAAAAGAATGTTAAGTTATTTTATTCCTTAGACAGCAATGATTATTATATTGCCATTACTAAAAGAAGATAAACCCTCAGTTCAGCAAATCCTTCATTCAACACACACTCAATATATCTAACCTGGAAGATAAAATGATCATGTCTGCTGGAAGATGCTGCCCATTGCTGACCTTCACAATGTCTCCTACTGCCACCTATTGAATCAGTGGCAGGAATGCAGCAGAATGGAAGAAGAAAAAATGAACAGTTTGTCTATGTCTACTGAACATTACTTGTTAATACCCATTCCTTTTATACAGTTTAGTAAAGCACTGTGTTACAGAGGATAAGTGCCCTCCAAACTACCCCTGAGGATAGCTAATGTTAGCTACATGCATCAGTTTGTTTAGAAAAATATTCAGCAATGAAAGCTTGGTGGGGGGGGGGGGGGGGGGCAGGTTGCTCTTTTTGTTTGTTTTAATTACCAAAAAGTGACTCAGTGGGGAGAAATTCTGAAATTCAAAGATTTGTTAGGGTAACTACTGAAGTCTTTTGAGGATTATGTTTATGTTTACTACAAATCTTAATTTACGTCTCTTCATAAAAACATCATAGTAGTTTATAATCAAATATATTAGCCACAGTACTGTTATTTCAAACTTCAGACCTATTTTAAGCAAGGTGTATCATGTAACCAGAGTTCACAAATCTTTGATTAAATTTATGCCCACTTAATGGAAAAAAATGAACACTTTGAGCAAAGACTTAACAAATCCCAGGTGCCAGGTCGCCATGGTGCCTACAAATTGTACCCTGGTGCCTGGGATTTCTTGCTCCTATTTTTTTTTTCTGTGCTGCCGTAGAAAATACACTTCCTTCTTTGCCACTGTGATTCAGCTCACTAAAATCTTGAGCTACATGGTATAGAAAGTTTGCGCAGTTTCAAGTCTAGAGGGACTTAAATTCACAAGGCCAGCTTGAACTTCCTGAATCACGTTGCTCAAGCTTTCAATAAGCTGAATCACATTGGGAAAGTTGATACTATTTGCTATTTGTTCTGAAGATATATATATAAAGGGCAATTCTGTAACTGAACACTCACATTTATGTACCTCTTGAGCACATTAATGTATAGAATACTAGCACATATGAATGTAAGTAGACACTTCACTGTGAAAGTGCCATCCAGCAGTGCACCTAACGCTATTCTATAAGGATAAACATAAGTGGCATATTTGTGTAAATGTAAGGGGGCATACACATGGGCGGAGTATGGGTGGGGCTTCCAGTTATGCAAGTAACAGAAAACATAATTACTCACCTGTAGCAGGTGCTGTCCAAGGACAGCAGGACAATTATTCTCACATATGGGTGACATCAACGGACGGAGTCCAGTGCAGAGAATGCCCAGCAACTCTTCGAGAAGCTTTTGGAAGACTGCACCATGCATGTGCGCACACCTTCCCACCTACAACCACTGCACAAGACCAGACAATCTAATATAGAAAATAACAGAATTCAACTCCTAGGGGAGGTGGGCGAGTATGTGAAAATATGTGTCCTGCTGTCCTCAAAGAACACCTGCTACAGGTAAGTGATTACGTTTTCTTTTAAGTTACTTGCATAAGTGGGTGCCCCGCCCATACTTCACCCATATGTATGCCCCCTTTTTCTCCAAGGAAAAGCCGGACACAATAATCTCACACATGGGAATCCCTAGCTACCAGGCTGTTTGAAATAATAAAGGGGAAATCAAAGCCTGCAACAGACCAAGGCCAAAATACTTCTTTTTTTTTTTTTAAAGTGGAACAGAAAGAATAAATGGGCGTGGATCTAGGCCCTGAATAAATTATGAAGGACTGATTGATCATACTGGCTGTTGCATCAGGAGTCTTGCTCTAAATAAAAGTGAGATGTGAATATGTTGATAGATTAATGACATGACTCGCCAGAGTAATGGGCTTAAGTAAAAGAGATGCAGTCTGCTAGCCAGCTTTCACAATGTCCAGGAATGGAGTGAGCCCTTGTGCCGATCCAAAGATCAGCAGTAAGAAATCCCCACGCTTCAGCCACGGTGACCACCGTTCCCCAGCGGTTTAGCCCCTAGGTTCAGATGGCCAGCAGGACTAGGGACAAGAGCAGGACTCAGGAGATGACAGAGACAGACAACAAATCAGCAGAGGTCAGGTCCAGGCACAGAGTCAAGGTAGGCAGCAATCCAGTGAAGCCAGGTCCAGTCACAGAGTCAGGGTAGGCAGCAATCCAGCTAAGTCAAGTCCAGGCACAGAGTCAGGGCAGGCAGCAATCCAGCAAAGGTCAGGTCTAAGCACAGAGTCAGGGCAGGCAGCAATCCAGCATGGTCAGGTCTAAGCACAGAGTCGGGGCAGGCAGCAATTCAGCAAGGTCAAGTCTAGGCAGAGAGTCAAAACCAGGTAAAACAGGAGTAATCGCAACAGGAACGCACCAGATACCAGGAAGAAGTAGCTCAAGCAAAGAGAGGAGGGAAACTCCTAGTTTTAAAATGAAGGTGTCTGACGTCAGAGTAGGCGCGTTCAAGGTGAGGCATGCCCAAGCGTAGGCGCATCCAAAGTATAGGCACGCCCCAGCTTAGGCGTGTCAAAAATATGGACGGATACAACCGGAGCTGAAGAGAGAAGTGTATGTTAGGGAACCCCCCTGCCTCCACGTCTGATGTTCCAGGTACGTGACAGTACCCCCCTTTCACGGGCCTTTCTCCGGCCCGGGATGGCTTAACGGGGTACTGAGAATGGAAGTCCCGGAGCAAATCAGGGGCATTTACATTGGCATCTGGTTCCCAGGAATTGACCTCCGGTCCATAATGTTTCCAGGATATCAGATAATACAATTTGCCAGCACAACGTTTGGAATTCAGGATCTCTGCTACTTCAAATTCAGGGTCAGGAGCAGAGTCAAGAGTAGCAAGTCTTACAAGTTCATGATACCATCTAGAACGTAGGAAAAGTTTTAAAAGTGATACATGAAATGTATTATGTATCCTGGATCTGGGAGGCAGATGCAATCGATAAGTGAGGGTGCCGATCCGAGACTGGACTGTGAAAGGTCCAATAAATTTAGGAGTGATTTTATAAGAGGGAAGCCAAAGGCAAAGGTACTTGGTATTC
Organism: Microcaecilia unicolor; assembly: GCF_901765095.1. Classification (NCBI taxonomy): domain Eukaryota; kingdom Metazoa; phylum Chordata; class Amphibia; order Gymnophiona; family Siphonopidae; genus Microcaecilia; species Microcaecilia unicolor. The sequence goes on from NC_044034.1 coordinate 70,386,890, forward strand.
AGGCAAACCTTTTGTCCAGCTTGGATGACGGGAGCTGGTCGTCGGTGTCGGTCAGCAAATCTCTTATGACGAGCTGACGCTTGATGAAGATGAGTCTGAATTTGCCTCCAGATATTCTTGATCTCTTGAATGGTTTGATGGACTGCTGGAAGTTGCAGGGTTCCCAAACTGAGCATAGGCATGTGCGGATGGCTCCCATAGACTACATAGAAAGGAAACATTCTAGAGGATTCGTGTAGGCTATTATTATCTGCAAATTCAGCCCAGGGAAGAAGGGCTGGCCAATTGTTTTATTTATTTGTAGAATTTGTATCCCACATTTTCCCACCAATTTGCATACGCAGAAAACTTTTAAGGGTTTGATTAGTTTGCTCCAGTCCATTGGTCTGGGGATGATATGCCGAAGAGTAATGTGTGGTGATTCCGAAAGTGGTGCAAAGGGTCCTCCAGAATCGGGAAGTAAATTGGGACCCCGGGTTGCTTATGATCCACTTAGGAAAACCATGGAAATGGAAGATGTCAAGAGTAAATGCTTGAGTCAATCTGGTTGCAGAGGGAAGAGATGGACACCAAATGAGGCATTTTGGAGAGGCAATCCACCACAACCCAAATCACGGTGTTACCATCGGAAACAGGCAAATCTGTGATGACATCCATGGCGATTTCCTGCCAAGGAGCATCAGGAATGGACAAGGGCTGCAGCAGACCCCAAGGTTTGGCCTGAGAGATCTTGTTTCAAGCACATGTGGCATAGGTAGTGATGAAATGTCACATGTCCTGAATAATCCGTGGCCATCAATAATAGCGTTGAGTAAGATGTAGGGTCTTATGGAAACCAGGATGCCCAGCCAAACATGATGAATGCCCCCATCACATCACAGCACAGCGAAGCCTGGCAGGAACTGGCGTGAATCTGGGAGGAATGGGGAGGCTAGCAGAGGCAACGATACATGCAGGGTCCAACATAGGCCGGGGTTCCTCAGCCTCCTCCAGAGGTTCAAAAGCTCTAGATAAAGCATCCACCTGGGTGTTCTTCTCCACAGGCTGGAATGTCAAGTGGAAATTAAAATGGGCAAACAAAGGGCTTGTCTACGATTTAGGTGCTTGGCATCTTGGAGATATAGAAGATTCTTATGGTTTGTGATGACTGTAAATGGGTGTTTGGCTCCTTCAAGGAGGTATCGCCATTCCTGCAAGGCACGTTTTAAGGCTAGATGCTCCCGATCTCCAATAGTATAATTACGTTCAGTTGGAGTAAATTTCTTGGAGAAAAAGAAGCACGGATGGAGTTTTCCGGTAGCATACACTTGAGACAAAATAGCTCTAGCCCCTAGAGATGAGGCATCCACCTCTACAATGAATGGTAGATGGACGTCCGGGCTGTGTAAAACTGGCGCAGAGAGAAATGCCTGCTTCAGTTGATCAAAAGCTTGAAGGGCTTCTGAGGTCCAGTCTTTAACATCCGCCCCCTTCTTGGTAAAAGCAGTAAGGGGAGCAGTGATGAGGGAATACTGGTGGATAAACTGTCTATAATAGTTGGCGAATCCCAAAAAGCTGCGTGGCTGCGGCCACTTCTGGATAGCCTGTAGCTTGTCAGGCATCTGAAGACCTGTTGCGGAAATGATTTACCCCAAAAAGGGAATAGATGTCTGGTGAAAACAACACTTTTCCAGCTTCACATATAGCTGATTATCCCTAAGATGTTGAAGTACTGCTCTAACATGGATGGGATGTTCTCGAAGGGATGAAGAAAAATAAGTATGTAGTCCAGGTATACAGAGGAATACAGGAAGTCCCGGAAAACATGGTTGATGAAGTCTTGGAAGAATGCAGGCGCATTGCACAGGCCAAAGGGCGTGACGCGATATTCATAATGCCAATCGTGAGTACTGAATGCCGTCTTCCACTCATCGCCGCTATGTATCCGGATCAAATTGTAAGCACCCCAGAGATCTAACTTGGTAAAAATAGTGGCACCTTGTAAACGATCGAATAACTCCGATATCAGGGGCAGCGGGTAATGATTCTTAATAGTGATGTCATTAAGGCCTTGATAGTCCATGCAAGGTTGGAGGGTTCCATCCTTTTTACTGACAAAGAAAAACCAAGGCCCCTGCTGGTTAAGTAGATGGTCAAATAAACCCCTTTTCAGGTTTTCTTGAATGTAATCTTTCATGGCCTGGGACTCATCCTATGAGTGTACAGTTGTCTACGTGGAGGCATCTTCCCCAGGAGTAGATCGATGGCACAGTCAAACTCCCTATGAGGTCGGAGTCGATTGGCTTCCTTCTTATCGAAGACATCAGCAAAGTCAATGTATTCAGGAGGCAGATAATATGCCTGGATGGCGCAGGGGAGCGTGGCATGATTGTCCAGGGTAGGCACGGGCTGAACAGACAGTTACGAAAACAGTGGTGACCCCACTTGGTAATATCACCGGTTCCCCAGTCAATGCTAGGTGAATACAGACGAAGCAAGGGAACCCCAGCACAACAGGATGAATGGCCTGAGGCAAGACCAGGAGCTGGATGAAGGGAAACTCCTAGTTTTAAAATGAAGGCGTCTGACGTCAGAGTAGGCGCTCAAGGTGTAGGCGTGCCCAAGCGTAGGCGTGTCAAAAATATGGATACATACAACCGGAACTGAAGAGAGAAGTGTATGTTAGGGAACCCCCCTGCCTCCACGTCTGATGTTCCAGGTACATGATACCAACTGCATAAGTGTGTTTACCAATGGCTACACCCATCAGTCAAAAGAAACAAAAGGCTTGCAGTCCAAAGTGTGCAGCACATTTTCACTGGGAATGGCATGCAGTTTTGGGAAAAATGTTGTTAGAACAATTGACTGGTTAAGATGGAACTATGCAATACCTTAGGAAGGAACCGAGGATGTGTCCGGAGCTCACTGATCCTGCAGGCTTTATTAACCATCACCAAGAATAAGGCTTTGCAGGTCAATAACTAAAGGTGGCAAGTATCAAGTGAGTCAATTGGAGCTTTCATCAGCTTGGTGAGAATGACATTGAGATCACATGACACCGTGGGAGACCTGACTGGGGTCTTGATCAGTAGCAAGCGGACAACTAGAGGATGTACAGAGATGGGTGTACCTTCCACACTCTGATAGTACGCACCAGTTGCACCAAGGTGAACCCTAAGAGATTTGGTTTTCAACCCAGACTCTGATAAGTGTAGAAGATACTCAAGAGTTTTTGTGTAAAACAGAAAAAAGGATCTAGATCCTTGCCCTCACAACAGACAGCAAACCTTTTCCACTTGAAGTTATATGACCGCTTAGAGGACTCCTTTCTGGAAGCAAGTAGGATATGGGAGACGTCCTCATGCAGCTGGAGACAATCAACTTGTAATGAGGGTCAAAAAACATTCTAGTCTCTTCAGGCTTCTGGAGGTCAACTCCAAAAGTAGAGGGAACTATATTTGCTCAGCCAATAGACAGCAATGAGGATCATGGTCCCTTTCTCCTGCTTGAGTTTCAGCAAGGATTTCCCTAAGAGAAGTATGGGAGGATTCAAATACAGACTTGTCCCTCTATGAAGGAGGAAGTCATCTGAGGCTAGCCTGCCATGTGATCATAAGTACATAACTATATAAGTACATAAGTATTGCCATACTGGGAAAGACCAAAGGTCCATCAAGCCCAGCATCCTGTTTCCAACAGTGGCCAATCCAGATCACAAATACCTGGCAAGATCCCCAAAAAGTACAAAACATTTTATACTGCTTATCCCAGAAATAGTGGATTTTCCACAAGTCCAATTTAATAATGGCCTATGGGCTTTTCCTTTAGGAAGCCATCCAAACCTTTTTTAAACTCTGCTAAGCTAACCGCCTTTACCACATTCTCTGGCAATGAATTCCAGAGTTTAATTACACATTGAGTGAAGAAACATTTGCTCCAATTCGTTTTAAATTTACTACTTTGTAGCTTCATCGCATCCTCCCTAGTCCTAGTATTTTTGGAAAGTGTAAACAGACGCTTCACATCTACCCGTTCAATTCCACTCATTATTCTTTAAACCTCTATCATATCTCCCCTCAGCCGTCTTTTCTCCAAGCTGAAGAGCACTAGCCACTTTAGCCTTTCCTCATAGGGAAGTCGTTCCATCCCATTTATTATTTTTGTCGCCCTTCTCTGCACCTTTTCTAATTCCAGTATATCTTTTTTGAGATGTGGCAACCAGAAATATTCGAGGTGCGGTCGCACCATGGAGCGATACAAAGGCATTATAATGTCCTCATTTTTGTTTTCCATTCCTTTCCTAATAATACCTAACATTCTATTTGCTTTCTTAGCCGCAGCAGCACACTGAGCAGAAGGTTTCAACGTATCATCAACGACAACACCTAGATCCCTTTCTTGGTCGATGACTCCTAACGTGGAACCTTGCATGACGTACCTATAATTCGGGTTCCTCTTTTCCACATGCATCACTTGGCATTTGCTCACATTAAACATCATCTGCCTTTTAGACGCCCAGTCTCCCAGTCTCGTAAGGTCCTCTTGTAATTTTTCACAATCCTCCCACGATTTAATGACTTTGAATAACTTTGTGTTGTCAGCAGTGGAGGAGTGGCCTAGTGATTAGTGTAGTGGACTTTGGTCTTGGGGAACTGGGTTCGATTCCCACTGCAGGCACAGGCAGCTCCTTGTGACTCTGGGCAAGTCACTTAACCCTCCATTGCCCCAGGTACAAATAAGTACCTGTATATAATATGTAAGCCGCATTGAACCTGCTATGAGTGGGAAAGCGCGGGGTACAAATGTAACAAAAAAAAATTTAATTACCTCGCTAGTTACTCCCATCTCTAGGTCATTTATAAATATGTTAAAAACAGCGGTCCCAGCACAGACCCCTGGGGAACCCCACTATCTACCCTTCTCCAATGAGAATACTGACCCAGACTGAAGCAGTACTGAGGGACTTTGTTGTTTAGATGAATGGCAATCCACCAAGGGCTTGCCACACTCTCGGAAGATCTTTGGCTACGCTTATGTTCAGGGACCACTTATGTGGTTGCATGACCCAACTCAGTCTGTCTTCCCCACAATTGTTCTTCCCCGCCAAGTAAGTGGCTTTGAGAACCGTCCTGTGGGAGATGGCCTATTGCCACATTCCAACCACTTCCTGACACAGGAAGTACAAACCTGTACCGCCCTGCTTGTTAACAGAATGCATAAGTGCAGACTTATGAGAACAATTTGGTTCAGTACCCAATCTCTGAAAGCCTTTAAAGCGTTCTATTTGGCCTGTAGCTCTAGGAAATTGATCTGGAGTAGTCTCTCCTAAGCAGACCACTGACCCTGGGTGTGCAGCCCATCCACATGAGCTCTCCAGCCCAGCCTGGATGCATCTGTCATTAGGTTGAGGAATTTGGAATGGGACTTCTTCAACTGCTGGGAAATAGCCACCAAGACAGAGACTTCTTGAAGGAAGGAGTGACAGTAATGACATCCACCAAGTTCTCATTGGCCTGGGACTATTGGGAAGCTAGATTGCACTGGGCTGATCTCAATTTGGGGCTGCCATAGGCATGACATGCATGGTTGAAAGTTCAACATTTGCCAAGCTGATACCTGCTGGCTCAGCCAACCTTGTAGTGGTACAGAGCTTCTATGAACTGGACCAGAAGTAAAGCTCTGCCCTGAGCCATCTGACAGGGCTTTTATGAACTCCAATCTCTGGGATAGGTTGAGTTTGGACGGAGTAATTGATGAGTAGCTCTGTACATTTATTTATTTATTTAAAAGATTACTATTCCACCTACAACTAGGTGGATCACAAATCAACATACACAATAAAAATAATAAAAACAAAAAACATTATCAGAACAAATCAGTACAACACTCAAAGAAAGCGTAAACACCAGCGCCATGCATGTTCAAACAAATATGTCTTCAGCAATTTACCAAACTGAAACCTACTGCTACACAATCTCAAGTATCCTGGTAATTTGTTTCAAATTTGTGGACCTGCTATCGAAAAAGCGGAGTTCCGAGTACAGGTATATCTCACAAGTTGCATTTTATTATTTGCCAGTAACTTCAAATTCTCAGACCGCAAAGATCTGGTGGGATGATACTCCTGGATCACATCTTTAAGGTACCAAGGAACACAATCAGAGTACAATGCCTGGTCGATCAAACATACCACTTTGTACTGTACTTGAGTGAACTGGCAACCAATGTAATGAGTGAAGGATCGGTGAAACATGTTCAAACTGAGATACACCCGCCAGCAATCGAGCAAAAGCATTCTGTATCACCTGCAATGCTTGTAGTTTAGATTTTGACAGACCCAAATACAATGCATTGCAGAAATCAATACGGGCAATCATTAAACTCTGTACCACAGGCCAGAAGTCATTCTTTGGTAATATAGGTCTTAACTTAGCCAACAAGTGAAGCTGATACAATGCTGACTTAATTATATGCAGTACTTGATCCTTCATAGACAATAAAGGCTCCAGGATGACACCCAATACACACATGCACTCCTGTACTGGTAACACAAACTTACCCAGACTCACAGAATGACAATAAAGTATATTAGATTGTAAGCTCTTTGAGCAGGGACTGTCTTTCTTCTATGTTTGTGCAGCGCTGCGTACGTTTTGTAGCGCTATAGAAATGCTAAATAGTAGTAGTAGTAAATCCTCATCCTTCCTTTGATGTACTCTTGACCAGCCAATCATCCAGGTAGGGAAACATGTGCACCCCCCCCCCCCCCCGCCCTCTGGACAGCAACCCTGTGACTACTGCTAAGTATTTTGTGAAGAACATGCGGGCTGACATGAGGCCAAATGGCAGGATGCAGTACTAGCAGTGGTGTTGCCCTATTCGAAATCTCAGCTACTTCCTATGACTATGATGTAGCTATATGTGGGTATAGACATCCTTTAAATCCAGAAAGCATTGCCAATCTTGTTCCTAAATCATGGGGAGTGTCATGCTCCTACCATGCCCGCGCCAGTCGGGTGCCTCCCACACTGACAGATGCCGCTCCCAGGGCCTCAGCCTGTTCCTCGGGATGGCAGCGGGACCCATGTAGGATGCTGTGGAGTGACATCAATATGTTGAAACCTTTAAACTGCATCGCAGACCTGTCTCGGTGTCTTTGCATCTTTGGCTTCACTTCTTCCAAAAAGTGTTCCTTTAAGAAGACAGCGCTGGCTCCTGTGTGAGTGCTTGCCTTACCACAGCGCTTGTACCCAACTTGTTGCTGCCCTTGCTCCTGTGAAGGTTCCTAAAGTGTCATCAGCATGAGTTCTGTGTGAGTTCCTGTTTCTGAAAGCATTCCTGAGTCGCTACCACCCCTGTTCCTGAGACGCCTCCGCTCCTATTCCTGAGAGTGTTCCAGAGACGATGACACTCCTGTTCCTGAGAGTGTCCAGAGATGTCTCCACTCCTGTTCCTGACAATGTTCTAGAGATGCCCCCCACTCCTGTTCCTGACAGTGTTCCAGAGACTCTTCTGCTTCTGTTACTGGCAGTATTCCAGAGACATTTCTGCTCCTGTTTCTGAAAGCATTCCAGAGTCACTACCACTCCTGTTCCTGAGAGTATTCCAGAGATGCCTCCACTCTTGTGCCTGAGAGTGTTCTAGAGATGCTGTAGTTCCTGAGATGCCACCACTCTTGTTCTTGAGAGTGTTCCTGGCACACTACTGCTCCTGTCGTCTGCTCTAAGCCATGACTTATCAAACACATCGGGGCTTTTCACCTGTGGTGGCCTCACCCTCCAGACACGATAGGGAATAGAGTGCCTAGGAAAACCATCCTGAACTTTTGCTTTGTCAGATACTTGTTAAGGGCCTTTAGGTCTAGGAAGGTAAGCAACTCCCCACCCCCCAGGTTTCTTTGTGAACAGAAAGTACTTGAAATAAAATCCCTTCCCTTTTTCCTCTGGTAGAACAGGTTCAAAAGGCTTGTAAAAAGGAGGAGAGTTCCTTTGTTAGTAGTTCCTGATGCTGAGAGCTTAACCCTGATGCTCTCATCAGACAATTTGCCAGAATTGTTTCCAATTGCAGGGAGTAGCCTGTTTGGACTATTTTGAGAACCCACTGGTCTGAGGTTACAATAGGCCACCTTGCTTGGATAAAATTCAACCTCCCTCCTACCTGTAAGTCACCCCAAACAGCTACTTTTATTGTGTCTATGCTCTCCTGTAGCCAGTCAAAAGCTCATCCCCTGCTTTGACTGGGGAAACGGTTGAGCCCTCTGCTGCCATGGACGGGAGTGGGAGCTCTGAGTTTTCTAGGGTAGTCAAGAGGGGAGAGGAAACCTATGCTTTTGAGAGTAGTAGATCCTCCATTGCCCTGGGTGAGAAGGTTGAGCTTGGAGTGGACCAGGATAGCGACTTAATGGTCTCAGAATGCTTCCTGCTGTAAGCGACCTCCTCCACATTGGCACCAAAAGACTGTCATCCCAGCATGCTAAGTTCATCAGTTTCTCCTGAACCACAGGTTCCAGGTCTGAGGCATGCAACCAGGTGAGTCTGCACAACCCTTTAATGGGCAGGCCCTGGATGATGTATTAAAAGCATCATAGATTGCTCAGAACACGTGCTTTCCACACTTTCAATGCTTGGCCACAAGCTTGCAGAGCTTTGCAGCCTTCTCTGCAGGCAGAGATCTGCAAACTCCATCACACTGCACACAATGTTCCATAAGCGCATGCTCGTTAAGGCATAGCATTATGCAAAAGTTTTCTCTGGGGGCATCGAGAAGTGAGCCTATTGGAGAGGGGAGATCTCCTACTGTTTCATCTGCTCATTTCTCAGGATTCTGTTACCAGTCACAGCTTCCTTGGGGGGGGGGGGGGGGGGGGGGATCAAAACCAAGGATGTCTAACACCACAGCCCTGGGCTCATCCTTGGTCTACTAAACAAATAGGATGGACAGCCATCTCCCTAATAAAATCAGAGAAGGATAAGATTCTCAGGGAGTGACTTTCTCCTTTTCACATGGAGGGGAAGGGTCTGAAGGGATACCAAGAGATTCCTCCTCTGAGAGAGCCTCTGGTACTTCTTCAGATTCCCAGGAGTGTTCCATTTCAGACACATAAAAACAGTCCTCCATGATGCTTGAGAATGTGCCTGCCTCAGCCTACAGACAGATTGGTCAGGCCTTGAGCGGGAGTGATGAGGAACAGGTGATTTTCGGTGCCTCAAAGAAACTTCCTCTCTAAAGACTAGAGACTGACACCATCTTGACATGCACTGGCTCCGATACCTTTCAAGGCACTGGGGTCAATGCATGTGCAACAGATAGGGCATGAGCCTCCAGAATGGACTGAAGCTCCAAAAAAGCCAACATTGAAGCCCTCAATGCCACGGCATCATGCCAAATCAGTGGCCTGGTCCCAGCTCAATGGAGGCTGGCACACACTCTCCAATTTCTTGGAGGGTGAGCAGCCATCTTGGCATGAGTGCGTCTCAAGTACCAAAGACTTTGAAGCCCTGGTGCTCTCAATGGCATGCCTTGAAGGGGATCAACGTTAATGTTTCTTTGTCTCTGGCTGATGCACAGTATCGGGGTCCCTCAGTGTCAATGAGGATAAAGACAAATCTTTCTTCACCCTCAAGGTGTGATCAAAGGATGCCTGATCCTGATGGCCAATACCAACGCTCAATGTTGAGGCAGGTGGATATCAATGTGTCCCCAGTGTACAATGCAGCTCCAGGAGCCACTGGGACATATACTTTTGATGCTGAAGTCGATGGACTGGTCTTCTCTGTGCCAAAAAGACATTTGTTCTCTCTCTCTCAACCTCTAATTCCCCCTTTTGACATTTGTAAACAGAGTTTACAAGAAGAGGAATTATGATCGGATCCCAAGCACTGCAAGAATCAATTATAAGTGGCTGTGAGGGACATAGTCCTGCTGCACTGGGTGCATTTTTAAACCCACTGGGAGTTTTAAGGGACATGTCGGGGAAAATGGCGGAAGCAAAATCAAACAGTTTGATTTTGCAAAAAGGAATGTCCCAACCAAGATAGTCGAGTCCTAAGGGGGGCTGAGTGAGTAGTAGTAGAAAAATAAAGAAAGATTCATAAATGCCGCAATCCTTACTGGAGACACTACAAAAGGGAGTAGGCACTGGCCCTGCATGAGCACTTACACAAGGAAAACAAAGAAACAGGAGAAATTATTCCAAAGGTAAAAACAGGTGCAAGCTGAGAGAATGCCAAAACATGACCTCATTTCTCCTTAGAAAACAACAGATTGGCTTTGTCCCGCATAACAGCTGCAGGCAGGAGGGCAGGTACATGTACACTGCACCCCTCTCAAAGTCTTATGAAAGTTACTGAAGCATGACTCCCACACAGAGCTCTGTCAGAAGAGGTCACCCATCAGTGTGGACATATCATCCTGCTTGTCATCAGAGAAACTTAACCATGTGGTTTCTTGTGTTATCTAGTCTGCAAACAAACCCTTTCAGAGCCCTGCTTGGACAGTAGTCTCTTCCTGGACTAAATGGCCCCAAAACAGTTCATTCCTTCTCCCAGGCACTGAGTGAAATTTATATAGGCTACCTCTGGTTCGTGGCAGAGATTCTTCTTTGAGCCTGTTCTTCTGTGTCTCTTCTTTGTCTCTCTGAACACAGAGCATTCTTTCCCTGCAAGGAAACTTGATGGAAGTTCAACTCTCCTCTCCTTTTGAAATTTTCCTTTTTGCTAGACTCCCTGGAAACAGGAACCCAACGCTGTGGGTAGCTAAAGACCAGCCTCCAAACCTCTTTCTGCCTAAGCTCTTTTTCAGCTCTCTCCTTCCAACTTCAAACTCACCAATGAACCTTTTTTTTACCAGTTGCATTAGAGGAATCCATAAGTCATACAGCCATGAGGAAGTTAACCCTGTCACCACTGGCAGAGGTAAAGCGAGTCAACCGGCTTCCTGAAAGTTCCCATGGCATGATTTAAATGAATCCAGTTTAGGTTTTACTATTAGCTGCCCACATACCTTGATTGAGTTCCACATCAAATAATAAAGCCTGTTTTTAGTTTTACTCTACCTAGGGAAAGAGAACTCTAGAACTTGTAAAGTATAATACTCAGTTCTTTATAAGATTATGATCTTAAAGGGCCTAGAACCCTTCTTCAATGAGCCTCCCCTCACACACACCTCAAACATTATTTAACTTAATGTTATTATTTTAAAAGAAATCAGTGAAACACTCCAATAAGTCTCATGGAACAGCCTCAGTCCCATTCATTCTACAGGCATGTCCTCTTAAAATTACCTATGTAAAAGAAGCAGCTATGCAAATTTAGCTGAAATATAGTGAACCCTTGCCATTTCACAACATCAACACTTAAATGTCAGGGTGCACATACACCAAGTTTGAAAAAGCACATTACATTCTTTGGCCTACAGACTAAAAACTGTCATCATGATAGCTGCCCTGTACAGGAAGAGACAGTCAACACTAGAGTAGCAATTCCATAAGTGGATGCCTTCTCTTAGATGCTCTGATGCAGCACAGAAAGCACCAATTCTATAAAACATCTGGACATCCAGAACATACATGTAACCTGGCATCTGCATGCCTCACATTTAGGCACCCACAATTACACCAGCCATAGACCTATTGTAACTGCCAGCGCCTAAATGTAGCAAGTGTAATTTTCAGCATTCCAAAGGTTATGCATGTAACTTGTGGGGGGTGGGAACGCCTGTGTCATACCCATGTGTACACCCCTCTTGCATTTGCACACTATAGCACTTATGCACACTCATAAAATCGCACTTTGGGCACTTACACTTGTAACTGCTATCTTTTCCTACATTTACATGTACAAAGGGGCATGTACCTGGAGGGCCTAGTTATAGAACTGGAAAAGGTGGTCTAAAAATGGCCAGGGGAAAACTCCAGGAAATAGATGGCCCTAGGTATAACTCTAACCAGTTGCCACACACCTGAAACTTCAAAACTTTGATTACAATTAATTTTGTTATACTTGTATATTTCCTCCCTCAAACTGAAGTTTTACCCAAAGCAGTTCACAACAAAATAATATGGGTATCTTAATACTGCAGGAAGGTATACACAAATTGAAGACCTGAACCTCCGTAAAATTATTAGTTACATTTCTTGTAGGAAAAGCCACAATCAATCTCAAAAGAGGTGGAAAATCCATGACCATTCACAATGTACAATGCAATGTCAGACCTTCATTATACTGTAATAACTTTATGGTTTTATGAAATAGCAGTGTCTTCTTTTTTTAACACCTATGAAAAGAAAGGCAAACTTGTGATACATCTAATCCCTTCATAGATTCTAATGACCCTCAAACAGATAACACAATAATCCAAAGCTATTTAACAAACATTATCTTATTTTACTAATTATGAATAATTCTGTTCATAAGAATAAATCCTTTAAAGTAAATTGACAGATGAGATTTATTAATATCCATTAAATCTAATCAACCAAGACTTGACATTTTTCAAAACATTTTAAATGTATTTTTACCTCCCTCCATATCAAAGTTGGCCAAACACCTTGTCTTAAAACTAAAAAGAAAAAAATACATTATATATTAGTTACATAAAAAAGAGATTATAATATTTTGATGTAACAAAGTAAATACTACTTTACATCTAAACAGGGTGCTTCAGATATAGCAACTGCATTCCAACAATTCTGAAACAAGCCTCATTCCTAACAAGTGACAGGAGAACTAACCAGGCACACAAGCAGGTGATGTTATCTGACAGTACAGGGACAGAACAGCTCTCCCAGAACTCAGAATTATGGTAAAGTTCTCAGCCTGTGCAAAACTTTCTGCATGCAGCAGTCTTGTAAATCCCTCAATTGGTTCCACAGCTTAACAAAGGAATGAAACTTTAGAGGAGATGGGAGGGATTGTGTGCCTTTCAATCCTCCTACCTATAGAAAGCATCTGTTACAAGTGAAAAACAATGCTTTTTTCAGTGACAAGCAGACTTATTCTGGCACACAGGTGGATGTCTCCCAAGCTCTGGGCTACTTAATTTAACTATAATTTATCAATTTTCCAGGAGCAGCCCAGTCATAAAGAAAACATGTTACAGAGAAGCTGGCCAGCACAGCTTGATTAAATATACTCTCTCTTGCTTTGGACTGGTCTAAGCAATAATGTGAAGTAAAGTATTATCATGCCAGTTCCACCCTCAAGAACACCATGGAAAAGTAGCATTCTTCTTCATCTTTAACAGCCCTCTTTTCCTTTAGGTTGAGCCCTCCAGTATGCAGAGGCTTCCAGGATTTCAGACACAGGCCCAAAGTGCTCCCAGCATGGATAAGTAGACGTTGGACATCAAGAAAAAGGAGAAGGCAGAACTACAGGGCATGGAACCAAATCCAAATCAGCAGGCAAAGGCAAAATCCATCAAAACGACCTGTGGGCTAAGCAGAGGATTTCTGAGCTGGTTTGGATCGTTGGCAGAAGCTGCCAGTGATCTAAAATCTTTTCTGAATCTATAATTCATCTATCGAAACTTACACAAAAAAAGAAAAAAAAAACGCTGTTGTTTTACTAGGGTGTGTCCTCTTTAAACCTTTCTGTCTGTTATCCTATTGCCTAAAAACTGCAATTTGTGCCCTATTTTTGCTGGGTACTTTTTCTTTTTCTCTGAAACTGTGATTCCTGTGTTTGGGGCTGCCTGGAAGGAGTTCTCTGGGGCTGGGTTTAGTTCCTGAGACGAGTGTGCTGAGTAACTTAACAGATAGGATTCCAGCAGGGATCTTAGCACCATGTGGGAGGAGGGGCTAATTGCCAGATGGGTCGGTTTCCCACCCAATTGGGCTGGTTTTTAAGACAGGATGCAGGAAATTTTCGAAGGCTGCGGGCTGCGGGAAATTGGGCTTCTTTTTCGTTGCAGCTGTGCGGGGGTTTGGGCTCTTTTCCGGGGCTTCTATTGGTCCAATTTGGTCCAACAGAAGCTTTTCCGGGGCGGGGTTGACATCGGGGCGGGGTTGACATCAGAGGTGACATCGGGTGCAGGGTTAACGACATCAGAGGTGACGCCAGGGGGCGGGGATGACATTGGAGGCGTGGTTGATGATGTTGGAGGCGGGGTCGATGACATTGGAGGCGGGGTTTGACTTTGGGTGGGTTTTGGGCTGGTTTAGGGCCAATTTTGGGTGGGGAAAATTTTTCCCATCTGGCAACCCTACTACATAAAGAGGAGAAAGGGGGAAGAGTGCCTGATCTGTGGGCTGAGCAGAGGATTTCTGAGCTGGTTTGGTTTGTTAGCAGAAGCTGCCAGTGATCTTTTCTGAATCTATAATTCATCTATCTAAACTTACACAAAAAAAGAAAAAAAACGCTGTTGTTTTACTAGGGTGTGTCCTCTTTAAATCTTTCTGTCTGTTATCCTATTGCCTAAAAACTGCAATTTGTGCTCTATTTTTGCTGGGTACTTTTTCTTTTTCTCTGAAACTGTGATTCCTGTGTTTGGGGCTGCCTGGAAGGAGTTCTCTGGGGCTGGGTTTAGTTCCTAGTACCTTAACAGATAGGATTCCAGAAGGGATCTGGTTTGCTCTGCCCACCCACCCCTAGGGCAGCTCTTCATTTATAGTCAGTGTTCTAATTAAGGTAATAAGCAAGTGCTGCTCCCACTAAGTCTCAATACATTCAGAATATCCAAACAGTAATCACAAAACAACAAAATACATCATATTAAAATCCTAAAGACACTTTCCAGCTTATAATCGAAAAAGAAAAACGCCTATATTTCGACCCAAATCGGGAGATGGGCGTTTTTCTCGCAAAGGCGCCCAAATCGGTATAATTGAAAGCCGATTTTGGGTGTTTCCAACTGCACTCCATCGCGGAAACGAATAAAGTTGATGGGGGCGTGTCGGAGGTGTGGTGGAGGAGGGACTGGGGCGTGGTTATCAGCTGAGGAGAGATGGGCGCCTTTAGCTGATAATCGAAAAAAAAAGGCGTTTTGACCAGGATTTTGAGTCACTTTTTTTGGACCCTTTTTTCTCACGAACAAGTCCCAAAAAAGTGCCCCAACTGTCCAGATGACCACTGGAGGGAATCGGGGATGACCTCCCCGGACTCCCCCAGTGGTCACTAACCCCCTCCCACCAAAAAAAACCCCACTTTAAAAACTTTTTTTCCAGCCTGTATGCCAGCCTCAAATGCCGTACCCACCTCCATTACAGCAGAATGTGTTCGATCCTGTCACAGCCTTTCCCTGGGTCAGATGTGGCTCTCGGGTGCACTACAGGGTCACATCAGCATTGCATTGTTGTGGGTGTAGGGTATTGGGCTCCGTGATTTCATTAGCTTGTGTTATAGTCTCACGATGTTGGTAGTTGGTAGGCTCTTCTCCCATGGTGCTTTTCCCCCTGCCTACTGGGTCAGAGTGTGCCCTGTTGTGTTTCCTGTTGTAGTCCATGCGGTAGTTTCCATTTTTGTAAGCCAGTTTTAGTTCCCTTTCCTGTGTTAGCCACGTTACAGAACTTAGTTCTTACCTTGAATGTGGCTGAAAGAGGGCATTGTACAGCATTCTGCCAGCTCTGACCTACTGCTCATCTCAGTACCAGGGAGACTCTTTGCCAGTGGGGCACAACCTCTGATCTGCAGTTAACTGTGAGTAAACGCGGTTATTCCAATAAAGGACGTTTTCGGAGAGATTAGTTTTCAGGTGTCAACTGTTGTGCCAAGGTTATACAGCAGCAACAAGTCCTAGAGGCCTGCGTGTATGCAGGTCCCTGGAGCACTTTTAGTGGGTACCGCAGTGCACTTCAGCCAGGTGGCCCCAGGCCCATCCCCCCCTCCACCTGTAACACTTGTGCTGGTAAATGGGAGGCCTCCAAAACCCACTGTACCCACATGTAGGTGCCCCCTTCACCCCTAAGAGCTATGGTAGTGTTGTACATTTGTGGGTAGTGGGTTTTGGGGGAGGGGGGTTGGGAGCTCAGCACCCGTGGTAAGGGAGCTATGCCATGTGGGAGCTTTTTCTGAAGTCCACCGCACTGACCTAGGGTGCCCAGTTGGTGTCCTGGCATATCAGGGGGGCCAGTGTACTACGAATCCTGGCCCCTCCCACGACCAAATGGCTCGGATTAGGACGTTTTTGAGCTGGGCGTTTTTAGTCTCCATTATTGCTAAAAAAAAAAACAAACGCCCAGCTCAAAAACGTCAATTTTTTCGAAAATACGGTTCGCCCGCCCCTTCACGGACCCGTTCTCGGAGATAAACGCCCATGGAGATAGGTGTTTGCGTTCGATTATGCCCCTCTTTGTCTATCCAACATCCTTAATTTTGTAGCTTGTTTTAATATATTGAAATAGTCATATATTAATGAGATAGAGTCAGTAGTCCAGCAGCAAGAGGGGTGCTACCCAGTCTTTTGACTGTCACATGTATGATTATCTCCTAGTTGGTGTGAAGTCATATGTGTGTGCCCGGTGCAAAGAACTCCTAGCTCTCAGAGAGCAGGTCTGTTCTCTCAAGGCTAGAGTACAAGACTTGGTAGAGATGAGGGAGATAGAACAGTACATAGATGAGACCTACAGGGATGTTGTAGAGAGGTCCCACCTCCAGCCAGGTAGCCCCTGTGCTACTTCGGAGGAGAGAGGTTTCCTAGAAGAAGAGCATTGCCCTGGTGAAGTAGAAGTACTCCTGTACCCAGGACCTGCCCACCAGAGGATGTATTATCCTCTTGCACCGAGGATATGTCTCCGATTACAGCCCACAGGGAAAAAGATAGAACCGCTGTTGTAGTTGGAGACTCAATCATTAGGCATGCAAATAGCTGGGTGGCTGGTGGACATGAGGATCAACTGGTGACTTGACTGCCTGGTGTGAAGGTGGTGGACCTCACACGGTACCTAGACAAGATTTTAGATAGTGCTGGGGAGGAGCCGGCCTTCTTGGTACATGTGGGTACCAACGACGTAGGAAAATGTGGGAGAGAGGTTCTGGAAGCCAAATTTAGGCTTTTAGATAGGAAGCTTATCAATAGAAATCAAACAAAATAAAACATGGAAAAGAAAATAAGATGATACCTTTTTTATTGGACATAACTTAATACGTTTCTTGATTAGCTTTCGAAGGTTGCCCTTCTTCCTCAGATCGGAAATAAGCAAATGTGCTAGCTGACAGTGTATATAAAAGTGAAAACATTCAAGCATTACTATGACAGTCTGACAGGGTGGGAGGAGGGGGGTGGGTAGGAAGTATGCATGGGGACATCAAAGCATATCATTGATATTCTAACAGGATGGGTGTGGATAGGTGAGGGGAGGGTGATCAACAGAGACATACAGCTTTATGGTTTATAATGGGCTAGGAACCCCAGATCCTTGTTAAGTCCTTTCTGTTGGGTGTTAAAATATTCAATCATTCTGACTTCAAAGGTCTTGCGTTCTTGTATGGTTTTAAAGTTACCTTTCAGGATTCTCACTGTGAAATCACTGGTACAGTGTCCTGGTCCTGTAAAATGTTGACCAACAGGCGTGGGAACCCTGCTGGCACCAGTATTGTTCATATGATGTCTATGTAAATTGAATCTTGTCTTAAGCATCTGGCCTGTTTCTCCAATATAGCATCCTTCGTTACATTTTTTACACTGAATGATATATACCACATTGGAAGATGAGCAAGTGAAAGATCCCTTTATGCTGAATATCTTTCCTTTGTGTATGACTTTGGGGTCCTGTGAAATATTTTAGCATAGTTTGCAACTGGATAAATTACAGGGAAGTGTGCCCTTCTGTTCCTTTTCAGTCTGTGATGGAAGTTTACTTCTGATTAGCTTGTGTTTTAAATTGGGTGGCTGTCGGAAGGCCAGTACTGGTGGGGATGGGAATATCTCTTTCAGTAATTCATCCTCCTGGAGTATAATCCTGGAGTACTGGAGTATCCTCCAATAAAAAAGGTATCATCTTATTTTCTTTTCCATGTTTTATTTTGTTTGATTTCTATTGATAACCTTAAGAGTGGACTAACACGGCTACCACACTCCTCTACTTAAGATAGGAAGCTCAAATCCAGATCCTCTAGGGTAGTATTTTCTGAAATACTATTGTTCCACGCGCAAGGCCCAAGCGACAGGCAGAGATCCGGAGTCTCAATGCGTGGATGAGACGATGGTGTGGGGATGAGGGTTTTGGATTTGTCAAGAACTGGGCAGCATTCTGGGGAAGGGAGAGCCTATTCCGATCTGAAGGGCTTCACCTTAACCAGGGTGGGACCAGACTGCTGGCATCAACATTTAAAAAGGAACTAGAACAGCTTTTAAACTAGAAACGGGGGGAAGGCTGACAGTCCCTCAAAAGCGCATGGTTCAGGATAAGTTATCTTTTGAGGATATCACCCAAACAGGGAAGAAAAAGTTCCTTATAAGTAAGGATGTCAAAGAGACCGTAGTGGATCAGATGCCCTTAAGTAAAATTAAAAATAACCAGACAGAAGATAACATATTAATAATACCATGTATTAAACGTGATATAAAACTGAGCAACAAGCATGCATTGAAATGTCTATACACAAATGCAAGGAGCCTGAGACATAAGATGGGAGAGCTAGAATATATTGCACACAATGAAAAATTGGATATTATAGGCATCTCTGAGACCTGGTGGAAGGAAGATAACCAGTGGGACACAGTCATATCGGGCTACAAATTATATCGTAGTGATAGGGTAGATAGGATTGGAGGAGGGGTAGCACTGTATATTAATGAGAACCTTGACTCAGATAGGCTGCAAATATTGCAGTATACAAAACCCCTATTGGAATCTTTGTAGATCGAAATTCCACGTGAAAAGGGAAACAAAATAGTGATAGGAGTGTACTACCGTCCGCCTGGCCAGGACGAGCAGACGGACGCAGCAATGTCAAAGGAAATTAGGGAAGCAACCAAAATGGGCAATGTAATAATAATGGGTGATTTCAATTATCCGGATATAGACTGGTTAATGTAACATCACTACACGCCAGGGAGATAAAATTTCTTGATGAAATCAAGGACAGCTTCATGGAACAGCTGGTTCAGGAGCTGACAAGGGAAGGAAAAATACTAGACTTAGTCCTTAGTGGAGCTCATGATCTAGTGCAGAGGGTAACGGTGCGAGGGCCACTTGATAACAATGATCATAATAATATAATCAGTTTTGATATTGGCAATTGAAGTAAGTGAACTTAGGAAATCAAATACACTAGCTAGCGTTTAACTTTAGAAAAGGTGATTACGATAAAATGAGAAAAACAGTGAAAAAAAAGACTGAAAGGAGCAGCTCACAGGGTAAAAAACTTGCATCAGGCGTGGATGCTGTTCAAAAACACCATCCTAGAGGTACAGGACAAATATATTCCGCGTATTAGAAAAAGAGGAAAAAAGACCAAACGTCAGCCGGCGTGGCTAAACAGTAAGGTAAAGGAAGCCATTAGAGCCAAAAAACAATCCTTCAGAAAATGGAGAAGAGAACCAACTGAAAATAATAAGATAAAACATAAGGAATGCCAAGCCAAATGCAAAGCGGAGATAAAGAGGGCAAAAAAAGGACTTTGAAAAAAGGTTAGCATTAAAAGCGAAAATACATAGTAAAAAATTTTTTTTGATACATTAAAAGCAGGAAGCCGGCTAAAGAATCGGTTGGGCCGCTGGACGAAAGTGGTGTTAAAGAGGCAATCAGGGAAGACAAAGCCATAGCGAAGAAATTAAATGAATTCTTTGCTTCGGTCTTCACCGAGGAGGATTTGGAAGGGACACTGGTGCCGGAAAGGGTATTTGAAGCAGGCGAGTCAGAGAAACTAAATGAATTCTCTGTAAACTTGGAGGATGTAATGGGTCAGTTCTGCAAACTGAAGAGTAGTAAATCACCAGGACCAGATGGTATTCATCCCAGAGTATTAATAGAACTGAAAAATGAACTTGTAGAGCTACTGTTAGTAATATGCAATCTATCCCTAAAATCGAGTGTAGTACCGGAAGACTAGAGGGTAGCCAATGCTACGCCAATTTTTAAAAAAGGTTCCAGAGGAGATCCGGGAAATTATAGACCGGGGAGTCTGACATCGGTACCGGGCAAAATGGTAAAGGCTATTATTAAGAATAAAATTATAGAGCACATACAAAAGCATGGGCTGATGAGACAAAGTCAGCACAGATTTAGAGAAGGGAAGTCTTGCTTCACCAATCTACTGCATTTTTTTGGAGGGGGTGAATATACATGTGGACAATGGGGAGCCGGTGGATACTGTGCATCTGGATTTTCAGAAGGTGTTTGACAAAGTGCCTCATGAAAGACTCCAGAGGAAACTGGAGAGTCATGGGATCAGAGGTAGGGTATTACTATGGATTTAGAGCTGGTTGAAAGATAGGAAGCAGAGAGTAGGATTGAATGGTCAGTATTCTCAATGGAGAAGAGTAGTTAGTGGGGTCCCTCAGGGGTCTGTTCTGGGACCACTGCTTTTTAACATATTTATAAATGACCTAGAGATGGGAGTAACTAGTGAGGTAATTAAATTTGCAGATGACAGAAAGTTATTCAGGGTCGTCAAGTCGCAGGAGGAGTGTGAAAGATTACAGGAGGACCTCGCAAGACTGGGGGATTGGGCGTCCCAAGTGGCAGATGAAGTTCAATGTTGACAAGTGCAAAGTGATGCATGTGGGTAAAAGGAACCCGAATTACAGCTATGTCATGCAAGGTTCCGCGTTATGAGTCACAGACCTAGAAAGGGATCTGGGAGTCATCATTGATAAGACGTTGAAAACTTCTGCTCAGTGTGCTGCGGTGGCTAAGAAAGCACACAGAATGTTGAGTATTATTAGGAAAGGGATGGAAAACAAACACAAGGATGTTATAATGCCATTGTATCGCTCCATGGTGCAATCGCACCTCGAATATTGTGTCCAATTCTGCTCGCCGCATCTCAAAAAAGATATAAAGGAATTGGAGAAGGTGCAAAGGGTGACGAAAATGATAAAAGGGATGGAACGACTTCCCTATGAGGGAAGGCTAAGAAGGTTAGGGCTCTTCAGCTTGGAGAAAAGGCGGCTGAGGGGTGATATGATAGAAGTATACAAGATAATGAGCGGAGTAGAGCGGACAGATGTGAAGCGTTTGTTTACACTTTGAAACAACAATAGAACCAGGGGACACAAGATGAAGCTAGAATATGGTAGATTTAAAACACATAGGAGAAAGATTTTCTTTACTGAGCGTGTAGTTAGACTCTGGAACTCGTTGCCGGAGAATGTAGTGACAGCAGCTGACCTTACGGAGGTTAAGGGTGGTTTGGACAGATTCCTGAGGAAAACATCCATTGAACATTATTCAAAAATTATTTTTTTGGGTGGGGGGAGGGGGTTGCCGGGTTCTTGAAGCCTAGATTGGCCGCTGTCGGAGAGGATGCTGGACTTGATG
The DNA here is from genome assembly GCF_901765095.1 of Microcaecilia unicolor. Classification (NCBI taxonomy): domain Eukaryota; kingdom Metazoa; phylum Chordata; class Amphibia; order Gymnophiona; family Siphonopidae; genus Microcaecilia; species Microcaecilia unicolor. The sequence goes on from NC_044034.1 coordinate 70,408,287, forward strand.
GTCCCTTGGTCTTTTCCTAGTATGGCGGTGCTTATGTGCTAACACGCAAGGGTTTGGGCATACAGATCAGGTTTGTTAGGAGACTAGCAAGGGTCAAACACCAATGATAAGGCTCTCAGAGACTCACAAGATAACTATCTGAGGACAGAATGAGTAGGGAGTTCCAGGGTTTGTATAGGCACAGGAAGCCAATCAGAAGAGATGCATACTACAGGAACCATACAATCCCAAATAAACTCCACTGTATCAGTGTTGAAGAAATTCTTCACGACATTGAATTGTGAATCATACAACTTATTAAAACAGGAAGAAATAAAGCCTCAGAACTCAATCGGTGTTAATTGTCATGCACACCATCAGCTCTCGATCATCGGCTTTACAAAAAAACCTCCTAATCGTCACTTCACTTAATCTTCACTTAACTATATAAATTTCAAAATTCTTCCATTTTTTTTACGTTTTTTTAGAATAAAGTTTTAATATACATTCTTTTACTTAACTTCAGTTACTTGTCAACTGATCACCCCACAATTCAATGTCATGAAGAATTTCTTCAACACTGATACAGTGGAATTTATTTGGGATTGTATGGTTTGAGTTATTTCACTCCTCTTTATTTGAGATTTGTGGTACTACAGGAACCAACTAGAGTAGGGGCATTCATTCATAGTGGACTAATCAAGATGTGCCAGATCATCAAATTGATACTAGTGACAGTGTAAATTAGTGCAGGAAGAGGCTGGAGCTAACTTCCAATGTTGGACCAGCCTTCTAGGAGGGAAGTGCAAACATGAAAAGGAATTATGACTGGGCCCCAAACACTGCAGACACCAGTTATAAGTGTCCATAAGAGACATGGTCCTGCCGCACCAGGTGAACTGCTTAAAACCAATGCAACCATTGTTAATGTCTTTTGAACTTGTGACATTTGGAAGGGTATTCCTTTGGCCAAATTGGAATAAACTATCCACCAGTACAGAGACTCCTGGAGAGGAGTCAAGGCAGATATTACATCCCGAAGGTTCCCTCTGGCCTGCAACCCATTGGGAAGACAAGGTTGAATGAGTCTGCCTCAAATTGAGGCGTGACACAGGAATTACATAGATGGAGGAGGCCATGTGGCCTAGCATCCTCAAGCATTTGATCAGCTGATACCTGCTGACTGCTACACTTCTAATACTACTGATATGAAAGTTAAGATCTGCTGTTGTAGAAGAAATGCAGATACAGAGTTGTGTTTAGCAGGGCTCTGATGAATTCCAATTTCTGTGAAGGGCTTAGCTGTGACTTGACATAGTTTATAACAAACTATAGCAGCTCTAGCACCCAAACGGTCAGGTGCATTGATTCTTTTGCACATTCCTCTGATGTGCACTTGATCAGCCAATTGTCCAAGCAATACTCCTGGGGAAATTCTACACAAAATCCTTGAAACTTCTGCGCACATTATTTGAAAATTCTGCAAAATTCTGCGCGGTTTATTTGCAGTCTTTTGTACAGAATTTTCCCATCCTAAGGCCTTAAATTCCTTTGGCCTTAAATTCCTTTTCTTCCAGCCTCTTCAGTTCTATCCCTCACTCCAGCTGTTCTCTCTCCCTCTCCCTCTCAGCAAGACCCCTAATTCTGCTCCCCAAGTCTTCTCCCGCATGCAATGCCCAAACTCCTATTCTCTGTCCCTCCCAGGCAAACACACAACCATGCCTCTTATTCTTCCTCTGACCAGGCATACACTCCCACTCTAATTCATTCTCCTCCCCTCCTCAGCTATAACTGTATTTTTCCCCCACCCTCCGCATGGCACATCTTCAAGCTTGGTCTCCCCTCACACTACTTGCACACGCTCAGCTTTCTCTGCCGCCTCTTCCATCCTCATGGTACACCCTCAGTTTTCTCTGCCTCGTCCCAAAAATCCCAATGGCACATTCATAGCTTTTGATGCTCCCTCCCCCCACCCCCAAACCCTAGAGCGCACTCTCACCTTGCTCTGTTGCTCTGCTCCCACACTTCCCTCTCTGTGGCACACTCACTTTGCTCTGCATACCCCCACCCCATGGCACAATCACTTTGCTCTGCCTCCCCTCCAACACTTCCTATGGCATCTTGTTCTGCAACTCCTTCCAACTTCCCTATCGCACACTTGCCTTCCTCTGTCCTCCCCCAAAGGCACATTCATCATTGTCTGCTACCCCCTCCCACCCTCCCCAATGGGACATTCACCTTTGTTTGCTCCCCATCCCTATTACAAATCTTAGAGTCTTCCTGTGACTTGGATGTATCTTTATCCAACAACTTTGACAGAACCCAATGGTCTGAGGTTATAAGGGGCCATCTTGCTGCAAAAGGTTCAGCCTCCTTCCTATCAGAAGGTCATTCTGGACAGTCAAGGGGATTGAGGCTATGCTTTGCTGGAGACAGTCAAATCTTCATCCCTCAGAATACTAGGGCCTCCACTGTCCTCCACTACAAAACCTCCTAGAAAAGGAGACCGAGTCCAAAGAGGTCCCAAAGAGGTCTTTTTTTTTTTTTTCAAATAATTTGTATTTATTATCATAATAACCAGAACAATAACAATGCAGTAAATCAAAAATACACCAAATGAAGGACATTATGAAATATACAAGTGTTGTCAAAAAGGCTGCAATATATGACCAATAACCAATTCTATATATATATAGGAACCAATAGTAACAAAGACAGAAAAGGAAGAGAAACTAGAAGAGAGATACTTCAAATATGAGAGCAGGAGGGTCAGGAAAGCAAGAACAATCCACAAAACACTACAGGTATATAGATATAATAAATCATATAATATGTAACAAAAAGGAAAACTGTATGCAAATCATAACAGTTAATTTTATCAATGGGCTAAGAGGGTGTAGAAGCCCAAAAAAGAGAGTATTTCCAGAGTTTGCATTTCTGTAGCCAGACTAATCTTTCAATTCCAGCAATTCTCCAAACTTTAACCAAAAGCATTTAGAAGGTAAAACCGGGTCTTTCCATTTCTGTGCAATGCAAACTTTGGCTATAAGTAGCAACTGTCTGATCAGATCTAAATACTAATGGAAAGCTAAATGCTGTGGAGGTATTCCAAAGAGAATGAAAACTGGGTCTAGTGGAATGTCAATCTGAAACAAATTGGCAATACAAGTGTCATTTTCCAAAAAGATTGAACAAGTGGACATGTCCACCACATATGTGCCATATCTCCTTGGGTGGTGCATCCCCTCCAAAAGAATGGAGAGGACTGCGCCTGCCACTTATGTATGCAATGTGGAGTGAGATAAGTAGAGAACACTCAGTTGAGTATTATTAAGTGTCAATGAGATAGAGAAGTGGAATGAATAAGACAACACTGGAGTCCAGAAATTCTTGATAGACTGCTTTCCTACAAGCTTTTCCCATAGGTTCATGTAGAGAAAATGACCGGTGGTTTTTAAAAAACATGATATATAGTTTTTAAGGGAAAGATATTGAAAGAGAATCTCTTCAAAGAATGATTACGAACGAATAATACATTCAATAGGAACTACTACTACTACTACTTATCATTTCTATAGAGCTACTAGACGTACGCAGCACTGTACACTTGAACATGAAGAGACAGTCCCTGCTCGACAGAGCTTACAATCTAATTAGGACAGACAAACAGGACAAACAAGAGATAAGGGGATATTAAGGTGAGGATGATAAAATAAGGGTTCTGAACAAGTGAATAAGGGTTAGGAGTTAAAAGCAGCATCAAAAAGGTGGGCTTTTAGCCTAGATTTGAAGACAGCCAGAGATGGAGCTTGACATACTGGCTCAGGAAATCTATTCCAGGCATATGGTGCAGCAAGATAAAAGGAACGGAGTCTGGAGTTAGCGGTGGAGGAGAAGGGTGCAGATAAGAGAGATTTACCCAGTGAACAGAGTTCCCGGGGAGAAATGTAGGGAGAGATGAGAGTGGAGAGGTACTGAGGAGCTGCAGAGTGAATGCACTTATAGGTCAATAAGAGGAGTTTGAACTGTATGAGGAAACGGATAGGAAGCCAGTGAAGTGACTTGAGGAGAGGGCTAATATTTATTTATTTATTGCATTTGTATCCCACATTATCCCACCTCTTTGCAGGCTCAATGTGGCTTACAATTCATCATGGATACTGGAAATAGAAGTGAATATACATTTGGTTTACAGAGGGTTTTGTGTTACATGGTGGTGAAATACATGATGGTGTTAAAGCAGAAAGACATTATAAGACAGTTCTGGAAGTTTTAAAGATTATACAGGTACACATGTTGATCTTTGTGATATATCTTGTCGAAGAGATAGGTTTTCAATAGTTTGCGGAAATTGGTCAATTCATAGACCGTTTTCAGGTTACGTGGCAGTGCGTTCCAGAGCTGCGTGCTCGTACAGGAAAAGGTAGATGCATGCATTGATTTGTATTTCAGACCCTTGCACTTGGGAGGATGAAGATTAAGGAATGTGCGAGAGGATCTTTTTGCGTTCCTGGGTGGTAGTTCTATCAGGTCTGACATGTAAGCTGGGGCGTTACCATGGATGATTTTATGGACTAGGGTGCAAAGTTTGAATGTGATGTGTTCCTTTAGTGGGAGCCAGTGTAGTTTTTCCCGCAGGGGTTTCGCGCTTTCGTATTTTGGTGTGCCAAATATTAGTGTGGCTGCCGGGTTGATGCAGTAAGTCTCCAGATGTTTGTGTAGGTTAGCATAACATCTGTATACCACTTTGTGGGCATATGTGTCAGGATTCTCGTAGAACCACTGGGTTAAGTGAGCCCTTGGACCATTGCCGAGGAGCGGCAGCGGCAGGAGAATCACCCAAACACAAGACAAGGCACAACAGATGTACCGGCAAACCCAGGACTGGAACTACCAGACGGAAACTGCAGCCGAAGCAACGCAAGCTGGAGCAAGCAGGACAGGAAATCAGCCAAACCTCACCTGCACTTGACCACCGTTCCTCAGGAGTTGAGCCCCTGGGTGCAGGCGGCGGCAGGACTTACCGGACAGGGCAGGAAGTCAGAACTGCAAGGTTCAGCAGCCGGCCAGCAAACAGCAGATCACTCCAGAAACCACAACGAGGTCCCAGACAGCCGCAAGCAGAGAAATATTCCCGGAACCAGACAGGGTCAAAGGCAGGCAGCAAGCAGAAGAATAAACCAGGAGACACGCCGGGTCTTAGGCAGACAGCCGACAGAAGAATTAACCAGGAGACACGCTGGGTCTTAGGCAGGCAGCAGACAGTAGAATAAACCAGAAACAAGCAGGGTCAAAGCCGCAACCGGAAATAGCACAGCAGCACTGCAACTAACTCTCACCAAAGGAAACTCCTCTGAGGACCTCTGTTGCAAGGCAAACTAGAAAGCTTCCCAGGTGCTTAATAAAGGCAACATACAAGGGAGTTCACCAGGTACGGGTACTGCTTATTCCAAAAAACTCCCAAAACAATCTGGAAGGCTGGAAGATCCGGACCGGAACGGAATATCTTCTGGAACATGGAAAACAACAAGCAGTCGGTCCATAGCAGCCAACAGGTTTAACCACCGGGGGGGGGGGGGGGGGGGGGGGGCGAGGTGACTTGAGAGCAAGGAACACGGGCACAACCGTGACAATATGAAGCAGAACCTTGCTCAAATCTGTGTATTAGACACCAGCACACAGCATACTAAAATCAATATTATGAGGCTATTAGCCATTTTGCCCCAATGCATCTTAATATTATTTATATATTATTTATGTTTTGTTTGTCTGCACCAGGAAGGTCTTCTCAGTATAGCCCCTCTTTCCTTACTTATTGCAATAGCATATAACTGTAGTACTGTACCTGTGAGCAAAATTTGTACATTGCACGTATTAGAAGCTATAAACAAAGTCAACAGTACACAGCTCTAACACAAGGGAAAGGGGATAGGAGTTGATATACCGCCTTTCTGTGGTTACAATCAAAGCAGTTTACATATTATATACAGGTACTTATTTTGCACCTGGGGTAATGGAGTGTTAAGTGGCCCAGAGTCACAAGGAGCTGCAGAAGGAACCAAAACCAGTTTACCAGAATTAAAGCCCACTGCAGTAACCACTAGGCTACTCCACCATGCATTGGGCCCCAACATTCTTGAGGGATTTGCTGCTGGTGGTGTCCCAGCAATACTAAAGGTTAAGCTTTGCAGCTACGATCTATGGTTTATCTGCTTGAAAGCACCAGTGGAAGCAATAATGTGAATAGAGAAGTAATAAATAATGTGTAAGGAATCAAAGCAAATTTAAAGAAGAAAAACAAAATTCAATTAAAGGGCCAAATTCATTTATTACTAAAAAAAATTAATGTGCTTTATTATTTACTTCTTCTTAGGGAGCAACAATATAACTTCGTCTACGTCTTTAAATAGCTCCTCATAGAGCCCACTGTGAGACACAGGGAGGTATCCCAGGTGTACAGAGGTCCAGGCCTTGAGGCGGCATAGGTTCTGAACATGTGCATAGATTGGAGGATATTGGACAGAGCTAACCCTACATCTGTCTAGGCTCCTTGGGAGAGAGAGGATTCTTCTTCGCAAAGCATTTTTGATTAGCAAAAAGTTCATTTTAATTAACTGGAGGAAACAGGAATTGCCTGTGGTTAAGCATTGGAAAAATGAGTTAATCTAGATGGTGAGATTTCAGAAAATGAGTGTCAAACAAATGCCTGCATCAGTGGAGACTGTTTCAACAAACTTGGGACCCGGTGTGGGAGGCTCTAACCCCAAAGAGCATGCAATTTGTTTTTGAATTCCTAACCTTTTGAGAACTTAGGGGCACCTTCATTTTACATACTAGTATATGGAGACAGACAACAATAGTGGGTTATATTGCATATTACTGCTTGGGGGTGGGGGTGGGGGGAGGGGACTACCTAATAATGTCTCACCCTGGAGAACAATACAGAGAGAGGAAGCTGATGAACTTGCAGTAGGAGGATAAAAAGTAAAAAATATGGAAATATAAAAGGAACCTTCTTGATACTCCATATAGAGCTTCATTTGTCTTATGCATTTCCATGTTTTCAGTTGCAAAATGCTTCTTGTTCTATTTTCATTTTATATTGAAGATTTCAATAAAATAAAGAAACAAAGGAAAAATACAAATTTAAAGATGATCAAAAAGTATAATAAAATGCGTGAGTTGATATTTGGTTAAGTGTATATATAGATATACATAGGTGTGGGTATACATTTTATATAGCTGTATCTATCTATATATAACGACCCTGGTAGTGGAAATCAAATGGTGAATTTGGAAGTACTGAAAGAGTGAGAATTTCACTTGAAATGTATGGAAGATATCAGATATAGTCCGTAAACTACCATGGAGGAATAATTTAGCCAAAGGGAAGTTAGCTAAATCGGCAGGCAAAACCAGAGTCCTTATGTGAGAGTTAGCAAGGAGACGTGTGAGTGAAGACATGTGAAATAGATTTCAGAGAGCAAATGTTTATCCAGCTAAGAAGAACAGGAGGAATAAAGGGGTGATGGCATAACAACAGACACCAACTGTGTGTGTTAGCAAAAACATAAGTTAAAAGGGGAGGTTATGGACTCCTCCAACTGGACCCAATGTGATTGGGCAAAGGGATTTATCCAGCAATAAAGCACTTTTAAACAGGCAGACCAATAATACCATTGCAAATTTGGTAGGCCCAAACCGCCTAGTTGCTTGGGTGTAAAAAATAAATGAGATTTGACAAGGGGTCTTTTCTTATACCAAACATAATGTATTATGCTTGATCTTAATTTCACAAAGAAATTCCTGGGGAGAGAAATAGGTAAGCTCATAAACAGAAAAATTATTTTAGGAAACCTGAAGAGGGTCTTAAGAGCATCTGACCATCTCTTGATGAGGGTAGCAGCCTTCTGCACCTAATCTCCAAACAGATTCTCTCCACAGCACAGCATATCAGCAAGCTTCTCCTGCACTTCTGATTTGAGGTCTGAGGCCCACAGCCAATTCATGAAGAGCTGACAGGATATGAGCATAGCAGTCTGAAAAAAAATATTTTCCCAAGGTTTTCACCTCTCTCCTCAGGAGCACTGGGAAATGAGTCTTCGCACTCTTAGCCCTTTTGAGAGCACATTCAACCACTATGGCATGGTGAGAAATCACAGAAATCACAGAACTTCGTGAACTATATACAGTTACATGTTTACTAACAGAAGGCACAGACAGGGAGGTTTCCCACATTCTCATCTGTATTTCCTTTAGGATTCTGTGAACAGACAATGTCACAGCTTCTTTAGGGGAGGGCTGAGAAATTAGAAAATACTTCTGCCCTGGGTTCCTCCTCCATCTCTAAAGGGAATGGGTTGGCCTTCTCTATCTCCTTGCTAAACTTGGTGAATGAAAGCTTCTCTGGAGGAGCTTTAGGATTGTCATGCGGTGAGGAAGGTTCTGATGAAACACATCTGGATTCCTTCTCCAAGATGAACCCTGGCTCCTCCTCAGCTGTACACGAGTGCTGATTCATGCTTATAAAAGTACTCTATAGGAGACGTTCGAGTCTCTGCCTGCACTAAAAAACTGGCCAGCCATCTTTTTTTTCGATAATACGCTTTAGCCCGGCCAAATGCCAGAGTTCGCCGGGGTTGAGATGGCCGGTTTTGTTTTTCAGCAATAATGGAAAAAAACTGCCGGCCATCTCAAACCCGGCGACATCCAAGGCATTTGGTCATGGGAGGAGCCAGCATTTGTAGTGCACTGGCCCCCCTCACATGCCAGGACACCAACTGGGCAGGCCTCTAGGACTTGTTGCTGCTGTATAACCTTGGCACACCAGTTGACACCTGAAAACTAATCTCTCCGAAAACGTCCTTTATTGGAATAAGCACGTTTACTCACAGTTAACTGCAGATCAGAGGTTCTGCCCCACTGGCAAAGAGTCTCCCTGGTACTGAGATTAGCACTAGGTCAGAGCTGGCAGAATGGTGTACAATGCCCTCTTTCAGCAACATTCTACTACTACTACTACTATTTAGCATTTCTATAGCGCTACACGGCATACGGAGCACTGCACAAACATAGAAGAAAGACAGTCCCTGCTCAAAGAGCTTACAATCTAATAGACAAAGATAAAGTAAGCAAATCAAATCAATTATTGTGTACAGGAAGGAGGAGGGTAGGTGGAGGCAGGTGGTTACAAGTGGTTACGAGTCAAAAGCAATGTTAAAGAGGTGGGCTTTCAGTCTAGATTTAAAGGTGGCCAAGGAAGGGGCAAGACATAGGGGCTCAGGAAGTTTATTCCAGGCGTAGGGTGCAGCGAGACAGAAGGCGCGAAGTCTGGAGTTGGCAGTAGTGGAGAAGGGAACAGATAAGAAGGATTTATCCATGGAGCGGAGTGCACAGGAAGGGGTGTAGGGAAGGACGAGTGTGGAGAGATACTGGGGAGCAGCAGAGTGAGTACATTTATAGGTTAGTAGAAGAAGTTTGAACAGGATGCGAAAACGGATAGGGAGCCAGTGAAGTGACTTGAGGAGAGGGGTAGTATGAGTAAAGCGACCCTGGCGGAAGACGAGACGGGCAGCAGAGATTTGAACCGATTGGAGAGGGGAGAGGTGACTAAGTGGGAGGCCAGCAAGAAGCAGATTGCAGTAGTCTAAACGAGAGGTGACAAGGGTGTGGATGAGGGTTTTGGTAGAGTGCTCGGAAAGAAAGGGGCAGATTTTACGGATGTTGTAAAGAAAGAAACGACAGGTCTTGGCGGTCTGCTGGATGTGAGCAGAGAAGGAGAGAGAAGAGTCAAAGATGACCCCAAGGTTTTGAGCCGAGGAGACAGGGAGAATGAGAGAGCCATCAACAGAAATAGAAAACGGGGGGAGTGGGGAGGTGGGTTTGAGGGGAAAAATGAGAAGTTCGGTTTTGGTCATGTTTAATTTCAGGTGGCGTTGAGACATCCAGATAGCAATGTCAGACAAGCATGCTGAAACTTTGGTTTGGATGCAAGGTGAGATATCAGGGGTAGAAAGGTAGATTTGGGAGTCATCAGCATAGAGATGGTAGGAAAAGCCATGGGATGAGATTAATGAACCAAGGGAAGACGTGTAAATAGAAAAGAGGAGGGGACCAAGAACAGAACCCTGAGGTACGCCGACAGGCAGAGGGATAGAAGTAGAAGAGGATCCACCAGAGTGAACACTAAAGGTGCGGAGGGAGAGGTAGGAAGAGAACCAGGAAAGGACAGAGCCCTGGAATCCAAGTGAGGACAGGACATTCAAGGTAATAACAAAGTTCTCTAACGTGGGTAACACATGAAAGGGATCTAAAACTACCTGACAAAAATGGCCACTATCTCATGGACTACCAAAAACAAAATTGGACACACTCTGACCCAGTTAGCAGGGGGAAAAGCACCATGAGAATACAGCCCACTACCCAATGCATTGCTGATGTGACTCTGCAGTGCACCTAACAGAAAAGGTGTCACACTCACCCGAGAGCCACATCACAACCAGGGAAAGGCTGTCAGAGAATAGAACACATTCTGCTGTCATGGAGGTGAGTGATAGAACACATTCTGCTGTCATGGAGGTGGGTATGGCATTTGAGACTGGCATACAGGCTGGCAAAAAAGGTTTTTAGTTTGATTGTTTTAGTGTGGGAGGGGGTTGGTGACCACTGAGGTGAGTACGGGGAGGTCATCCCCGATTCCTTCCAGTGGTCATCTGGTCAGTTGGGGCACCTTTTTGAGGCTTGGTCGTGAAAATTAAAGGACCAAGTAAATCCGGCGAAATACTGCTGAACGCCACTTTTTTTTTGTTCCATTATCCGCGAAAGCCGCCATCTGGTAGCCACGCCCATGCCCGCCCATGTCCCACCTTCGCTAAGCTGCCGACACGCCCCCTTGAACTTTCGCTGGCGAGGCGACAGGAAAGCGGCGATGCTGTCAAAAAAGCAGCTTTCGATAATACCGATTTCGCTGCTTTTAAGAAATCGCTAGCCATCTACCGATTTATGTCGGGAAATGGCCAGCTATCACTTTCGAAAATAAGCTGGATAGTAACATAGTATATGACGGCGGAGAAAGACCTGTACGGTCCATCCAGTCTGCCCAACAAGATAAACTCATATGTGCTACTTTATGTGTATACCTGACCTTCATTTGTAGCTGCCATTTTCAGCGCACAGACCATAGAAGTCTGCCCAGCACTAGCCCCGCCTCCCAACCACTAGCCCCAACGCCCACCACCGGCTCTGCCACCCAATCTCCGCTAAGCTTCTGAGGATCCATTCCTTCTGAACAGGATTCCTTTATGTTTATCCCACGCATTTTTTAATTCTGTTACAGTTTTCATCTCCACCACCTCCCGCGGGAGGACATTCCAAGTATCCACCACTCTCTCCGTGAAAAAATACTTCCTGACATTTTTCTTGAGTCTGCCCCCCTTCAATCTCATTTCATGTCCTCTAGTTCTACCGCCTTCCCATCTATGGAAAAGGTTCGTTTGCGGATTAATACCTTTCAAATATTTGAACGTCTGTATCATATCACCCCTGTTTCTCCTTTCCGTCACTCCTAATACGACTTGTAACGCAAATCCCATACCATTTTTGTAGCTTTTCTTTGCACCACTTCAATTCTTTTTACATCCTTAGCAAGATACGGCCTCCAAAACTGAACACAATACTGAAGGTGGGGCCTCACCAACGACTTATACAGGGGCATCAACACCTCCTTTCTTTTGCTGGTCACACCTCTCTCTATATAGCCTAGCAACCTTCTAGCTACGGCCACCACCTTGTCACACTGTTTCGTCGCCTTCAGATCCTCAGATACTATCACCCCAAGATCCCTCTCCCCGTCTGTACATATCAGACTCTCACCGCCTAACACATATGTCTCCAGTGGATTTCTACTCCCTAAGTGCATCACTTTGCATTTCTTCGCATTGAATTTAATTGCCAAACCTTAGACCATTCTTCTACCTTCTGCAGATCCTTTTTCATGTTTTCCACTCCCTCCTGGGTGTCCACCCTGTTACAAATCTTAGTATCATCCGCAAAAAGGCAAACTTTACCTTCTAACCCTTCGACAATGTCACTCACAAATATATTGAACAGAATCGGCCCCAGCACCGATCCCTGAGGCACTCCACTACTCACCTTTCCCTCATCCGAGCGAATTCCATTAACCACCACCCTCTAGCGTCTGTCCGTCAACCAGTCCCTAATCCAGTTCACCACGTCGGGTCCTATCTTCAGCCTGTCAAGTTTATTCAAGAGCCTCCTGTGGGGAACTGTGTCAAAAGCTTTGCTGAAATCTAAGTAGATTATGTCTATAGCACGTCCTTGATTCAATTCTCCGGTCACCCAGTCAAAGAATTCAATGAGATTCGTTTGGCACGATTTACCTTTGGTAAAACCATGTTGTCTCGGATCTTGTAACTTATTGGCTTCCAGAAAATTCACTATCCTTTCCTTCAGCATCGCTTCCATTACTTTTCCAATAACCAAAGTGAGGCTTACCGGCCTGTAATTTCCAGCTTCTTCCCTATCACCACTTTTGTGAAGAGGGACCACATCCGCTGTTCTCCAATCCCACGGAAACTCTCCCATCTCCAGGGATTCATTAAACAAATCTTTAAGAGGACACGCCAGAACCTCTCTGAGCTCCCTCAATATCCTGGGGTAGATCCCGTCCGGTCCCATGGCTTTGTCCACCTTTAGATTTTCAAGTTGTTCATACACACTCTCTTCCGTGAACAGTGCTATATCCACTCCATTTTCATATGTACTTTTGCCAGTGAATCGTGGCCCTTCTCCAGGATTTTCTTCATCATTATCTGCATAGCGGTTCGCAGCATCTTTTAGTCTCACAATTCCCTTTTTAGTCTTCCTCCTTTCACTAATATACCTGAAGAAATTTTTGTCACCCCTTCTTACATTTCTAGCCACATCAGGACTTACACAAGTGAGAAACAAGAAAGCTAACAGAAAATGCCTCAAAAGATAAAATAGACATGAGCTGACAGGGAGCACCAAAAGAGTGTGACCATAACACTCTGTGGAAAAATAGTGACTAGCTAAGTCCTGCACAACAGCAGCAAGTGGGAAGGCACACATGCAAAGTGCAACACTCTCAAAAGCTTTAATATGTAAACCACTTTGGCTATACCAAAGAAAGGTGGTAGGTATATCAAAAATCTAATAATAGTGGGTCACGTGATGCAGCCTAACTGAGCAGATGGGGAATTGTGGAGCTCCGTCAAAGACTTTTAAAATCCTGCTATTAGCAGCATTTTCTATTTCAAATTTGTCCCTGACCCTTGGTGGTAAACATAACTAAGCTACAGCACTGCTGTACTGCCTTATTTGGAATCAGGGACCAAGATATATCAGTGAAATCAATGAGGATACCTCGAGACAAGGCGCAATCCCAGGCAGTCTACCATCACTCCAGACAGCTTGAACAAATTGCAATCACTAGTTGACGAACTCAAAGAAAAATCTGATACCAACAATTGGTGATTAGTGGAGGTGGAACAGAAAGTATCAGCCCAGGAGGATGCTGGCACGCACATAGTGCAACAGCTCACTGAGTTGCCCAGGAAGACTTCAGAGTTATATAATAGGTTGGAGGAGCAGGAAAATAAAAAACAGAGGAATAATTTGCATCTTGTCGGTCTGCCTGAGGAGGTGAAGGATGCTGACCTGTAACAGATTTTCAGCAAATGGCTCCCAGAACAGCTGGGGCTCCCGGTAGAAAACGCATAGTATGGTTGTGAACAAGCACACCATATACGGGCCAAGCAACAAGAGCAGTACAGAGCCAGACCAGCGATAGCCCGACATATCAACTGGTGGGAGAAAGAAGCTCTGCTGAGGGCTTACCAGAGAGCTAGTCCTTTGAACTACGAGGGATCCAAATTGCTATTATTCAACGACAACTCGGTGTGGGTGGCAGCCCAGAGAAAGCTTATGGCCCTGCATTGCTCTGAACTGCATTGGAGAGGGTACAGTTTGCCTTGATCTTTCCTGCTAAGCTACGGATCTGGCATACAGGTAAAACAGTGACTCCGCACTCCAGAGAAGGCGAAGACATGCCTGGATAATCTGAATAGTGCAGTGTGATGGGACATGAGCCTTGGAGTATTTTTTTTTTTTAATTACTCTACAGCATGTATGGCTGCCAGTTCTTTACCTGAGGATTTACTTATGTTCTTTTCCTGTCACTTGGGGACATGGGTATTGTGAAGCCTGGCTTTAGCGAGAGCATGCTCTCTTTGGATTATGAGGCACTGTCCCTTGGATAACTGAATCTTGGAATGATGTCCTGGCTATCGTTTGTTATTGTTCTGCGAATGCTGGGGGGACGACTATGGACCTGCTGAGAGAGCTAGATGGTACTCTTGGGGTTCCAGGTTGGCTCAGGTGCAAGGAGGGGCATGTGACCTTATTTCTAGACTGTGCTTGGAGTTACAATGAAAACTCTCCTCGGGAGGGGCAGGGTTCTACATGTGGATCTCTATCTCCGCTTCAGCTATGTGCCTTTGACTGTTCTTAGTGACTTTGGGAGAGAAATGCATTACTTTGTTTGGGGGTTTATGAAGGAGCTTTGGGATGGATACAAGAGTTGGCTGTACGATGAGGGGTAATACTCGAGGCTATGTTGGAATACGTGGTTTTGAGGTGGTGGGGATGGGGAGGGGAAGGACAGATGGGATGGAAGGGGGATGCTTGTTAATGTGAATGGGTGTAAGTGTGTGTGGGGAAGGTGAGTAGTATGTGGCAGTTATCTCTCTGTTGAGTCTGGCTAGGGGGCTTGATAGGAACCAATTATTTAAACACTGTGAAAGGACTTTTGCTGTGCAAGGGGTATACGGCTGATCTGACTGTTGTTACTTTAAATGTAGATGGCATTAAATCCCCGGTCAAACACAAAAGGGTGCTTATCTGTTTGAAAAAATTACATGCTGACATTACATAACTACAAGAGACACATCTCACCAGTGGCAAACATCTCAAACTCAGAAGACATTTGGTGGGAGAGGTTTATTTTTCAGCCTTTAGTGGCAGGAAAAGGGAGTGGCCATCGTGGTGAACAAACAATTACCATTCCACTTACATAAGCAGATTCAAGACAGGGATGGAAGATTTATCATAGACCTTTGGGATGTGAAGGTGCTTCTATGTAACATATACACTCCAATGTGTACAGTCATACATTTGTTTCTCACCTGGCAGCTAGCCTAGTAAGGTATCCAGACTATAAGGTGATCCTGGGAGGGGACTTTAACATAACAGCGGATCCTACCCTAGACTGTAAGCCCCCCAAAAAAAGACTGTGTGAAAAGACTGCGCGAATCATTTTCCGCCAAAGTCGCTATACTCACATTAGCCCTCTCTTTAAACCTGTCATTTCTTTCTCTACAATATTAGCAAAATCCGTCCCTTCATCTCTGAGCACTCTACCAGAACCCTTATCCACACTCTTATCACCTCTCGTCTCGACTACTGTAACCTATTACTCACTGGCCTCCCTCTTAGCCATCTCTCTCCTCTTCAATCAATCCAAAACTCTGCTGCGCGACTCATTTTCCGCCAAAGTCGCTATGCCCACATTAGCCCTCTCCTTAAGTCACTTCACTGGCTCCCTATCCGTTTCCACATTCATAGTAACATAGTAGATGACGGCAGAAAAAGACTTGTACGGTCCATCCAGTCTGCCCAACAAGATAAACTCATATGTGCTACTTTTTGTGTATACCTTACCTTGATTTGTACCTGTCCTTTTCAGGGCACAGACCGTATAAGTCTGCCCAGCACTATCCCTGCCTCCCAACCACCAGCCCCACCTCCCACCACCGGCTCTGGCACAGACCGTTGTGAGAGTGCAGGTGAAAGGGGATCCGGGAAGGCACAAAGAAAGGGGGTGCAGGGAGCCGGGGAATCCCAACAGGGCAGATTTCATGTGCACAACACCCACATTCAGAAAGCTGGGCTACCGGAGGCAGAGAGGTTGGCTGGGTTAAGGAAGAAGGGGAGGAACTTCCAGTCCCAGAATCCTTCTCTTCCCCACCCGGCTGTGCAAGAGTTAGGGGAGGAGATAGAAGATTGGGAAATGGTCTCTGAGGAAGGTGAAGAGGGCCAGCTGCAGAGATTGGGGGCAGGGGAAGTTGAAGAGGAGGATAAAATGGAGATTACTGAAGGGCTAGGGGAGGAACAGATGGAGATTGGAGCTCTGGCTCAAACCCGAAAAGCTGCTGTAAGAGGGTGGCTAGCTGTGCCTTGGAGAGACTGGTGGAAGACCAGAGGAGAGAGGCTGAGGCGCTGGGGAAGATCTCTACTAAAGAGGGAACAGGTGCAGCCCTGGGAGAGAAAGAGGGCTGGGCACAATTGAAACCCCAGCCTGAACCAGGTGGGAACCAAGCTGTGTAACTGTGCTGTAAGGAGGTGCAAGAAAGACTGTGTAAACTGTTTCCTACTAAAAAGGTCTGGGCTGCAACCTACCAAGCTACTGTGTTTTCTTTCTGATAATGTACTGTTCCCTAAGAGAAGTAATCTTAGGTCAAGTGAAGTGAAGTTATATGGACTGTTTTGAACCTGACATGTGCTTTGGGTAGCAAGCCCTAAACAACCTGGAGTTAAGGTGTGCCTAGGCGTTTATGTTGACCTGACGCAAGAAAATAAAAGCCCTTACTTATAAACGTTGTGCTTTGAATGTGCCTCTGTGAAAGAAACGGAGGGAGGAAGGAGTCCTGGAAGTTCTCAGGGCCTGGAGCTGAGGCTCAAAGCAGCCAGACTGCTGTGGAGGGAGGCAGCAGCCATGTGAAGAAGAAGGCAGCTAAGCAGGGTTGAGCCTGGCTGGGTCCTGGAAGGGCTACCCAGCTGCCGTATAAGTCTGCCCAACACCATCCCCACCTCCCGCCACTGGCTCTGCCACCTAATCTCGGCTACGCTCCTTAGGATCCATCCCTTCTGAACAGGATTCCTTTATTCAAACTTCTCTTATTGACCTATAAGTACATTCACTCTGCCGCTCCCCAGTACCTCTCCACTCTTGTCTCTCCCTATACCCTCCCCCCTCGGGTACTCCATTCTGTTGATAAATCTCTCTTATCTGTCCCCTTCTCCTCTATTGCTAATTCCAGACTCCATTCCTTTTAGCTTGCTGCACCTCACGCATGGAATAAACTTCCCGAGCCTATACGTCTAGCCCCCTCTTTGGCTGTTTTCAAGACCAAACTTAAAGCCCACCTCTTTACCACTGCTTTTGACTCCTAACCACTGCTCACTTGCCCTGTCCTTTTATCCTCACCTCTATCCCTTGCCCTTAATGGTTCTGTCTGTCTGCCTGTCTTATCTAGATTGTAAGCTCCTTGAGCAGGGACTGTCTTTTTGTGTATGGTGTACAGCGCTGTGTATGCCTTGTAGCACTATAGAAATGATAAGTAGTAGGAGGAGGAGGAGTGAATTTCCTTGCCCAGCAGCTTGAGCTGTTAGACGACTGGAGAGAATTGCACCCTTATAAAGGATCACACTTTTTATTCTAATGCACATAATGTTTATGCAAGATTGGACTACCTTTTAGTAGACAGAGGTGTTTTTTCCAACATCCAGGGATTGTAATCCACACTTCTACCGTTTCAGACCATATCCTGGTGGGGATGTCTTTGACCCTTATTCAGAAACAGACCGATAGGCCTTGGCATTTGGCACCCCGCATAGAATTTTTTAAGCCAAATGGCTTGATTATTGTGCAGATAACACTACCCCGATGTGAGTCCAGTAAGTTTTTGGTATGCATCGAAGGCAGTGCTCCAGGGGCACATCCTATCGTATATTTCTCATCAGAAAAAGGTGCAGGAGAGGGAGCTGCTTAGACTGACCCAACAACTTCAGACCTTTAGGCGCACCCATATTACTAATCTTGATGATAGCTCCAAAGTAGTATATCAGGACATTCAGAGGAAAATTGAGGCCCTCTTGAACAAAAAAGTGGAACAGTCTTTATATTATCAGAGCTTATAAGCTTCACCGGTGGGGAGGAAAAACAGGTAAACTCATGGCTAGCTTGGTTCATCCCCCCAAAAAGAAGCAGCTGGTCACTTCTATAAAGGATGGGAAGGGGGGAGTAGAGGTGATGCAACAATTTGTTCAATATTATACTACTCTGTATATTAAATGGGACCTCGACCCTGCTGTCATGGATGACTTTTTCCAAGGTTTTGGATCTGCCTCAGTTCACGGAGGATCACCTACAGGCCCTCGGTGCACCCTTAACTGTAGCAGAGTTGCTTACCAGCATTAAATCGATTAAACTCAGGTAGACATCAGGGCATGATGGGCTGGGCCCAGAATACAGCGAATGATACATACCTGTAGCAGGTGTTCTCCGAGGACAGCAGGCTGATTGTTCTCACGACTGGGTTGACGTCCACGGCAGCCCCCTCCAACCGGAACAAAAACTTTGCGGGTGGTCCCGCACGCAGGGCACGCCCACCGCGCATGCGCGGCCGCCTTCCCACCCGTGCACGACCGTTCCCGCTCAGCTGAATGACAAGCAAAGGAATGAGGAAAAAAATGCAACTCCAAAGGGGAGGAGGGAGGGTAGGTGAGAACAATCAGCCTGCTGTCCTCGGAGAACACCTGCTTCAGGTATGTATCATTCGCTTTCTCCGAGGACAAGCAGGCTGCTTGTTCTCACGACTGGGGTATCCCTAGCTCTCAGGCTCACTCAAAACAAGAACCCAGGTCAATTGAACCTCGCAACGGCGAGGGCATAACAGAAATTGACCTACGAAGAACAACTAACTGAGAGTGCAGCCTGAACAGAACAAAATCGGGTCCTGGAGGGTGGAGTTGGATTCAAACCCCAAACAGATTCTGCAGCACCGACTGCCTGAACCGACTGTCGCGTCAGGTATCCTGCTGGAGGCAGTAATATGATGTGAATGTGTGGACAGATGACCACGTCGCAGCCTTGCAAATCTCTTCAATAGTGGCTGACTTCAAGTGGGCTACCGACGCTGCCATGGCTCTAACACTATGAGCCGTGACATGACCCTCAAGAGCCAGCCCAGCCTGGGCATAAGTGAAGGAAATGCAATCTGCTAGCCAATTGGAGATGGTGCATTTCCCGACAGCGACCCCTTTCCTATTAGGGTCGAAAGAAACAAACAATTGGGCGGAGTGTCTGTGGGGCTCTGTCCGCTCCAGATAGAAGGCCAACGCTCGCTTGCAGTCCAATGTGTGCAACTGACGTTCAGCAGGGCGGGTATGTGGTCTGGGAAAGAATGTTGGCAAGACAATTGACTGGTTAAGATGGAACTCCGACACCACCTTCGGCAGAAACTTAAGGTGAGTGCGGAGGACTACTCTGTTATGATGAAATTTGGTATACGGAGCATGAGCTACCAGGGCCTGCAGCTCACTGACTCTACGAGCTGAAGTAACTGCCACCAAGAAAATGACCTTCCAGGTCAAGTACTTCAGATGGCAGGAATTCAGTGGCTCAAAAGGAGGTTTCATCAGCTGGGTGAGAACGACGTTGAGATCCCATGACACTGCAGGAGGGTTGACAGGGGGCCTTGACAAAAGCAAGCCTCTCATGAATCGAACTACTAAAGGCTCTCCAGAGATGGCTTTACCCTCTACACGATGATGGTAAGCACTAATTGCACTAAGGTGATTCCTTACTGAGTTGGTCTTGAGACCAGACTCTGATAAGTGCAGAAGGTATTCAAGCAGGTTCTGTGCAGGCCAAGAACGAGGTTCTAGGGCCATGCTCTCACACCAGATGACAAACCTCCGCCACTTGAAAAAGTAACTCTTTTTAGTGGAATCCTTTCTAGAGGCAAGCAAGACCCGGAAGACGCCCTCAACATCCAGGCCATGAGAGCTAGAGACTGAAGGTTGGGGTGCAGAAGCGCTCCGTCGTTCTGCGAAATGAGAGTCGGAAAACACTCCAATCTCCACGGTTCTTCGGAGGACAACTCCAGAAGTAGAGGGAACCAGATCTGACGGGGCCAAAAAGGCGCTATCAGAATCATGGTGCCATGGTCTTGCTTGAGCTTCAGTAAGGTCTTCCCCACCAAAGGTATGGGAGGATAAGCATACAGGAGGCCGGTCCCCCAATGGAGGAGAAAGGCATCCGACGCTAGTCTGCCATGTGCCTGTAGTCTGGAACAGAACAGAGGCAGCTTGTGGTTGGTCTGAGAGGCGAAAAGGTCCACCGAGGGAGTGCCCCACTCTCGGAAGATCTTGCATACCACTCTGGAATGGAGCAACCACTCGTGTGGTTGCATGACTCTGCTCAGTCTGTCGGCCAGACTGTTGTTTACGCCTGCCAGGTATGTGGCTTGGAGAAGCATGCCGAATTGGCAGGCCCAACGCTACATCCCGACGGCTTCCTGACACAGGGGGCGGGATCCGGTGACCCCCTGCTTGTTGATGTAATACATTGCAACCTGATTGTCTGTCCGAATTTGGATAATTTGATAGGACAGCCGATCTCTGAAGGCCTTCAGTGCGTTCCAGATCGCTCGGAGCTCCAGGAGGTTGATCTGAAGATCCTGTTCCTGGAGGGACCACAGTCCCTGGGTGTGAAGCCCATCGACATGAGCTCCCCACCCCAGGCGAGATGCATCCGTCGTCAGCACCTTCGTGGGCTGCGGAATTTGGAATGGACGTCCCAGGGTCAAATTGGTCCGAAGTGTCCACCAGTGCAGCGAATTGCGGCAACTGAAGGACAGGCGGATGACATCTTCTAGATTCCCGGTGGCTTGGAACCACTGGGAAGCTAGGGTCCATTGAGCAGATCTCATTTGAAGACGAGCCATGGGAGTCACATGAACTGTAGAGGCCATATGACCCAGGAGTCTCAACTCTGCTGAGCCGTGACCTGCTGAGACGCTCTGGTCTGGGAAGCGAGGGCCAGGAGGTTGTGGGCCCTCGCTTCGGGAAGAAAGGCCTGAGCCGTCTGTGAATTCAGCAGAGCTCCTATGAATTCCAGAGATTGGACTGGCTGGAGATGGGACTTTGGGTAATATATCACAAACCCCAGCAGCTCCAGAAGGTGAATAGTGCACTGCATGGACCGGAGAGCCCCTGCCTCTGAGGTGTTCTTGACCAGCCAATCATCGAGGTACGGAAACACCTGCACTCCCAGCTTGCGTAGATACACTGCGACCACCACGAGGCACTTCGTGAACACCCGTGGGGCAGAGGCGAGCCCAAAGGGCAGCACACAATACTGAAAGTGCCGTGTCCCCAGGCGGAATCTGAGATACTGCCTGTGGGCTGGCAGTATCGGGATGTGAGTGTAAGCGTCCTTTAAATCCAGGGAACATAGCCAGTCGTCTTTCTGAATCATTGGTAGAAGGGTGCCCAGGGAAAGCATCCTGAACTTTTCTTTGACCAGGTATTTGTTCAGGCCTCTCAGGTCTAGGATAGGACGCATCCCCCCTGTTTTCTTTTCCACAAGGAAGTACCTGGAATAGAATCCCTGCCCTTCCTGCCCGGGTGGTACGGGCTCGACCGCATTGGCGCTGAGAAGGCGGAGAGTTCCTCTGCAAGTACCTGCTTGTGATGGGAGCTGAAGGATTGGGCTCCCGGCGGGCAATTTGGTGGAGTGGAGGCCAAATTCAGGGTGTATCCGCACCGCACTATTTGGAGAACCCACTGGTCGGAGGTTATCAGAGGCCACCTTTGGTGAAAAACTTTCAACCTCCCCCCGACCGGCAGGTCGTCCGGTACGGACACTTTGATGGCGGCTATGTTCCCATGGATCCAGTCAAAAGCCCGTCCCCTGCTTTTGCTGTGGAGGCGCAGGGGGCTGCTTAGGCACACACAGTTGATGGGAACGAGCGCGCTGGGACTGTCCCTGTGCCTGAGGAGGCCTTCGGGCCGGCTGGGTGTACCTACGCTTGTTGTAGGCGTAGGGCACAGCCTGCCTGGCCCGGGAAAAACGTCCACCTGCTGAGGTGGATGCTGAAGGCACCCGGTGGGAGAGCTTGTCGAGGGCGGTTTCCAGGTGGTGTAGTTGGTCCACCAACTGCTCGACCTTCTCGCCGAAAATATTATCCCCCCGGCAAGGGACATCCGCCAGCCGTTGCTGGGTGCGGTTGTCCAGGTCAGAGGCACGCAGCCATGAGAGTCTGCGCATCACTATACCTTGGGCCGCAGCTCGAGATGCCACATCACAGGTGTCATAGATACCCCTGGACAGGAACTTTCTGCACGCCTTCAGCTGCCTGACCACCTCCTGAAAGGGCCTGGACTGCTCCAGAGGGAGCTTGTCAACCAGGTCCGCCAGTTGCCTCACATTGTTCCGCATGTGAATGCTCGTGTAGAGCTGGTATGACTGAATGCGGGTCACGAGCATGGAAGATTGGTAGGCCTTCCTCCCAAACGAGTCCAGAGTGCGAGACTCCCGCCCCGGGGGCGCCGAGGCGGTATCCCTCAAACTCCGTGCTCTCTTGAGAGCAGAGTCTACGACCGCCGAGTCATGAGGCAATTGAGGCCGCATCAACTCTGGGTCAGAGTGGGTCCTGTATTGGGACTCTGCTTTCTTGGGGGGTTAGATAATGGATGGTGGGGTTAGATAATGGCTTCAGCCAGTTCCGAAGCAGTGTCTCTTTGAGGACATTGTGCAACGGCACCGTGGAAGACTCTCTAGGTGGTGATGGATAGTCGAGGACCTCGAGCATCTCAGCCCTCGGCTCATCCACAGAGACCACGGGGAAGGGAATGCATATAGACATATCCCTGACAAAGGAGGCAAAGGAGAGGCTCTCAGGGGGCGAGAGCTTCCTCTCCGGTGAAGGAGTGGGGTCGGAGGGAAGGCCCTCAGACTCCTCTGAGGAGAAATATCTGGGGTCCTCCTCCTCCCCCCACGAGGCCTCTTCCTCGGTGTCGGACATGAGCTCTTGCAGCTCAGACCTCAACCGGGCCCTTCTCGACTGCGAGGAACCAAGTCCCCGGTGATGGCGTCGAGCGGTGGACTCCCGCGCCGGCGGGGATGAAGCTCCCTCCATCAACGTCGACGGGGACTCCACCTGCGTGGCGGTCGACACCGGTACCGCAAGTGGCGTCGGTGTCGGGGGCCGCGGCATCGGGCTAGAGCACACCGGCGCCTCCATCAATGGCGCCGGGGGCGCAAGCACCCCCGGTGCCGGCAGAGCCTGGCGCATCAGCCCTTCCAGAATCCCCGGAAGGATGGCTCAGAGGCACTCGTCAAGGCCCGCTGTCGGGAAAGGCAGGGGGCCGGTGTGGGTGTCGGTGCCGGAAGCTGCTCGGGTCCAGGAGACGATACCAAAGCACCCACGGACTGACGCAGCGACACCTCTTCAACCGAGGGGGAACGCTCCTCTCGGCACTGCCGCTTCCTCGGCGTCGAATCCTCTTTGGAGGCGCCGGAGCTGGTAGTCCCGTGCGCCGTGGGCGACCGATGACGGTGCTTTTTGGTTTTCTTTCGGTGCCCATCATCAGCGCTCGGCGGCAGAGATGAAGAGGAGGTAGAACCCCCCCCCCCCCGGCCTCGAGGGATCGGGTCTGACAGGGTTCGGTCCCGATGGCCCTGGGTAGAGGTGATGGCCGGGGCCGATTGCCCGCGCGGACGCTCACTCCCACCGTCGCCGGCAGGCCAACGATACCTGTACTCCTGGGGTCAGTGCCATCGTCGGTGCCGATTTCGTCGACATCGGTACCGGTACCGAAGCGTCGAGGGGCCGGCGCAAGTTCCAAAAAGACGGTCCCGAAGAACTTGCCTCGCCACCTGTGTCCGCTTCCGCAAGCCGAGACACAAGGTGCACGTCTTGGTATTATGCTCTGGCCCAAGGCTCTGGAGGCACCAAACGTGGGTATCGGTTTGCGAGATCTGCCGGCCGCACCGCCCACACTTCTTGAATCTGCTCGGGACCTTCGAGGACATCGACGGAAAAATCGCGTCGGCGAAGTCAAAGTCGTTGATGGTGGCGGTGAAAAGCACACCTGAAAAAAGAAAACGACCGTGCGGCCACAAGGCCGCAACGAGGCGCCCCGCGGCTAAAGACGAGGGGACAAACTTCTTTTTTTTTTTTTTAACAGAAAAGGGAGAGAAGCACGAACGCATACAAAAAGAGAAGAACTCGCGGCTAGGCCGCGATCCGGTTTCCGGGGCTGACAGAGAGAGAGAGACGATAACACGTGTCTCTCCAGCGCGGAATCAAAATAAACTGAGCGGGAACGGTTGCACACGGGCGGGAAGGTGGCCGCGCATGCGCGGTGGGCGTGCCCTGCATGCGCGACCGCCCGCAAAGTTTTTGTTCCGGTTGGAGGGGGCTGCCATGGACGTCAACCCAGTCGTGAGAACAAGCAGCCTGCTTGTCCAAGGAGAATATAAGATACTTCAAGACTTGGTAGCTCCATCTTTAAACATGCTGTGTAATGCTGTTGTAGGGTGCAGGGATGTCAGACGTGGCCCATGTGGTCTTGCTTCCTAAACTGGGCAAAGATCCAGAGCAGACTGGGTCTTACCAACCCATCTCTCTTCTGAATCAAGATATGAAACTAATGGCTGCCACCTTGGCCCACAGACTCAATGTTTCTTTACCGCTGATCATACACCCTGACCAAGTGGGGGGTTTTTTTCCAGGCGCTATGCCTCTATAAGTCTAATGAAAGTGCTGGGGGCTTTAAAAGATCACCAGCGGAGTGGCAGTACAGCGGCCATAGCAGAGTTAGATATGGAAAAGGCCTTTGACAATATCTCTTGGGAATATCTTTTTTGGGTCATGAACAGGTATGGATTGGGGGGAAGATTCACTGCATGGGTGAAAGCACTTTATACGAAACCGTGTGCTCATCTCCTGATTAACAGGAACTTGATGGCACCTTTCAACTTGCAACACGGGACTAGTGTTACACTCCTACCTTGCTGCTCCTGGTGGTGGCCATATTGAGAGGTTCATCTGAGGGGTGGCCATCTTGAGAGGCTCATCGATATCAGTTCCTGAAGGTCAGCCATCTTGAGAAGAGCATCTGCATCGGTTCCTGAGGGGCAGCTATCTTGAGAGGCTTATTCCTATGGGTGTGCCCAATGAGGTTCCTCGCCTGTCAGCTGTGGCAGGGATCTCCTGATGAGAGGCCTATTTAAGAACAGAACACTGTCATCAGTTTGCTTCGGCTTCTACTTTGGTGGAGTTCATGGTGTTTCCTGTTGTTTTGCGGATTTGATCATTGCCTGAATCCTGACTACTTCTTTGTTTGCTGCCTGCCTTGACCATTGCCTGAATTCTGACTACTTCTTTGTTTGCTGCCTGCCCTGACCATTGGCTGAATCCTGACCACTTCTTTGTTTGCTGCCTGCCTTGACCATTGCCTGAATCCTGACTACTTCTTTGTTTGCTGCCTGCCTTGACCATTGCCTGACTCCGGACCACCTCTTTGTTTGCTGCCTGCCTCGACTCTTGCCTGTCGTCTGACCACTCCCGGTTGGAGTTCAGAAGTCCTGTCGGCCCCCGGTCCTGGGGGCTCAACCCTCGGGGGAAGGGGTTGCTCCAGGTGAAGTCTCGGGATTGTTCGGCCATCCTGCGAAGCTCAGGTCCGAGCTTGTCTCATCTGTGATTCGTTGGGCACAGGGACTCACAGCATAACTAGGCAGGGGTGCCCTCTTTCCCCACTACTGTTCTTGCTGGCAATTGAGCCTCTGGATATAAAGATCAGGGTTACAACTAATTTTTGTGGCCTAGTTGTGAGGGGGCAAGAATGCCGCATCAGCCTCTTTGACAATGATATTTTATTATACCTTGCCCAGGCCCAGCTCCATTTAGACCCCGTGCTGGCTATTGTTCATGCTTTCAGGTCTTAAGAGTTAACTGTGATAAATCGGTATTTCTTTTACTGGCGGGGGAATGAGGCACTCTGGTACGCTACGTTGATCATTCCTCCTACTACAAAACCCAAGAGGTACTTAGGTATCTATCTTAGCATGAACCCAGCCACTATATACTACTTTAACATTTTGCATCAGCTAGAGGCTATTGAAAAGCTTTGCCAGGCCTGGAAGGACGTTCTTCTGTCACTATTTTCCCGTGCTGCCCTTGTAAAGATGGACATGGTCCCTAAGTTATTGTATCCACTTCAAATTATGCCCAACTAGGCTCAACAACAGGAGCTTAAATTTCACTCTATTATATCTAAATTTATTTGGAAAACATGAGTTTGCAGATTTGTATAGACAAATTACTTCTGGCTAAGTTGAGGGGCGGCCTTAATCTTCCAGATGTAGCCACTTTGATGCGCTGGATCCACGAGTTACACGGGATGGATGAAATTCCCACCCCCCCCCCACCCCACCCCCAGGGTGGGTGGAGGGATAGAGTCCACCTTTTAGATTTTTAACCTATTACATGCGCAAGAGGGCTTGGCTCTGAAGCACCACTCTAAATTTATTTTTATGTCCCTGCTGAGAAAGGCCTGGAGGTGGTGGAGAAGGCTTCAGGGCTGGCTGGTGGCCATGTTGCCCTTTTCATAGCTTGATGGGTAATACAAATTTTCTTCCTGGTTGGGGTAAGTCGGTATTTGGTGACTGGGACTTGTGAGAGTGCAGGTGAAAGGGGATCCGGGAAGGCACGAAGAAAGGGGGTACAGGGAGCCGGGGAATCCCAACGAGGCAGATTTCATGTGCACAACACCCACATTCAGAAAGCTGGGCTACCGGAGGCAGAGAGGTTGGCTGGGTTAAGGAAGAAGGGGAGGAACTTCCAGTCCCAGAATCCTTCTCTTCCCCACACGGCTGTGCAAGAGTTAAGGGAGGAGATAGAAGATTGGGAAATGGTCTCTGAGGAAGGTGATGAGGGCCAGCTGGAGAGATTGGGGGCGGGGGAAGTTGAAGAGGAGGATAAAATGGAGATTACTGAAGGACTAGGGGAGGAACAGATGGAGATTGGAGCCCTGGCTCAAACTCAAAAAGCTGCTGTAAGAGGGTGGATAGTGGTACCTTGGAGAGACTGGTGGAAGACCGGAGGAGAGAGGCTGAGGCACTGGGGGAAATCTCTACTAAAGAGGAAACAGGTGCAGCCTGTGGGACAGAAAGAGAGCTGGGCACAATTGAAACCCCAGCCTGAACCAGATGGGAATAAAGCTGTGTAACCGTGCTGTAAGAAGGTGCAAGAAAGACTGTGTAAACTGTTTCATACTAAAAAGGTCTGGGCTGCAACCTACCAAGCTATTTGGGTTTTCCCTCTGATAATGTACTGTTCCCTAAGTGAAGTAATCTGAGCTAAAGTGAAGTGAAGTTATATGGACTGAGTTTGAAGTTATATGGACTGTTTTTGTACCTGAATTTGACTGTGTTGAACCTGAACTGTGCTCTGGGCTGCTAGCCTAAACAACCTGGAATGAAGGGTGTTTTGTTGATTTGAAGCAAGAAAATATAAGCTCTTACTTATAAACATTGGGCTTTGAATGTGCTTCTGTGAAAGGAACAGAGGGAGGAGGAAGTCCTGGGAGTTCACAGGGCCTGGAGCCAAGGCTCAGAGGAGCCAGATTGCTGTGGAGTGAAGGCAACAGTCGTGTGGAGGAAGAGGCAGCTAAGCAGGGTCGAGCCTGGCTGGGTCCTGGATGGGTGACCCAGCTACAGGCTCTTGGAATTGTTCATCTCTTGAACAGCTCTTGGCACTAGGTCAGGGGTTCTTCCCTACTTCCTCCCAAGTTCATATCCAATGGGGGTGTGAGGCAGTGAGGGACGATGCAGGTGTCCCTGGTGCTTTTCCCTGCAGGAAGTGGAAGTTCAGCCATCCGAAAGCAGGGGGGCATTGAACCTGCTGTGTCCCTGGCTGAACTGTGGAACTACTATGGCAGGATCCAGTGCATTATGGGGAAGTGAGGCTGGCTGTTCCAAAGGGCGTGGCTTCAGAATACAGGAAGTTAAAAGCCTCAGGACAGAGCAAGATGAGAGAGGCCTGGAAGGAGAAATCCCGGAAGAAGAAAGGTCCCGATACAGAGACCTTGGTAAGACAAGCCTCACGAGGGGGAAGGTCCTGATACAGAGACCCAGAAAAGGAAGAGCAGGAGCT
Organism: Microcaecilia unicolor; assembly: GCF_901765095.1. Taxonomy (NCBI): domain Eukaryota; kingdom Metazoa; phylum Chordata; class Amphibia; order Gymnophiona; family Siphonopidae; genus Microcaecilia; species Microcaecilia unicolor. Next base: position 70,436,312 of record NC_044034.1, read on the forward strand.
CAGAATGTGACCTGTTTTGCTAAGCTATGCAAGAGTACTGAACCGCTGGTGTTGCTTAATTGACTGTTAGAGTGTCTTAGGTCAGGCTGGAGTTTAAGCTGACCCCTAGATTAGAAATGAAGGGCTGTGAGGTCACGTGATGCAGCGGAGCTGAGCGGTCAACTCTAAACCTGGCTCCGCTCTCGCAGCCTTAAAATTGCCTAATAATCTGCAATAGAGCCCCTGATCTGGGACTAAAACTGGATATCCCGATAGCGCAGGATACGAGCTACTGACAGAGCAAATTGAAAGCTTGAGCAGACCGGAGGGCAGGTTCGCCCTCTGGGAGAAGAAGGAAAATACTCATACCACACGAGCCAAGATGGCGGCGACAAGCGAGTAGCCGATGAAAGCAGGGCTACCTATAGATCTCATGAACGAACTGATCCAGAAGATCTCTGTAGTGCTGGAGGAAAAACTGTCCAAGATTCAGTCCTCAGTGAACCAAATTAAGGATGCCTTAGAACGGCAGGGAGTGCGCCTACAAGGAGTGGAGGAGCGGGTGTCACAGCAGGAGGACCGCGTGGGAAAGCGTGAGCGGAAGAATTGCAGTGCTGGAACAGAAATGCGCTCAGCTGGCGAGTCAAGTGGATGACCACGAAAATAGGAGTAGGCGCAATAACTTGCGGATCATAGGAGTGCCCGAAACAGTGAAGGAAAAGGCCTTGCGAAAATTTGTGGAGCAGTGGCTGCCTGAACAACTGGGTCTGCAATTTGAGGGTGGCACCATGCGAGCAGAGAGAGTCCATAGAGTGGGGAAAGTGTGGGAGGAGGATCACAGGCCCAGACCGGTGCTGGCTAAGATCTTAAACTATGCAGACAAGGAGAGAGTGCTGCAAGCTTACCGGGGAGCGAAGAATCTTGAATATGAAGGACAGAAATTATAGTTGTTCCAGGATTACTCTGCGGCGGTGTCAGAACAGAGAAAGGCTATGGGACGCCATTGCAAGCACTTGTTTGACAAGGGGGTCCGGTTTGCGCCTTTGTACCCTGCTAAGGTGCGGATCTTACATGAAAATAAAACGATCTTTTTTACAGAACCAGCTGCACTGGGAGCATTCGTGGATAAACTGTGAACTGTGGAAGGGGCCACAGATGGTCTCTCAGAAGCTACCTGGTAGTTATCTCCGTTTACAACTTTATTTGTTGCAGTAGTAACTGTTTAGAACATAAAGAAAGACGACGGCTTGTTATGAGTGTCTTGTTATGACATGTTGCCGAAATGTCTTCCAGGCTATGTGTTAGGTGCACTATAAGTATGAAGAACACATTTGTCAGTAGTTAAGACATTGAATTCCAGTTTGAATTGTAAAAAAGTGGGTTTAGAATGGGGGCAGGGGAAGGAAAAAGGGAAGGGGTGTGCGTTTGAGCAGAGAATGCGGGAGGGGGTTGGTAGTGGAAGAAGGAGAGTGGTTGGTGCGAGTGCAAGTGGTTGAAGGATATGAATGTGGTAATACTGTTTATTCTTTGGATGGGGGGGAGGAGAGGGGGCAGGAACACAGAAGGAGAGCTTGAAGGGCTGGGTTGGGAGGTCCGCACTGTTTTTGTTTTTCAATGTGGGGCATGTAAAGTCAGTTGGTGAGAATTGGTTTGTGATGCTGGGCAAGGGCAGATTGAAGTGCCTGAGGAGCACCAGGGAAAATGTGTCTGGGGAGTCCAGCTGGGAGGCTCCTTAGGTCTTGGTGGGTTGCTTGACAGTGGGAGGGGAACCTATTGGGTGCTGGATAATGGGTGATTTAAAGCTTATTTCCCTTAATGTAGATGGGATCCATTCTCCAACAAAGAAGAAAAAAATTCTGCAGGCACTCAAAAGACAAAAAGCAGATGTAGCAATGCTGCAAGAAACCCACTTGGGGAAGTCTGAACATTTGAAATTGAAACAGGACTGGGTGGGAGATTTATTTTTTGCGGCATATAACGGGAGGCAAAGGGGGGTGGCTATTCTGATTAGGAAGTCCATAGCTTTTAGCCTCTACAGTATGTATCAAGATCCAGAAGGAAGGTTTATCATTGTAGCTAGGCTGCGGAAGGGAAAGAAAGTGGTGATGTGTAGTATTTACGCACCAAACGTGTACTCTCACAAATTTTTTACGCTTTTAGCTGCTAAATTAGTAACCTTTGATGAATACCCGCTTATTATTGGAGGGATTTTAATATAACTAGCATCCCTTTGATAGATTGTAAACCACCAAAGAAAGAAGGTAGAGGTCAGGGTGAGAGGGGAGTGAATTATCTGCTTAAAGAATTAGAATTGGTAGATATTTGGCGCCTGCACCATTTGGAGGACCGGGACTATACTTTTTTTCACACCCTCATGGGGTCCATGCACATCTGGATTATCTACTGGTATCCCAATCGTTGACCAAAAAAATGGGGCAGTCAGGAATAGGGGAACCTGATGTGTCAGACCATGCACCAGTGTGGATTGGGTTGGAATGGGGACGGGACAGGCTAGGTGGCGTATGAACCCAGCCCTGTATCAAGACAAAGACTTTCGTAGCTATCTGCAGAAGAGTTGGTTAGACTATACAGCGGAAAATGATGTCCAAACAGTGGGTCCTAGAGTGTATTGGGAGGCAGCAAAAGCGGTGTTAAGGGGTAAAATGATATCTTACCTGGCTTCTGTAACGAAGCGGCGTGAATCTCGGGTGACCAACTTAATGTTGAAACTAAGGGAAACTCGGAAGCTCTTTATTTTTTTCACCTTCAGAAGAGGCAAGGAAGGGGTATGTAGACTGTAAGAAGCAATTGCAGGAGGTCCTGGATGAGCGGGCTTTGTATAGCATAAAATTGTATAAATATAGGCTCTCTCAGTGGGGAAATAAGATGGGGAAATTGCTAGCATCCTTAGTGAAACAGAGATCTTCTAAAAGTTATATAGGAAAAATTAGGGATGCACGGGGCTCTGTGTGTAGAGGGTTAGGTGAAATACAGAAGGAGTTTGTACAATTTTATTCGTCGCTCTATAGGGAGGGCTCATTTTCTGAGGCGAAGTGCAAAGAGTTCTTTGAAAAGGTGAAGCTCCCGTCCCTATCCGCTGAACATTTGGGGGTGCTAAATGAACCGATGTTCGGAAAAGAGGTGCAGCAAATCATTAAAAGATTAAAGTTGGCTAAAGCCCTAGGTCCAGATGGACTGGGTACGGAATATTATAAAATATTACAGGATCTAGTCCCACCTTCTTTTATAGCGATGTGCGAGGAGGTGAGGTGATCAGGGGTGATGGGGACAACACTCAATCATGTGCATATCACGGTCCTTCCGAAACCCGGAAAGGATGCAGAATTAGTGGGGTCATATAGGCCAATCTCATTGCTAAACCAAGACATTAAGATTTTAGCAGGGGTGCTCGCGGCTATGTTAGGTGCCTTAGAGGCAGATGCAGCAACCAAACGTAAAAAAATCTAAATCGTTAAAGTCCCTAACGATTTTAAAATAACGAAAAATGCACCAAAAAAAAAAGTCACACATGCTGAGATCGGTAGTGAAACGTACAATGTATCAAAGAATCACAATACACATCGTTAATCGGCCCCCAAATCATGCGCAGAGCAGCCAAGCGTTATGTTAGCTGCTCTGCGCATGCCACAAACAGTCAAAACACAGTCAAATCGCAAGCACATGGCTCCCAAATAAAAACAAAAATAAAAAAAAAGGGTCGGGAGGGGGCAAGGGCGCTCATCAGGAGCGTCCTGTACAGACGGCCTTGCCCCCCCCCCCCCGCTGCTCCCCACTTTCCGCCGCTCCCCCCACCCCGAAAAAGCAAAATTCTAGCAGCCCCAGCCCCCTCCCCACTTTCCGCCGCTCCCCCCACCCCGAAAAAGCAAACTTCTAGAAGCCCCTGCCCCCCTCCCTTCCTCACTACTCTCTCACCTCAGCTCCGCCTCCCGACATCCTCCGTCCGTGCCCCGCCCCCTTTTGGGGTCGTCGCCGCCATTCCCCTCCTCCATCGGGCCCCCCTTCCTCTTACCGGGCCCGTGCAGCGCCTCTCTCCTCTGTCCGAAGGCGCTGCACGGGCAAGAAGAAAGCTGAATCAGCTGATGCCTGCCTTCGCCTAGCTTCGATAGAGCGTCTTTCTCCTCCTGGGCCCGCCCCTGTCTGACGTCAGTAACCTACGTAGGTTACTGACGTCAGACAGGGGCGGGCGCAGCAGAAGAAAGACGCGCCATCGCGAAGGCAGGCATCAGCTGATTCAGCTTTCTTCTTGCCCGTGCAGCGCCTTCGGAGGAGAGAGGCGCTGCACGGGCCCGGTAAGAGGAAGGGGGGCCCGATGGAGGAGGGGAATGGCGGCGACGACCCCAAAAGGGGGCGGGGCACGGACGGAGGATGTCGGGAGGCGGAGCTGAGGTGAGAGAGTAGTGAGGAAGGGAGGGGGGCAGGGGCTTCTAGAAGTTTGCTTTTTCGGGGTGGGGGGAGCGGCGGAAAGTGGGGAGCAGCGGGGGGGGGGGGGGGCAAGGCCGTCCGTACAGGACGCTCCTGATGAGCGCCCTTGCCCCCTCCCGATCCTTTTTTATTTTTATTTTTTTATGTGTTTTCTGAGGTCCTTTGGACCAATCACAGCGCTTTTAGCTCTGCTAATGCGCTGGGATTGGCTCAAAGTTTGTTTATTTTTTCACTTAACACTTTTTCCTGCCACGGAGCTGTCCTAACGAGAGGTCCAGACCTCTCGTTAGTTTTCCTGCCTTTTTCCTGCGTAAAGGCAATCGGAAAAGGTTAGTGCATGTCGTTTCAATGGGGTTTTCACACTAATTGCTCATCTCCATTCCGTTTTCGTTAGCTGCTACTGTCGTCGGAAAATAGGCTTAAGTGCATGGAAAGGATAGGAAATTCTTCCCTGAGGGCTCATTTAACGATGAAAAACGTTTAGTGCATCTACCTCTTAGTCCCTCAGTTGGTGCACTCGGATCAGGTAGGATTCGTTCAGGGGAGATTTGCTTCCGCCAATATACTGAAAGTGAGTCGCATTCTACTTGAAGGACAGCAAAAAGCAGGGGATGCACTCCTGGCTAGTTTGGACGCGGAGAAAGCATTCGATAAAGTGGTCTGGGAATATCTATTCTGGGTGTTGCAGAGATTCGGCATACAAAGGGAGTTTTTGAGTTGGATTCGTGCGATGTATAGCAACCCGACAGCCCAGATCCTTATCAATGACTCTCTTACAGAACCTTTGTATTTGAAAGGCGGTACTAGGCAGGGGTGTCCTTTGCCACCTTTATTATTTATATTAACATTAGAACCCTGGCTGCCAGGATTCGCCAAGATCCAGAGCTAGGGGGGATTCAGGTGGGAGGAGAGGAATACCGAATAAACTTATTTGCAGACTATATGCTTCTTCTATTGGACAATGCGACCATTACGTTACCACGGGTCATGAATATAATTCAGGAATTTGGGGAGTTCTCAGGACTTAGCATAAATTTTGGAAAATCAGAAGCACTCCCTATAAGTAACCCATGTGCGAGCGTTAGTTTGAGCAGCTTCCCTTTGTCGTGGGCCCAGGTTGGTATAAAGTACTTGGGAGTGTATCTAAGTGCGGATCCGAACTGGGTATATAAAAGAAATGTATTGGATAAGTTAGAAGTGGTCAAAAGGTTATGCATTCAATGGAAGGAGCTTCCGTTAAATTTTATGGGCCGGATAGCGCTGGTAAAGATGGTGATGCTGCCTAAGTTGCTATATCCTTTACAGATGCTTCCGTTATGGGTCCGCAAGGAGGAAGAGTCTGTGTTTCGCAGTGCGGTGAGTTCCTTTATTTGGAAAGCAAAGCATCCGAGAATCTCCTTCATGAAGTTAGCGTATGATAGGACGAAAGGCGATCTTCGATTGCCAGATTTGAGGGCCTATAATGTAGCAGCAATATTACGCTGGATACACGAGCTGCACTCAGGACGTGGTTTCTTTGCTCCTAAGGGTTTTTGGGAGAGCTGGAGTGGTCAAAAAGATCCTTTTGTTATGTTGGAAGAGGGAGGGAGGGGAAGGGCTGGAGGAGCTGGAGGGAATCAGTACTGGAAGGCTCTGCAAAGTGTTTGGAGGTGGTGGAGGGGAGTAGGAGGGGCGACTATTGGACCTAGCCCCTTTTTACCTTTGGTGGGTAACCCTGCTTTTCCAGCGGGAATGGGTACTACAGTATTCAACAAGTGGAGGAGTGGGGGATTTAGACACTTGGGCCATCTCCGTCAATGGGAGGGAGAGGTGTTCCCATCTTTTGATCAATGCAGACGTGCATAGGAAATTCCAAATTCGCAGTTTTTTGCTTACCTTCAGGCGCGCAATTACGTGTTGGGTGTGGAACGCAAGTATAGAACTTTAGTGGGTTTTACCCAGATGGATAAAGTTTTTTTACAGCTACCCCCAATGCTTAACTGGTTAACCCAGTGGCATCAAGTAATCAGAGATAATAAAAAAGCTCCGCATTTGATAACACTAGCTGAGTTATGGAGCCAGGATACAGGTGAAGAGATTACAGAAAAGAGAGTAGCTGAGGTATTTGGAAATATTCACCATGTGACCCCTAATGCTGCATTACAAGACATACAGGATAAGATTCTGCACAGAGTGCACATCACTAAGGAGAGAGGAGTGGTGATGGGGCTGTGGGAAGATCACAACCGTAATAAGTGCAAGATAAGGGTGGGAACATTGCTGCACTCCTTCATGGAATGCCCATCCTTGAGGCGTTTTTGGACATAGGTGTTGGAGGTCATGGAGCATGTCTTGCAGTGTAATATAGAGTGGCAGTACTCAGCAGTGCTTATGGGATGTACAGCATCATTGAAGGAGCAGGGGTTGAGGGACGCTCAACGTAAATTTGCTTTGCTGGCAACCTGGCTGGCAAAGAAGTGTATTCTAAAGGCCTGGGTGGATCCCTCTCCTCCCCTTTTGGTGATCTGGAAGGGACATATGAGGGAAATGGCTAGTTGGGTGCTTATGTCTTTTAAATCAACATGCTCCTTGGGGCAACGCCAGTACTGCGAGTTATGGGAAAGAGTGCTGGCATCACTTCAACAGGGTGGCCTCATGAGTTTAGTAACTGAGGATATAGGAAGCGGACAGTAGGTGGGTGGGGGGGGGGGGGGGGGGGAGAAAAACGGAAAACGGCACAGGGTAAGGGGTTATCTGGATAAATTACTATAAAAGGCACAATGTGATGGGATATGATGGAATGGGAATGGCTTGACTTGTTCATGTTTATGTTTGTTAAACTACCCTTTGCTCTGTGAATCAATAAAGATATTTTCCAAAAAAAAAAAAAGAAATGAAGGGCTGTGTTTGGGGCATGGCAACCCTGCAGCCACAGACTATGTTTAAGGTGTCACTAGAGGCTAGCTTCCAGCTGCTGCTGAACCATCAAGGACTGTCCTTGCTATGTCCCGGTCCTGTGAAGTAACAGGACCGAGACTGTTTGTTCTGTAAATAAACACCTATTATGTTGCACTTATACCTCCAGTCTGGCTGTATTATTAATCCAGTCACGCCCAAAACCCGCTCAGTATCTTACATAGGGTCACTGAATAAGTATTTATTTTCCTATTTTCAGGTCCGGCACTATTGGGAAACTCTATCAAAGGACACCTCCACTGACTGGTCTTTGGGCAAGTTGGATACACAGTTTGCTCAAATGCCCACCTCACTCAATAAACTATCCTACTGGTATAAACTTATTAAATTCAAGTCCCGGGTTCTGGAGCTTACTGCCCTAAGGGAAAAATGACAAAGTGACCGTCATCAAGAAATCACTGAGCCCCAGTTTTTGGCACTTTTTGATGTTCTGAGCACTTACATAAAATCTGCAGATATGCAGGAAACTCGGTACAAAATCTTGCATAGATGCTATCAAACACGGGAGAGGGGACACGGTTGGGCCTTTGGGACAATGTCATATGTCTTAAATGCAAACCTCTCATAGGCTCCTATGTTCATTCTTTCCTAGAATGCCACAATCTAATTATTTTGGGTCACGCTCTTCCACTTATTGAGGATATGCTTCATTGATCTGTTGAGTGAGACTATGGGACATTACTGTTGGGAATTCAGAGTCCTTGGTAGCGCAGAGACTATCTCTGCCACAGGATCGATTTGTTTATAATGCCCTGTTGCTAATTAAAAAGGTTATTCTTGCACATTGGCTCTCGACTGACCCACCACCCTTCCAGCACTGAGTGGCTAAAATGAGAGACCTTACTCAGATTGAAATTCTCACTTACCAACGGTCTCACCACATTGATAAGTGCACCTATGTTGCTCTGTAGCATACTTTTCTGAATAAGCATGGTCAGGGGGGACCCTTTTAGTATTCTAGATATTGGTTGAGACAGCAGTGTGTGGGGACAGGTTGAATGTGAGGGCAAAAATGTATGGGGCACTTGTGTGGGTATTTGGTTGGTGTGGGAAATGTGGCTGGTTGTATGTTTGTTGGGGTACATACTTCAAAAATGTTACAGTGTGGGATGTGGGAACTGGCATACCAAGACTCATCTTCTCTGTTCTGATTTACACTGAAAATGTGCTGGGGTCTCACTCGTGTTATGCAGGCTATAGCGAATGCTACATACCTGTAGAAGGTATTCTCCGAGGACAGCAGGCTGATTGTTCTCACTGATGGGTGACGTCCACGGCAGCCCCTCCAATCGGAACACTTTCTAGCAAAGTCCTTTGCTAGTCCTCGCGCGCCGAAGCGCACCGCGCATGCGCGGCCGTCTTCCCGCCCGAACCGGCTCGTGCCGGCCAGTCTCATATGTAGCAAGACAAAGAGAAGGGAAGACACAACTCCAAAGGGGAGGGAGGCGGGCGGGTTTGTGAGAACAATCAGCCTGCTGTCCTCGGAGAATACCTTCTACAGGTATGTAGCATTCGCTTTCTCCGAGGACAAGCAGGCTGCTTGTTCTCACTGATGGGGTATCCCTAGCCCCCAGGCTCACTCAAAACAACAACCATGGTCAATTGGGCCTCGCAACGGCGAGGACATAACTGAGATTGACCTAAAAAATTTACCAACTAACTGAGAGTGCAGCCTGGAACAGAACAAACATGGGCCTAGGGGGGTGGAGTTGGATTCTAAACCCCGAACAGATTCTGAAGCACTGACTGCCTGAACCGACTGTCGCGTCGGGTATCCTGCTGCAGGCAGTAATGAGATGTGAATGTGTGGACAGCTTTGCAAATCTCTTCAATAGTGGCTGACTTCAAGTGGGCTACCGACGCTGCCATGGCTCTAACATTATGAGCCGTGACATGACCCTCAAGAGCCAGCCCAGCCTGGGCGTAAGTGAAGGAAATGCAATCTGCTAGCCAATTGGATATGGTGCGTATTCCCACAGCCACTCCCCTCCTGTTGGGATCAAAAGAAACAAACAATTGGGCGGACTGTCTGTTGGGCTGTGTCCGCTCCAGATAGAAGGCCAATGCTCTCTTGCAGTCCAATGTGTGCAGCTGACGTTCAGCAGGGCAGGAATGAGGACGGGGAAAGAATGTTGGCAAGACAATTGACTGGTTCAGATGGAACTCCGACACAACCTTTGGCAAGAACTTAGGGTGAGTGCGGAGGACTACTCTGTTATGATGAAATTTGGTGTAAGGGGCCTGGGCTACCAGGGCCTGAAGCTCACTGACTCTACGAGCTGAAGTAACTGCCACCAAGAAAATGAACTTCCAGGTCAAGTACTTCAGATGGCAGGAATTCAGTGGCTCAAAAGGAGGTTTCATCAGCTGGGTGAGAACGACATTGAGATCCCATGACACTGTAGGAGGCTTGACAGGGGGCTTTGACAAAAGCAAACCTCTCATGAAGCGAACAACTAAAGGCTGTCCTGAGATCGGCTTACCTTCCACACGGTAATGGTATGCACTGATTGCACTAAGGTGAACCCTTACAGAGTTGGTCTTGAGACCAGACTCAGACAAGTGCAGAAGGTATTCAAGCAGGGTCTGTGTAGGACAAGAGCGAGGATCTAGGGCCTTGCTGTCACACCAGACGGCAAACCTCCTCCACAGAAAGAAGTAACTCCTCTTAGTGGAATCTTTCCTGGAAGCAAGCAAGATGCGGGAGACACCCTCTGACAGACCCAAAGAGGCAAAGTCTACGCTCTCAACATCCAGGCCGTGAGAGCCAGGGACCGGAGGTTGGGATGCAGAAGCGCCCCTTCGTCCTGTGTGATGAGGGTCGGAAAACACTCCAATCTCCACGGTTCTTCGGAGGACAACTCCAGAAGAAGAGGGAACCAGATCTGACGCAGCCAAAAAGGAGCAATCAGAATCATGGTGCCTCGGTCTTGCTTGAGTTTCAACAAAGTCTTCCCCACCAGAGGTATGGGAGGATAAGCATACAGCAGACCCTCCCCCCAGTCCAGGAGGAAGGCATCCGATGCCAGTCTGCAGTGGGCCTGAAGCCTGGAACAGAACTGAGGGACTTTGTGGTTGGCTCAAGATGCGAAGAGATCTACCAAGGGGGTGCCCCACACCTGGAAGATCTGTCGCACTACACGGGAATTGAGCGACCACTCGTGAGGTTGCATAATCCTGCTCAACCTGTCGGCCAGACTGTTGTTTACGCCTGCCAGATATGTGGCTTGGAGCACCATGCCGTGACGGCGAGCCCAGAGCCACATGCTGACGGCTTCCTGACACAGGGGGCGAGATCCGGCTTGTTGATGTAATACATGGCAACCTGGTTGTCTGTCTGAATTTGGATAATTTGGTGGGACAGCCGATCTCTGAAAGCCTTCAGAGCGTTCCAGACCGCTCATAACTCCAGAAGATTGATCTGCAGATCGTGTTCCTGGAGGGACCAGCTTCCTTGGGTGTGAAGCCCATCGACATGAGCTCCCCACCCCAGGAGAGACGCATCCGTGGTCAGCACTTTTTGTGGCTGAGGAATTTGGAAAGCACGTCCCAGAGTCAAATTGGACCAAATCGTCCACCAATACAGGGATTTGAGAAAACTCGTGGACAGGTGGATCACGTCTTCTAGATCCCCAGCAGCCTGAAACCACTGGGAAGCTAGGGTCCATTGAGCAGATCTCATGTGAGGGCGGGCCATGGGAGTCACATGAACTGTGGAGGCCATGTGGCCCAGCAATCTCAACATCTGCCGAGCTGTGATCTGCTGGGACGCTCGCACCCGCGAGACGAGGGACAGCAAGTTGTTGGCTCTCGTCTCTGGGAGATAGGCGCGAGCCGTCCAAGAATCCAGCAGAGCTCCTATGAATTCGAGTTTCTGCACTGGGAGAAGATGGGACTTTGGATAATTTATCACAAACCCCAGTAGCTCCAGGAGGCGAATAGTCATCTGCATGGACTGCAGGGCTCCTGCCTCGGATGTGTTCTTCACCAGCCAATCGTCGAGATATGGGAACACGTGTACCCCCAGTCTGCGAAGTGCCGCTGCTACTACAGCCAAGCTCCCGGTGGACAATTTGGAGGTTTTGAGGCCAAATTGAGGGTGTATCCTTGCCGGACTATTTGGAGAACCCACTGATTGGAGGTTATGAGAGGCCACCTTAGGTGAAAAGCTTTCAACCTCCCTCCGACTGGCAGGTCGCCCGGCACTGACACTTGGATGTCGGCTATGCTCTGCTGGAGCCAGTCAAAAGCTCGCCCCTTGCTTTGCTGGGGAGCCGAGGGGCCTTGCTGAGGCGCACGCTGCTGACGAGAGCGAGCGTGCTGGGGCTTAGCCTGGGCCGCAGGCTGTCGAGAAGGAGGATTGTACCTACGCTTGCCAGAAGAGTAGGGAACAGTCTTCCTTCCCCAAAAAAATCTTCTACCTGTAGAGGTAGAGGCTGAAGGCTGCCGGCGGGAGAACTTGTCGAAAGCGGTGTCCCGCTGGTGGAGCTGCTCTACCACCTGCTCGACTTTTTCTCCAAAAATATTATCCGCACGGCAAGGCGAGTCCACAATCCGCTGCTGGATTCTTCACGCAGCCATGAGAGTCTGCGCATCACCACACCTTGAGCAGCGGCCCTGGACGCAACATCAAAGGTGTCATACACCCCTCTGGCCAGGAACTTTCTGCACGCCTTCAGCTGCCTGACCACCTCCTGAAATAGCTTGGCTTGCTCAGGGGGGAGCTTGTCCACCAAGCCCGCCAACTGCCGCACATTGTTCCGCATGTGTATGCCTGTGTAGAGCTGGTAGGACTGAATTTTGGCCACGAGCATAGAAGAATGGTAGGCCTTCCTCCCAAAGGAGTCCAAGGTTCTAGAGTCCTTGCCCGGGGGCGCCGAAGCATGCTCCCTAGAACTCTTGGCCTTCTTTAGGGCCAAATCCACAACTCCAGAGTCGTGAGGCAACTGAGTGCGCATCAGCTCTGGGTCCCCATGGATCTGGTACTGGGACTCGATCTTCTTGGGAATGTGGGGATTAGTTAGAGGCTTGGTCCAGTTCGCCAGCAATGTCTTTTTGAGGACATGATGCATGGGTACTGTGGACGCTTCCTTAGGTGGAGAAGGATAGTCCAGGAGCTCAAACATTTCAGCCCTGGGCTCATCCTCCACAACCACCGGGAAGGGGATGGCCGTAGACATCTCCCGGACAAAGGAAGCGAAAAGGCTCTCAGAAGGAGAGAGCTGCCTTTCAGGAGAGGGAGTGGGATCAGAAGGAAGACCCTCAGACTCCTCGTCAGAGAAATATCTGATGTCCTCTTCCTCTTCCCACGAGGCCTCACCATCGGTGTCAGACACAAGTTCACGGACCTGTGTCTGCAGCCGTGCCCGGCTCGACTCCGTGGAACCACGGCCATGGTGGGAGCGTCGAGAGGTAGACTTCCTCGCCCGCACCGGCGAAGCTCCCTCCGCCGACGTAGTCGGGGAGCCTTCCTGGGAGGCTACCGCAGTCGGTACCGCAAGCAGCACCGATGTCGAAGACCTCACCCTGGGCAATGGGCCAGCTGGCGTCTCGCTCGACGGTACCGGAGGCGCAAGCACCCCCGGTACCGGAGGGGTAGGGCGCAACAGCTCTCCCAGGATCTCTGGGAGAACGGCCCGGAGGCTCTCGTGCAGAGCGGCTGTGGAAAAAGACATGGAAGCCGATGCAGGAGTCGATGTCAGAACCTGTTCCGGGCGTGGAGGCTGTTCCGGGCTGTCCAAAGGGGAGCGCACCGACACCTCTTGAACAGAGGGCGAGCGGTCCTCTCGGTGCCGATGCCTACTGGGTGCCGACTCCCTCGGCGACCCAGAGCTCTCGGTGCCGACACGGGAAGGGGACCGTGACGATGCTTCTTCGACTTTTTGGGACGAAGCATGTCACCGGAGCTTCCCGGCTCCGACGAGGAGGACGTAGAATCCAGCCTTCTCTTCCTCGGGGCCGAGGCCGAAGGAGGTCGGTCTCGGGGGGGGCTGTACCGCAGGAGCCCTCAAGGTAGGGGGAGACCCACCCGAAGGCTCACCGCCACCAGCAGGGGAATGGACAGCCCTCACCTGCACTCCAGACGAAGCACCACCGTCCGACGACATCAGCAGACGAGGAGGTCTCGATACCACCGATGCCGACGCAGCCCTCCGATGTCGCCCCGATGCAGAGGGCCGATGCCTCGATGCACTCGATGCAATCGGGGGCGAGGATGAAGGTCCGGGCGCCGACGACGTCGAAGCAGTCGATACTCCCGGTGCCGATGCCGACGAAGAGCCCGAGAACAGAATGTTCCACTAGGCTAATCTCGCTACCTGAGTCCGCTTTTGCAAAAGAGAACACAGACTACAGGCCTGCAGGCGGTGCCCAGCCCCCAGACACTGAAGACACGACGCGTGCCTGTCAGTGAGCGAGATTACCCGGGCGCACTGGGTGCACTTCTTGAAGCCGCTGGAAGACTTCGATGTCATGGGCGGAAAAATCGCGCCAGCGAGATCAAAACTCGAAATGGCGAAAATGGCACCACAAAAATAGGGGGAAGAAAACTTCGAACCGAGGCCTAAATAGGGCCTACCCCGACGACGAAAGAAAACTTACCGGGGCAAAACTAGAAGTACAGGAAGGGAGCAGACCGAAAACGTCTCCTTCCGACACTCTTTTTTTTTTTTTTTTAAAGCGAAGTCGAAAAACGACGCGCGAGGTCAACTTTCGGGGCGCGAACGGCGAAACACGACCGTACCGAGCGCGGACAAAAGAAGACTGGCCGGCACAAGCCGGTTCGGGCGGAAAGACGGCCGCGCATGCGCGGTGCGCATCGGCGCGCGAGGACTAGCAAAGGACTTTGCTAGAAAGTGTTCCGATTGGAGGGGCTGCCGTGGACGTCACCCATCAGTGAGAACAAGCAGCCTGCTTGTCCTCGGAGAACTGCTTGTTGTTCAGTGTAATTTGTTTTGTCTCATTGTTGGGCCTGACGATGTATTTGGCTATTTCCACTTTCCACTGTTTCTAAATAAATAAATTAAAAAAAAATAATTTAATAATAAACATAAACAAACTGAAGAGCAGTTCTCATATAAAGGCTCCATTGAAAGATGAAAACCACACGTGAGACTACACTATCCTGTTTGTACTTGGAGAACTAAAGATTACTCCTAGTTATCTACATTTTAATAATGATATTCAGCCTGTGGTGGTCATCAATTTTTAAACCACTGACAGCTGCAGGCAGAATTAATCTAGGATGTTCAATGCCAGGTCATGTCTGGGCACTAACACTGAATAACCAAGGTCAACTGCTGACCCAGAAGTTATGCGGGTGCCAGCTGATATTCAGCGCTGGCACTCATATAGCTAAGCAAGCAAAGATAGGACTGCCTTTTGTACAGTCATATCTATCTGCTGGTGCTTTGTTTGCTAAGGAATAGCAGGAGGAGTAAACCAGAGTGTCAGGTTCTCAGGTTCAGAGCCCGGATCAAACGTGAGCCCTTGGGCTGCTGACAAGGAGCGACAGCAGCAGGCAAAACCCACCAACCAACGCTTGGCAAGCACACCAGCACCGGCAGGGACTGCATGCACCGCCCAGCAACCGGAACACACGGACTGGAATCCCCCGGACTGGAGGACACCGGACTGGAACACTGGACTGGAATCCCCCGGACTGGAGGACACTGGACTGGAACACTAGACTGGAATTTCCCGGACTGGAACACTGGACTGGAGCACACTGGACTGGAGCAAAACTGGACTGGAGCACACTGGACTGGTCCGAACAGCTTCACCTGCACTTAGCTACTAAGCCCCCCAGGAGTTGAGCTCCTGGGTTCGAGTAGCCGGCAGGACTTACCGGACAGGGACCAGGACTAGAACAAGCTGAAGCAGGAGTGCTCCAGGTACTCAACTAACTGCAGTGCTCCTATCCTAAAATGACAAACCTAAGCCCTCCCAAGCCCTGACCAACAGAAGAACTCCAAACAAAACCAACAAAAGTGATCCTAACAATAAACCCACAAAGGACTTCCCAAGCCCTAACCTACCAGGGGGAGCTCCTAAGCCCTGCACAACAAAGGGACTTCCTAAGCCCTAAACTAACCTACCAGGAGAGCTCCTAAGCCCTGCACAACAAAGGGACTTCCTAAGCCCTAAACTAACAGAGCAGGGAACCTAAATAAAAAGCTAACACAGGTGCTACTGAGCACCAAGCTACCAGCAGTGCTCTACAACTCTAAACTAACTAAGGTGCCCCCACGCACCAAACAACCAGAAGAGTTCCTAGCACTAAAAGGGAAGACAGGGGAGCCACAAGGGAACAGCAAGAAAGAAAAAAACACCAAACTAGCAAAAGGTGCTTCCTAAACACCCAGCTACAGCTGTGCCCCACCGCACTAAACTAACCAAGCCCTAACCCAACAGAAGAGTTGTAACAGAAACTAACAGGGGAGCCACCAGGAAACAAGCAGGGAAGCTAAACACAACTCAAAGTGCACACTGCACAACCACTAACATGGACCTTTAGCAAAAGCAAGCAGGGAACCTAGACACAAAGTCAGAAGTGCACACTGCACCACCCTACCTAAAGCCAACGTTGCAAAGGCCTTGAAGGAAAGAACACCACTTCCTTATCAAGGCCCTCCCAGATGATGTCACACTCCCTAGCCCCAGGCAACAGCACACTGACCCAGAGAGGCCCAACCCACACCAATGCAGTCCCTTGAAGCACTCGAAGCCAGTACACCCAGAAAGGGAGCAGGGCAACTCAGGCAACATCCACAGCTGCAGTAAAGTGAAACAATTAGAGTTATGCTGCTGGAAGCTGCCAGCACAGAGAGAGAGAGCCAGCTCAGAAAGGACAGACAAAAGAAACAGAAGCCAGCAAAGCTGACCACCAGGAAAAAGATAAGTTTGAGAGGGGTTATGACCACAATCATAACACAGAGTAAGGTTACAATTTCAGATGCAAGGTGATCAGCATGAAAGTTAAGGATACTCCAGAAGCAGGCAGATAGAGTCCACCGAAACACCATCAGAACATGTTTGTGCTGAACTTTCTGCGTGTGGGTGTTGAGTGAAGAAACATTATGAACAGCAGCTGTTGCTTGATTTAAGCTAACAGCTTCATGTGATCACTCATGTTGGGGTTAGTGAGTTTTACGATGTGCAAAAAAACTGTAAAAAATATTACAAAATTCAGAAGAGTAAATGATTGAGAGGTGTGAAACATAGAGGGGCATTTTCAATATGATGCCTAAGTCCAACTTTGGACATTTTGCTCAAAACATCTAGAATCCAAGTGGCGAATATAGTGATTTTTGTGCTTTGTGCATTTATCTTTTTGGTCCATTTTCGAAAAAAAAAAAAATGTTTGTGAAAAACACACAAAATCAAGCCATTGGGATGTAGGAGGAGCCAGCATTCTAAGTAGACTGGCCACACAGACATCCCAGAAGAACAGCGGGACACCATAGGGGGACACAGCAGTGGACTTCAAATAAAAGCTCCCAGGTACACAACTCACCATTACCCCCTTATATTTTATGGTGAGCTCTCCAAACCCACCAAAAACCTACTGTACCCAAATATACACCACTACAATAGCCCTTATGCCTGCAGGTGTCACCTATGTGTGTGTACAGTAGGTTTCTGGTGGATTATGGAGGACTCACACTTTCCACCACAAGTATAACAGTTAGAGTGGAATACTGGCCTGGTCCCCTTCTCTACAGTGCACTACACCAACCACTAGGCTACTCCAGGGACCTGCCTGCTGCTCCAAAAGGACTGGCCATAACATCTGAGGCTGTAAAAGAGACTGGTATGTACTGTTTATTTCACATCTTTCGGGGGTGGAAGGGGGTCAGTGATCACTGGGGAAGTAAGAGGGAAGGGTCATGCCTTAATCCCTCCAGTGGTCATCTGGTCATTAGGGCACCTTCTTCTGACCTATTGTGATAAAAACAGGTCTAGACCAAAATGTTTAAATTGTAGACCTGGATGTTTTTGTCCAAGAGTTAGAGGAACAAAATCCAGATCTGAGGATTCTTCTAGTGTTCTTTGAGAGAGCTCTGAATGAAATGAGGATAGAGATTGCCCCCTACTGCTTCAAAGTAGAGAGCAACGCGACCAACAGGTCTTGACATGAACTAATATCTCTTTCACAGAAGCTACATTACATCCATGGATTGAAAGGTAGTAAATATTCT
This sequence comes from Microcaecilia unicolor, assembly GCF_901765095.1. Lineage (NCBI taxonomy): Eukaryota > Metazoa > Chordata > Amphibia > Gymnophiona > Siphonopidae > Microcaecilia > Microcaecilia unicolor. The sequence continues at coordinate 70,453,888 of NC_044034.1, forward strand.
CACAAATGGGTAATGCAGGTCCGCATTGCTGCTCCAGACCTTCTAACAAGCTTAAAAATTAGGTCTTTGAGCATGAGAAGCATTCCACTGCACATGCACGAATGCCTTCCTACCCACTGTGAGAGAGCAGAACCAACAGTACAATATAAAGCATAATAAAAAAAGAGATAACTCCAAGGGGAGGTGGGAGGGCATGTGACAACTACTACTACTACTATTTAGCATTTATATAGCGCTACAAAGCGTACGTGACAATATAAGGCCTGCAGTCCTCAGAGAATACCTGCTACAGGTAAGTACCTTTGCTTTCTCAGAGGACAAGCAGACCTATCATTCTCACAAATGGGAATCCTTGCTACCAGGCTTACCAAAAACAACTAGTGGTCAATTGGACCTCACAATGGTGAGGGAAAAAAGTAATTAACTGGAAACTATTTAAAACTGGGTGAGAGTGCAGCCTGGAACAAAAGAAAATTGGCCTAGGAGGGTGGAGTTGGACTCTAGACCCCAAACAAATTCTGAAAAACTGTCCAAAACAACTGTCGCATCAGATATACTGCTCAAGGCAGTAATGAGATATGAATGTGTAGACTGAAGACCATATCACAGCCTTTCAAATTTCTTCAACGCAGGCTGATCTCAAGTAGGCTACAGACACAGTCATGGCTCTGAAATTGTGAGCCCTGGCATGACCCTCAAGGGTCAGTCCAGCCTGGGCATAAGTGAAAGAAATGCAATCTGCTAGCCAACTGGACAAGCAAAGATACTTACCTGTAGCAGGTATTCTCCGAGGACAGCAGGCTGATTGTTCTCACATGTGGGCCAACATCCGCGTCGCCCCAGGAATCAGCAATTTGCAAGCAAAATATTAAAAACGTTTTGCCAGAGTCTTCTGGAGCATGTGCAGTGCGCAACACGCATGCAAGGACTGATTTCCTGCCCGTCACGTGAGCACTTCTCTTCAGTTAAATCAAAGAGCATATACAGAAATAAATAACAACTCCAAAGGGGAGGTGGGCGGGTTTGTGAGAACAATCAGCCTGCTGTCCTCGAAGAATACCTGCTACAAGTATGTATCTTCGCTATATGAGACTAAAGAAGTAGCACAGCAGCAGCAGGGTGGCAGAAGACCATTAACAATCTTGGAGGGATTTGATTACCTCACTAGTTATCCCCATCTCTAAGTCATTTATAAATATGTTAAAAAGCAGAGGTCCCAGCACTGATCCCTGAGGGACCCCGCTAACTACCCTTCTCCATTGCGAATACTGACCTTCACTTGAACATCCCTTAAGATCTCGTGAAGCGAGACCGTCATAGCCTCTCTAAGAGAAGAGTCGTAGTCCAGGACCTCATACATCTTAGCTCTGAGTTCATCCTCCACTTCCAAATGAAATGGGATGGCAGCTGCCATCTCCTTTACAAAAGAGGGGAAGGAAAAGCTCTCAGGTGGACACTTCCTCCTTTCCTGTGGAGGGGAGGGATCAGATGTGATACCATAGGACTTCTCCAAGAAGGACCGCAGTCCTTCTTCTGAGTCCCATGAGCGTGCCTCATCGGTGTCAGCCAAAATTTCCTTGGGAGAGACCTGAGACAGAGTCCACCTCGACTTTGAGGTAGCATGACTCAAAGAGGGTGTTGAGGTGTCAGCTCCAGCAATGACTCTGGCAAAGTTTCCTCCACTGATGATGAAAGTGTGCCAACACAGGTGGCAGTTGACACCGACACCACAAGTGGCATCGGAGTTGGAGATCTCATCACAGGCTGATGGCCACGTGGGATTGTATCAAGAGGTGTGGCTGGTGCAAGCACCCCAGACGCCGATGCACTCTGCAAGAACCCCGCAAAAAGCTCAGGGAGCAAGGCCCGGAGACGCTCATCGAGGGCTGACATCAGGAAAGGCTGGGATGTAGGTGTAGAAACAGGCTGCTGAATTTGTAGGATCGAAGTGGGTGCCTGGTTCTGGCTGTGTGAAGACCCATGCATCGGCACCTCCTGTAAAGAGGGGGAGTGGTCCTCCCAGCACCAATGCTTCTCGGGGACAGGTGAAATCCTCAGTGCCCCAGAGCTCCCAGCACCATATGTCAAGGGGGATTGATGCCAATGCTTTTTCCAATGCCTGGTATCAATGCTCCCCTGTACCGAAGAGGACAACATTGAGTCCTCCCATCGCCTTGGGTTTGGTTTCAACAACCAATCGGTCCCGGAGGGCCTGTATAGCGACTGACATCAAAGAAGGTGGAGACCCACTCAATGCACAGTGTGCAAGAGTCTCACAGCCATATGGACTGACGAACCCAATGCCGTTGTTGACGCCGAAGGCACTGATGCCAACACTGACGTCGAGGCTTCAGATCTGGCTCCAAAAATCTTCTCTCTCTGAGCCTCTCTGGCCAACTGTGTTCTCTTCTTCATGCAAAGACAGAAAATACAGTTTGCAGGGACATGATCAGGTCCAAACACTGTAGACATCAAGAATTGGTGTCCTTGCCATAGATGGTCTTGTTGCACCGAGTGCAGCGCTTAAAGCCCCTGGAAACCTTCGATGACATGAAAGGAAAAACAGCCGTGGCTAAATCAAACGACTCAATGGTGCTAAACAAAAGGAAGAGCACCAAAAAAGAGAAAAGGGAAAAACCCGACTAGCGCTCAGGTCTAAACGTGGCCTAGAGAGCACAGTAAAAACAATCTAAAAAATATATGGGGAAGGATAAAATAAGGTAACCACGAAAGAGGTATTAAGGAAAAGGGGGAAAAAAGGCACAAAAAGACCAACCGAACCAGCTGTGAGGAGTGGATACACGACACGTCCTCTCCTTACCACGGAAAAAAGAGAACTGCTGATCCCGTGCTTTCAAGGCACATGCACGATGGAGTGTGTCTCACGTTCAAAGACCTATTTTTAAGCTTGTTACAAGCTCCAGACTGTGCTTTAGGTTTGTAAACATCCAAGGAGGTTGGTGCCATGCTGAATGATCCTTTGAGGCTGGACTAATAAAGTGACTGCACGTAACTTCTACCTAAAGGGATCAACTATAGTGCTCAAAGTCTGCTGAACTCTATACAAAGAATACCCTCCTTTCCTCCTTCTGGGCAAACTGGAGTCTCTTCTCCAACTCATAATGATTGCAGAGTTGGTTCAAGCAGTCCTTCTGAGCTCATAAAGACATCCTGCCACAATACTTGCAGCCAACTTGATTATAGTCTGAGTCCATGCAAATTAGGCATCTGGAGTGGGCGTCAAATTTCTAGATCTTTCTCCCAAACTGCAGGCAAGACTGGAACCCTGACCTCCTCTGGGATGTCTTCACATAAGAAAATTAAAAACAAAATAAACTAAGGGGACAATTTTCAGTTAGAACAATGTCTGGCTTAAGTTAAACATCAGTGCTGGAGTTTAATTAAACCCTAATATTCAGTGTAGCTAATATGTATAGGTTGTAACATTGAATATAAGAATGCAATCATCATGTCATCATGCCAGAACTATCTGATTAGTTTAGGTCTGCTATTTAGTAGGCCTAAACTACCCATCTAGTGGTTGAATATCGCCACTATCTGGATCATTTTTACGTCCAGAAATATACAGACAGTATATTTGGGAATTTTAATTTGGAAATTTAAACAGCCCAATATTATCTGTATATATATTGTTTTTAATATATGACCAATGCATAAATCCCTTTGAACATCACTCCGTAAGTCACTTTTTTTTTGTTTAGGAAAGGGGAAATGAAAAACAATGCTGGACATAAAAAGAGGTAAAAACCTCTTGAAATAAGAATGCTTTGTTTTCACATCCATTCTGCAGAACAGGAAAAAAAAAACAAAACCATATAAAAAGAGGTAAAAACATCTTGAAATGGGAATGCTTTGTTTTCACATATATTCAGCAGAAAGAAAAAAACAAAACCAAGGAGCTATGAATAGCACTACCCACATGCCCTGAACGTAACCCAAGTTCTGAGCTCTGGGAGAGCCATTCCATGCTAGCATCAGAATACATCACCAACTTGTGTGGTTAACTTAATCCTGCCCATTGACAGAAAGAAAAAATTTTCTTTCCCTTACATTGAGCCTCCAACTCTGGTAGCATTGACTGCACCACCAGCTCTATCCCAACCCAAATAATTGAAAAGCCAACCCCCAGACCCTAGTCCCCCCCTCTCCCATCATGTCTATTTCTCTAGTGTTATATTTTAATATGGCACTTGCTTACCCAAGGCTCCTTTTTGTATTGTATGTGTACTTTTCAAGCAATATTATATCCACAAAAGAGCATGTGGAAATAATCGCATGTACTTTACACCTATAGCAATTCTTTTTAAAGGAAGTGCCTACATGTTTTTGTGCTTTTGCTTTGAAAATATGTGCAAACCTGCTGGTGAAAAGTGTGTGCAGTTCTTTCCCTAGTGTGGGCTTTTTTAAAATTGACCCATAATACAAATAATTTAATTTCCAGGACTCTACACCAAATATCTCTGTGCATAATTGTTTTTTTTTGCATCTTACATTTGCAAGTACCGAGAAAAGCTATATTATTATTATATCGATAAAGATGTATATTCTTGTATTACATGTTGAACCTTATAGTTGCAACAGGCTATTTATATAAGAAAAGTAGCTTACCTATTGTTTTCTTATTGTTTATTATGTTATCTGCCATGTGCCTTTTCTGTTGAAAGACAAAAAATACATTAAATGACTTTTAGAAGAATAGAAAGTTGAGAACAGATCCAGGGGTGCAATATTAGAATCAGGGGTACACCTAAAGAGGCAGCATTCAAAGATTGCACTGAAGTAGTACAGCAGATTTATGACAAGGTTCTGAGCAATAGGGCTTTGAAGTCAGGGGCCAATGGTGTGCCAGTGGATAGAACTCAGAGCTTGGGCCCCAGAAGGGACAACAAGCCCTAAGACATTTTAGCATGCTTATATTATCACTAGTAAAAAAGGCCCGTTTCTCACACAAATGAAACAGGCGCTAGCAAGGTTATCATGTAATGGCAATTATGTTTTTAAGGGAACCGTTAGGAGAAATGTTCTGTCATGATAAGTAATAATTGGGAAGGGTGTATAATGAGTAATATGCTCCAGGGGTATGAGGTATGGATTGTTTTATCTATGTTTTTTTTTTTGTTTGTTTTAATCCTTCTTTTTTTGTGATTTTTATTTATAGTATTTTTTAAAAGATAAAGAGTATGCAGACTCATGTCCAGTATTTCTCCTCACTTCCCTTCCCTCAATCCATGTCCAGCATTTGTCCTCTCTTCCCTGCCCTCCATCCATGTGCATCTCCTTCCTGACTTCCCTCCCCTCCATCCATCCATGTCCAGCAACTCTCCATTCTCCCCTGGCTTCTCCTCCATCCACCCATATCCAACAAATTTCCTCTCTCCCCTGCCCCCATTCATCCATCCATGTCCAGCAATTCTCCTCTCTCCCCTCCCCTCCCCTCCATCCATCCATGTCCAGCAACTCTCCATTCTCCCCTGCCCTCTTCTCCATCCATCCACGTCCAGCAACTCTCCATTCTCCCCTGTCCTCTCCTCCACCCATCCATATCCAGAAATTTTGCTCTCTCGCCTGCCCCCTCCATCCATCCATGTCCAGCAATTCTCATCTCTCTCCTGCCCTCCCCTCCATCCATCCATGTCCAGCAATTCTCCTCTCTCCCCTGCCCTCCCCTCCTGTCCAGCGATCTCTCCTCTCCCTCTGCCCTCTCCTCCTCTCCTGTCCAGCGATCTCTTCTCCCCCTGCCCTCCTCTCCAATTCCAGCCATCTCTCCCCCTGCCCTCCCAGCCATGTCCAGCGATTCTCCCTGCCCTCCCTCAGATCCCTGTCAGCCCTCCTCTCCGTTCCTCCCCCCCCCCCAGTGTGTTTAACCCTTTTACTTTCAGGCGCAGCGACAGCAGTGAAGAGGACAACACAGCTTCTCCCTTCCCTCACACAGTGTCCCGCCCTCGCGGAAACAGGAAATGCATCATCGCAGAAGGTGGGACACTGTGTGAGGGAAGGGAGAAGCTGGAGGCGAGCTCGCTGTATTGTCCTCTCACTGCCGTCGCTGCGCCTGAAAGTAGAAGGGTTAAACACGCACAAGGGGGGGAGGAACAGAGAGGAGGGCTGTCGATCAGGGAGCTGAGGGTGGGAAGGAGCGGAGGGACTGTCCGAAAGCTGCCTGGCTGCAGCGCTGCTGCGCCAGGCAGCCCTACGTTTGGGGGGGCAGCAGCCAGGGGAAGGTCAAGGTTGGGCTGGGAAGGCTTAGCCTCCCCTAGCCTCTTATAATGGGTGCCTATGACTGTCCTCCCATCCCATCCATGTCCATCAATTCTCCTCTGCCCTGCCCTCCCCTTCCTCCCTCCCTCCCCTCAATGTCCCGCGATTCTCTCCTCCTGATATCATCTCGCCTCCAGTGTTCCCTTCCCCCTCATTGTTCCACCCTCTGACATTATTACATTTTGACGTGAGGGCAGGGCAATGAGTGGGAATGGATGTTACGAACCCAGGCATCCAGACGCAGAATGTTGGAGGTGCAAATTATTATAAAGGGTAAGGACAAAGATGAAGTGCTTCAAAAGGCGTGATCAGAATGATAAAATGGAATGGTTTATTGGTGGAGATATACAATGACATCTCAGCTGACTTTGCAGAAACAGGGTGTACTGAGGCCTTTTACTGAGATATGAACAAGGAGAACATTAAATATAGGTGGCTGACCCCATTTGGCATAGCAATAACAGTGAGAAAGCATACAATGAGAACGAGTACGGCTGTGGAAGTGCAGCAGATTTAGAAGGTGGCAGAAATTGAGGGTATGCCCTCAGCCATAGAGTCTAGGAAACCACCACTGACGCAGCAGTCAAATGGATCTGGGTTAAAATGAAAGCGATACCAAAAGGAAGCCAGTGTCTGCAGAAACGGTCCACTGGTCATTCTGAAAGAATGGAGAAGGAGCTGGCTACCACCTGATCTACAACTCCCTTGGTCCGAGTGAAACGTAGAAGGGACAGAAAGACCTTGATTGTGGACAATGGGTGGTGGGGGAGAGGAGGTGGTATGAGTAATGGAGCAGTAGGCATCCAGAGACTTGTGGGTTGTGACATCTACCAGCAGTTGAAGATAAGAGAGCGCTGAACTGCACTGTCTTATAGGATGCAATGCTCCTTGGTCAGTCAGTATTTCTCATAACAAAGCAGATGAAAACAGAATTATAACATTTCTCCTTCCCCACAGGGAAGAGCGAAGAACTGAAAACATGTAAACCGATTACAACAGTCCATCTGAAATATAAAAATGCAGCTACAAGTTCCAACAGAGAATTAACCAATAGGAACCGCAGGAAAACAGGGTGGGCCTCTGGATTCATCTGCTGTGACTAAAGGAAAGAAAATTATCAGGTAAGAAATAATTTTTAGTTCCTTAGCATCAGCAGCAGATGAATCCAGAAACTTGTAGGATGTAGCAAAGCAGTCCTAAAGTTGGATGGGAAACTGAAACTCCTACTGAAAGCACTGATACTCCAAAAGATGCATCTGACCGAGCAGAGACATTCAAACGTGTCTGGAGAAGATATGCAAGAAAGACCATGTTGCCGCCCTACATATTTCCTCCAGGGAGAATAGACGGGCTTCCGCCCAGAAATTCATGACAGCTGAGGTAGAAGGCGCCCGGAATACAGCTGGAAGTGGTTTACCTGCTAGTAAATACACAGACGCAATAGCCTCCTTGACCCAGCGATATAGTATGGCTTTGTAAGCCACATTACCTTTCTGAGGTCCTGAGCACAGCACGAACAAATGATATGACCAACGGAACTCATTGGTCACTCCCAAATAATGTAGGAGTACATGGCAAACGTCATGGAAGCGAGAAGAAACAAAGGTTGATTAAGATGAAAGGCAGGAACCACCTTATGAAGAAAAGATGGGACTGTGCACCCCGTCACCCCTTCAGAAGAAATCTGGAGGATCTCAACAGGACAAAGCCTAGAATTCCAAAACCCTGCTTGGATTGATACCTTGATCTCTGATTAAAACTAGACTGCCCCGGATGATAGCACCTGGTGTCTTTTAAAACGAAAGTGAGCCTGACCTGACCGGAAAGAACGTTTAGACATGTCCTCAAAAAGATGCTGAGTCTGTGAGTCACCCAGATCTTTAACCAACTTCGCTAAGTCCTCACAGCTTGCCCTTAAAGGAACTTAACTAGCCACTGTTTGAAGCTGTATATGCCGCCCAGTGGTGCAACCACAGCAAACGACAGCCCCGTCTCCACATCTGGCAATTCAGAGGAGGTTGACTGTTGGACTTCCAGAAGGAATCTGAAATCTGTTGCACCTAGGTAAGGCATGCCCTAGCAGCATATGAGCTGCAGATAGCCATCTGCAGAGAAACAGAACTTCTGAATTGTCAGAAGGTGGCTGCGCTGAATCCACCAGTTGAGGCTGAGTTTGGCTTGGAGGGTCCAAGAGAGATGGAGATCAACAGCTGAGAAGGAACCCTTGAAGTGGTCTGATGTAGAATATGGCCCATGGAAGAATGTCCAAGATAGAAACCATTGCGTCCAGAACTTGAACATATTCCCTGACCCCAGGACCTGGTAGGGAAAGTAGAACCTGACTTGGGTGTGAATCTTTTGCTGATGAGCAACAGGAAGAAATGTCTTCCCTAAGCCTATGTCAAAAAACGCTCCCAGATACGCCAATATTTGTGTTGGAAACAACTGACTGAAGAAGAGTAGCTATCTTGGATGAAACGTGCAAACTCTCTTGACAGAAAGAGTTGCAAATCAGCCAATTGTGAGGTATGGATGAACCTGCAATCCATCCTTGCAAAGGAAGGTGCCACTACTACCATGACCTTGAAAAAATGTCCTTGGTGATGTGGAAAGGCTGAATGACATGGTCATAAATTGAAAATGTTCTCCAAGAACTACAAACCACAAATCTTCTGTGGGACAGTAAAATAAAAATATGAAAGCATGTTTCCTTGAGATCCAGGGAGGTTAGAAACTCTCCCTGCTGGACTGAAACTAATACAGACTGCAATGTCCCATTGAGAAATACTGAACCTTTAAAACTTTTGAAGTCCAAACTCAGGTGGAAGGATGCTCCCTTCTTTGGAACTACTTACTGTTCCCCAATTGCAACTGGAGACAGCCTCGACTGTGCCTAAATGAAGAAGTGTTTGCAAGGTGGCTTGACCTGCTTGATATTTGGGCTGCAGTTTGCATGGAGATTCCAAGAAAAAATCTGCAGTGGAATGATCCCACCACAGTGTGGGTGTTTCATAAGGAGGAGTTGCCTTTCTTTATACCTAAGGTCTCCAGGTTCTTAATATTTCTTCTTCTGATCCTGCTACACCTGCATCTGCTCATCTTAAAATGGAAAGCACTAGAATACTACTTCAGTCTGTTTTCCAGTGCACGAGTCCATGCAGGAAGTCATTTCTGCTTAGTGGGTCACCCCAGACATTGCCCTTCGAGTGGCAATGGCTATGTCACGTCTTTACCCTATTTCCACGCCTGAGCTAGAAAAGCTATGTTGCCTAAAGTGGATTTGTTGGTGGCAGCAGTCACCAGAAAAGTCTATGCTGTCTGTAGTGAGTTAAGATTTTACTTATGTTCTAGAATTGGTTAAATGCTGTTCCTAGTGTGGGAGCCAGTGAACAGCATCAGGGCAGTGCACCATGTGTGTTAGGTCCTCTGAAGGAGCCTACTTAGTGTTCTCATATTCTTAGATACCTTTTCATTTAGAGAGCTTTGGGTCCCCTCAGTTTTTTTCACAGAAGGCAGTTACTTAAACACCATGAAAGTTTTCCTCACTTCTTTTGTGGAACTTTCTTTTTGTTACCAGAACTCTGTTTATATTGGCCGTACAGGAATTCCTTTTTTCAGCATTTTTACAAAGGAGTTTAGTTTAGTCAGGCTTAATGCTGTTGGCGCCATGTTTCTGTGAGAAATGTTACTTACTGTTATTTTTTGAGGCCATGTCTGTCTTGGTCTCCTTGGCATTTTCTCCAGGTGTTTACAGCAAATAGTTTTATTCTGGAAGGTGGCTGGCTTTCAACCTGAAGTTTACAGGTTCAAGGCTGGTTTGTGCATCATATTAGAAGCTGTGGAACTCAGCTCTGTTTCAAATGGGGCACATTTTATTTCATTCTCTCATATTGCTTGCTTTGTCAAGCAGTTTATTGCATGACTGGGAACAGCTAACACTATGCTACAGTGCTAAAGGCGTTAGCTGTGTTGGTTTTTCACAGCGGCTCTGCTCTCTTGTATTGCACACTGACACTGGCCCAAACTATTGCATACTAGCTCTAGCCACCACTGTATCAGCAGCGTCTCTAGCTGTTTGTCACTGTCTCTAAATTCTTCTAGTGCACTTTTGCACCTTTTTATTGTATTGGACAGTGAGCGATTATTACAAAGCTACTTCAGTGTAGAAGTATAGCTTAATGGTTAAAGCAACTAGCTGAGAGTAAGCACAGAGATCTAGAGGTTGCTGGTTGAAGTCCTACTGTAGCTTGCACAATGGTACAAACAGCCATATTCTGCTACACCATCTAGCTCTGGCTTTCAACAACGCTAGTTAGTTCCAATGCGCAGTCATGCCAGCCAATTCTTGACCCTCTCAGCAAGAAGATAGCTCTGGCTTAAGCATTGGACAGCTGATGTGGCTTCTAAGTCATATTTAGCAAGCTACCTTTTAGAGGTAAACTTTTATTTGGAGAAGATCTAGAAAAGTTGGGTAAAGATCTAGGGGAGCAAGTCTGAGAGATTGCCAGAGGACAAGTCTAAAGATTCTTTTAAATCCTTTGAGTCTTGTCTTAGGTTTCATGAGGCCAAGTACTAGAGGCCAGGCAAATCTAACTTTCAGGATTCCCACTTCAACAAAGACAAGTCACCTTTCATGCCGACAGAGCACTGCTTCAAGCTTCAGGTCTACCAATGCCTTCTGCATCTCCCAGTGATGGGGTCTCAGTTCACTCCTTAGATTTCATAATAGCAGGACTCCTCTCCTGATTCCACGAGGAGTGGACCAAAATTAGCTCAGATTAATATGTCTTGGAAATACTAAAGCAAGGTTACAAACTGGAGTTCTCCCATTCCACTGCTGGAGTACAAACATCTCCTCTTCAAGGCAGGGTCCATCAGTGAAGACTGAGGCAGGGAACAAGCCAGAAATCTCAAAAGGCTGAGCGAAAAAAAAAGCAACTGTAAGTTACCCTAACAGACTTCTGCAACATATAGGCATTATGGAGCAGCAGAATGAACTGGGGGGGGGGGGGGGGGGGGGGCGGAGAGAGAGAAGGTCAGAAGACCCCAGCTCCGGAGAAAACCCCAGAGTGGCTGACGTGTGTAAGGACCTCTGAAGCAATGCCAGGTAAAGGAGCCGCTAGCAGCGCTGCTTTCAAATTGTGCTGCTGTTAAAAAGGCTGCCGGATCACTTTCAGCCCCATAAGGAGAATGAGCCTGCATCTCTCCCACACAGGAAACTAATGAGGCCTCCCCAAACACAGCCCCCTCTGCCAGAGGAGAACTTGCACAGCCACCTGGACACTGTCCCAATGCTAGTCTCCGCTTCCCACAGAGGGAGCAGCTTTTAACAACTTCGGCAGCCATAGTAAAGAAAACAGAGGTAAAACCGCAACTGACCCAAAGGTGAAAGAAAATGTAAAGGTACACTCACCCTGAAAGAGGCGAGTCAGCCGTCAGGAGTCCTGCCTGTCAAACTCAGTGCTGCTGGAAGCACACTCACATCCTCTCCATCACTAAGCGTACTTTATACTGGCCCAAACCAGTATCTCTCCTACAGCCAAGGCTGTGGGCTTTAAAGAATTATGCCCAATTTTATTTTTTTTTTCAGTGAAGAAGGAGAATGGAGGAAGGGCTGGAGAGGGGATAAGGGTAGGGTAAGGACCTGGTGTGACCAGGTGTACCCCGTAAAGGTGGCACCGCTCAGCCACACACCCCAAAATTCTACTGAACTGAAAGACCCAGAACAGGAGCTGCCACTGACTGACCAAGGAGCATTTCATTCTATAAGACAGTGCAGTTCAGCCTCTCTATCTCCACCTGCTGGTAGATTGTCACAACCCACAAGTCTCTGGATTCATCTGTTGCTGACGCTAAGGAAGTTATGTTTTCTTACTGAATGTGTTATATAAATATCTATATCTATCTATCTATCTATCTATATCTATCTATATATATATATATATATATCTGTTAACAACAATTTAAAGGAGAAAGGAGCTTCACAATTTCATCAGACAATCACAATGTTTATTTTAAAATACTATACACAATAAAAGCAGTGAAGTAACATTTTGACTATGTAATAATCAATCAATGTTTTTTTGACAATTTACAACTCAAATGATTCATTACTTACATAGTCTTCTATAATTTCTTTAATGCCTGCGACTGTAAGAATAAACAGTAGTGGCACAAGGGTCGTATATCTTCCTGTTGGAGACACATCTGGAATTTGCTTCAAATGCAAAAGATAAACACAATTGCATACAGTAAATTAAAGAGTGACACTTTAAAACTTTTCATTCTATTTATTTATTTATTTATTACATTTGTACCCCGCGCTTTCCCGCTCATGGCAGGTTCAATGCGGCTTACATAGTAGTTAGGATTTCAGTGAATTACAGAGAGAAGTACAATCTGTAGCAGTGTTGTATTAACGTAGCAAGATAGAAGTAGTTATCTGTTATTGCAAAAGAAGGGGTAGTGTAGGTGGGAGAGTTAGGGAGGGGGTGGGTGAGTTGTTTTAGTCAGGAGATTTGGTGTAAGAGCATAGGGGGGAGGAGATGTAAGAGGATTGGGGGGAGGGTATGGGAGGGGGTCTAGTTTCTTGTCAATATCACTTGGCTGGTTGTTATGTGGATGGGTACATAGTTTAGGTTGGATCATTTGGGTAAGCTTGTTTGAAAAGGTGGGTTTTCAGCAGTTTCCGAAAGGTAAGGTGATCATTGATTGCTCGAATAGAACAGAATAGCACAAGAAATATATTTATAATGAATCACACTGCAACTTATGAGGCAATTTGAATGAGAAAAAGGACTAGTTAAAGCACAGGGCTGCCATCCAGCAATTTGGATGAGAAAAAGGATCAGTTAAGCACAGAGCTGCCATCCAGCATAACATATCAGGAAATGACTAAACCATTCCATATAGCTGCACCACGCCTACAGAGAAGAAAAGTTAGCCCATTTTCTCAATGCAAAATCTAACCTAGTTAAAAATGAGCTTCCTAATTTTATACAGTTTAACCCAGGAAAACAATTAGTGCAGGCTATATAATGAGCTCTTGCATTTAAAATAAATATATATATATTCGCCACTGTTATAAAGATAGGCATGAGAACTGAATATACATAGACAGTGCTCCCTGCTAGTAGTTATGCATCGATATTCAGCTTGTGGCACTCACAGTTTTGCTGACCGCCATCAGCATCATGACCAGAAATTCAATGCTGAACCATGTCCCATGTTCAGCATTGAATTTCCTGGTTTCCAGAAAAATAAGACCAAGAAAGGACTGATTTTTATGTGGTCCTATTTATGTGTTTACCTTGGCCAGTTAAGTGCTGAATATGGAAAAGTTACCTGACTTTCTTTCCTTTAGTCCTATCAGTCCAGTCCAGACCAATGGTTTATGTCCCTCTACCAGCGGATTGAGACAGAGGAAGAAAATAGTTCCTATGACTCACCCCTTAAGGGTATTATGCAGCATAGAATGTTCAGTATTTCAAATAGCCAAGCAATGATGCTCAAAATCTGCCTGATGGCAAATATAGAAACTTTGAGACCAAGTACCTTATCAGCTAGTGAGGCATATACTCTACTGACATGCAGATATTTCACTGAGTCAGGAGACATGTGACATACAATAAGTTAGGAAAATTGTACAAGTAGAATCCATGATAACTGAAAAATATAGCTTGTAAGCAAAATAAAATTAGTCTACCAGGGAGAGAATCCGGAGTGGTCTGATAGGACTAAAGGAAAGAAAGTTAGCAGGTAAAACATAACTTTTCCTTCCATAGCATCGTATCAGACTAGTCCAGACCAATGAGATGTAGCAAAGCAGTGTCCCCAACACAGGGTAGAACTAAAAGATCTAAACACTCAAAAGAGAGAGAAAGAATTTTGCAAATAAATGCATCATTAATCTCTCCAGTCTAATAAACTGACAGAGAGATAAAGATAAACTGGGATAGCCTTAGAGATTCTTTCCAGAGGCACCTAGCAGAGAGAACCAAGAACAATCAGAAGGGCTCTGGAAAGACAAAAGGTATGGAAGAGAAGAATGTGATTCCCATGATAAGAAGGAATAATAAGAAATAGCATTGATAGACAATGGAAGAGATGAACAGATCAAGAAACAAACCCAACTGATGTTATCCTTGAAACAGTCTTTGAAGGCAATAGCCTAAGACTAAGGTACATCTATGAAGGGAATATTGCAACTACAATAGAAGTCTTAGAGGAGTTGAATATCCAGAGAAGGAAATATAGGAAGAAAGCTATCAGGGGCTGAAAACCCACTGTGCTTCCCTATCTACATCTATGGCAACCAAAGAAAATTAAGAAGAACCCTTCACTGAGAGTAAAAAGGGAAAACAATGAAATAGCTATTGACTGACCTGGTGTCAAAAAATGCACTATTCAGACACAAAAACCCACATGTCATTGTAAGATCAAGAAGCAGGGGCATAGCCAGACAAGAAGTTGGTGGGCCTACACAAGAAGTGGGTGGGCACCAAGTGTTCTTCACTACCACCAAAAAAATATTTCAGCTGGTGAGAAAACGCTTCTTTCCACCTTGGCTTACCATCAAAGGGAAGTCTTCAGCTGATAGAGCCTGGGATCTCCACCAGCTACCACTAAACGTATGCTACTGTTGGGTGGGTCTGAACCCTAAGTGGGTGGGCCCTGGCCCACCCAGGCCCACCTGTGGCTATGCCACTGCCAAGAAGAGGGCAAAAGGGCCCAGATACAAGAGACACTCAAACAGGACAACTCATGATGGGAGACTATTAGTCTGATTTTTTTTTAAAAACACAATTTTAGAGACTTCCTGCAGTTGTATAACAGTGGTAGCTAATGCCAGTTGTATCAAGATAACTGTGCAAAACAGCTAGACTGCAGAATCACACAATGTAGGTGGCTTGTATAGCCTGAGCCATATGAGCGACCGGCAAAACTGCACTAAATAGTTATGTAGAGTAGATGAGGCACCTAGTCAGCCACCAAAACCAGTAAAGACAGTCTACTGAAACTGCCATGCACCATAAGTAAATGCATGGCAGTTTCAGTAGATTGTTATATATGTTATACATGTAGCTGCAGTAGCTAGAGCTATAGACATGGCTGCCAAAACTGAAGACATCCAGGCCATCGCAAGAGCAGGAGTTAGAAGTGGTTGTGCAGGACTATCCATACAGGCATCCAAAGAAGCTGGTGCCATATAATCAGGCGTAGCTGGTGCCATACAGGTGGCTATGGTAGCAGGTGCCAAACAGGTGGCATAGTCTTAGAGGTAGCTGTGGTAACTGGCAACACACAGGTAGCCACTGCCTCTGAAGCCATATGCTTACATGATGCAACTAAAGCCATATCTGCAAAAGCTGCATGCAATATGATATATCATGCACTTGCCATAGCTGACATATGCGTGGATGTTGACTCTGATACCCTACTTATAATTACCACAGCCAATGACATGCAGTCAGCAGTTGACTAGGATGCCACATAAATATCCATCAAATGTACCACAGACAGCTGGAACATCCGATTCCACATTGGAAGGTTTGAAACTGTGCCACAGACAGCTTCCATAACTGGGCCATACAGACAGTTGCTGGAATTGTGCTATACAGCCAGCTGATGCCATATCTGCTGCTGCAGCAGTTGCACATACATGATGACAGAGTAGCCATACTACACAGCTGGCTATAGAAACAGCAGGATATAACTGACTTGGAATGCTAGGACATGTAGGCTAATGATAAGAAGTTAAGATATTTCAGCCACACAGCACAGCTGATCATGCAACCGTACAATAAAATACCAGTACTGTGCAACCTATGTGGTTGCTGCAGGCACAGAAAATATGCAGCTGCTTAAGTTGAGTAGTACTGGCAGCTGTTGCAACTATGGAATGAGCCAGTTATTGCAGGTAAGCAAACAGAGACATTTGCAACTACACAACAGAGGTCTGATGGTAGCAGGAATGACACAGGTAGATGTTGCAGGGCAGCTAGACTGGCAACTACTTTTAAAAAAGCACAACCTAGAGAAGTTCTTTCATTGTGTAATGCAGGTGGCCACCGCCAATGTGCAAACAAGATGGTTGCTGCACATATGCAAAGGCGGTTGTTGCCATCTCAGAGACCTCTGAGATATACCTCAGCTCCACAGGACAGCTGCCTTTTCTTAAATAGGAGCATATACCAAAGAAGGCACCCCAATTCCACTGAACCCCAGGCATTAACTGGGTTAGGAGAACAAGCCCAGGAGGGCACCCCCAACTCAACTGGAACACAGCGGAGAAGCCAAATAGGTACCCCCCAAACTCAACTGAGTCTCAGTATAAAACTAGCTCAGGAACAGAAATCCCCATAAGGGTAGTTAAAGTTTAACTAAAATTAGTTATAAACCAGGTGAGGATCGAGCTGTTAGCCCATCATCCATCCACTTGTGAAAAAGAGGAAATAGTGAAAATTCTATGCTGCATAATACCCTTAAGGGGCGAGTTACAAGAATTATTTTCTTCCTCTGTCTCCATCCGCTGGTAGAGGGACACAACCTATTGGTCTGTACTGGTCTGATAGGATGCAATAGAATGGCACTTAACTGGCCAAGTGCCGACTCCACTCCTGGAAGGCCCCCAAAGTAGGCAGTTTTGCTTTTCAACGATACTAACCGGTTAAGTGCCACTGAAAATGACCGGTTAGCCTTGAAAAGATGAATCAACCAGCCAGGAACCATTTCTTCCCAACTAAATTGCTTTGAACATCAACCCCACGATGTATAGTGGCAATCATTTTTGGCTTAAGTTATGACAACATTTTTCCTATCCTAATTTAAACCACCTAACTGTTCAGGATGTGTCTCCAGGGACTCCTACCCAGGAGGGAAGAGTTAGGTCAGCCGTTGTAGTTGGTGATTTGATCATTAGGCATGTAGACAGCTGGGTGGCTGGTGAACGTGAAGATCACTTGGTTAACTGCCTGACTGGTGCAACGGTGGAAGATCTCCAACATCACCTAGATAGGACTTTGGCCAGTGCTGGGGAGAAGTCAGCTGTCTTGATACATGTGGGTCCCAGGGATATAGGAAAATGTGGGAGGGAGGTTCTGGAAGCCAAATTTAGGCTCTTAGGTAGAAAGCTGAAATCCAGATCCTCTGGGTAACATTTTCAGAAATGCTCCCCGTTACATGCACAGGACCCAAGCGGCGGGCAGAGCTCCGGTCTCAATACATGGTTGAGACGACAGGAGGGATTTAGATTTGTTAGTAACTAGGTAACATTCTGGGAAAGAGACAGACAATTCAAAAAAGGATGGATTACACTTTAACTGGGATGGAATTAGTCTGCTGGCGCTAACATTTAAAAAGAAGACAGATCAGCTTTTAAACTAGAATGGGGTGGGAGAAGCCGACAGTCACACAAGAGCCATGGTTCAGTGTGAGGTATCCTTGAATAGTTAGGTTCCAGCTTAGGAGTCAGCACCCAAGAAAAAGATCTAGGTGTCATGGACAATATGTTGAAATCTTCCACCCAGCATGTGGTGGCAGCCATAAAAGCAAGCAGAATGCTAGGAATTATTAAGAAAGGGATAGAAAATAAGACAAAGAATACTATAATGCCTCTGTATGACTCCTCACCTCACTTTGAGTATTACGTGCAATTCTGGTCTCTGTATCTCAAAAAAGATATAGCGGAATTAGAAAAGGTTCAAAGAAGGGCAACCAAAATTATTAAGGGGATCTCTGATCCAAGATGGCACTGATGTGAACGGATGTGCGGTTAGCTCTCTCCGTCTCCCATTGAAGTTTGTGCACAGAGTTACGCGACCCATAATGGGGAAGCGAAAAGGAAAACCCAGCATGCCTACCTCCACAGGCACGGTGGAACCTACTCCGTTGCGGCAGATGACTCTGGTAGAACTGGGATTGTTAATGCCGGGAGCTGGAGATCTTGCTTCGGGTGGTCCGGATGATTCTATAGACCAAAGCGCAGAGGGAATATCATTGAGTCCTCCCCAGATAGCCCTACCTCCAAGGCCAGGAGGGAGAGACGTTGCAGCGAGAGAGTAGAGCGTAGAATCCAGAAGTCGGTCCCCTGCGGCTGCATGTGGAGACCCCGCCGCTTCATCAACGCCAGAAGGAACACCAGCTCAGAAGAGTATGTCATCTGAAAGGAATCTGAGCGAGCCCTCTGTGACTACTGGAAAATTGATACGACCTTCAGCTATCACAATAGAAGTTCTTTAGGAAGCGATACAACGCCTAAACTCCAACGTATAGCAAATTTCAGGTATTTTACGGGGAGATGTGGCAGAGGTAAAGCAAGATCAGATGGCTATGACTCTTAAAGTAACAGAGCAAACAACTAAGATGGATGCCTTTGATACAGATCTTAAAGCAGTGAAATCCTCAACGGAAATGTTGATGAAAGATTGTAATCTCCAGAAACGTAAAATAGAATTTCTTGAAAACCAGATTAGGATTAACAATTTACGTTTTCTCAATTTCCCCAAATCTCCGCTCATTCCGGCACTGGAAATGCTTAGAAAGTACGTTAAAGAGGTATTGGGTGTCCCCTCCGAGGGATTTCCACGTATCACCAGAGCACAATATATTTCTGGTGATTTTCCTGAAAATCCTCAATCTGGTATGAATCTAATAGACTTTTTGGAAAACTCTATGGAGGTCATAACTGAGAGAACTACGCTGTTGGTTACATTTGCCCTACAACCTGATCATAACAATATATTGAGACTTTACTTTCGCCACATGAACTCCCCCTTTCTTGGCTCAAAAATACAGATTTTTCCAGATTTTTCTAAAGACACTCAGAGAAGAAGGAAAGCGTTTTTGTTATTAAAAGAAAGAGTTCTCCGAATTGGAGGAACCTTTCAGTTGAGGTTTCCTTGCAAATGTTTTGTTTCTTTGAACTCTATATCTTACATATTTTTTGACCCAGGAAAGTTACAAGAATTTATTTCCTCTAAAGAATAATGCTGTAATAGGTATTGTATTAGGCATTTGCCTGGCTGCGATTTCCCACCTCTCTCTGTTCAATTTGCTTTTTTCATTTAGTTTATAGATTTATTTCCTAGATCTTGGATCAACCTATTGTGGACTATATAATGTTAGATAATTTACCAAGTTGAATTGATTTTCCTATTATTTCTTTTTTTTCTGGAATCTTTATTAATGTTGGATTGCATAAATGTAAATTTGAATAAAGTATAATAAAAAATAAATTATTAAGGCGATGGAATTTCTCTCTTATGAGGAAAGGCTTAAGAGGTTAGGGCTTGAAAAACAGATGGCTGAGGGGACTACGATAGAGGTCTACAAAATCCTGAGTGGTATAAAACAGGTAATTGTGAACTGATTGATTATTCTTTCAAAAAGTACTAACACTAGGGGACATTCAATGAAGTTACATCATAATACTTTTAAAATGAATAGGAGAAAATATTTTTCACTAAATGAATATGTCAAGCTTCTCACGGAAGCACAGGGTTTGTGAGCCCTTGGACCACTGCCGTGGAGCGGCAGGCAAAACCACCCCCAAACCAGAGGCAAGGCAGAACAGGACTGGAACCCCAGACTGGAGTTGCAGCAGAGGCAAACAAGCTGGGACAGGCAGAGCAGGAACAGCTAGACTTCACCTGTGCTTGACCGCCGTTTCCCAGGAGTTGAGCCCCTGGGTGCAGGCGGCCAGCAGGACTTACAGGACAGGGCAGGAACTGGATACCAACAGGAAACACACAACAGAGTCAGGACTAAAAGCTGCCAGGCAGCCACTAAGACAGAAACACAGACAGGTGACAGTCAGGACTGAAAGCTGCCAAGCAGCCACTAAAAAGGAACACAGACACAAGACAAGGAAATGCAGACCAGAAACAAGACTAGGAACTAAGCAATAAAACCAAAGTTAACTACACACAAACTAGAACCAGGCAAGAAACTCAGACTAGAACTGGACTAGGCAGAAGTGCACAGAGCACACCCACAAACCAGGGAACTTAGACGATGCAAAGGCAAACAAAGAAGTTTCCAGGTGGCTAATAAAGCCCATCAGCAGCTGAAGGAATCATAAGGCAGCTACGGGTGCTGTTCAGGCACAAACAAGAAAAGCAAGTCTGGCAGCCTGGAAGATCCGGACCGGACTAGGCTGAAGTCTGGAATGTGTGACAGTTCATAGCAGCCACCGGTTCAGGCCACCAGAGGGCGAGGTGAGCACAGGCAAGGAAACAGTCACCACCGTGACAGAATAGTTAAGCACTGGAACTCATTACAAGGGGATGTGGTAACAGCAGTTAACATAACATACACTATCCAAACCTTGGTTAAACCCCGCAGTGTTTTTCCCACATTTTCTGGCACAAATTGCAGAGTTTAATTATACGTTGAGTGAAAAAATATTTCTTCGATTTTGTTTTAAATTTAACTACTTTGTAGATTCAATGCATGCCCCATAGTCCTACTATTTATGGAAAAAGTAAACAAGCGATTCACGACTACATGTTCCATTCCACTCATTTTATAGACCTCTATCATATCTCCCCTCAACCGTCTCTTCTCCAAGCTGAAGAGCCCTAGCCACTTTAGTGTTTCCTCATAGGGAAGTTGTCCCATCCCCATTATCATTTTTGTCGCCCTTCTCTGTACCTAGGTGTGTATAGCAGCAGCCAAAAAAACAAACAGGATGCTAGGAATTATTAGGAAAGGGATGCAAAATAAGACCAAGAATATTATAATGCCTCTGTATCGCTCCATGGTGCCACCTCATCTTGAGTATTGCATTTAATTCTGGTTGCCGTATCTCAAAAAAGATAAAGCGGAATTAGAAAAGGCTCAAAGAAGAGCGACCAAAACGATAAAGGGGATGAAATTCAGGAAAGGCTAAGATGTTAGAGCTCTTCAGCTTGGAAAAGAGACAGCTGAGGGGGGATATGATTGAAGTCTATAAAATCCTGAGTGGTGTAGAACGGGTACAAGTGAATCAATATTCACTCTTTCAAAAAGTATAAAACGCTTAATAGATTCGCCAAATCCCAATGCAAACTAGACATCTGCCCAAGCAACCTCATGAAATCAGCTCCTCAACAATTCATACTAGACTTAACGAACCACCTGAATTTCATGCTACAAAACGGACTTTTCCCAAAGGAAAAAGGAAAAATCTTACTCACCCCAATACCCAAAGATACAAAGAAAAACGCTAGTGAAATAACTAACTACAGACCAGTTGCATCCATACCACTAATAACCAAAATAACAGAAGGAGTGGTAACCAAACAACTCACAAGTTATCTCGACAAGTTCTCAATACTGCATGACGCCCAATCAGGATTCCGTTCAAATCACAGCACAGAGACAGTACTAACTACCCTACTGACCAAATTTAAGCAACGGATCGCAACAGGCTCTAATATACTCCTCCTACAATTTGACATGTCAAGTGCCTTTGACATGGTTGACCACGGAATTCTATTACACATTCTTGAATATTTCGGCATCAGAGGCAATGTCCTAAATTGGTTCAAGGGGTTCTTAACCTCACGTTCATACCAAGTCACATCAAATTCAACCACATCTGCTGCATGGACACCTGAGTGCGGAGTACCGCAAGGATCTCCCCTTTCACCAACAATTTTCAACCTACTGATGACCCCACTAGCAAAACTTCTATCAAACCATAACCTTAACCCTTACATATATGCCGATGATGTAACGATATATATTCCTTTTAAACATAACATCAACGAAATCTCCAACAAAATCAACCAAAGTCTACACATCATGAACACTTGGGCAGATGCATTCCGACTGAAATTGAACGCAGAAAAAACTCAATGCCTCATACTAACCTCCCAATACAACACAACAAAATTTACCACCATCAACACACCTAAACTAAACTTGCCAATTTCTGAAAATTTAAAAATCCTTGGAGTCACAATCGACCGCCACCTTACACTTGAGACTCACGCGAACAACACAACAAAAAAGATGTTCTTCTGCATGTGGAAGCTGAAAAGAATAAAACCATTCTTTCCAAGATCTGTCTTCCGCAACCTAGTACAATCACTCGTACTAAGCCATCTGGATTACTGCAACTCATTATACGCAGGCTGCAAAGAACAAATAAAGAGAAAACTTCAGACAGCCCAGAATACAGCAGCCAGACTCATCTTCGGAAAACCAAAATACGAAAGCGCAGCACCATTACGTGAGAAACTACACTGGCTCCCACTCAGGGAACGTGTCACCTTTAAAGTATGCACGTTAGTGCACAAAATCATTCACGGTGAAGCCCCTGCATATATGTCTGACTTGGTAGACTTGCCACCCAGAAATGCCAAAAAATCATCCAGAACCTTCCTCAACCTCCACTTCCCAAAATGCAAAGGCATAAAGTATAAAGCACTACATGCATCAACCTTCACCTACAAGAGCACGCAACTTTGGAACGCACTGCCACGCGGCCTGAGAGCGGTCTATGAGTTGACAGACTTCCACAAACGATTAAAGACCTATCTCTTTGAAAAAACATACCGCAAGGATTAAAACATATAAATCCCATATACATCATAATAATGCCTCAAGACATTACCTCACGTACTCCACTTCCCCGTACTCTCTCCCACTCAACAATCTACAAACAGATAAAAACTCTCTACCCATCACTCTCTTGCTACTATTCGACCACCGTAGTAATTCCCCAACGACATATCCTATAGTTTCTACGCCCCAAAAGTGACCGATATAACTCTGTCTTCCTTATTCACAATGTAACCATAATCGTAATGTAACAAACTGTATTTCCATTATTTACAATGTATTGTAAGCCACACTGAGCCCGCAAATAGGTGGGAAAATGTGGGATACAAATGCAACTAAATAAATAAATAAATAAAATAAAGACCAAGGAACATTCAATGAAACTGCATAAAAATACTTTTAAAACAAATAGGAGGAAATATTTTTTCACTCAAACAATAGTTAAGTTCTGGAACTTGCTGCCAGAGGATGTGGTAACAGCGCTTAGAATATATGGGTTTTAAAAAGTTTTGGCCAAGTTCCTGGAGGAAAAGTCCATAGTCTGTTATTGAGATGGACATGGGGGAAGCAACTGCTTGTCCTGGCATTGGTAGCATGGAATGTTGCTACTAATTGGGTTTCTGCCACTTACTTGTGACCTGGATTGTCCACTGTTGGAAGTAGGATACTGGACTAGATGGATCATTGGTCTGACCCAGTATGGCTATTCTTGTCTGCTAAGGGAGAACTTGGTGCTAGATGCACTAATCAATCATTAGAGCCCTTCCCTTACCGATTCCCTTAGCAAATCGGTAAGGAACAGGCATGCATCAAGGAATAGGAATGCAAATGAGCTGCTCGTTGTAGCTCACTTGCATTCTCTATTCCATCGTTAAACAGTCAGCCAATCGACATCCTTCACTATAAAAAAAACTCCCTCTAAAAAGATGTTCTTTTTACAGGCTACAAGCTAATGTACAGTTCAGAGGCAAGAGAATAAAAACTAGCCTGACGATACGGAGGAGCCTTCCAGCCCAGAAAATCGGGACGTGAGAGGACACAAATCAAAACTTTTTGCCCGTCCCTCCTCTAGGTCTCTCTCAGCCAATCACAGCGCGTTTGGCTGATACTGGTAACAGCTAAACGCGCTGGGATTGGCTGAGAGAGACCTGGAGCTGATCAGTTTTGCTATTACTTACTTGTTCTGGAGTGCTGTATTTTGTTATGCTGTTTTGATAAGTGTTCAATGAAGACTTCATACAGCTTAAAAAAGTGGAAAAAAAATCCAAGTGCTCTTCCTTTTTAACAAAACTATTAGTGGGGTTTGAACCCGCCACCTCTGCATTACATGACTGGTGCTCTAACCGCTTGGCTACAACTCTATTTGCTTGGATGTCCCTCCCTTACTTCCAGGTCTCTCAGTCGAAAAGGACGTTTTTATTATTGGGGGGGGGGGCGGGGAGGCCGCCCAAAATGTACCTTTTTTTTTTTTAAGTGAAGCTTTATTTTTAAAAAATCAAACAGGCTCCGATGCTGCTGGCTCTTTTTTGGACATCATTCAACCCCAGAATAATAAAAACGTCTTTTTGGCCGTGCTTCACTTAGCTGAGAGACCTGGAAGTAAGGGAGGGACATCCAAGCAAGTAAAGTTGTAGCCGAGTGTCTTGTAATCCAGAGGTGGCGGGTTCAAATCCCACTAATAATTTTGTTAAAAAAAAAAAAAGGACGAGCACTTGGATTTTTTTCCACTTTTTTAAGTTGTATGAAGTCTTTATTGAACATTTATCAAAACAGCATCGGAGCCTGTTTGATTTTTTTTTTTTTTTTTATATATATAGTGAAGAACGTCCATAAAGGACGCTCCTGACGAGCACTTGGCCGTTTTTGCCCCCCCCCCCCGATTTTTTTTTTACATTTTAATAAATTTTCCAATCCCGCGCAGCCCCAACAAGAGGTACAGACCTCTCGTTAGATTTTCCAACGTTTTCCAGCATTAAGGCAATCGGAAAAGGTTAGTGCATCTCATTACAATAGGGTTTCTACACGATTTGCTCATCTGCACTCCGTTTTCGTTAGCTGCTACCGTCGTCTGAAAAAAGTGTTTAGTGCATGCCAGGGTTTACTACTTACTCGTTAAGGGCTTGTTTAGTGCATCTGGCCCTTGGATAGCTGGCACCGCCTCCATTTATCTTGTTTGGGTAAAGTCCATGCAGTCAAGATGGTGTTGTTGCCTAAATTATTATATTTGTTTGCTGCTTTGCCTATCCCACTTCCCGATCAGTTCTTTCCCAGGATCCATAAATGGGTTTTTCAATATATTTGTAAACAAAAGACTTCTCAGGTGCAGTGCCGCATTCTGTTCCAGCCTCAAGAAAGAGTTGATATGGTGGTCCCCAACTTTTATTTTTACTATCAAGCTGCCAAGCTTAAATATTTGGTTAATTAACAACGTGATGTAGGCAAAAGTTGTGTATGTCTGAAATAGTTTTTATTTGGGACACCCCCTTGAGGGTTTTGCTATGGCTCCCCATTCAGACCTTGAGCTCCTTGTTGCGCACTGTCAATTCCATCCTGCAACATACTCTCAACTTTGGCATAGGGCCCAACTTAAGTTACTGCCCGGTAGGTGATATTTTTTTGGTGACACCCATTTGCTACACAGAAGGCTTTTCGCCAGGGCATCTAGATCGTATCTATACCCTGTGGGAGGATTGGGGCCTTAGTACCCTGGGTCAATTGATGGAGGGGGTGAGGGGAACTGGTAGAGTTTCCGGATCTGGTGGAAGAGTTTGGTTTGGGGCACAGAAATGTTGTCCCTTATTGGCAGGTGAACTCATGGGGATTTACTCTTAGCTTCTACCCCTCTTGAGCATGCTATGAATGGGAATAGTAGGTGGGGAAGAATGCTATGAATGGGAGTAGTAGGCGTGGAAGTATCTCTAGATTTTATATAGCTTTATTGGACTAGACTCCTCCACCGCCGAAATACACCCAACAGTGGGAGGGTATCTTGGGAGTGCAGTAATTGGCTAAGGAATGGGAAAGGATTTATCAAAATCTTCTTCAACTTTCAATTGCCAACATTTTTGTGGAGAATGGATATAAGATGCTGTATCAATAGTACTTTATGCCAGTGCGACTGAAATCCATATATGGGAAGGGTTCAGACTTGTGCTGGCATAGCTGTGGAGACCAGGGGACCTTTTTGCATATCTGGTGGTCCTGCTGTAAGGCCCAGGTTTTTTGGGAGCAGATCTCTAGTTGGTTTTCTGAGCTCTTGGGTGTCAGACTCTGCAAGCCAATAGCCAGCTGACTTCTTAATACTGGCCCCCGGAGTTGCGAGTGTATCAATGCGGACTGGTACATCAACTTTATACTGCTGGTCGTCTGGTGTTAGCTTCAGCTTGGTAGTGGCAAGATCTCCCTGGTCTTCTTCAGGTACAGCTCAAGGTGAACTATGTTTACTTGATGTCTAAATTCATAGCCCTCACTGCAATTAGTTATCTCGGTTCCATAAAATCTGGGAGGCATATATAGGCTGGCATAAGCATACAGCTGGGAATTCCTGAGTGACTTTGTTGCTGAATGGTTCTTCTGTCACAATTTGGCTTTGGATGGCCTCAGTTTCCATCATCCATTAATATTTGGTTCAGTGTGGGTTGGGGGGGCACTTGGGTGGGGGAGTCTGTTAAGGGATGGTTTGGGAGGGGTTGGATGGAAAGCTTTGAGTAGTTCTCTTAATTGCTTTGTTTGCTGCATACTGAAGAGTCACAGTGCACTATTTGATGCTATTGTGAGGAGGGGTTTTGGGAAAGGTTTATCTTGTACTTTTGTTTCTTTTTTTTTTTTTAAATAAAATAAATTTTAAAAATACGGCCATGAAACTCCTCTACAACCATCAAAAATGTGATCATGTCTCACCACTTCTCTGTACTGAACACTGGCTTTCAGCGGTCTATAAAATTCCATTTAAGTTCTTAGCACGTGGAGGAGCATAATCGAACGCGAACGCCTATCTCCATGGGCGTCTATGTCCGAAAATGGGTATGTGAAGAGGCGGGACAGACCGTATTTTCGAAAAAATGGACGTTTTTCAGCTGGGCGTTTGTTTTTTTTTAGCGATAATGGAAACTAAAAACGTCCTAATCCAAGCCATTTGGTCATGGGAGGGGCCACGATTCGTAGTACACTCGCCCCCCTGACATGCCAGGACACCAACTGGGCACCCTAGAGGTCAGTGCGAAGGACTTCAGACAACAATCCCACATGCATAGCTCCCTTACCACGGGTGCTGAGCCCCCAACCCCCTCCCCCAAAACCCACTACCCACAAATGTACAACACTACCATAGCTCTTAGGGGTGAAGGGGGCACCTACATGTGGGTACAGTGGGTTTTGCAGACCTCCCATTTACCAGCACAAGTGTTACAGGTAGGGGGGGGATGGGCCTGGGTCCGCCTGCCTGAAGTGCACTGCGGTACCCACTAAAAGTGCTCCAGGGACCTGCATACACGCAGGCCTCAAGGACTTGTTGCTGCTATATAACATTGGCACACCAGTTGACACCTGAAAACTAATCTCTCCAAAAATGTCCTTTATTGGAATAAGCACGCTTACTCACAGTTAACTGCAGATCAGAGGTTGTGCCCCACTGGCAACAAGTCTCCCTGGTACTGAGATGAGCAGTAGGTCAGAGCTGGCACAAGCTAGTGGAATCACGGAGCCCAATACCCTACACCCACCACAATGCATTGCTGATGTGACTCTGCAGTGCCCTTAACAGAAAAGGTGTCACACTTACCCGAGAGCCACTGCTGTCATGGAGGTGGGTACGGCATTTGAGGCTGGCATAGAGGCTGGAAAAAAAGTTTGTAAAGTGGGGTTTTTTTGGTGGGAGGGGGTTAGTGACCACTGGGGGTGTCCGGGGAGGTCATCCCCGATTCCCTCCAGTGGTCATCTGGTCAGTTGGGGCACTTTTTTGGGACCTGTTGAAAAAAAAAGGGTCCAAAAAAAGTGACCCAAAATCGCGGTAAAAACGCCTTTTTTTTCGATTATCAGCTAAAGACACCCATCTCTCCTCGGCCGATAACCACGCCCCAGTTCTGCCTCCAACACGCCTCCAACACGCCTCCAACACGCCCCCGTCAACTTTACCCGTTTCCGCGACGGATTGCAGTTGGAAACGCCCAAAATCAGCTTTCGATTATACCAATTTGGGAGCCCACGGGAGAAAGACGCCCATCTCCCGATATGGGTCGCAATATAGGCGTTTTTCTCTTTCGATTATAAGCTGGTTAGTCACCAGATTCAAAATTCAGGTCAACCTTTCTTTGTTGCTACCTTTCTTATCCCTTACTCTCTGCAATGAACTGCAATCTTCTCACCCAAATCTGCTTGTCATCCCCACTTTTGTCAATTCTTTCTGGATGTGACCCAGGACTCCAGTTTCAGCGTCTTAGCACCAACTCTTTAGAACAGTCTCCCCCTTTACTTTACATCAGAGTTGTCTTTTTACAAACTTGAAGTCTATCCCAGCATAATGAGCCTCTGCTGGAATCTAGATTCCAAGTTCCTTATATGTAATGTCCCTTACCTCCGGTTCCTCTTGTAAGAATTGTAAGCTTTCCTTTTGTCCTTCCTGTTTTGTTAGGTCCTATACCTCTACTTTGTTTTCTATCCTGTTTTTATTTCAGATAATTTTACCTGTATATCCCTCATTATTTTGTACAGATGTAAACCACTTAGATATCATTTTTATAGACAGTATATCAAACAAAGTTTGACCCTGACCCAACACTCATATTATCATCATTTTAAAACAACAGCATGACAAAGTATAAGCACATTCTGAGATACTCAACAGGAGGATCCCAGCTACAAAAGTAAGGATCTCCAAAATTAAATAATACTTTTGTGAAAGAACATATATATATATATATGAATGAACTTTAATGAAATCTTTACCTGCAATAAGGCAATAAAGAGGAAGAAAGCATTGGCAGCCCTTCGTATCTGCTCATATAGAAATCGAGGTAGGAATGTTAACACACTGTACTTGGCTGTGCTATGGGTTAAGAAAAGTGGTTTTGGTTAATGGCTGCAATCAGTGAAACAAGTTTCTAATATGTAATACAGTGACAAAGCAAGTAGAAACAATACATTCAAGTGAATTAGTAACAATGAACCCTGTTTGCGCAGATTTCATGCATAGAACTGCCACTTGTTACTTATTATTATATCATGACTTGTATAATGTATACCAGAAGTAAGAAATATTGTGAGGGCAATTTTCAAAAGTCATTCCTGTGTGTAAAATAGCACTTTGCCCAGGGAAATGTGAAAATTTAGAACTGCCCACTCTGTGTGCACAAAAAAGCATGTGTGTTGTTCCACAAAGTTAGCAGAGGAATTTCCAAGAATTGATTAGGGCATGGATTGCAGTACCATTTCTATGGTCAAAAGTATGCAAATTGTTTTGGTCAGAAAGAGTACCCAGAGATAAGCGAGGTACAACTGTCTGTAAGTACATTTTTCATATGCAATTTTCAAAATGAAATAATTACTTACTTTCACTTTGGAAACTGGAGCAAAGGCCACAAGTAAAAAAATACCAACACACTTTGCAGCAGTATAGGAAGTTTTAAAATGTTCTTCATAGATAATAATTTTCTATTTTCACAGGTAAAAACAGTGCCTTACCCATGGAAATGAACTTTTAGAAAATTGTCCTACTTGAGTGCAGACAGCAACAGGCATAGAGGGCACTTACTTTCCTTTATAGAATGCTAGTTTAACCAGGTATATATGTACATATGCTGTTAGGCATACGTGAAGATGATCGCACCTAAATGCTGGAGATACATGCATAACTTATAATAGTCTATAAGTTATATGAATAAAGCGAAGATACATACATGTAGCAGGTGTTCTCCGAGGATAGCAGACTGATTGTTCTCACTGATGGGTCGGCGTCCACGTCTGCCCTAGAACGGAAATCTTCCATAGCAACAAAAAAGTTTGCTAAAGCCTTTGAGCGCGCGGGGCGCGCGCACCGCGAATGCGCAGCCATCTTCCCGCCCATCGCGTGAAAGTCCTGCCTCAGTTATATCAAAAAGCAATAACAAGGAGAAGAACAACTCCAAAGGGGAGGTGGGAGGGTTTGTGAGAACAATCAGCCTGCTGTCCTCAAAGAGCACCTGCTACAGGTATGTATCTTCGCTTTCACTGAAGACAAGCAGGCTGCTTATTCTCACTGATGGGGTATCCCTAGCACTCAGGCTCACTCAAAACAACAAAGAAGGTAAATTGGGCCTTGCAACGGCAAGGACATAACTGAGATTGACCTAAAACCAGAACATCTAACTGAGAGTGCAGCCTGGAACAGAATAAAAATGGGCCTAGGGGGGTGGAGTTGGATTCTAAACCCTGAACAGATTCTCCAGCACCGACTGCCGAAACCGACTGTTGTGTTGGGTATCCTGCTGAAGGCAGTAGTGAGATGTGAATCTGTGGATTGAAGACCACGTTGTGGCCTTGCAAATCTCTTCAATGGAGGCTGACTTCAAGTGGGCCATCGACGCTGCCATGGACACTATGAACCGTGACATGACCCTCAAGATTCAGCCCAGCTTGGGTATAAGTGAAGGAAATGCAATCTGCTAGCCAATTAGAGATGGTGCATTTCCCGACTGCGACTCCCCTTCTGTTGGGATCAAAAGAAACAAACATTTGGGCGGACAGTCTGAAGGGGCTTGTCCCGGCTGCACCGACCGCATTTCTTAAACCCGCTGGCAATCCTCGATGTCATGGACGGAAAAATAGCGGCAGCGAAGTCAAAATTCACGATGGTGCCAAGAAAAAAGGCACTAAAAAGGAGAAACACGAACGCGCAGACAACGGCGAAAGAAAACTTAAAGAGGGTCCAACACTAAAAGAAAGATAAGGGAACCTTTTTTTTTTTTTTTTTTGAATACAGGCTAAGAAAAAAAAATGAAGAAAAAAATTGCAAAAACTCGCGGCTAAATGAAGGCTCTTTCTCAGGGGCACACAGAGAGAGACGGCCAAAACAACCGCTCCCTACCACTGAAAGAAAAAAACTGACGGGGCTCTCGCACGACTGGTGGGAAGCTGATGGCCGCGAATGCGCAGTACGGGCGCCCGCGCGCAATCGAAGGCTCTAGCAAACTTTTGTTGCTAGGAAGATTCCAGTCTCGGGGCTGCCATGGACGTCACCCATCAGTGAGAACAAGCAGCCTGCTTGTCCTCAGAGAATATGAAATAACCCGTTTGTCCGTCTTATTGTCTTTAGCAGCTACAGCACTCTGGACTAGAGAGCTGCACGGCTTCCGTCCCCGTGGGAATCCCGCGGAACCCGCGGGATTCCCGCGGGGACGGAGGCAGTTCCTGCGGGGTTCCCGCGGGGATGGAAGCAGTTCTGCGGGGTTCCCGCAGGGACGGAGGCAGTTCCTGCGGGGTTCCCGCGGGGATGGAACCAGTTCTGTGGGCTTCCCGTGGAAGTGTAAGCTGCACCTGCACCTGCCTCTCATCTACCGAATACCAATTTATTTGAGTGCTGTCTCCTCCTCCTCTTCTTCCTTGCTTTAACAGCATAAATGTGGAAAGTCTTCCATTAAGGAGGTGGTAGAGTCACAAATGATGACGGAATTCAAAAAGGCGTGGGATGAACACAGAGGATCTCTAATTAGAAAATGGAAGTTATATAAAAGCTAACCTTAAATGGCTGCATGTGTGTGGATATGTCAAGTGACACTTAGATGGCGACTCTGGCTGTGATGAACTAGAGCTGATACCTGGCAGACTTGTATGTTCTGTGTCTCATACATGGCAATCTGGTGTAGGATGGGCTGGAAAGGGCTTAGACAGCAACTTCAGTGGCTGGAACATGAGGACAGTGCTAGACAGACTTTTACGGTCTGTGTCCCACAAATGAGAACATGAATAGGCTGGAGTGGGCTTCGATGGCAACTCCAGCAGTTGGAACATAAGGTTGGGGCCAGATAGACTTCTGTGGTCTTTATTCCAGAAACACGAAAGAAAGACCATAATCAAGTATATAATATCACACTCGTTGATTTAATAATGAATTGATCATGAGTGTGACTATTGGGCAGAGTGGATGGACCGTTCAGGTCTATTTGCTGTCACTTACTATGTTACTATTAATCCTCTTTGCTCCCAGGCTGGTGCACAGACCTCAGCTCTGACACAGGCACGAGAATCAGATGTCACCTGACCTACTGGCGCGTGCATGTGGCGGCCTCTCAGCACACACTGCCAGTGAATCAGAGACAAATCTTACATGTGCGCACCAGAGTGTTCCAAGTTCCAACTTCCATTCCTTCCTTGCCTACAGTGCTGTGGCTCAAATCCAGAAAGGGAGCTGACTGGAACTTTCTTTTATGTATTATTAAATTCTTACGGGGATGGGTGGGGATGGGTTAAATTCTTGCGGGGACGGGTGGGGACGGGTTGGGATGGTTTAAATTTTTGCGGGGATGGGTGGGGATGGGTAAGATTCCAGTGGGGATGGGTGGGGACGGGTAAGATTCCAGCAGGGTCGGGCGGGGATGGGTAGGATTTCTGTCCCCGTGCAACTCTCTACTCTGGACTGAAAATTTCAATGTAGCATCCACAATGACTACAAGATCTTTTTCTTGGGTGGTGACTCATTACTCAGAAACTAGTAATTTGTACTTGTGTTGTTATGATTCTGCAGGTCTGGCAGGGGAGGGGTGTGGACTTCATTCCTGATTGGCTGTCAGGGTTTGAGCTGACGAAAGTGGGTAGTACTTAAATCTACATGTTCCTGCTTCCCCTGCTTTGGCGTTACATTTCTTTGTGGCTAAAGCCTTTGCAGTTCTCTGTCAGAACATTGTTCTGTGCTCTGGTTTTGAATCTGTGTTCCCCCTTCAGGGCTTTCTGTTACTTTCCCTTTGTTTGGGATATCTCGTGGCAGCGTGTGTGTGTCTGTGTCTGAATTCAGCTTGCTGTTTAGTTTCCTTTTTCTGGGTTCGTTTCTGTCAGCGTGTGTGTGAGTAATTAGTTCACTTGCCTCCAGCTGGGGCTGTCCCTCGTTGCTTGCAGTTCTCTGTGGGAAGCCAGCTACTTTGTTTGTTCAGTGGGGGCTTTGCCCCGTTCTGCCGACTCCGCAGGCTGCTGGTCTGCAGGCCTTCCCTCAGGTTGTTTATTCAGTTATCTTCCTCCTCTGTGTTCCTGCCTCTGACCTCTGGTTCAGTAAGTTTAACCCCTTGTGTACTGTGTCTCTGCCTCTGTCTTCTGTGTGTTTTAGACAGGGGATTTTCTTCATCCCTTTGTATCTCTGCCTCTGGCCTCTGGTTTGAGGGCTAGTTTACCTTTTGTTTCCTGTACCTGTCTCTGGCTTTTGTGGCTTTTAGTTAGTTCATTTTCCCTTGTGTCCTGGGGGGTTCCTGGCTGCGGTGTTCTTGTGGCAGCTCGGTCTTCTAGCTGTTTTCTCCGTATCCTCCTGTGGTTACAGGGTGCTTCCTGTATTAGTTTTCCTTTCCTGCGCTAGTCCCCTGGGGGTGTGTGGCCCCATTCTGGTTCCTTTGGTGTCCTTCCTTGTAGTCTGGGGGGGGGGGGGGGGTTCTGTCCTGGGTCTATGGAGCATCCGTGGTTGGTTTTTCCTGCGCCCTGTGGCTGGTGTTCAGTGTGCGGCTGGCACCTTGGGTCCCTTGGAGACTCCTGTGTTTCTTTCTCCCCTCCCTGGGTGTGGATCAGTTCCAGTTCGGCCATGAGGCCTGTACAAGTGGGTCTGAGTGTATCGGTTCCAGTTCGGCCATGAGGCCCGCTTGAATGCCTATTTCCCTTTCTTCCTGAGGTGGGTAGGCTAGGGGTGTTGGATAGCTGGGGTGTGTAGTGGGAGGTCGGTCTCCCCTAGGCCTTGGCCTCTGCTATCAGCGGGCCTCGGCCTGGGCTCAAGGGCTCACGACCAATCCAACAGATTACAGTAGTTGGGAATATTTGTCCTATGTGCATCACTTTGCGCTTGTCCACATTAAATTCCATGTGCCATGGAGGAAGTGACGTCAGCTCCAGAGATGGCAGCCCAAGGCTGAAGCTCTGCTTGGTTGCCTATAATTTATAATTTATCTTTTTATATATATATATATATATATATATATATATATATATATGTATGCACTTTAAAAAAATGCTAAAGTGTTTTAAATTGTTTTAAATGTGCTCAGACCATACCGTTTACACCCATTATATCCCCAAGAGGAATATGTGGTGGTGTCACAATGGAACCATCATTGCACATATGATGTTCCACCTCCTAATATTTGTGTATGTACATACAGCTGCGCCCAAGTAGATCTTACTCACCAATGTATGCATATATCTATAATACATATGTATAAGTCATGGACTATTCACATTAAATATTGTTAGACTTGAGCTCAAACCTTTCTGATACATGGATAATAAAACATACAGTTCACCGTTTGTTTAAACCTAAAGGAGGAATATGTTAATTCATGACACCCTGATTTCTCTTCCCCCACATATCTTACACAAACCAACCCACAATGCGATATACACACATATTCACATAATTATTTCACTTCCCTTGGGGTATATTGTGCTCGTGCTTGTGCTTCATTAAAATCACATATCATTCATCCATTCCAATCTTGCCATCAAAATAACTGCTCCCTTTAACTCTGGCCGAGTTTCAAAAGTCTTCATCAGAAAGGGAAACTAAAAATAAAAACACACTCTTTTACAAACAACCCACACTTACAGGGTAAAGTATACACTCACAATGCTTCAAACAAACTCAATATATTAAAACAAAATAACTCACAATACTAATCTTTTAAACCAATTTTCAGGCCTGAGTGTATACTTTACCCTGTACTTTACCCTGTAAGTGTGGGTTGTTTGTAAAAGAGTGTGTTTTTATTTTTAGTTTCCCTTTCTGATGAAGACTTTTGAAACTCGGCCAGAGTTAAAGGGAGCAGTTATTTTGATGGCAAGATTGGAATGGATGAATGATATGTGATTTTAATGAAGCACAAGCACGAGCACAATATACCCCAAGGGAAGTGAAATAATTATGTGAATATGTGTGTATATCGCATTGTGGGTTGGTTTGTGTAAGATATGTGGGGGAAGAGAAATCAGGGTGTCATGAATTAACATATTCCTCCTTTAGGTTTAAACAAACGGTGAACTGTATGTTTTATTATCCATGTATCAGAAAGGTTTGAGCTCAAGTCTAACAATATTTAATGTGAATAGTCCATGACTTATACATATGTATTATAGATATATGCATACATTGGTGAGTAAGATCTACTTGGGCGCAGCTGTATGTACATACACAAATATTAGGAGGTGGAACATCATATGTGCAATGATGGTTCCATTGTGACACCACCACATATTCCTCTTGGGGATATAATGGGTGTAAACGGTATGGTCTGAGCACATTTAAAACAATTTAAAACACTTTAGCATTTTTTTAAAGTGCATACATATATATATATATATATATATATATATATATAAAAGATAAATTATTCTGAACCCAAGTTTACTATAGTGAGTTTAAGGTTTAACTTGGTTGGTTGGATTTGATCTTCCTGATTTTTTGTAATTTGCCTATAATTTATGCCACATCTCCTCTCTTGAGCAACCTCTCCAAGGTTGTCCTGATACTGGGAGACTATTGAGCCAAATGCCTTCGCAATGAAAGTAACCGTGAAATCTGCTCTTCCGCAGCACACAATAGAGGCGGGAAGAGGAATGTCGCCCCTGGAATAGCAGGTTGATGGGGAGTTGGATTATGCATCAAATGAAACAACAGGGGCAGTGAATGGCCACAAGATTAAGAAGTGGCAATCTGGGTCGGTGAACTGTTTTGCTCCATTCCGTTGTGGCACAGTTTGTGGATTTCTGGTTGTTTCCTTTGTGTTTTTTGTTGATATATCTTGCTGCTCTTGGGAGCACTCACTATGGCTAAAATTGTCACATGGATCACCATGCTGTGTTGCAATTGGGGGGGGGGGGGGGTTGAGGGGGGATACTGTTTATTGCAATCCAAAAAATGTATGTAAACTTTGCAAGGTTATTCATAGGGGATAGGACAGTATATCTTCTGGAATTGTATTTACAGACCAGGAGCTGGGGGACACTGCCTCACCAACTTGTTCTGTGTCTCATGTTCACTCGAATTTTGGGACAGTGTGTCAAAGGAGGCAGGGAAGAGGGAAGTGGAGTGGAGGGGGGAATGTGCGATTGTTTACTTTTGAGGTGAATGATTTGTTTGGGAATAGGTACTAGGTGTATACTCATTAAGCCACCATTCAGATGGCCCAATGGCTAAGAATAATGTGAATATAGGTATTCTTAATGTTAAAGGACTGAACTCTCCTTTAAAAAGGAAAGAGAGGCAGGCTAAAGAGCAAGCACTATATCAGCAATTGGTGATTTTAGAATGTGCTATTTCACTAAGCCCTACACTCTCTTTGGAGAGATATTGACCAGGTATAGGGGGAATTACATCAACTGCAGTTAGAGACAGTAGCATTCCAGCTTAGACAGCTTCAACAATACCATTATGAGCATGGTAATAAAGTGGGGATTGTTGGCCCATAAGATTAAAAGGAGAAAACTGAATCTGAGTATTATAAAAATTAGGAGTGCTAAAGGGGATTTACTTATTAAGGAACAAGATACAGTGGTGGAAATAAGTATTTGATCCCTTGCTGATTTTGTAAGTTTGCCCACTGACAAAGACATGAGCAGCCCATAATTGAAGGGTAGGTTATTGGTAACAGTGAGAGATAGCACATCACAAATTAAATCCGGAAAATCACATTGTGGAAAGTATATGAATTTATTTGCATTCTGCAGAGGGAAATAAGTATTTAATCCCTCTGGCAAACAAGACCTAATACTTGGTGGCAAAACCCTTGTTGGCAAGCACAGCGGTCAGACGTCTTCTGTAGTTGATGATGAGGTTTGCACATATGTCAGGAGGAATTTTGGTCCACTCCTCTTTGCAGATCATCTCTAAATCATTAAGAGTTCTGGGCTGTCGCTTGGCAACTCGCAGCTTCAGCTCCCTCCATAAGTTTTCAATGGGATTAAGGTCTGGTGACTGGCTAGGCCACTCCATGACCCTAATGTGCTTCTTCCTGAGCCACTCCTTTGTTGCCTTGGCTGTATGTTTTGGGTCATTGTCGTGCTGGAAGACCCAGCCACGACCCATTTTTAAGGCCCTGGCGGAGGGAAGGAGGTTGTCACTCAGAATTGTACGGTACATGGCCCCATCCATTCTCCCATTGATGCGGTGAAGTAGTCCTGTGTCCTTAGCAGAGAAACACCCCCAAAACATAACATTTCCACCTCCATGCTTGACAGTGGGGACGGTGTTCTTTGGGTCATAGGCAGCATTTCTCTTCCTCCAAACACGGCGAGTTGAGTTCATGCCAAAGAGCTCAATTTTTGTCTCATCTGACCACAGCACCTTCTCCCAATCACTCTCGGCATCATCCAGGTGTTCACTGGCAAACTTCAGACGGGCCGTCACATGTGCCTTCCGGAGCAGGGGGACTTTGCGGGCACTGCAGGATTGCAATCCGTTATGTCGTAATGTGTTACCAATGGTTTTCGTGGTGACAGTGGTCCCAGCTGCCTTGAGATCATTGACAAGTTCCCCCCTTGTAGTTGTAGGCTGATTTCTAACCTTCCTCATGATCAAGGATACCCCACGAGGTGAGATTTTGCGTGGAGCCCCAGATCTTTGTCGATTGACAGTCATTTTGTACTTCTTCCATTTTCTTACTATGGCACCAACAGTTGTCTCCTTCTCGCCCAGCGTCTTACTGATGGTTTTGTAGCCCATTCCAGCCTTGTGCAGGTGTATGATCTTGTCCCTGACATCCTTAGACAGCTCCTTGCTCTTGGCCATTTTGTAGAGGTTAGAGTCTGACTGATTCACTGAGTCTGTGGACAGGTGTCTTTCATACAGGTGACCATTGCCGACAGCTGTCTGTCATGCAGGTAACGAGTTGATTTGGAGCATCTACCTGGTCTGTAGGGGCCAGATCTCTTACTGGTTGGTGGGGGATCAAATACTTATTTCCCTCTGCAGAATGCAAATAAATTCATATACTTTCCACAATGTGATTTTCCGGATTTAATTTGTGATGTGCTATCTCTCACTGTTACCAATAACCTACCCTTCAATTATGGGCTGCTCATGTCTTTGTCAGTGGGCAAACTTACAAAATCAGCAAGGGATCAAATACTTATTTCCACCACTGTATTTATGGTTGGTTTCTAGAATTCTACACCCAGTTATATGCCAAAGATCCAGTAATAACACAAAAAGGCATAAATCAATACTTTCAGGGGGTACAGTTAAGATCCTTACCTGAGGATATCTGAGATAGCTATCTGAGATAGCTAGATGCTTCAGTTACGTACAAGGAAATATTATCTGTTATTAAGACCTTACCACAAGTGAAATCTCCAGACCTGGATGGGTTTACTAATGCTTTTTACAAGATATTTCAATTCCAACTAGTGGCGGTTTTAACTAGGGTGTTTAATGATATGCCCACCTACCCAAATTTACCACCTGCAATGAACACCGCAGGCATCACAATCTTATGCAAACCTGGCTAGGATCCTACACGTTGTGGGTCTTATAGACCCATTTCTTTCATAAATGTAGATTTGAAGATTCTTGTTAAACTCCTGGCAAATAGATTGCTACTGATCAAGAGAAATTTATTCCTGGAAGGCAGACAATGGATAATATTAAAAAGTTCTTACAGTTAATTTGGGTTGCCCAGAGAGAAAGGATACCATGCATGTTAACTGCAGTTGATGCTGAGAAAGTGCTTGACCGCGTCCATTGGAATTTTATGTTTGCAGTGCTTCAGAAGGTAGAAGTGGGACCAATGTTTACTTCCCAGTTGACCTCTCTTTACACCCAACTACAGGCCCGCATTAAGATCAATGGGAAATATACAAATAGTTTTGCATTGCGCCGGAGTAGTTGTCAGAGTGCCCTCTATCACCGATTTTATTGGTTTAGTGATGGAGCCGTTTGCTCAGAGGATTCGGGAGGCAGCTGATTTTGGGGGTAGTGGGGTCACAGAGTCACAAGATGTAATTATTTGCTGACATTATTTTATCAATCTTTATGCCGCACCTGTCTCTCCTAAATCTTTTGAAGGAAATGCAGTGGAATAGCTCAGTGTCTGGCTCCAAAGTTAATCTGGAAAAGATGGAAGCCCTTAATATTATTAACATTATAGGTGAGGATTTAGTTAGAACCAAAGAGAATTTTCCCTTTAAGTGGGTGCGTTCCCACTTGAAATACTTGGGGATTAAAATATCCAGCGACCTTACCATTTTGTATCACCTCAACTATGTCCCAACTGAGACCTGGTGGAAGGAGGATAACCAGTGGGACACTGTCATACTGGGGTACAAATTATATTGTAGTGATAGGGTGGATCAAATTGGTGGAGGGGTAGCACTGAATATTAACAACAGCCTTGAATCACATAGACTGAAAATTCTGCAGGAAACAAAACACTTCTTGGAATCACTGTGGATTGAAATTCCATGTGTAAAGGTGAAAAGATAGTGATAGGAGTGTACTACCGTCCGCCCAGCCAGGATGAATAGACAGATGTAGAAATGTTAAAGGAAATTAGGGACACAAACAAACTGGGCAACACAATAATAATGGGTGATTTCAATTAACACGATATTGACTGGGTAAATGTAACATCGGGGCACGCTAGGGAGGTAAAATTCCTTGACGAAATCAAGGACTGCTTTATGGAGCAGCTGGTACAGGAGCCGACGAAAGAAGGAAAAATTCAAGACCTAGTCCTTAGTGGAGCGCATGATCTGGTGCGGGAGGTAATGGTGCTGGGGCCGCATATTAAAAAAGAAGGACGGAAGACCAAACGACAGCCAGCATGGTAAAAAAGTGAGGTGAAAGAAGCTATTAGAGCTAAAAAAAAATCCTTCAGAAAATGGAAGAAGGAATCGACTGAAAATAATAAGAAACAGCATAAGGAATGTCAAGTCAAATGCAAAGAGCTGATAAGAAAGGCTAAGAGGAACTTCAAAAAATAGATTGCGTTGGAGACAAAAACAGTAAAAAAAATTTTAGGTATATTAAAAGCAGGAAGCCGACAAAAGAATCGGTTGGACCGCTAGATGACCGAGGAGTAAAAGAGGCGAACAGGGAAGACAAAGCCATAGCGGAGAGATTAAATGAATTCTTTGCTTCGGTCTTCACTGAGGAAGATTTGGGTGGGATACTGGTGCCGGAAATGGTATTCGAAGCTGATGAGTCGGAGAAACTTAATGAATTCTCTGTAAACCTGGAGGATGTAATGGGGGCAGTTCAACAAACTGAAGAGTAGCAATCTCCTGGACCAGATGGTATTCATCCCAGAGTACTGATAGAACTGAAAAATGAGCTTGCGGAGCTATTGTTAGTATTATGTAATTTATCCTTAAAATTGAGCGTGGTACCGGAAGATTGGAGGGTGGCCAATGTAACGCCGATTTTTTTAAAAGGTTCCAGAGGAGATCTGGGAAATTATAGACCGGTGAGTCTGATGTCGGTGTAGAGACTATTATTAAGAAGAAAATTACAGAGCATATTCAAAACCATGGATTAATGAGAGAAAAAGGGGCATAATCGAACGGCGCCATCCATCTATATGGCC
Organism: Microcaecilia unicolor; assembly: GCF_901765095.1. Lineage (NCBI taxonomy): Eukaryota > Metazoa > Chordata > Amphibia > Gymnophiona > Siphonopidae > Microcaecilia > Microcaecilia unicolor. The sequence continues at coordinate 70,494,447 of NC_044034.1, forward strand.
GGCGCCGCAAAGAGTGGTCCCAAACCGTATTATCGAAACCAATGCCGGCCATGTCAAACCCAGCCAAATCCAAGGCATTTGGTCGTGGGAGGGGCCAACATTTGTAGTGTACTGGTCCCCCTCACATGCCAGGACACCAACCGGACACCCTAGGGGGCACTGCAGTGGACTTCAAAAATTGTTCCCAGGTGCATACCTCCCTTACCTTGTGTGCTGAGCCCCCAAATCCCCCCCAAAACCCAATCCCCACAACTGTCCAACACTACCATAGCCCTAAGAGGTGAAGGGGGCACCTACATGTGGGTACAGTGGGTTTGGGGGGGGAGTTGGTGGGCTCCCATTTACCACCACAAGTGTAACAGGTAGGGGGGGATGGGCCTGGGTCCACCTGCCTGAAGTGCACTGCACCCACTAACAACTGCTCCAGGGACCTGCATACTGCTGTCATGGAGCTGAGTATGACATTTGAGGCTGGCAAAAAAATGATTTTTAATTTTTTTTTGGTGGGAGGGGGTTGGTGACCACTGGGGGAGTAAGGGGAGGCCATCTCCGATTCCCGCCAGTGGTCATCTGCTCAGTTGGGGCACTTTTTTGAGGCTTGGTCCTAAAAATAAACGGACCAAGTGAAGCCGGCGAAGTGCTCATCAGCCGGCCTTCTTTTTTCCATTATCAGCCGAAGCCGGCCATCCCGTTACCACGCTCCTGTCCTGCCTTCCATACCCTGCTGAAACACCCCCTTGAACTTTAGCCGGCCCTGCAACGGAAAGCAGTTGTAACCGGCGAAAATCGGCCTTCGATTATACCGATTTTGCCAGCTTCAGGAGATGGCCGGCCATCTCCCGATTTGAGTCGGAAGATCGCCAGCCTTCTCGTTCGAAAATAAACAGGAAAGTCAGCATGGATTTAGTGAAGGGAAATCTTGCCTCACAAATCTACGACATTTCTTTGAAGGGGTAAACAAACATGTGGATAAAGGTGAGCTGGTTGATACTGTGTATCTGGATTTTCAGAAGGCGATTGACAAAGTACCTCATGAAAGACTCCAGAGGAAATTGGAGAGTCTTGGGATAGGAGGTAGTGTTCTATTGTGGATTAAAAACTGGTTAAAAGGCAGAAAACAGAGAGTAGGGTTAATGGTCAGTATTCTCAATGGAGAAGGGTAGTTAGTGGGGTTCCCCAGGGGTCTGTGCTGGGACCGCTGCTTTTTAACATATTTATAAATGACCTAGAGATGGGAGTAACTAGTGAGGTAATTAAATTTGCTGATGACACAAAGTTATTCAAAGTCATTAAGTCACGGGAGGATTGTGAAAAATTACAAGAGGACCTTACGAGACTGGGAGTCTAAATGGCAGATGACGTTTAATGTGAGCAAGTGCAAAGTGATGCAAGTGGGAGAGAAGAACCCGAATTATAGCTACGTCATGCAAGGTTCCACGTTAGGAGTCACGGACCAAGAAAGGGATCTAGGTGTCGATGATACGTTGAAACCTTCTGCTCAGTGTGCTGCTGTGGCTAAGAAAGCAAATAGAATGTTAGGTATTATTAGAAAAGGAATGGAAAACAAAAATAAGGATGTTATAATGCCTTTTTATCGCTCCATGTTGTGACCGCACATCGAATATTGTGTTCAATTCTGGTTGCCGCATCTCAAAAAAGATATACTGGAATTAGAAAAGGTGCAGAGTGGAGTGGAACAGGTGGATGTGAAGCATCTGTTCACGCTTTCCAAAAATACTAGGACTAGGGGGCATGCGATGAAACTACAGTGTAGTAAATTTAAAACATATCGGAGAAACGTTTTCTTCACCCAACGCGTAATTAAACTCTGGAATTCGTTGCCGGAGAACGTGGTGAAGGCGGTTAGCTTGGCAGAGTTTAAAAAGGGGTTAGATGGTTTCCTAAAGGACAAGTCCATAAACCGCTACTAAATGGACTTGGGAAAAATCCACAATTCCAGGAATAACATGTATAGAATGTTTGTACGTTTGGGAAGCTTGCCGGGTGCCCTTGGCCCGGATTGGCCGCTGTCGTGGACGGGATGCTGGGCTCGATGAACCCTTGGTCTTTTCCCAGTGTGGCATTACTTATGTACTTATGTACTAAGGGTGACAAAAATGATAAAGGGGATGGGACGACTTCCCTATGAGGACATGCTAAAGCGGCTAGGGCTCTTCAGCTTGGAGAAAAGGCGGCTGAGGGGAGATATGATAGAGGTCTATAAAATAATGAGTGGAGTTGAACGGGTAGATGTGAAGCGTCTCTTTACGCTTTCCAAAAATACTAGGACTAGGGGGCATGCGATGAAGCTACAATGTAGTAAATTTATGTCAGACTTGTGAGTTCTTTTGCCAAGTGGAGCAGTGCTGAGCGCGATGACACGCCCCCATACTCTGCTTGGCGGCCGAGCAACCCCGAGGTTCACCTGCGGTGACCGCCGTTCCCCAGAGGTTGAGCCCCCAGGTGCGGGCAGCCGGCAGGATTTGTGCGGGAAGCTGAGGAGAGGGGCGCTGAGGAACCAGCCAGAGGGGAACTGAAGGGAATGGTCCTGGTACAAGCAGTGTCCAACTGGCAGGCAGCAGGGAAAAGAGTAATCCAGGTACAAGCAATGTTCATAGGCAGGCAGCAGGCAAAAGAGTAATCCAAGTACAAGCGACGCTTCAACAGGCAGACAGCAGGTGACAGAGTGATCCAGGTACAGCAATGTTCAACAGGCAGGCAGCAGGCGAAAGAGTAATCCAGGCACAAGCAGAGTCAGCAACGAAGGACCAGCAGAAGAAGCAGACTACAGAGTAATAACACCTACCAAAGTAGAAGCCGAAGCATGGAACCCAAGAAAGGATCAGCAGATAAAGCACCGGCGTCCAACGTCAGCAGGAACCCCACAGGGGAAGGGAGAGCAGCCATAGGGAGAAAATAGGAGGCAGGAACAAACAGGAGCCAATGGGAACGGCCAAGGGAAGGAGCACCTTGATTGGCCACGTGGGCAACAGGGGGCGGAGCCAGGCAGACGCACCGTGAATCGCTGTGCGGAGGCTCCCAGCAGGCAGAGACAGCAGCCTGAGGAGACAGGCAGTGCACCGCACTGATCAAAGCAGCGCTGCGACGGAGCCCTGCACCGCTTGAGGACCCCGCTGAGGTAGGGGACCTGACAATTTAAAATGAATCTGAGAAAATTTTTCTTCATTCAACATGTAATTAAACTCTGGAATTCATTGCCAGAGAATGTGGTAAAGGCAACCGCGGAGTTTAAAAAAGGTTTGGACGGCTTCCTAAAGGAAAAATTCATAGACCATTATTAAATGGACTTGGGGAAAATCCACTATTTCTGGGATACACAGTATAAAATGTTTTGTACTTTTTTTGCATCTTGCCAGGTATTTGTGACCTGGATTGGCCACTGTTGGAAACAGGATGATGGGCTTGATGGACCTTTGGTCTTTCCCAGTATGGCAATACTTATGTACTTATATGTCCCTTTGATTAAAAAGATACAAGAGGATTTATGGGATTGGGCCAAAGGTACCTTTTCAATATTGGGGAGATTAGCAATTGTAAAAATGAACGTTTTACCCAGGTTACTGTATTTATTTCAGACCATACCTACACCGGTTCCTCGGTCCTTTTTTAATAGATGGCAAAATATTATTCAGGGGTTTATACGTGGGGGCAAGAGACTTAGTTTGGCAAAAACAGTAATTCTCACACCTAAAGATTTAGGAGGCCTGGGAATACCAGAGCTTTATAGTTATTATGTGGCAACTCAATTGAGATATATCTGGGATTGAAGGAGGGATGCTGCTCTAAAGGTCTATACGCAGATAGAACAATATTAATCCACTTGCTGTAAGCTGCCAGATTTACTTTGGGCTCCATTTGGTGGAACTTCCAACACTGTAGTGTTAATCCTCATGCTGCTCCTATATTACAGCTATGTGCAACAATCCTCGAGGGCATCTACTGATGTTTCGCACAAGTGTGTGAAAGGCCAAGGCACAAACTAGATGTCCCATGGCCTGAAGCCTAAGATCTGCAAACAAGAACTCTCTCCAGGAAATGTGGAAACAGAAGATCTGCACTGAGTACTTTTCACTCGACCTGGCTTATATCTAGAATCCTTATACCATCCTCTATCAGATATATCCTTACCATAAGTTCTAGGATGGTCCTCTGTAAGCTGAGGAGTCTTAGATTCAGAAAGACTTTTCACCAACTTTTCTAATTCCTTTCCAAACAGCAGGTTCCCTTTAAAAGGCAATTTTCTCAGATGAGTCTTTGAGGTGACATCTGCAGACCAGTTTCTAAGCCACAAACTTCACCAAGCAGCCACAAGCAAAGCCAAGCCCTTAGCTGAAATTCTAATTAAATCATACAAGGTATTTGCAAGAAAAGCTGTCCCCATCTGTAAATGACCAGCCACAGAAACATCTTCCTCAAAAAACTATTGCAAATCCTTTGGCAATTGTTCATTGTTCAGTTCATAGTTTATCGTTATTTGACACCACTTATAAAATTGTTTGCTTAAGTGGTATTCAGACCACCGGAAGCACTCACGAGTAATATAACTTCCACAATCTGCACCTTGCAGAGCCAAGGCAGAGACCTCAAATATCTGTTTCAGTAGTTATGAAGATCTTTCAACACTGATCTCCCCCCCCCCCCACCCCCTTTCAACTGGGATAGTGGTCTTTTTTGTCACTGCAGACACAACAGACTATATCTTTGGAAGATGGAGCCTGTCCTTCTCTTGAGGCTCCATCAGATACAACATCACCACAGAGTGCCCTATTTGAAAACCAGAAACCGCTGTCACTTTGGAGGCCGGAAAACCCTTCCGGGGTCCCACAAAGAGGACAAAAAGATGATCAGACTGCCTGAAATCATTGGTAGCAGTAAGATAGTGCATAAGGATGCACTTCACACCCAACAGTTGCAGGGAAGTGTATTCTGCACAATAGACCTCACTGGAAAAAGACGGAAGAAACACAGTCTGATTGACATGAAAAGGAGATACAAAGGACAGAACTGTGCATATAGAAACTCCTGAGTCAGAAAAGCAGAGAAAGGGATCCCTAGCAAGAGAGAGCATGAAGCTTTGAAACTCTCTGTGCCAACGAAATGGCAACTAAAAATACTGCCTTGAAAAAGTAAGATCTTTGATAGTTGCTGAACGAATGAAGGGGCACAAAGGGGGATGACTGAAGAGCATAAAGAACCACTTGAAGACTCCACTGAGGACAAATATTACAGAGAGGGGGACGCAGATGAGTGACTCCCTTCATTGCATCAGGGTGAGCAGCCAATAAGGCATTCTGTATCTTGCCTCTATGACACACCAATGCTGCCACCTGAACCTTGAGTAAATTGAGAGCCAAGCCTTTTTTGAATCCCTCCTGAAGGAAGGATAAAATTTGAGACAAAGAAGTATGAAATGGAGAATTACCATTCTGTGCAGAACAGCTCTCAAAAGTTCTCCACACTCCAGCATAAGAAGTGGACCACTTTCAGGCTTGCAGCAAGGTAGTAATATCATCTGCGTAACCTTCTTCCTCAATCGCGCCCTCTCAAGAGCCAGGCCATAAGACCAAAGTAGTGCAATAAGTCAACTGAGGAGCTATTTGAAGACGGATGAGGTCTGCATACCAAGGACATCTTGGCCAGTCTGAAGCATCAAGAACAACCTTCCCGAGATGACGTGAAATCCTGTGCAACATTCTTCCCATGAGATGCCATGGAGGAAACACAGAAAGGAGGTCATCCAACGACCAAGGCTGTACCAGTGCATCCATTACTAGGGAGTCTTTCTCCCTGAAATAGCTGTAGAATTTATTTATTTATTTGCTACATTTGTATCCCACATTTTCCCACCTATTTGTAGGCTCAATGTGGCTTACATAGTACCGGAAGCCGTTTGCAGATTCCGGTGTGAACAAATACAATGTGATGTTGTAGTAAGATAAAGTTCATATGGCAGAGCCACTTTAGGAATCGTAGAGCGGAAGAGTTGTGTTATGTTCATTACGTGGTTTAGTTTTCTTGCACTTTGAGTCTGGGTGCCATGAGGTCCAGAACAGGAAGACCCCACTGTGTGGAAATGAGGCGAAATGTAGTCTTTGACAGTTGCCAATCCCCTGGGTCCAGAGACAATCTGCTGAGGAAATCCGTTTGCAAGTCCAGTGAACCCTATGTGAGATGCTGAAATCATTGGAATGTTCAATTCCACACACTGAAAAAGAAGACGAACCTCCTGGGCTTGAAATACACTCTTTGTTCCTCCTTGTCTGTTGATGTAAGACACAGCTGTGACATCGTCCGAGAGCACGAACACCAGCCTCTTGTGAATAAGAGGTGCAAAGGCTAGTAGAGCTTTCAAGAAAACTCAAAGTTCCAATCTGTTGATGGACCAGGAAACCTCCACTCCAGTGGCCCCGTGCAGACTGGTGGAGATAATGGGCCCCCCATCTGAAGAGGCTGGCACTGGAGATGAGAACACACTAACTGGGAGTCTGTAAGGGCAACCCAACTTAAGTGTGCACAGGGAGAAGCCACCAAGTCAGATTCCATCTGGCTTGAGGCATCCGTGGCACCAGCTGGTCGCAAGTCCCAGAGACTGGAGACCACCAGCTCAAAATGGATGACTGAAGGGGCCACATGTGAAACTTTGCCCAAGGCGCCGCCATAGAACCAAGACCTTGAGCATAATCCCACACCCGCAGGCAGGTAAAAGAGAGAAGAGTGAGAATTTGCTGTTTGAGCTGGCGATGCTGAGGCAGGAAAACCTTCATCTACTGGGTAATGAAGCACACTCCCAGAAACTCCACGATCTGGATGGTGGTGAAATGATTCTTGCTGTAATTTATCACCCAACCCAGCGCAGAAAGAAGAGATAGGACTGTCTGTGTACTGCAAAGGCTCTCTTGATAGAAGTCACCCAAATTAGCCAATCATCCAAGTAAGGATTACCTGGATCCTCTGCCGGTGAAGAAAGGTTGCCACCACCACCATAACTTTTGAAAATGTGCAAGGTGCAGTGGCGAGGCCAAAAGGCATGGCCTTGAATTGGAAATGATCTCCCAGGATCACAAACCAGAGACATTTCTGGTAAGGAGGCCAAATTGGGATATGAAAATAAGCCACCTCAACACCTCAAGGTCCAGTGAGGTGAGAAATTTGCCTGGCTGGACCAAAGCTATGACTGAACGAAGAGTCTCCATGCAGAAGTGCAGCAAAGAGTCTTCTTTCTTTGGGACAACAAAATAGATGGAATATTGACCTGTGCCCTCTCTGCCGGAGGAATGGCCCCCAGTCGCCTTAAAGAGGCTAAGGTAGTTAGCACTGCCCAACTTTTTGAAAAGCTGCCGCAAGGGGACAGCATGAAAAGATCTGCGAGTGGCTTTGAAAATTCTAGCTTGTAGCCATAGAGAATGATATCAAGGACCCATTGGTCTGTAGTAATGGTGGTCCACTCCTTGGGAAAGCGGGAAAGATGTCTACCTATGTCTACGTACAAGGAGTGAACCTCAACCCCATTATTGCGAGGGCTGCCAAGAGGGACAGATTCTTGAGGAAGTGGAAAAGGGCTTCTTGCCTCCTTGAAAGGCTGAGTCTGAGGAAAGCAAGGTTTTTAAGCGGAAGCACTAGCCTTCCCTGGTCTATACCTCCGCGCTTCTCAAAAACAAGACTTAGCCGCCCAGAGATGAGGCTTAGGCTTGTCCTCAGATAGCCACTGAACCTTGGAATCTCCCAGGTCTTTAACAATCTTCTCCAAATCTGCACCAAAGAGTAGTGTTCCTCAAAAGAGCAACTTTGCCAGATGAGATTTGGATGCCACATCTGCGACCCAATGCCTCAACCATAGCCAGCGTCACGCCAAACCGGCCAAGGCCACACCCCTAACTGATGCTCAGAGAATATCATAAAGAGAATCTGACAAATAGGACAACCCCATCTCTAGGGTAGGGAGAAAGTCTGGAGGCGAGTCCAACGTGGACAATTGTTAAATCCACAATAAAGAAGCCCTGGCTACAAAAGAAGAAAAAATTGCTGCCTGAGAATTTAATGCAGCTAGTTGAAAGGCAAGCTTCAAGGAAGCCTCAAGCTTGCGGTCATGCATATCCTTTAATGCAGAGTCACCTGCAACAGGGATAGTGGTACATTTAGTAACCGCCAAACTAAGGGCATCCACCTTAAGCAGAGCAAACTGAAGTAAATCAGATGGCAGAAGGGGATATAATTTGGACATAACACAAGCCACCTGGAGGTTAGAATCAGGGATCTCCCACTGAGCTGGAATAATCTCCTACATTTTCTCATGACTATGGAAAGATACAGGAGGTCTCTTAGTACCTGACATAATAGATGAAGCAGGACCAGAGGACTGAGAAGCAGGGGAAGAAATGTGTAAAGCCTCCATAGATTTTGTGATCCATTCTCAAAAACAACCTATCTACAGTAGGATCATCACCCCCATCTGCCTCTGAAATATCCAAGTAGGAGCCATCAGCAGTTCTAGGAAAGTCAGAATACACAGATAAAACCTCCTCTGAGTCCCAAGGAGGAACATTCTACAAATCCTGCAAAACGGAAAGTTTTCATTTCTTAGGACGCTACTCCTCAAAAGCAACATGAGGAGAAGAAGGAGAGGCAGCTTCAGCTGACTTTAATAAAAAAGGCCTGATGTAATAAAAGAACAAACTCAGGCAAAAATGGCAGGACAGTGACTTCTACCCCTGCAAAACCAACATCGCAGGACATGGTAGCGAGCAAGGAACCCGCTGACAAAATGGCCACCGAAGCCTTACGGAGTGCTGGAGTCATTGGTGCTGAGCCCACCAAAATTGCCATTGGAGCAGCGCCAGATGTACTCCCAAAGACAGCGCTTACCCCCACAGCATGCACAAGATTTAATAGGCTCAGACATAGGGAATAATAAATATACTCATAGAAAACAGCCAGTCACGTGACCTCCAAAGAACTGAACCCCCAAAATAGTCCCACAGCACAAACGCTCTCAAAAAGAACCGCAGTGGCTGCTTTTTTTTTTTTTTTAGATAGAGGCAGGAGAAAAAGAGAAAGGAAGACTGAGATAAAGAGCTAGAAAGTGATAACATGGGAGAAGGGAGGGACCTAGACCACCTGAGGCATAGGATGTTCTCAACCCTAATCTCAACCGAATCTGCAATCAGGTCAGGAGGCCGAACAGAAGTCACCACAGTGCACAGGAGCTGCTATCCTGCCTTGCTAATTGCAGGAGCTGATGAGGCACAACTCATTAGAGTTCTCTATCTTCACCTGCCGGTGGGTGGTAACAACCCATTTGTCTGGACTGATCCTTGGGACGTAATGGAAGCACATTTGAAACTGATATATGTAGTTGTTTTGCAGAAGAATTCTAGCTTTACAAAATACTCTGGCATTAAGCTATCATCAGATGCATGCCCAGATTTGATTACAAAGTTATAAATAAATAAACCTAGTTCAGACAAAAGCCCATAGAACAAAAGCAGAACATCAAACTCCAATTCTCATACCTGTCAACCAAATCAGAATGAGCTAAGCGTGTACAGACATTTCATCACCTGACACTGCATCACTGAGACACTTCACTGTGGACATTCCATCACATATTCAAGCTAAATACATTCAAATTATGTGTGTGGAAAACTTGTGGCAAATGGAGGTAGTGGGATGCCAGCAGACAACCATGCTTGTTCTTTGCGCCTAAGTATGAGCCTTGCTAAAACTTCTTCCATATAAAATGTTTGCAGAGCTTTTTATTTAAGCACAGAACAACATTTTCATCACATTACACTTCACAACCGCAGAAATTTTATCACATGAAACTTCATTCTGTATTCAAGCTAAATGCATTCAAATTATAAGTGTGGAAAACTTGCAGTAAATGGGGGGAGGGGCAGGGGAGGGAGCGTGCCGGCAATTATGGAGGAGTAGCCTAATGAAGTAGAGGAACAGCCTAATGGTTAGTGCAGCAGACTGAGATCCTGGGGAACTGGGTTCAATTTTCACTCTAGTTCCTCGTAACCCTGGGGAAGTCCCTTAACTCTCCACTGCCCCAGGTACAAAAACTTACATTGTGAGCCCACTAGGGACACAGAACATACCTGCATATAACGTGTACAGTGATGCATACTTCTAGTAACACTATAGAAATGATTAGTAGTAGTAGTAGTAGATCTTTGTATACATATCCAAAGGAAACCAGAAGTGTCTGCATGCATAAATGTGAACCTCACTAAACACACACATCCCTGATTCTCTTTCCTGTTTTATCTACACAGGTATCTAAAATGCTACCTTGCCTCCTCCCCTCCCACCATTCCCATCCTCCCCAACCCAACTGTGGTATGGCCATATAATTGCCTGCTGGAGATGAACTGTTATGGTTTTGATCTTTCATTACCTTTGCACACAAGTTTTTTACATATATTCATTGTGCATTATGTGATATGTATTATTTTAAATGTAAATATCTTTGCTCAATTTCCCACACAAGTTTCCCATGCATATTATTTGAATACATGTAACTTGAATATGTGATGAAGTGTCACATGATGAACAGGCATATTAGTGATGAACTGTCACCAAATGAAATATAGAATCTATATACTAAAACTTCAGTTTAAGGGGAGTAATTCAAGAGGTCTCTTATAAACTTACTCCCTGGTACTAGAGGACGACCAAAATCAGTTTCTTCAGTTTCTGCCAAAACCAAATCTGCGGTTGATATTTGCCGCTCAGTTCAGCCGAAGCTGAAGCCAAAGCTGGATTCTAGGGCCCAGTACAGTCTGGCCCCTGCATGGAATGAGCTACCATTCCCCCATCACCAGCACCACCACAGCACAGAACGAGCCTCCCATCCTGGGCCTAATGTCCATACCCTGGTGGTCTAGTAAGTGGTAGGGGCAGGAGCAATCCCCAGGCGCTGCAGCCATTTTGAGATTGGAGCTGCCACTGGTAGGAATGACTAGGGATCAGTCCTGCCCATTCCAGCTCCAATTTCCATCTTTGTGTAAGTTGCTGGTCTTATATATATTTTCTGTAGTTCTCAACTTCTGTATATAACATAGAGGGGCATAATTGAACTGGGCGCCCATTTTAAGGGCGCCCTGGCAAAGAGGCGGGGCATCCCGTATTATCGAAACAAGATGGGCGTCCATCTTTCGTTTCGATATTACGGTCAGGGATGCCCAAATCTCAACATTTAGGTTCACTGTCTTGATATTTAGGTCGACCTTAGAGATGGCTGACCTCGGTTTTCGCCGATAATGGAAACGAAGGATGGCCATCTCAAAAATGACCAAATCCAAGCCATTTGGTCATGGGAGGAGCCAGCATTCGTAGTGCACTGGTCCCCTCTCACATGCCAGGACACCAACCAGGCACCCCAGGGGGCACTGCAGTGGACTTCACAAATTGATCCCAGGTGCATAGCTCCCTTACCTTGGGTGCTGAGCCCCCAAAACCCACTATACACTACCCACAACTTTACAATACTACCATAGCCCTTAAAGGGTAACGGGGGGCACCTAGATGTGGGTACAGTGGGTTTTGGGTGGATTTTGGAGGGCTCCCATTTACCACCAGAAGTGTAATAGGAAGGGGGGATGGGCCTGGGTCCGCCTGCCTGAAGTGCACTGAACCCAAAAACTGCTCCAGGGACATGCATACTGCTGTGATGGAGTTGGGTATGACATTTGAGGCTGGCATAGAGGCTGGAAAAAATGTTTTTTAATTTGTTTTTTTGGGTGGGAGGGGGTTGGGGACCACTGGAGGAGTAAGGGGAGGTGATCCCCGATTCCCTCCGGTGGTCATCTGGTCAGTTCGGGCACCTTTTCGAGGCTTGGTCGTGAACAAAAAGGGACCAAGTAAACTCGGCCAAATGCTCATCAGAGACGCCCTTCTTTTTTCCATTATTGGCCGAGAACGCCCATCTCTTAACCACGCCCCCGTCCCGCCATCGGTACACTGATGACACACCCCCTTTAACTTTGGTCATCCCTGTGACGGAAAACAGTTGAGGACGCCCAAAATCGGCTTTCGATTATGCCGATTTGGGCGCCCTTAGGAGAAGGACGCCCATCTCCCGATTTGTGTCGGAAGATGGGCGCCCCTCTCCTTCGAAAATAAGCTAGATAGTGGTCTGTTTACTAAAGTAAATAAGCAGGTAGCATTTAAATTAGCATATATTAATAGCACAGAAGTGCAGTAACCATTACTGCGCTGGCATAACAGTACATGCTAATTCACAGTGACTAGCAGGAGGATGGAATCAAAATATAGAGCATTTCTGCTTAAGGCAAAATATAAATGAGTGTCACTCTTCAATCAAGCATACAGAGGATTAACCCTCATGAAGAAGCAGTTTCAACCCTAACCACTTTACTGGGCAGAGTAGATGGGCCATGCTTGTCTTTATCTGCTATCATTTACTATGAAGGTTATTCTGTAAATTGGCACCTGGACATATAAACCACTTATGCGCTTTATAGGTGGCAGTAATTGGTAGTTATGCATGAATGTGCACTAGGCGCTATTCTATAACATATGTGGAGGGGCATTTTCGAAAGGACATCTGTCAGAATAAGGATGTCCCAGTAAGAACATCCCAAATGGACATCCGTCTCAAACGGACTTTGAAAAGCTATGTGCACAGAAATTATTTTTAAACTCTAAGGGTGATTTAAACACATGAAAGGTTGACTTACGATTTCATTTTAGTGGTAGTCATATTCTAGCACCTGGAATCATTCCCAAAATTAATCCTTTAACATATCAAATCAAAATACAACTGAAAGCTGACTTACATTTTTTAAAAGGCCACCAACCTGATAGAAGCTCTCTGTCCCTAATTAAACCATCCCCTAAAATGAACCTCTTAAATACCAATCAAAGAGATAGTGGTTCAAGACACTATTACAATACTTTAATGCAGAAAGCTGTAACAGGAGGGGGCGCTCATGAGCAACAAACAAGATGACAGCGTGAGCTTGGAGCTCTGCTTCTTAAAGAAAATATTTCCTTCATCATATATCAGAATGCTGAATTGGAGGTAAACTTTAGGATGGCCTCCTCCAAACATGATAAAAATGAACTTCACAATAAATATTCATGAAAGAGATTTGCATGCACTGCCTCCACTGCATGCAAATCTCTCTCTTTAATATTCATTAACAATGATAATCCTCAGTTTGTCAAAACTTTAGCTGATTCTTTTCTAAAAATTCTCATATACTTATTATACTAGGAAGAGATTTTAATGTAACTATAAATCCTATGCTAGACAGAAAATCTTCCTGTGTGGCCCCCTTGTCTAAAAGCAGAGTCATACTCCAACACCTAATGAATGATCTTCATCTATATGATATTTGGAGACTTCTTCATCCCTCTAATAAGGACTATAATTTTTATTCAATACCTCATAAGTCACGTTTTAAAATTGACTTGTTCTTGAAATCTGGTGACCTACAGCCCTGTTTACTAAGCTGCTCTAGCGTTTTTAGCGCATGTGCAAAATTAGTGCGCACTGTGTAGGCGCCCACAGGAATATTGTGGGTGCCTATACAGTTAGCGTGCGCTAAAACCACTACCGTAACGCGCCTCTAGCGCGGCTTAGTAAACAGAGCCCTAGGCCTCCACTGTAACAAACTCTGAAATCCTACCGATGACAATCTCAGATCATTCCCCTTTTCGTCTGTCCTTAAATCTCACAGGTCTTGAAAAGTCACCACCAGTATGGAGGTTTATATCATCAATTCTTTATTGTCATTTTCAAGAATTTACAGAACATTATTTCTTGAATAGGAAAAGCAGTTTAAGAAAAAATACATAATCAATAGAAAAAGGTCTATTTAACATTAGGTCAAACAGGCAAATATTTATAAACTTGTATTAGACCACAACATTTGAGAGGTAGGAGCTGTTACAACTCAGGAGATGAGATTCATTTTAAATATTTTAGGTAATGCTTAGCAGTATATCCACTTAACTTAATATCTAAATCTTAAACCCTTAACTCGAGGTCATTCAAAACTGTGTGCTCCCAACATACATTATACTACTTTTTTCTGATCAATAAATTGCTTTAAATGTTCAGCAACAAGGAAAACATATTTAACTCCTAAATATTTTATATTACATTTGCAAGGATAATTCAAATTAAATGAAGCTCCCAAAGCCAATGTTGCAGTTCGTAAAGCAAGAAAGTCCTTTCTTCTTGCTTGCGTTTGTTTGGTTACATCTGGGAAAACCCAGATCTTCCCACCATAAAATGGAAGTTGTATGTTTTTCAAAGCCATTTTTCTTACGGATTCTAGATCTTGTTGGAAAATAAACGACACCAACGTTTGGCTCTCTGTGGTTGCAGATAAAGAAGTTTCAAGCAACTCTGTTACATTTAAATCCCCTTGTGGAGGATTTTGTAATCCTTCTTTAGATACTTTTGTTGGTAAATAATAAATTTTATTCAAAGGTGGTATATTTTCCGGAGAAAATTTTAAATTCTCAGTCAAATATCTTTTAAATATCTCCAACGGAGTATATATTGGAGTCCGTGGAAAATTTAAGAAACGAAGGTTCAATCTCCTATTATAATTTTCAAAATATTCCAACTTATTATTGTATTATCTTTAATCAGTCTTACAGAAGTTTCTTTCAATTTAAGATTTTCTTCAAATAGTTAATCTTTGCAGAGACTTCATTTTTCATTGAAGTAAATTCTAGTGAAAGGTTTTGAACGTTACTCACTAGTGTTTCAATCTTGCTCGTTGAAAGCATCACAGCTTGCAGAGTCTCCCAAATGGCCTCAAGAGTAACCGTCACTGAGGAGGCCTTAGATGTCTTAGTCCTCAATACCAAATCAGGACTACTCTGAGCCTCCAGTGTAAAGAGAGCCTCGGCTGTTAATCCGTTGTCGGGTCCCAGACAGGTCGCCCCTCCTCCGTCTCTGCGGGTTAGGGCTTCCACCTCGGCATCGTTTCCAGCCGGCTGCGGTGGTGGGAAGAGCGTCGGAGGGGACAACGATATGTCCTGTCCCAGGAGCTCGGCTTCTCCTTGCGCCACGAGCTCAACGGGAACTCCAACTGCCGAAGAAGTGGATCTCGCGAGAAAGCTCTCCAGGGTCAACTGGGTAGATGTTAAGTTGGTTAGGAACATTAGATTCTATTAGAATGACCCCCGCCAGCAAAGGCACCTGGTGGTGGTGGTGGCGACAGGGAAGGGTCGGCGGCGGGAGGGGGGGGTCTAGAGTAGAGGGGGCCAGGGCTTAATCTGTGGGGACCCATGCCCCCGTGGCCCCACCTAGCTATGCCCCTGGTTTACTTATTGATGATCTGTTACTTTAAACCAATGTTTCTTTGATTCCACATATTTTATCACTAATTTCCTAATTTTCAAACATTTCAAGTTATAAAATAAATTGGGGGGAAACTGAATACTTACCTTTATATGAAGACTTAAATATACAAAATTAAGCTCCTTCCCATTTAATGAACAATTGTCTCATATAAAATATCTTGGCATCTTTTTAGGAAGAACTACTAAAGAAACCATTGACAAAAGTATTGATATGCTCCTTCAATTTTTGAAGATTTCTATTCAAAAGTGGTCTCTATTACACTTAAGTTGGTGAGGAACATTAGATTCTATTAGAATGACCTTAGCCCCAAGAATCAATTATATGTTAACTATGCTCCCAGTGAAACTTCACCCCTAGTTTTTTCAAAACAACTGACAGTTTATTGACTTCCTTGCAGTTTAAATCCCCTCATATTTCTCTTCATCAACTAAAATTACCCAAACAAAAAGGTAGAATTAACCTTTCCAATTTCAGAAATTATCACAATTCTTTTATTCTCTCTAAAGGATATCATTGGTTTTCAACGGTGAATTCTTTTGCTATCCCTACATGGTTAAAACTAGAAGGAGCGATATCACATCCTATTCCGCTTACTGTTTCAAATCATCCTAATATTCATCTATGTTCCTATTCACACCACAATAAAAATGTGCTGCAAACTACTTCAGCATTTGTTAAGCTAGCAAAAATGTATTACCAAAAACTCCCAACATTTTATATGATATACCACTCTGGAAGAATAAAAAGTTGAAATTTTATGGCCAAACACTAAGTTGGTCAATTTGGCAAAAATTTAATATCTGTTTTTTTAAGCCAATTACTATCAGAAGGCCAACCGAAATCATTTGCGCCATTGAAAAATGATTTTGACATTCCTGACTCCCAGTTTTTATAATGGTATCAGCTACAGGGTATTATTAAATTGAATAGCTAGGAGTTAGCTTGTCTTCATCAAATAGCCAATGTTGATGCATTTATTGACAGTCCATGTATTTTGAATCATTGCACTTCAATGTTAGATAAAACTTTTCAAAATTATAACAAGTATTCATGTAAAAAGTATTCAACAAGTATGGGAGAAAGACCTTGATGCTTATCAGATGTTCAATGGTCTCAGATCTGATCCATGGGTCCCAGAGTGTCTTTATCAGCAGCTATTACTCACTTCTTTTTTATATATCATAGTGCTTTGTGGACTCCTGGTAAGTGTAAAGCAATTGATCCATCAAAGTCAGACCTATGTTGGTCTTGTAAATCACAAACAGGAACTCTGATGCATCTACTCTACGAATGTCCTAATACTACACTTTTCTGGTAGGATGTCTGCAACAAATTACAAGACATCTTTAAGTTCAAGTCAACGTTACTACCCAAATATATAATATAGAAATCACTATCAATTTCATTTCCACTTTCTGATTAAGGCAAATTATTTGATTTTTTTAATCACCATTGGTATAAAACTGATTATTACTCATTGGAAGAATAATACTCAACATCTATATTTGGTGGAATTGGATCCTTTTGTACAAACGATACAACCTGTAAAGTTTCAATTGTTACTGTATTGGCACTTTGTAACTACAATATAAAACTAATAAAAATAATTTTTTTTAAAGTTGTAACAGAACATTGCTAAGTTTTTATAACTTTATTCATGAAAGGTATTCTTGCAATATGTGTCATACCAGCTGAGCTTGAATCTATGTAGGAGGACAGACCATTTTAGTCTTTATCTGCCATCACTTACTATGTACAATCCTGTCTTTTGCATTTGATTCCAACCGGTATCTTGCAACTTAAAAATTATCAAGTCAAAATAACACCTTATAAAATAGAGCAACTCATATTCCAATTTGTTGGTCTATACGTAGAAGAAACAGAAAAAGAATTCTTTTTGTTTGGTTGTTTGTTTTCAGCATTCAAATGTTTAAACTTAGTTTTTAACCAAAGCGAAAACTAATACTAAACACACCTGTACTTCTTGTTTCATCTTTCGCCATGCCTTCCAGCTGTCCCTTACCTGACCCGGTTGTCCCGGAACTTGGTGATCTGAGGCTGTCTGATGTAAATGATGCGGACTCCCGCCTCCACCCGGTCTGCAGATGACGCGGCCCCGGACATCTCATCATCTGCTTTCTTATAGCCCGTGGAGGAACATACTGGCTCTGTTATAAACAAGAAACAGTCCAAATGAGGACAGGCTGAAGAAAAGAAGACAAGGTATGAGACCCTCCCACACCAGTTCGAAAGGTTCGTTGAGGAAAAGCTAGAACCTGAGGGAAGATGATGGATAAGGCTAAAGTGACCCGTCGGCTGTCTCGTCCCAGCGGAACG
This sequence comes from Microcaecilia unicolor, assembly GCF_901765095.1. Taxonomy (NCBI): domain Eukaryota; kingdom Metazoa; phylum Chordata; class Amphibia; order Gymnophiona; family Siphonopidae; genus Microcaecilia; species Microcaecilia unicolor. The sequence continues at coordinate 70,512,157 of NC_044034.1, forward strand.
GCGAAAGCTGGGACTTACTCGCGCTCTCTGGTTATATGGCACGCGGACGGCGGGAGCACTCTAACTCCCCCACTCACCCCTCCCCAACCCTCCCCCCCCCCTCACCTCCACCCTTAGGCCGGGAGCACGCGCGCCTAAACCCCTCCCAGGCTATTGTTAGCATTTACAGGCAGCACTCTGTCAAGGCATAAAGGCGCAGCCGCCGGCTCTGCAAGCTGCTGATGGAAGCACAAACAAAACCTGGCCAGCTACACTGCTTGTCATATGCCACAAAATGAGCAGGTAAAGTAATAGTGCCCCTTCCAAACGCGCGCCCATCACCCACCCCAGGCTACATGCCTGTCAATTTATGCAGGTATAACAGAAATGGCGTGCCAAAATCATAATCATTATCATTATTTACGTGGGAAACCAAACAAGCACGACTGCCTTGGAAACAGGTTCGTCTAGCAAAAGAGACGGAGGTACAAAAATTCAAAAATGTCTATAAGCTTGAGAGGATGCCCTCATGTAGAGCCAAGGACGGTAAAGCACGCTGAATAAAAGGAAAGCAGGTTTACAGCGTACCCAGGCAGCGCTACTCCACGCAAACATCAAGCTAAGGCGAGACGTCTCCTAGGGACAAACCTCAGGGACAGTTTGCTCATCCTTCCCCTGCCTCGATGAACAACACAGGGACCGTCTGTCTTCTCACTCAGGCCAGGTTATCGTGGCTACTTAAAAGGCGGTTTCTATCCGGATGCTAATCTCGATTGTAAACTTTAACGATTCACAAACATGGATTTTTCCTAAGAAAACTGACCAGCACTTTAAATTCAAGAATGACCTAGTCCTATTTATTGCATTTGTATCCCACATTTTCCCACCTATTTGCAGGCTCAAATAATTTTCTAAAAAAATGTAACGTCAGTTTATTGGAACTGAGTTATAGCATGTAAATGTCTTAGACAAATACCGAACCCAGAGCCTGAAAAATAAAATATAAATAATAACTTTATAGGGTTGTGGATATATCCTACACCCTTCAACATATCACTTAACCTTCCTGTGCTCAATATATTCTGACACACTATTTTTTCATGTTTATGAAACGGGCGCTAGCAAGGTTTTCCTCGGAGTGTGTATGTTTGAGAGTGTGTGAGAGTGACTCTGTGAGAGAGAGAGAGTGAACATGTGAGTGTGACAGAGAGAGAGAGTAAGACTGGGTGTGAGTGTGTCTGTGAGAGTGTGTGTGTGTGTGAGAATGAGAGTGTGTGCCAGGGGCCCCCCTCCCTCCCAGTTCCAGGGTCATCCCCTCCCTCCCTCCCTCTGAGTTCCAGGGTCGTCCCTCCCTCTCAGGGTCATCCCCTCCCTCCCTCCAAGTTTCAGGGTCCCTCCCTCCCTCTGAGTTTCAGGGTTGTCCCCTCCCTCCCTCCGAGTTTCAGGGTCCCTCCCTCTGAGTTTCATGGTCGTCCCCTCCCTCCTTCCTAGTTTCAGAGTCCCTCCCTCCGAGTTTCAGGGTCGTCCCCTCCCTCCTTCCTAGTTTCAGGGTCCTTCCCTCCTAGTGTTCTTCCCGCTGCGCTACGGGCGCCTGATGAGCCGGCGACAGGTGCAGCTCCTGATCACCACAGCCTAGCTGCTGCCGCCTGCCCTGCTCTTCCCCATCGCCATCCCCAACGGCACCGTGATCCGCATCTACTTCTCGCGGGCCTCGCTGCTCTGTAACCTGGACTACGCCAGCAACGTGTCCTACTCGCTGCTACTGACGGCGCTCATCTTCTTCCCCTGCTCGGCCATCGTCACCGTGACCAATGGGCACCTTTTTTCCCGGGTGGACGTCATAATGGGTAAGGTGACGTCAGCCTGTGCTACGGAGCCTAGCAGACCAACTCCGAAGAAGTCACGAACGCAGGCAGCAAGACCAATAGAACGTTGAAGGTGAGAATTATTATATAGGATATGCAGAAATTGATACTTACAATATTGCCAGGGTATACTTGCATAAAATTATATGCAGCCGCTGCTCAGCACATAATTTTGTGTGATGTACTTATAGGCTTTATATAATATACATAAATATTCCCACAAAGTGGATGATATACAAAAGCTTACTACTTCATGAGGCATTTTTGACAAAGCCACTTTGCAAACACATGCTTTCACACACAAAAAAAGCACAAAATGCTGACATTTTTACATTGTGGGCTGTTTTCTGCTTTTTTTGGGGGAAGCAAATTTTGTTGAAGAGGTTTCATACTTCAGTATATCAGCCTCAAGCATAGTTCAGTATAGCAATATGTTGCATACTGTTAACCATGCTTTGAAAATATTAGAAAGACCTGTGATAACACAGGCAGAATATGAGAATGCCTTCACGTTTGCAAGTAAAAAGAATTGAGTTCATAAAGGTCTGCAGAAAGCCAAAGTGAAGGCTTAAGGTGAGGTGCTATGACTCTATTTGTAGTATTTTTGACAGCCAACAGAAGGTATGGTACAAACAAATTATTAAAGTAGTACAGATAATTGCATTATAGATACTGCTGCAGGAAGAAGCTGGGAAAATACAGAAATAGGAACATATATTTCAGGAAAGATACAGGGATAAAGCTAGATACAAATTATGAACTGATACCAATCATCAAGAACCACGGAGCAAGAACACAGGAATAATGCCAACATATAGCACTGTGGCGTAATTCAATCAGAAGGCTTAAATGGGAAATTTCAAGGTTCTAAACACATAAATTTGCAGTTTAAACTTAACAAGATTAAGGGGCCCTTTTACTAAGCTGAGGTAAAAGGGGTCCTGTGCTAGTGGCAGGTGACCGTTCTTGCTCCGTGCCAGGGCCCCTTTTACTGCAGCAGATAAAAAGGCCAAAAAAAGAAATGATCATGTGGTAAGTTCACACTTGCTGCACACATAGGCGGTCGGTGGCCCAACTGTTTGGGGAGGCTAAAGGGGGCGGGGTTAGGGGTGGGGCGGAGCTTATATACATAATTGTCTGATAACACACAGAAAAAATAAATAAATAAAAATAAAATAATCAATTAATACCTTTTATTAAATTTAGATATTAGATATGTATCATATGTCAAAGAATAAAGTGGTTGCTCAAAGCATATTCTAAGCACAATCGCTCAACTGCAAAACACTATGCACAACTTTGTGCAAAAACACACTCAGAACCTTACTGTACCATAAATATTACACTGGGCAGAATCTAATACACCAATATACCACCCATACGGAAAATGCAGACCGTCAACAATATAAAACAAGGGATCACATCACAATTCTCATGTAGAGCCACAAAACACCCTAATTCATATTTAATGTGGGATAAAATGCCATAAATAAGTAAATAAATATAAACTTTTAATGTTGAGCACCTGATTCTCAAAGTGGACATATTCCAAACACTATAATGAAAATAAAATGATCTTTTCTACCTTTGTTGTCTGGTGAGTTTTTCTGATCATGCTGGCCCAGTATGATTCTGCTGCTATCTGTCCTCAGTGCAGGTCAGGAAGTCATCCTCATTAAATGTCTCCCTGGCAACCCAGGACACCTCCAGCCACCCCCCCCCCCCCCCCGCTCTCCCAGCAGTAAGGTAAACAAACCATAAACCAATTTCTACAACTGGACAAGGCTAGAGGGCTTTCACTGCAGCTCCTGCTGTGAGGATGGAGGTAAATCAACAATTTAAACCCCTCAGAGCACAGCAGGGGAGGCTTAGCCTGTCCAAGCCTCTTATACCGGGCGCCTATGGCTGCACAACCATTTCAGGGGGAGCACTGACTACAACCCATTGAGGTGGTGGTGAGGGCTCCCACACTAACCCGGAAATGATGCTCGTTGGGGGTGGAACTACCACTAGCAATCGTGTTGGGCCAGTGGAAGTTCTGGGTTGCCACACGGCAACCCTTTAGTAAAAGGGCCTCTAAGTAATTCCTTGAGTGATCTGGAAAACTTTTTGACATCCCTTTTTATACCACTGGCCATCAAGAACATTTAGGGCCTGATATTCAAAACAATTTAACCTGGTAGAAGAGGCACCTGCCTGGTTAAATCATGCTGAGTGGGTATTCAGCAGCACTTAACCAGGCAGTAGCTGAATATCCCTCCTGATGACTGTGACACTGTCCAAACAATCTCAGGAAGGTCCAGGAGCAGAGTCTGGACAGAGCCAGGAATTAAGCAGGCACCAGCAGTATTCAGTGTCGGTGCCCACATACCTAACCAGGCGAGTAGGAATGCATAAATAGCAGTTCTGTCTGCCTGGTTAGCAATGCTGGTATGGCGTTACATTTCGGTCGTACCTGCATAACTGCCAGGTACTGCCACTGATCTGGATATTCAGTGCTGGTTGCTGAATACGGACCAGTACTGAATATCCGAGTCTAAATTTGTTGTTGGCAGTCAGCATTTATTACACAAACAAAAAATTTTTAAAGGAAAGATAAAAGTTAAAAGGCCTAAGAAAATGAAAAGAAAGAGTAACACAGGTAAGAACATAAGAATAGCCATACGGGGTCAAACTGATGGTCCATCTAGCTCACTATCCTGCTTCTAACAGTGACCAATCCAAGTCACAAGTACATAGCAGAATCCCAGAAGATAGATTCAATGCTACTGATCGTAGGATAAGTAGTAGCATATCCCATGTCTATCTTAATAGCAGATTATGGACCTTTCATCCAGGAACTCGTCTAAACCTTTTTTAAACCTAGATATGCTAACTGCTGTTGCCACACCCTCTGGCAATGAGTTCTAGAGCTTAAAAAAATATTTTCTCCCATTCGTTTTAAAAGTATTACCATGTAACTTTATGGAGTGTCCTCTAGTCTTTGTACTTTTTGAACCACTCAATTCCTGTTCACCCATTCTACTCCACTCAGGATTATGTAGACCTCTATCATGTCCCACCTTAGCTGCCTCTTTTCCAAGCTGAAGAGCCCTAACCTCTTTAGCCTTTCCTCATATGAAAGGAGTTCTATCCCCTTCATCACTTTGATCGCCTATCTTTGAATCTTTTCTAATTCCACTATATCTTTTTTTGAGGTATGGTGACCATAATTAGGGAAACAGAAAAGAAAAAAAAGAGGTAATGGAAAGATGGAGTCAAGAACTCCTATACTTTCATACAAAACAGGAAAAGATATACAAAGAATACACAAGAAATCCAGACAAACTGCACCAGGACACCATATTAGTCAGAGATAACCAGGAGAAAACATGGGCAATTCTAACCTCATTACCAATCTGTCAAATATGAATAAATGATGAGACTCTTGCTTAAGCTAACTGGTAGATCCAGTTACCCTTTTCCCTTTCAGTCATAATTGTTTTAGAAAAATTGGGGTCATTTTCGAAGAATTGAGTATTTTATAATAACAGGCTTCTAATTTGGCCTCTGAAAAATTACCAAAACCAAGCCCATCTGCTTGTCCTTGGAGAATGTGGCTTATCTCAGACAGTGAGGTTTCACGGAAGACTCATGAATAAGCTGAGAAGGCTAAACTTAGGACCCAAAGAGAGGCATAATCGAAAGGGACGCCCAAATTTTGCTGAGGACGTCCTCGCAAAATGTCCCAATGGAGGGGCAGGGAAACCCGTATTATCAAAACAAGATGGACGTCCATCTTTCGTTTTGATAATACTGTCGGGGACGAAATTTAGGTCATCCTTAGAGATGGTCGTCCCTAGACTTGGTCGTTTCTGATTTTCGGCGATAATGGAAACCAAGGATGCCCATCTCAGAAACGACCAAATACAAGTCCTTTGGTTGTGGGAGGAGCCATCATTCATAGTGCACTGGTCCCCCTCACATGCCAGGACACCAACCAGGCACCCTAGGGGGCACTGCAGTGGACTTCATAAATTGCTCCCAGGTACATAGCTCCCTTACCTTGTGTGCTGAGCCCCCCAACCCCCCCTAAAACCCACTACCCACAACTGTACACCACTACCATAGCCCTTACAGGTGAAGGGGGCACCTAGATGTGGGTACAGTAGGTTTCTGGTGGGTTTTGGAGGGCTCACATTTACCACCACAAGTGTAACAGGTGGGGGGGGGGTGGGATGGGCCTACCTAAAGTGCACTGCACCCACTAAAACTGCTCCAGGGACCTGCATACTGCTGTGATGGACCTTATGTCATTTGAGGCTGGCACAAAATATTTTTAAAGATTTTTTTGAGGGTGGGAGGGGGTTAGTGACCACTGGGGAAGTAAGGGGAGGTCATCTCCGGTGGTCTTCTGGTCAGTTCTGGCACCTTTTTGGGCCTTGGTCGTAAGAAAAACAGGACCAGGTAAAGACGTCCAAATGCTCGTCAGGGACGCCCTTTTTTTTCCATTATGGGTCAAGGACGTACATGTGTTAGGCATGCCCAAGTCCCGCCTTCGCTATGCCTCCAACATGCCCCCGTGAACTTTGGTTGTCCCCACGACGGAAAGCAGCTGAGAACGCCCAAAATCGGCTTTCGATTATACCGATTTGGGCGACCCTGTGAGATGGACGCCCATCTTCCGATTTGTGTCGAAAGATGGGCGTTCTTCTCTTTCGAAAATGAGCCTGAAAGTGGTGAACTGGATTGGAAACTGGTTGACTGACAGATGACAGAGGGTAGTGGTAAATCGAATCTGCTCAGAGGAAAGGAAGGTGAGTTGTGGATAACCAATAGAGTGGAAACTCCAGAGGGAGAAGAAACCATGAGAAGAGATCTCCAGAAATCGAATGTCTCACACAACTCTGCACAATGTATTCCATATCCAAGTTGTTACAAATGTATCTCTACTATTCATATCTTATTGTAAGCCACACTGAGCCCGCAAAGAGGTAGGAAAATGTGGGATACAAATGCAATAAATAAATAAATAAAGTAGAAGAATGGTCAAAGGTCTGGCAGTTAAAATTTATCTCTCCACAATTAAGGTGAATAATATTAACAGATATTTGTTTTGAATAATAATGATAATGTTCAGGAACTTACTGGAAAACAGATTAAGGCTATAGAAAGAATTCCAGCACATAGGAATTGGCAAGAATTATTCATTGTATCTCATATGATTGAAAAAATTATTGGAAGAATTGCGAAGAAAGGAAGTCTTCTTGATGCTTGTCCTTCTTTTTACTTAACATCTATTCCTTTCTCAATATTACTTTGGCTTATTAATAATATATTAATAGAAGGAGTTTACCCTAAATAAATATCTTCAATTATTCTGACTCCTATTCCTAAAAGATTAGATGGAGATCTTTACTCATGTAGAAAATTTTAGACCAGTTGCCAGTATTCTTTGGTTAGCAAAACGTTTGGAATTTGTGGTAACATTCCAATTTTCTTTTTCCTTTTTTTTTTTTGAGGAATCTGCCTACTTACATTTCTCTCAACGTGGATTTTGCACAATACATAGTACTTGTGTTAACAACTGAAATACAATGATTTCCATCTAAGGGAGAAGAGGTTATACTTTTAACAGTTTGATCAGTGGCATTTGATGCCATCAATCATCAGTTATTGTTGTTTAGATTGAGTGAAATGGGTATCGGAGGAGCAGTTCTTAAGTGGTTTTCAACATTTTTGAGTACTAGACAATATAGTGTTTTGAAGAATGGGAAAACATCATGTAGTTAGAGATCAGGCTGTGGAGACCCTCAGGGATCTGCGCTTTCACCATCTTTTCAATGTTTATATGAGTCGTTTGAGAGGCTATTTGCATTCACTGAATATCTTTTCCCTGTCATATGCTGATGATAATTTTGTCATGTCCTGTTCAAAAAAACTTCGAAGCATACTTTTTTGCTGTTAAAACAATATATAAAATTAGTAGAAGATTGGGCACTTGTATATTTCCTTAAGCTTAATACACAAAAGACTAGGTTAGTTTGGTTTGGAGACTATCAAAAACTTTCTACTGAAACAATAAATCTTGCTTGAAGTATATCCTTAAACATAGACACTAAGTTTAAGTATTGGGTATTATCTTGGACTCTAGACTTACTTATGAACACCAGATTAATGCCCTTGTGAGGAAATGTTTATAGTCTACATAAACTTTGTGAAATTAGATCATCTTTGAGCTTATCGGGATTCTAAATAATTGCACGGGTAATCTTAATTCCTCTACTTGATTATTGCAATTCATTATATTTGTAATATTAATAAACAGCAAATGTATCGCCTTCAACTTTTACAAAATATGACTGCTCATTTGATATATGGCCTTGGAAAATGTAGTGAAGTTAGTCCTCTCTTAATAGATCTGCATTAGTTGAGAGTGGAATCCTGTATTCAGTTTAAAATTGCTTGACAAGTGCATAAATGTGCTTATGGTATGAACTCGGTCATGGTAGGTCAATTAATACCTTCTTTAAGAAGGAAATGAAATTGAAATCTGGGCACATTCTTTTTCATTTCAGGGCCCTAAAATATGGAACACTATACCAGTATCTATAAGACTGATATATAACTATAGTCTTTTTCGTAAAGCCTTAAAATCCCAATTGTTCACTTTGTGAAATCATGCTTTGAAGTTCTATTAAGATATGAATTATATATTACATCTGGATATTTAATCTTATTGTAAACTGCTTTGAAAAAATATAAATGTGGTATAGAAGAACCAGAATAGAATAGAAGAAACCTATGTAAGTTTTATCTTCTAAAGTTGTATTGTATACAATATTGAAATACTCAATTTAAAATGATTGTGTAAATAATGAGCACAGGTCATGCACTATGGAACAGGGCAGGGCCAAAGGGCAAAAACTGATAAGCATGTGAACCAGAAACTCAGGATCTGATAAGACATTCCTATGTGCAAGCAGGCATGGGAAAAGAGCAATTACAATAAACAAGAAAATGTGGTTTAGCAACTTGAAGGGAAACAGATGGTGTTGAAAGAAAACAGAATGACCTCTGAGGAAGATAAATTGCTAAACCTCTGTGAAGCGTTGTTTAAAATAAAAGTATATAAGCAGTTGAATCAGAACATTACTTTGGAGAGACAGTGGCAGAGTACACCTATGTGTAGCAGTGCTGTTCTCCCATGAGAAACTAATAATTGTATTCGTATTTTGGTAAGTAATAAAAATTGCTTTTCTCATACGTGGCCTTCTTGGTCTTTTATCACTCCAAATTTAGAGTGGCTGGTACATAATGATTTTCGGGTGGTGGTAAAAAGACAAGCATTAATTTAAAACAATTGGTACTAAGAGTGATGAAAGTATTTCACAATGGAAGCGTAATCTTCAAATAAATTCTTCCTTAACATATATATGCACATAATATATATATCTATACCATGATCTGTTCACGTATGTTATGTTACATGTATGTTACCATGTATGTATGCAACTTATCACATTACCATTTGTAATTCTGTTACCCGGAAATGGCAACCATCATTACGGCAAATGTAAGCCACATTGAGCCTGCAAATTGTTGGGAAAATGTGGGATACAAATGCTACAAATAAATAAATAAATAAATAATGTTCATTACACTCATTCCAAACCATCATCGCTTCAGAATGTCTAACACTGCCTACCTTTCAAAATTACTATGCACTGAGAACAGCAGCTAATCAAAAGGGGATTCTTTTTATGTGAGAATTTCAGACAATATATACAATATCCAGTAATACCTCAGATATATTTTATCCCCAAGATGCATAAATCTTTAGATAATCCTCCAGGTAGACCCATAGTATCGGGGAGGAACTCTCTATATGAGGTTTTATCCCAATTCCTGGATTTTCACCTCCAACCCAGACTGACTCATTACTTCCTTATGAGGAAAGGCTAAAGTGACCAGGGCTCTTCAACTTGGAGAAAAGACAGCTGAGGGGAGATATGATAGAGGTCTATAAAATAATGAGCAGAGTGGAACGGGTAGATGTGAACTGCTTGTTTACTGTTTCCAAAATACTAGGACTAGGGGGCAAGCAATGAAGCTACAAAGCAGTACATTCAAAACGAACTGGAGAAAATTTTTCTTCACGCAATGTGTAATTGAACTCTGGAATTTGTTGCCAGAGAATGTAGTAAAAGCAGTTAGCTTAGCGGGGTTTAAAAAAGGTTTGGATATCTTCCTAAAGGAAATGTGCATAGACCATTATTAAAATGAACTTGAGGAGAATCCACTGCTTATTTCTAGGATAAGCAGCATAAAGCGAATGCTACATACCTGTAGAAGGTATTCTCTGAGGACAGCAGGCTGATTGTTCTCACTGATGGGTGACGTCCACGGCATACCCCTCCAATCGGAACACTCTTTCTAGCAAAGTCCTTTGCTAGTCCTCGCGCGCCGATGCGCACCGCACATGCGCGGCCGTCTTCCCGCCCGAACCGGCTCGTGCCGGCCAGTCTCATATGTAGCAAGACAAAGAGAAGGGAAGACACAACTCCAAAAGGGGAGGCGGGCGGGTTTGTGAGAACAATCAACCTGCTGTCCTCGGAGAATACCTTCTACAGGTATGTAGCATTCGCTTTCTCCGAGGACAAGCAGGCTGCTTGTTCTCACTGATGGGGTATCCCTAGCCCCCAGGCTCACTCAAAACAACAACCATGGTCAATTGGGCCTCGCAATGGCGAGGACATAACTGAGATTGACCTAAAAAATTTACCAACTAACTGAGAGTGCAGCCTGGAACAGAACAAACATGGGCCTAGGGGGGTGGAGTTGGATTCTAAACCCTGAACAGATTCTGAAGCACTGACTGCCCGAACCGACTGTCGTGTCGGGTATCCTGCTGCAGGCAGTAATGAGATGTGAATGTGTGGACAGATGACCACGTCGCAGCTTTGCAGATCTCTTCAATAGTGGCTGACTTCAAGTGGGCCACTGACGCAGCCATGGCTCTGACATTGTGAGCCGTGACATGACCCTCAAGAGCCAGCCCAGCCTGGGCGTAAGTGAAGGAAATGCAATCTGCTAGCCAATTGGATATGGTGCGTTTCCCCACAGCCACTCCCCTCCTGTTGGGATCAAAAGAAACAAACAATTGGGCGGACTGTCTGTAGGGCTGTGTCCGCTCCAGATAGAAGGCCAATGCTCTTTTGCAGTCCAATGTGTGCAGCTGACGTTCAGCAGGGCAGGAATGAGGATGGGGAAAGAATGTTGGCAAGACAATTGACTGGTTCAGATGGAACTCCGACACAACCTTTGGCAAGAACAGGGTGAGTGCGGAGGACTACTCTGTTTATGATGAAATTTGGTGTAAGGGGCCTGGGCTACCAGGGCCTGAAGCTCACTGACTCTACGAGCTGAAGTAACTGCCACCAAGAAAATGACCTTCCAGGTCAAGTACTTCAGATGGCAGGAGTTCACTGGCTCAAAAGGAGGTTTCATCAGCTGGGTGAGAACGACATTGAGATCCCATGACACTGTAGGAGGTTGACAGGGGGCTTTGACAAAAGCAAACCTCTCATGAAGTGAACAACTAAGGCTGTCCTGAGATCGGCTTACCTTCACACGGTAATGGTATGCACTGATTGCACTAAGGTGAACCCTTACGGAGTTGGTATTGAGACCAGACTCAGACAAGTGCAGAAGGTATTCAAGCAGGGTCTGTGTAGGACAAGAGCGAGGATCCAAGGCCTTGCTGTCACACCAGATGGCAAACCTCCTCCATAGAAAGAAGTAACTCCTCTTAGTGGAATCTTTCCTGGAAGCAAGCAAGATGCGGGAGACACCCTCTGACAGACCCAAAGAGGCAAAGTCTACGCTCTCACATCCAGGCCGTGAGAGCCAGGGACCGGAGGTTGGGATGCAGAAGCGCCCCTTCGTCCTGTGTGATGAGGGTCGGAAAACACTCCAATCGCCACGGTTCTTCGGAGGACAACTCCAGAAGAAGAGGGAACCAGATCTGACGCGGCCAAAAAGGAGCAATCAGAATCATGGTGCCTCGGTCTTGCTTGAGTTTCAACAAAGTCTTCCCCACCAGAGGAATGGGAGGATAAGCATACAGCAGACCCTCCCCCAGTCCAGGAGGAAGGCATCCAATGCCAGTCTGCCGTGGGCCTGAAGCCTGGAACAGAACTGAGGGACTTTGTGGTTGGCTCGAGACGCGAAGAGATCTACCAAGGGGGTGCCCCACACCTGGAAGATCTGTCGCACTATACGGGAACTGAGCGACCACTCGTGAGGTTGCATAATCCTGCTCAACCTGTCGGCCAGACTGTTGTTTACGCCCTGCCAGATATGTGGCTTGGAGCACCATGCCGTGCTGGCGAGCCCAGAGCCACATGCTGATGGCTTCCTGACACAGGGGGCGAGATCCGGTGCCCCCCTGCTTGTTGATGTAATACATGGCAACCTGTTGTCTGTCTGAATTTGGATAATTTGGTGGGACAGCCGATCTCTGAAAGCCTTCAGAGCGTTCCAGACCGCCGTAACTCCAGGAGATTGATCTGTAGATCGCGTTCCTGGAGGGACCAGCTTCCTTGGGTGTGAAGCCCATCGACATGAGCTCCCCATCCCAGGAGAGACGCATCCGTTGTCAGCACTTTTTGTGGCTGAGGAATTTGGAAAGGACGTCCCAGAGTCAAATTGGACCAAATCGTCCACCAATACAGGGATTTGAGAAAACTCGTGGACAGGTGGATCACGTCTTCTAGATCCCAGCAGCCTGAAACCACTGGGAAGCTAGGGTCCATTGGGCAGATCTCATGTGAAGGCGGGCCATGGGAGTCACATGAACTGTGGAGGCCATGTGGCCCAGCAATCTCAACATCTGTCGAGCTGTGATCTGCTGGGACGTCCGCACCCGCGAGACGAGGGACAACAAGTTGTTGGCCCTCGTCTCTGGGAGATAGGCGCGAGCCGTCCGAGAATCCAGCAGAGCTCCTATGAATTCGAGTTTCTGCACTGGGAGAAGGTGGGACTTTGGATAATTTATCACAAACCCCAGTAGCTCCAGGAGGCGAATAGTCATCTGCATGGACTGCAGGGCTCCTGCCTCGGATGTGTTCTTCACCAGCCAATCGTCGAGATATGGGAACACATGTACCCCCAGTCTGCGAAGTGCCGCTGCTACTACAGCCAAGCACTTCGTGAACACTCTGGGCGCAGAGGCGAGCACAAAGGGTAGCACACAGTACTGGAAGTGACGTGTGCCCAGCTGAAATCGCAGATACTGTCTGTGAGCTGGCAGTATCGGGATGTGCGTGTAGGCGTCCTTCAAGTCCAGAGAGCATAGCCAATCATTTTCCTGAATCATGGGGAGAAGGGTGCCCAGGGAAAGCATCCTGAACTTTTCTTTGACCAGATATTTGTTCAGGGCCCTTAGGTCTAGGATGGGACGCATCCCCCCGGATGGCACGGGCTCGACCGCATTGGCGCTGAGAAGGGCGGAGAGTTCCTCTGCAAGTACCTGCTTGTGTTGGAAGCTGTAAGACTGAGCTCCCGGTGGACAATTTGGAGGTTTTGAGGCCAAATTGAGGGTGTATCCTTGCCGGACTATTTGGAGAACCCACTGATCGGAGGTAATGAGAGGCCACCTTGGTGAAAAGCTTTCAACCTCCCTCCGACTGGCAGGTCGCCCGGCACTGACACTTGGATGTCGGCTATGCTCTGCTGGAGCCAGTCAAAAGCTCGTCCCTTGCTTTTGCTGGGGAGCTGAGGGGCCTTGCTGAGTCGCACCGCTGCTGCGAGAGCGAGCGCGCTGGGGGCTTAGCCTGGGCCGCAGGCTGTCGAGAAGGAGGATTGTACCTACGCTTGCCAGAAGAGTAGGGAACAGTCTTCCTTCCCCAAAAAAATCTTCTACCTGTAGAGGTAGAGGCTGAAGGCTGCCGGCGGGAGAAACTTGTCAAAAGCGGTGTCCCGCTGGTGGAGCTGCTCTACCACCTGCTCGACTTTTTCTCCAAAAATATTATCCGCACGGCAAGGCGAGGTCCGCAATCCGCTGCTGGATTCTATTCTCCAGGTCGGAGGCACGCAGCCATGAGAGTCTGCGCATCACCACACCTTGAGCAGCGGCCCTGGACGCAACATCAAAGGTGTCATACACCCTCTGGCCAGGAATTTTCTGCACGCCTTCAACTGCCTGACCACCTCCTGAAATGGCTTGGCTTGCTCAGGGGGGAGCTTGTCCACCAAGCCCGCCAACTGCCGCACATTGTTCGCATGTGTATGCTCGTGTAGAGCTGGTAGGACTGAATTTTGGCCACGAGCATAGAAGAATGGTAGGCCTTCCTCCCAAAGGAGGTCCAAGGTTCTAGAGTCCTTGCCCGGGGGCGCCGAAGCATGCTCCCTAGAACTCTTGGCCTTCTTTAGGGCCAAATCCACAACTCCAGAGTCGTGAGGCAACTGAGTGCGCATCAGCTCTGGGTCCCCATGGATCCGATACTGGGAATCGATCTTCTTGGGAATGTGGGGATTAGTTAGAGGCTTGGTCCAGTTCGCCAGCAATGTCTTTTTGAGGACATGATGCATGGGTACTGTGGACGCTTCCTTAGGTGGAGAAGGATAGTCCAGGAGCTCAAACATTTCAGCCCTGGGCTCGTCCTCCACAACCACCGGGAAGGGGATGGCCGTAGACATCTCCCGGACAAAGGAAGCGAAAGACAGACTCTCGGGAGGAGAAAGCTGCCTTTCAGGAGAGGGAGTGGGATCGGAAGGAAGGAAGACCCTCAGACTCCTCGTCAGAGAAATATCTGATGTCCTCTTCCTCTTCCCAGGAGGCCTCACCATCGGTGTCAGACACAAGTTCACGGACCTGTGTCTGCAGCCGTGCCCGGCTCGACTCCGTGGAACCACGGCCACGGTGGGAGCGTCGAGAGGTAGACTCCCTCGCCCGCACCGGCGAAGCTCCGGTACCGGAGGGTAGGGCGCAAACAGCTCTCCCAGGATCTCTGGGAGAACGGCCCAGAGACTCTCGTGCAGAGCGGCTGTGGAAAAAGACATAGAAGCCGATGCAGGTGTCGATGTCAGAATCTGTTCCGGGCGTGGAGGCTGTTCCGGGCTGTCCAAAGGGGAGCGCCACTGACACTCTTCAACAGAGGGCGAGCGGTCCTCTCCGTGCCGATGCCATACTGGGTTGCCGACTCCCTCGGCGACCCAGAGCTCTCGGTGCCGACCACGGGAGGGGACCGGTGACGATGCTTCTTCGACTTTTTGGGACGAAGCATGTCACCGGAAGCTTCCGGCACCGAACAAGGAGGACGTAGAATCCAGCCGTCGCTTCCTCGGGGCGAGGCCGAAGGAGGTCGGTCTCGGGGGCTGTACCCGCAGGAGCCCTCAGGGTAGGGGGAGACCCACCACCGAAGGCTCACCGCCACCAGCAGGGGAATGGACAGCCCTCCACCTGCACTCCAGACGAAGCACCACCGTCCGACATCAGCAGACGAGGAGGTCTCGGTACCACGACGCCGACGCCGCCCTCCGATGTCTCGGCCCAATGCAGAGGGCCGATGCCTCGATGCACTCGATGCAATCGGGGGGCGAGGATGAAGGTCCGGGCGCGACGAAGTTGAAGCAGTCGATACTCCCGGTGCCGATGCCGACGAAGAGCCCGAGAACAAAACGTTCCACTGGCCAATCTCGCTACCTGAGTCCGCTTTTGCAAAAGAGAACACAGACTACAGGCCTGTGGGCGGTGCCCAGCCCCCAGACACTGAAGACACGACGCGTGCCTGTCAGTGAGCGAGATTACCGGGCGCACTGGGTGCACTTCTTGAAGCCGCTGGAAGACTTCGATGTCATGGGCGGAAAAATCGCGCCGGCGAGATCAAAACTCGAAATGGCGAAAATGGCACCACAAAAAAGGGGGAAGAAAAACTTCGAACCGAGGCCTAAATAGGGCCTACCCCGACGACGAAAGAAAACTACCGGGGCGAAACTAGAAATACAGGAAGGGGAACAGACCGAAAAGGTCTCCTTCCGTACACTTTTTTTTTTTTTTTTTAAGCGAAGTCCAAAAACGACGCGCGGGAGGTCAACTTTCGGGGCGCGAACGGCGAAACACAACCGTACCGAGCACGGACAAAAGAAGACTGGCCGGCACGAGCCGGTTCGGGCGGGAAGACGGCCGCGCATACGCGGTGCACATCGGCGCGCGAGGACTAGCAAAGGACTTTGCTAGAAAGAGTGTTCCGATTGGAGGGGCTGCCGTGGACGTCACCCATCAGTGAAAACAAGCAGCCTGCTTGTCCTCAGAGAAAATGTATTGTACTTTTTGGGATCTTGCCAGGTACTTGTGACCTGGATTGGCCACTGTTGGAAACAGAATGCAGGGCTTGATGGACCTTTGGTTTGTCCCAGTATGGCAATACTTATGTACTTCTTTTGTGAGGGACTTCTCATACCTTATCCAGATTTTGGAATATATGGATATATAGATCATCAATCAATAATTTTAGCAATTGTGGACGATACTGCATTATACTCAAGTGATGAGATTTCCCTATGGAGTTTTTCCAATATATAAATGGGTATGGCTCAAGTGTTAGTTTTATGTTACATATAGGAGGGCATGGCATCAAGTTTTGGGCATGGCATCGAGTTTTTGGAGATCAAAAATTATATTCCATGCAGTGAAGTTTGAAACTTCAGTTTTCAGAAAATCTATGGATAAGAACTTCATTATAGACGTCATCATCCCTGATGGTTAAGTGGGTCAGTTTTTTAAGGATTAAAAGATTGTGTAGTACTCAGGACTCCTATAATGATTATTCCTGGGAACTGTTTGGTAGATTTAAAGAGAGGGGTTATCCCATTAAAGTTATTAAGTCAGAACGTAAAGGGCGTCTAATGCACATAGACAATGGTTGTTACAAAAATCTTTAACATCAGACCAACATAGGGAAAAGATTACATGTATACTACCATATTCCCATCAGGCCACTAAATTAAACAAATTACGCAAAAGAATTGGCCACTTCTGCATTTGCATACAGGTTTGAGTTTGAGCCATGCTCTGCATTCATTAGGGCTCGCAGGTTAGGTGAGTTGTTTCAGGGGCGGTCAATTCCAGAACTACAAGATGATAGGATTGGGGGGGGGGGGGGGGGGTCACAACAGATATGGCAATTGTTAATTGTAGATTTACCATAGACTGTTGTGAATCCTGCAAGGGGAAGGAATTTATATTAAGGTATAATACTGATTGTAATTCAGCTCAGGCCATATATGCCATTTGCTGTCCTTGCAGCAAATAGTATATTGGCAGAACAAAAAGAAAAATTAAGCAAAGAATAGCAGAACATCTAAGCAACTTGCGGGGTCATAAGCATGAGGCACCATTAGTAGAGCATTTGGAGCAGCAACATCATTCAGAAAGTGATTTGAGATTTGTAGGACTTACTCAAATAATGTGCCTAGAGGAGGTAATGTTCCAGCTATTCTGATTAGAAAGAACAACAGTTTATTTTCACTTGGGATACAGTGGTTCCAAAGGGTTTGAACCGAAAGATTTGCGTGGTTGATGGTGCAAGTGCAGAGGTATACTAATTAGAATGAATTAGGTGGCACCCGCAAGTATTAGAGGCGAGATTACATTAGATAACAGGATGAATGCGTCGGCATTTCAGGATTGTGTGGAGATTAGTGGGTGGAAGACTCCCTCTCTAGATTAGTCAAATTAATGTGCTTAAAATTGTAATGTTTAGTAATGAGGTTTATGTTTAGGCATAATATGATCATGAATTCAATATTGGAATATCAGATTTGATTTAGATTTTATGATTTTAGTTCTGTTCTCCTGATGATGTCAAATGATGAAACATGGGACCATGTCATGAATGGAGTACGATGCAAATATATTGGACGAGTTTCACTGATTACAAGTTCCACACTGGAATACGAACTTTGCTTGTTTTGGGATATTCTAACACAAGAAGAATTTACATGAAGAAGGATTTAACCTGCAGATAAGTGACAAAAAATGTTTGGTGAATTATTTATTTGTGAACTGATCTCGGTGAACTGTGCAATATTTAAGGACATTAATTCAATAGCAAGGGGTTTTTTCCTCAGCACATAGTGATTTTGAAAGGGCAGGTACAGTTGGACATTCTGGTGTGATGATGGTTTGGAATGAGTGTAATGAACACATTACTCTTCCATTATGTGATACTTTAAATTTAGTATTTAAATATTGTATATACAGTATAGGTTTAGAAGATAAATTACATTCGTTCTTAATTGTAGAGAGTTGATATTTTAGAAACAAAAGAGAATTTGGTATCCTGGAAAATTTTGTGAGTAGTTAAAATGTAATGCCAAGAAGTGCAATGTAATGCACGGGTGTAGAAATCCAAAGGAGATGTACCAGATTCCTGGAGATAGACTGATCAACACAGCTCAGGAGAGGGACCTTGGGGTGATAGTATCTGAGGATCTCAAGGTGATGAAACAATATGGCAAGGCAGTGGCTATAGCCAGAAGGATGCTAGGTTGCATAGAGAGGGTATAACCAGTAGAAGAAAGGAGATATTGATGCCCGTGTACAAGTCATTGGTGAGACCCCACTTGGAGTAGTGTTCAGTTTTGGAGGGCTGTATGTTGTTAAGGCAGAACGACTTGAAGTGGTTCAAAGAAAAGTGATGAAAATGGTAGGGGTTTGTGTGACAAGATGTATGAGGAGAAACTTGAGGACCTGAACATGTATACCCTTGAGGAAAGGAGAGACGGAGGTGATACGATACAGACTCAAATATTTGAAAAGTATTAATCTACAAACAAATCTTTTCCAGAGACAGGAAGGTGGAAGAATTAGAGGACGTGAATTGAGGTTGTAGGAGGACCAAATCAGGAATAATGTCGGGAAGTGCTTTTTCACAGAGAGGGTAGTAGATACTTGGAAATGCCCTCCCACAGGAGGTGCAGGAGATAAAAATGGTAACGGAATTCAAACATGGTGGGATAAACACAAAGGAATCCTATACAGAAGGCATGGAACCAAACAGCTTAGTGGTGATTAGATGGCAACACCAGCAATTCGTAAGCAAGCTAATGCTGGCAGTCTTCTACAGTCTGTGCCCTGATCATGGCTGAACATATTCAGCTTCAGTAGCTAGAGAACAAGGCCAGCGATGGGCAGACTTCTACGGTCTGTACCCTGATCGTGTCTGGGACAGATTTGGGTGGGCTGGAGTGAGGCTTTAATGACAATTTTTGAAGCTGGAGAACAAGGCCAGTACTGGGCAGGACTTCTATGATCTGTGCCCTGAAAATGGCAAGGACAAATCAAGTTCAAATATACATATGTAGTATCACATCATACTTTATGCTTTGAGTTGTTGTTGGGCAGGCTGGATGGCCGTAGAGATATTTATCTGCTGTCATCTACTATGTTACTATGTTCTTTACACAACAATGGGCAGAACAGAACTAGGGCATTTTCCCATAGAACTCACCATACAAAAAACCTCTTACTCCTAGTTTTAATCTCAATAGCAGCCACATAACCCCTCTTCTGTAGCAGGCATATTGGGGCTATTTTCCTAAGCCGCGGTAAAAAAAGTAGCCTGTGCTAGTTTGGCATGTGAAATTGGTGCGCGGTGGGCCACTTTTTACCGCAGTGCGAAAAAGGCCTTTCTAAAAATGGGGCAGTAAATGACCATGCACTAATATTAAAATTAGCGCGTGGCTATTTACTTCCTGAGCCCTTACCACCATCTATTAGTAGGCAGTAAGGGCTCATGCACTAACCCCATAGTAACTGGGCAGCTTGTGGCAATGTGGCTGCTCTGCCGATTACCGCCGGGAATTGCCCCCCACGCTAGAAAACAGAAAATTATTTTTCTACCATGGAAAACTGCACGTACATCTTCGGAACTACCCGCTAGGCTCCTGTGCTACCGCAGTGTTAGGGCCGATTTGGCGTGTGTTACCCAGGCGGTAGTACTGCTGCGCCTTTGTAAAAGGGCCCATTATTAATAAAAAAGTAAATCAAGACTTTTAGAACAATTCTACCATTCTGTAACAGAGCCAGGAAGGACCTTCCTAGAAAAAGGCAGCATCTTAAATATTGCAGTTACCCAGAACATCAACACACTTATTAAGAAAATTAAACAAGCTGGATTTCAGATCCCTACAGATACTCAATGCTAAGAGAATACCTGTCATCAGTCCAAATTGCAGAATGCAAATAGACACTCTTAAAACACAGAATAAATTACCATAAAGTAAAAGCAGAAATAGTAGACAAATATTAACAGAAAGATGCATTTCTACCTGTACTAATACAAAAATCAAAGAGACTTACCTATGCAAGGTATTCTCCGAGGACAGCAGGTTGATTGTTCTCACATGTGAGTTGACATCCACTCGGCCCAGGAATCGCATTTTGCCAGCAAAATAAAACAAAGTTTTGCTAGAGTCTTCTAGCGCGTGAATTGCACGCACCGCGCATGTACAGACACTTCCAGCCCGTCGCGTGAGCATGCTTTCCTCAGTTTAAATCAAAAAGATAGAAGCAACAAACACAAGAACAACTCCAAAGGGGAGGAGGGTGGGTTTATGAGAACATCAGCCTGCTGTCCTTGGAGAAATACCTGCTAAAGGTAAGTATATTCACTTTCCTCCGAGGACAAGCAGGCTGCTTCTTCTCACATGTGGAGTATCCCTAGCACCCAGACTCACTCAAAAACAAGAACATTGGTCAATTGGGGTCTCTGCACAGTGAGGACATAACATAGATTGACCCAAAACCATAAATAACTAACTGAGAGTGCAGCCTGGAACAGAACAAAAATGGGGTCTAGGGGGGTGGAGTTGGATTCTAAACCCCGAACAGATTCTGCAGGCACTGACTTGCCCAAACCGACTGTCCGCGTCGGGTATCCTGCTGGAGGCAGTAGTGAGATGTGAATGTGTGGACTGATGACCACGTTGCAGCCTTGCAAATCTCCTCAATGGAGGCTGACTTTAAGTGAGGCCACTGATGCAGCCATGGCTCTAACATTATGACCATAACATGGCCCTCTAAATACAGCCCAGCTTGGGCATAAGTGAAGGAAATGCAATCTGCCAGTCAATTGGAGATTGTGTGTTTTCCAATGGCGACTCCCCTCATGTTGGGATCGAAAGAAACAACAACTGGGCGGACTCTCTGAAGGGCTTCATCTGCTCCACTAAAAAGGCCAATGCTCTCTTGCAATCCAAGGTATGCAATCTGCTTTCGCCAGGATGGGTATGCGGCTGGGGAAAGAATATTGGCAAGACAATTGGCTGGCTCAGATGGAACTCCGACACCACCTTCCGGCAGAAACTTAGGGTGTGTGGCGGAGGACTACTCTGTTGTGATGAAACCTGAATATAAGTTGCATGCACTACCAAGGCCTGAAGCTCACTGACCCTATGAGCTGAAGTAACAGCCACCAAGAAAATGACCTTCCAGGTCAAGTACTTCAGATGGCAGGAATTCAGTGGCTCAAAAGAGCTTTCATCAGCTGGGTGAGAATGAACGGTGAGATCCCATGACACTGGTGGAGGTTTGACCGGGGGGCTTTGACAAAAGCAAACCTCTCATGAAGCGAACAACTAAAAGCTGTCCAGAGATAGGCTTACCCTCTACACGCGATGATAAGCACTAATCACACTAAGGTGAACTCTTACGGAGTTGGTCTTGAGACCAGACTCCGACAAGTATAGAAGGTATTCAAGCAGAGTCTGTGTAGGACAAGAAAGAAGATCTAGGGCCCTGCTGTCACACCAGACGGCAAACCTCCTCCATTTGAAAGAGTAACACCTCTTCGTGGAATCTTTCTTGGAAGCAAGTGTAATGGAAGTGAATTTTAAAGATTGTTTTTCATCTCTGTCTTGACCGACCAGTGCACTCGGGGTCTGTATTATTGATTAGAAGTAATGCTGTTTGTTTAAGTTTGATTGTGTGAAAATAAGTTGGAATGCAGAAGATAAGACACAGCTCCAATTAATTTGGTATGTGAAGGGGAGGATGGCACTTGTTTTCCAGGCCCAGCTTGGCAACCTGGACTTGGGAAAGCATGTGACCATGTTCCCACAGTATGGCTTGTTTACCTAAACAGAGAATCATTCTGCAATTTTCCTTAGAAGCATTCTGTAACTTTCCTTAGCTCTGAATATGAGTTCTTAGCCTAATAAAAAGGGGAGTTTCTTTCAGTGAAATCGGGAGCTCATCTGTGAGTAACGTACGTACTGCGCAGAGGATCTGTTCCTGGTCTAAAAAGCTCCTGACTTTCTCTGTAACAGGCCCCCCCAGCTGATGTTAAGAGCCTGGATGATGTAAGGACCAGTGATGATTGTATGTATATCTGTATTATTGCTTCTTTTCCTGGTCTAAGAACTCTTAGCATTGCCTAGTTGTAGAGACCAGTGATGTACTGATTGTTTATAGATAGGTATTGTCTCCTTTCAGTTAGATGATTTAATCATTGTATATATCTTAATCATTGTAGATTTTAGCTCCTCTAATAAAAGTTTCATTTATCTAATATGAATCCAAAAGAATCCACAGTAATTATTGAATAGTCTGTGTTAGTGAGACAGGCTGTAAATCCATAGTAGTACAGCAAGCAAGACACGGGAGACACCCTCTGAAAGACCCTAAGAGGCGAATTCTAAGCTCTCAACATCCAGGCCATGAGAGGCAGAGACTGGAGGCTGGGATGCAGAAACAACCCATCGTTCTGGGTGATGAGGGCTGGAAAACACTCCAATCTCCACGGTTTCTCGGAAGACAGCTCCAGAAGAAGAGGGAAACAAATTTGATGCGGCCAAAAGGGCACAATCAGAATCATGGTTCCGCAGTCTTGCTTGAGTTTCAGCAAAGTCTTCCCTACTAGATGTATGGGAGGATATGCATACAGAAGGCCTGTTCCCCAATGTAGGAGAAAGGCATCTGACGCTAGTCAGTCGTGTGCCTGAAGCCTAGAACAGAACTGAGGGACCTTGTGATTGATCTGAATGGCACAAAGATCCACGAGGGGGTGCCCCACGCTCGGAAGACCTTGTGGATTACTCCCAAGTTCAGTGACCACTCATGAGGTTGCATTATCCTGCTCAGCCTGTCGGCCAGACTGTTGTTTACGCCTGCCAGGTAAGTGGCTTGCAGAAACATGCTGTGACGGCGCGCCCAAAGCACATCTGGACGGCCTCCTGACACAGAGGGCGAGATCCGGTGCCCTCTGCTTGTTGGTGTAATACATGGCAACCTGATTGTCTGTCTGAATCAATATGATTTGGTTGGACAGCCGGTCTCTGAAAGCCTTTAGAGCGTTCAAGATCGCTTGCAATTCCAGGAGATTGATCTGAAGACCTGTTTCCTGAAAGGACCAGGCTCCTTGAGTGTGAAGCCCATCTACATGAGCTCCCCATCCCAGAAGGGATGCATCCATCGTCAGCACTTTTTGTGGCTGAGGAATTTGGAATGGACGCCCAAGGTCAGATTGGATCAAATCGCCCACCACTGCACAGAATTCCAGAAGTCGGTGGACAGTTGGATTCAAGCTACGTAGACTCCACGTAGCTTGATACCACTGGGAAGCTAGGGTCCACTGAGCTGATCTCGTGTAGACGTGCCATGGGAGTCACATGAACTGTGGAGGTCATGTGCCCCAGAAGTCTCAACATCTGCCGAGCCGTGATCTGTTGAGATGCTCAAACTGTGGACACCAGGGACAGGAGGTTCTCTGCCCTTGTCTCGGGAAGATAAGCTCGATCTGTCTTCGTGTTCAACAGGGCTCCAATGAATTCCAACTTTTGCACTGGAGTGAGCTGGGACTTGGGGTAATTGATTATGAACCCCAGTAGCTCTAACACCTGAATAGTAATTCGCATGGACTGCTGAGCGCCTGCCTTTGAGGTGCTCTTCACCAGCCAATCGTCGAGATAAGGGAACACATGCACTCCCAGTCTACATAGCGATGCTGCGACTACCGCCAGACACTTGTGAATACTCTGGGCGCAGACGCCAGACCAAAGGGCAGTACACAGTACTGAAAGTGCTGAGTTCCCAGCTGAATCGAAGATACTTCCTGTGAGCTGGAAGGATCGAGATATGTGTGTAAGCATCCTTTAAGTCCAGAGAGCATAGCCAATTGTTCTCTTGAATCATGGGAAGAAGGGTGCCCAGGGAAACCATCCTGAACTTTTCTCGAACTAGAAATTTGTTCAGGCCCCTTAGATCTAGGATGGGACGCATCCCCCCTGTTTTCTTCTGCACAAGGAAGTACCTGGAATAGAATCCAAGCCCTTCTTCCCCTGGTGGAACGGGTTCAACCGCACCGGCCTCTAGAAGGGTGGCGAGTTCCTCTGCAAGTACCTGCTTGTGCTGGGAACTGTAAGATTGAGCTCCCGGTGGACAATTTGGAGGTTTGGATTCCAGATTGAGAGTGTATCCTAACCGGACTATTTGAAGATCCCACCGGTCGGAGGTTGTAAGAGGCCACCGCTGGTGAAAAAATACCAACCTCTCTCCAACCGGTAAGTCATCTGGTACGGACACTTTTATTAAGGCTATGCTTAACTGGAGCCAGTCAAAAGCCCGTCCCTTGCTTTTGCTGGGGAGCAGTATGGGCCTTAGTTGAACGCTGTTGACGAGAACAAGCGCACTGGGGTTGAGCCTGGGCAGGCTGCCGAGAAGCAGGAGTGTACCTACGCCTATTATAGGAATAGGGAGCACTCCTCCCGCCAAAAAACCTCCTAGATGAGGAGGCAGTAGCAGAAGACGTCCGGTGGGAGAGAGAATCCATAGCATCGTTATGCTTCTTGATCTGATCAACTAGATCCTCTACTTTTTCACCAAAAAGATTATCCCCCGGCAAGAAACATCCGCCATTTGCTGCTGGACAGAATGATCCAGGTCAGAGACACGCAGCCATGAGAGTCTGCACATCACTATACCTTGAGCAGCAACTCTGGATGCCACGTCAAAAGTGTCAAATGTACCCCTGGCCAGGAACTTTCGACACGCCTTCTGCTGCCTGACCACCTAGTGAAAAGGCTCGGCCAGCTCCGTAGGGAGTATATCAACCAATCTCAACAGTTGCCGTATCGAGTCCCGCAAGTGCACGCTCGTGAAGAGCTGGTAAGACTGGATCTTGGTGGTGAGCATAGCGGCCTGGTACGTCTTCCTCCCAAAAGAATAGCCTCTCTGCCTGGGTGCGCCAAAGCATAGTCTCTAGTACTCCTGGCTCTCTTGAGGGCAGAGTCCACCACCATGGAATTGTGGGGTAACTGAGACCTCATCAACCCAGGTTCACCGTGGATCCAATACTGGGATTCAGCTTTTTTCGGGACCATGGGGCCAGACAGAGGGGCTGACCAGTTTCGCATAAGGACTTCCTTCAGTACCTTATGCAAAGGAACTATCACAGCCTCTTTAGGTGGAGAAGACTAATCTAGGACCTCGAGAATCTCAGTCTTGGGCTCATCCTCAACTTCCACAGGGAAGGGAATAGCCGTAGCCATTTCCCGGACAAAAGAGGAAAAGGACAGACTCTCCGGTGGAGATAGTCTCCTTTCTGGTGGAGGGGAAGGATCCGAGGGAATCCCAAAGGACTCATCAGAAGATAAGTACCTGGGATCCTCTTCTGACTCCCACAAACACTCCTGCTTAGTATCGGATAGTACCTGAGTTAAGGTGCTTCGAACCTGCCTCGAAAGGAACGATGTACTCTATGGCGATGTCGAGAGGCCGATGCCCGGTCCGACTGCAGCGAAGCTTCCTCCACCGACGTCGAAGGGGAGTTGACCTGGGTGGCAGCCGATGTGGATGCAGCAAGCGGCATCGCAGTTGGGAACCTCACCGCGGCGAAGGGCAAAACACCGCGCTGCAGCAGCAGGTGCAGAAGGCGCAAGCACCCCCAACACCGAAAAAGACTGTCATAGCAGTCCCTCCAGAAGTTCTGGAAACAAGGCCCGGATGCACTCGTCGAGAGCCACCATCTGAGAAGGCTGCGGGGTTTGTGGAACAGGCGGTGTCAGAATCCGTGGAGGCTCGGGAGCAGGTACTGGGCTGCTAGGAGACCAATGCATCGGCACCGACGCTTCTCAGATGCTGAATCTCTCGACACCCCAGAACTCCTGGTACCATGTGTCGAAGGAGAATGATGACGATGCTCTTCGCCTTCGCTCGACGCCCATTATGGAGACTCCTCGGTATCGATGAGGATGTGGAATCCTCACGTCTCCTCAGGGCCAGGTCCGACGAAGGTCGGTCCCGGGGATCCTGCATAACAGGAGGCCTCGAGGCAGGTGGAGACCCACTCGACGCCTCACTGCTCCCAGCGCAAGTTGGTCTCTCAGCAGCCATTACCTTTCTTCCCGACGTCGATGCTCCTGTCGATGTCGACGCCGACGACCTCGGTACCGATGTCAATGCCGACATCGAAGGACCGGACTGAGCCCCAAAATGTTTTTCTCGTTTGGCTTCTCGAGATGCTTGAGTCCGTTTCTTCATACGAAGACACAGACTACAAGCGGCTGGGCTAAGGTCGGACCTAAGGCATTGGATACCCCAGGCGTGGGTATCGGTACCTGAGATAGTCCGGTTGCACCACATGCAACGCTTGAAGCCACTGGGTGTCTTCAATGGCATGGAAGGGAAAACGGCTTCGGCAAAATCAAACGACGCGATTGTGCCTTGAAAAGAAAAAGGGACACAAGAGAAAGGAAGGAAGTCGGCCGCATTAAAAAAGAAAGCTTATAAAAAAGGTACCAAAAACTAGAAAAATACGGGAGGTTTTTTTTTAAGAATGAGGTGAAAAATAAAAATAAAAGTAAACAACTCGCCATCTTTCTCCTAGGCCAAAAGCGAAGTGTAGAAATGCTGTCTCTCCACCGCGGACAAGAAGCACGCTCACACGACGGGCGGGAAGTTGTCTGCGTGCTAAAAGACTAGCAAAACTTTCTTTTATTTTGCTAGCAAAATGCCAATTCCTGGGCCGACGCGGACATCGACCCACATGTGAGAACAAGCAGCCTGCTTGTCCTTGGAGAATATAAGATAGCAGATATCTGTAGGTGCAAAACATATATACTCTGTTTTGGGATGTTTGGGTACCAGACACATAGTATAAGTTATAACAAAAGTGGGTCCCAACCAGACTAACATTGGTTAGGGAAGTGTCAGAAATAAATGGATCACCCCTTATCCTTAGATCCAAGCCCACTGTGCCAAAATAATAAAAGAAACTAACTCCACACCCAAATTTTATAAAAATAGGGTCTATTTTATTTACAGTAGTAGCAAATGACAGAGAGGGGCATAATCGAACGGGATGCCCAAGTTTTCATGAGGGGGTCCTCGCAGGACGGCCCTGCGAAGGGGGGGGAAACCTTTATTATCGAAACAAGATGGGCATCCATCTTTCGTTTCAATAATACGGTCAGGGACGCCCAAATCTCAACATTTAGGTCGACCTTAGAGATGGTCGACCTAGGTCGACCTAAATGTTGAGATGGTAGACCTTAGAGATGGTTGTCCCCGGTTTTCAGCCATAATGGAAACCGAGGATGCCCATCTCAAAAACAACTAAATCTAAGCCCTTTGGTCGTGGGGGAGCCAGAATTCATAGTGCACTGGTCCCCCTGACATGCCAGGACACCACCGGGCACCCTAGGGTGCACTGCAGTGGACTTAACAAATTGCTCCCAGGTGCATAGCTCCCTTACCTTGGGTGCTGAGCCCCCCCCCCCCAAACCCCTGTAAAAGCCACTCCCCACAACTGTACAAAACTACCATAGCCCTAAGGGGTGAAGTGGGGCACCTACATGTGGGTACAGTGGGTTTCGGGTGGATTTTGAAGGGCTTACATTTACCACCACAAGTGTAACAGGTAGGGGGGGGGGATGGGCACTGCACCCACTAAAACTGCTCCAGGGACCTGCATACTCCTGTCATGGAGCTGGGTATGACATTTTGGGGCTGGCATAGAGGCTGGCAAAAAATATTTTGAAGGTTTTTTTTTAGGGTGGGAGGGAGTTGGTGACCACTGGGGGAGTAAGGGGAGGTCATCCTTGATTCCCTCCGGTGGTCATCTGGTCAGTTCAGGCACCTTTTCATGGCTTGGTCGTAAGAAAAAATGGACCAAGTAAAGTCGGCCAACTGCTCGTCAGGGACGCCCTTCTTGTTTCCATTATTGGCCAAGGACACCCATCTCTTAATCACGCCCCAGTCCCGCCTTCGCTACAGTGCCAACATGCCCCCATGAACTTTGGTTGTCCCCGCAATGGAAAGCAGTTGAGGACGCCCAAAATCGGCTTTCGATTATGCCGATTTGGGCAATCCTGAGAGAAGGACGCCCATCTCCCGATTTGTGTCTTTGGAAAATAAGCCTGAGAGTAAACAAGAATAAAGACAAAGACAATCCTATTACAGAAATAGCTTGGAGCAAAGGTATGTACATCCCTAGCTAGACTATAAAAAGTCACTCTAGCCCCAGAGCCCTGCTAAACATATACATGACACCTAACCTGATGTAGTCCTTCAGATGTCCTTCTGGTCCAACACAGATCTTGTCCCTCGGATGTGGTGAGGACACACAACCCTGTAGCTGTGATAAAAGCTGCCTTTTATGGAGAAATCAGGAGTCTTATCTCTATTGCTCATGTATGTTCTCTCCTTGAAGAACATAAACAAGTATCTCCAAGTGTTCTGCATTGACATCAATTCTAATAAACCTGCGTCAATGCTGATAACACTGTCCTTTATCAGAAGCTTCTATATAGTAAACAAGAGTTGTTATTCTTCTGTTAGATTTATTGTCTCCACAATGTCTTAAGAGTTATAGAGGAAATGTCTGAATTTGAACATTACAATCAGGTTCTTAATGCTGGATAGTGCCATGTTTGTAGGACCATGTATGTCATGTAAGTCCATATAGTCACATGAATGGCTGGGCATAGTGCTCCTTATAGTGCTTCAGTAGAGCTTGCATTGCTGCTACATGTCAATTCCAAAAATGTCATTCTAATCACTAAATAGAAAATATTAAATTTTTGTTACCTTTGGTGACTTCAGTTTCTAATTATATTGTTCCCGAACATCTGGTCTTCTTTCCTCTATTTAAACTTAACTTAACATGGCCAAAACCGAGCTCCTCATCTTCCCCCTAAACCTACCTCTCCTCTCCCCCTTTCTCTACTTCGATGGATAGCACTCTCATTCTGTCTCACCTGCCTGTAACCTTGGGGTCATCTTTGACTCCTCTCTCTCCTTCTCTGCTCACATTAAGCAGATTGCTAAAACCTGTCATTTCTTTCTCTACAATATTAGCAAAATCCGTCCCTTCATCTCTGAGCACTCTACCAGAACCCTTATCCACACTCTTAACCTCTTGTCTCGACTACTGTAACCTACTACTCACTGGCCTCCTCTTAGCCATCTCTCTCCTCTTCAATCAATCCAAAACTCTGCTGCGCGACTCATTTTCCGCCAAAGTCGCTGTGCCCACATTAGCCCTCTCCTTAAGTCACTTCACTGGCCCCTTATCCGTTTCCGTATTCAGTTCAAACTTCTCCTACTGACCTACAAGTGCATTCACTCTGCCGCTCCCCAGTACCTCTCCACTCTTGTCTCCCCCTACGTTCCCCCTCGAGTACTCCATTCTGTAGACAAATCTCTCTTATCCATCCCTTTCTCCTCTACTGCTAATTCAAGACTCCGTTCATTTTATCTTGAAGCACCTCACGCCTGGAATAGACTTCCCGACTCTGTACGTCTAGCCCCATCTTTAGCCAAACTCAAAACCCACCTCTTTACCACTGCTTTTGACTCCTAACTCACTTACCTTGTCCTTTATCCTCATCTTTATTCCCTTACCCTTAATTGTTCTGTCTGTTTACCTGTCTTATCTAGATTGTAAGCTCTTTGAGCAGGGACTGTCTTCTGTGTATGGTGTACAGAGCTGCGTATGCCTTGTAGTGCTATAGATAGATAGATAGATAGATAGATAGATAGATAGATAGATAGAGATAGATAGATAGATAGATAGATAGATAGAGATATTTCATCTTGCTGTGCAGGGCCTCCTGTCCATTTTCTATTTCTCTCTTCCTGTCTTTTTCAGTTCATCCCCTACATTCATCTGACATTGATCTTTCACATTCAGTTTTCTTCCTTTTATTTTCTGTCTCTCATACCAGTCACATTTCATCCCTTCCTCACTATCTAATCCTCAACCTCCTTCTTTTTACTGCTTCAAGCTATAGCTTTCCACCTCTCTCCATCCATCTCCATCCTTATCCATCAACCCCCGTTTTGTTCCTTCCTGCCTCCTTTCCAGCATCTTCCCCTTCCATCTCCCCCATATTTGGCATCCCCCATTTCTCTTACCACTTCCCCCATCTCCAGCATCTCCCCATCTTTCCTTCCACCTCCTCCATATCTGGCATCTCCTCTGATTTCCCCTTCCAACTTCAGCATCTCCTCCCATATTCCTGATCTTCCCATCAACCTCCTTCATATACAGCATGATCTTCCCTTCCATCTCCCCCATGTGCCTCAACCTTCTCTTCCATCTCCCCCACATCCAGCATCTCCATATCTGCATAGAAGTACCTGCATAGAATATGTAAACCATTTTGGTTGTACCACAGAAAGGCGGTATATCAAGTCCATGACCCATCTCCCCTTCTACTCCCCCATATCCAGCATTTCCCTATCTCCCTGTCCACCTCTCCAATATCCAGCATCTCTCGTATCTCTGCTTCTACCTCTCTATATCCAGCATCTCCTCTTCGACCTCCCCCATGTGCAGCATGTGCCTTTTTCCCCTCCCTGCCTGTATTTCTCCTCACTTCCTTTTTCCTGTTGCCACTGCCACTAGTATCCTGTTGTCTGAGTGCAGGAGAAACAGGAAATGGCAGCTCATGGCCTCTCAGCCTCAGCATGTGCTCAGTATCTTCCAGTCCCACCCCCTCTAATGCAACTTCTTAGGTCAGACGTTGTGTAAATGGCAGACACTGAGCAGGCACAAGGTCTCCATGGCCTCATGCAGCTATTGTCTGTTTGCTGCCTTCCTGTTTGGTTCAAGAGGAGGAAAGGAGTTTACCTGATTCCTTCCTACAGTGGAAGTCCTGCAGCATACTGGTAAGCTCTGGACACACAAAGTATACCGCAGCACACAAGTTGAGAAGCACTGATTTATAATATAGCACTTAGGGAGAATTTTGGTGGTTACATGCATATGTACGCATACAGACGCATAAATACCATTATTCTGAACATTTATGTTTCAACAATTTTTATTAATGACCTTCAAGTACAATATTCATTGAATATTGGCATCTGTTACAACAATGTCATAATAAACTTAATACATTCCAACTTTGAAAACCGTCATCAACTTTTACATTAACTCCCCCTCCAAAAACACGAAGATGTTCCGCCCTTGCACAAAGGGCTCCAAGGGACAGAGCTCTGTTGGCCCTCCGGAGCCAAAGTCCCATGGTGTTTCTGATGTGATAGCGGCAACAATATCTCTAGGACTGACTTCCATCCATTGTAGTAAAGGTTCAGCACCTGGTATCAGTGTAGTGCTGGTAATGTTAACCATATAATACTCCCCATGCCTCTCCGTACCCCAGCATTCAGCTATGATGTAACAACTGCTCAACCAGAGCGATACGCTTTATTTGTCAGACTATAGAACCTAACCTCTTAAGGGTGTAAACCTAAAAAGCGTAACTACAAATTACCCATGATTCCCCTTACCCCTACCTCAT
This sequence comes from Microcaecilia unicolor, assembly GCF_901765095.1. Classification (NCBI taxonomy): domain Eukaryota; kingdom Metazoa; phylum Chordata; class Amphibia; order Gymnophiona; family Siphonopidae; genus Microcaecilia; species Microcaecilia unicolor. The sequence goes on from NC_044034.1 coordinate 70,543,791, forward strand.
ACCACTCCCTTAGTCCCATTGTCCCTTCGATCTTCCATTACTCTACCCCTAACCCCCCCCCCCTTTTCACCCCCAAGCACTACTTATTATATTTAGCCTCATTTATTCCAGGGAAGCCTATTCAAAAGGTGACTCCTCGCCCTTGGTGAGATGGCATTTATAAGACCCCCACCCCCCCCCCCCCCCCACACACACAAACACACTGCAAGGAACCTATGCTGCCTTCTCGGGGACAAACTTGCCCCTCTAGATTCCCATTTCAACAGTTCGTAGAGCCTGTTCCTCCAATGCCACAAAGAAGGTGGGCAATCCTGAGTCCAATAAGAAAGGATGCATTTCTTCCCTAATATACAAGCCTTCCCAAGGAACAATCTCTCCCCCTTTGTTACCCCAACCACATTCTAGGTGCTCCAAATATAGCTTTTTCAAAGGTTAACGTAATTTTCCGCCCAAGCACTGTACTCAAGTAGCGTTCAATCAATGACCAAAATAGTGAGATCAGTCTATATTGCCAAATACCATGGAAGAAATTTGCCTCTAACTGTTTACATTTTCTGCAGTATTGTATATCCACCACTCCTGCAGAAAATGCTTGTCGCCGAGAAAATATGCTCTGTGGACAGTTCGGAAATGATACTCCTGCAACTCCGCCCCATGCACCACGCTTGTAGTGCTCTGTAGGGCTGCTAGTACCAGAGTTGCCGAGATGTTTTTACCAGATTCTATGCTCCACCTGTTTGGTACTTCCGTCAAATCCCTAGACAAAGACAGCCTGCCTAACCTATCATAAAACCAAGATACTGAGATTTGGCCCGCCGCATCGCCTTCTAACAACTCTCTTAATTGCCTCCCAAATTGAGGGCATAAACTGCCTTTAGGCAAAGATCCTATATAGTGGGCCAATTGCCCATATGCAAACCACGTGGATGCCCCTTGCCCGCATCTCGCAGCGAAATCCCCATACAACAGTAGGGACCCCTCCTCAGTTACCAGGCTTTCCAATGAGTTCACACCTTGCTCCATCAAGGACCGAAAAATCACATTTTCATCTCCGGCCGAAATGAGACATTCCCTCCCAAAGGCAACCATACACTGCCCTTGCTATTCTGATTCTTCTGATATTTAAAGGGCAATTCTGTAACTGAGGGCATGCAGTTATATGTGCCTTGCAAAGACTAAAAGTGATTACATGTGCATAATTTTGCAAACACCTGATATCCTATTTCCTAAATCTAGTTCATTTGCCATGAGGAAAACTGTTTCAGGTTCTGCAGAGGCAGATAAATTTTTTAAAGGCTTGAATCTAAATATGAAGCATAAATGCAAAGAGCAGACCATTGTGCACAGTGATAATGGCCTTGACAACACTATATGCACTCAGCCTTTGTTTCAGTCCACAACCTTGCCTGACTCATTGTTTCTCTGGAATAGTGTTCGTCATCAGGGATTGAGCAAGACAGACGACTGATAAAGGTGAAGTAGTGTTTAATGGATATTCATGACTGTGTGTTTGTTGAGTAGATTGTGTTTGAATGAAAAGAAGACCACAACTCTTTGGATTTATAGCCTGATATGACATAGTGTGACCCAGTTTCATGGTAAAATGACAAGGTCTAAGAATGAGATGAAACTGTTAGCAGTAATTCTATATTCAGCCTTTTCCGTGCAATATCAGGTCAATTATTTAATTAAGATGTCCTTTTATCAATTGTTCCTTATTCACAATTTGTGATCATCCTAGACTTATTAGGAAGTTGATGTCTCTAGGGCATTTGGATTATGCACATGCAATAATAATGGTTATTCAAGGTAAAAAAAGATGCCATGTTTGTAATGTATACAGAATACAGCTTAATCCTCCATTGCCTCAGGTATGGAATTAGATTGTAATCCCTTTGGGACAGGGAAATACCTACTGTGCCCTAAATGTATCTCATCTTGAACTACTACTGAAAAAACATGAGCTAAATCCCCCTAAAATAATGGATCTGAAACTGCAAGAACATGTTTCACTTGCTCTGAATGTTTTATACTGGGTAACAAAGAGCTTTCAATGTAAATTTAAAGTGCATTTTTGGAGATCCCATTTTTGTTTAAGAAAAAAGTAAAGATGTATGCACTGGCCAGAACTATTCATTCTATTGATGGCTGTCATTTGAAGATTCATACTCCATCAGAAGTATGTGTGCAAGGGACTAGGAGCAGGGCATTTTCATTTGTTGCACTACAGATGTTGAATTATTTTCCAAAGGAAATATGTTGGATTAGAAATATTCTTATGGGGCTGTTTGCTAAGGCTATTATTTTAGAAACATATTCACATGTAAATAGTGGCATTAACATGTGTATATTGCATGCCCATGTACATACCTCTATTTACATGTTGAGATCCACAACACACAGATATGTCAAGAGGGCGTGGCTTGGGTGTACAGCGCCTAAATCTTATAGAATACTCTTAGGAGAAAATGATATCCACGCAGATTTTCCAAGTGCCATATATAGAATCTCCTCCATAATGCTGAATCTGAATAATCCGAAATTGATCCCCCTCAGATAAACCATATTGGGCCTGTAGTTGAGGGAAGTCAATAAAATCCCCATTCTCTAAAACATGATCAAATTGAATAAGCCCCCTTACTTCCCAACACTTTAGATTATCCTATCCCTTGCTTTCATAAAATCAGGCTTGTACCCAATTGCCCATCTAACAAAGAATGGAATCCCCATCCCCTTCCCCTACTCCTCCTCACCTCCTGCTATTAAATCTCTCAAACATATTCTGGAGTTTATTCCACAACTCACCCATGTCTGATCACCAGAGTAAATATTTTAATGGACATAGGGTACAACTGTGTAGCAGATTGTTCCTCTCCCAACTCCCTAACATATGTTTAAGTTGGGCTATATAATTCCAAGAAAGGATGGGAACTGCTCCACCTCCGAATGCCTTCTTCTGCCATAATGTTTTCTAGATATACTCATTCTGTTGTCCTATATTTAGCAAAATTCCCACTCTAACCATTTAGGAACTGACCTTGGAACCCATACTAGGAGGGTCTGAAACAGGAATAAAATCTAGGCAGAACAATCTTCAAAACACCAATCCTTCCCCCTTGTCCACCTCCCAGATCCCTCCATATGTCTTGCAAAACTTTCCCATAATTTCTGTCTTAGAGCTGTCTAAGATCTTTACATACCTGCATTCTTAAATATCTAACCACCACCTTGACCCATTTAAAGGGAAACATGTCCGCTATATCCCGCTCTTGAATCTGTAAGAGTAACCTCCAGAGCCTCTGTTTTATCCATACTGATCTTAAAGATCCCTTCAAACTACCTCAACTCTCACATCACTAAAGTCAATGTTAAGTGGGAGTTAGTGATATACAGGAGAATATCCCCCAACATCTACCTCCCTTATGTCCCCATTACTCCTTATCATCTCGACTAGAGGCTCAACAAATAAAGCAAATAACAATGGGACATGGGCACCCCTGCATAGTCCCCTGTTCTACTGAAAATGAATTACAATACCCCACATTTACTGTACCTTAATCTGAGCCCTGGAGGCCTCATAAAGACACTTTACCTATGTGCTGAACATTCTCTATAGTAGCCCCACCTTCTGAAGTACCCCCCCTCCCCCACACACACACACAAAATCTCAACTAACCTGATCAAAAGCCATTTCTGTGTCTAACGCAAGTATCATAACCTTCCTTGCTCCCTGTTCGGCATGCCGTATTACCTAGAGAGTCCTTTTTATATTATCAGCTACCTGCTGCCCTAGTACAAGCCCCAACTGATCCAAATGTACTAACCTTGGGAGCACCCCAGCTAGTCTGCTGGCCAAAACTTTGGTCAACAGTTTCATATCTAAATTTGGGTAAAGTGGTGTGGTAGACATGTTAGTCCACTTTTTAAAGTAATAAACAGAAGAAAAACAAAACAGAGAAAAAAATAAGATGACATAGAGGGGCATAATCGAACGTTGCCGGCCAAATAGATCGCCAGCGATCTATGTTGGCGGCGGCGCTACAGCTGGTCGGAACCGTATTATCGAAAAAGATGGCCGGCCATCTCTTTTTTTCAATAATACGGTTTAGTCCGGCAAATTGCCGTGGAGTTCGCCGGGTTTGAGATGGCTGGGTTTTTTTCAGCGATAATGGAAAGTTATGTCGGCCATCTCAAACCCCGGCCAAATTCAAGGCATTTGGCCATGGGAGGAGCCAGCATTTTTAGTGCACTGGCCCCCCTGACATGCCAGGACACCAACCAGCCACCCTAGGGGTCACTGCGCTGGACTTCAGAAAAGCTCCCACGTGCATAGCTCCCTTACTTTGGGAGCTGAGCCCCCCAAACCCCCCAAACCCACTACCCACAAATGTACTGCACCCACTAAAATTGTTCCAGGGACCTGCATACAGCCTCTAAGACTTATTGCTGCTGTATAACTTTGGCACACCAGTTCACACATGAAGACTAATCTCTCTGAAAAAATCCTTTCTTGAAATAACCACGTTTACTCACAGTTAACTGCAGATCACAGGTTGTGCCCCACTGGCAAAGAGTCCCCTGGTACTAAGATTAGCAGTAGGTCAGAGCTGGCACAATGGTGTACAATGCCCTCTTTCAGCACCATGTTCTCTAACGTGGGTAACACAGGAAAGGGAACTAAAACTGCCTTACAAAAATGGCCACTACCGCATGGACTACAACAGGAAACAAAACAGGGCACACTCTGACCCAGTTAGCAGAGGGGAAAAGCACCATGGGAGTAGAGCCCAGTACCCTACACCCACCACAATGCATTGCTAATGTGACTCTGCAGGGCACCTAACAGAAAAGGTGTCACACTCACCCGAGAGCCACATCGCAACCAGGGAAAGGCTGTTGGAGGATACAACACATTCTGCTGTCATGGAGGTGGGTACAGCATTTGAGGCTAGCATACAGGCTGGCAAAAAAGGTTTTTAGTTTTATTTTTTTAGTTCGGAAGGGGATTGGTGACCACTGGGGGAGTATGGGGAGGTCATCCCCCATTCCCTCCATTGGTCATCTGGTCAGTTGGGGCACCTTTTTGAAGCTTGGTCGTGAAAATAAAAGGACCAAGTAAAGCCAGTGAAATACTGCTTAACGCTGCTTTTTTTTTCCCATTATCGGCGAAAGCCGGCCATCTGGTAGTCACGCCCATGCCCCGCCTTCGCTAATCTACCGATACGCCCCCTTGAACTTTTGCCGGCAAAGCAACGGGAAAGCGGCGATGCAGTCAAAAATGCCGCTTTCGATTATACCGATCTCGCCGCTTTTAAAAAATCGCCGGCCATCTCCCGATTTGTGTTGGAAGATGGCCGGCGATCACTTTCGATTATAAGCTGGATAATGTATTAAGTTAGTCCAATAAAAAAGGTATCACCTTATTTTCTATATTTTGTTTTATTTCTATTTATTACATCTAAATTTAAAAGTGATATTGGCCTACTGGAGCCACAAACTACGTGATCTTTCCCTGGCTTTGGTAAGACCATTATACCTACCTCATTCATGGCAGAGATTCACAGTGAAATAGACCATACCCCAGCCACAATAGTAGTTTCCCTACCTCCCCACTATACTTTTCATAAAACATTGCCATATAGCTATCTAGTCCTGGGGCCTTATCTGTTTTCATTTCCTTCATAGCCCAAAGTAACTCTGATAAATGCAAGGGGGCATTCAGCTTCTCCTTGTCTTCTTCAGACACCAAATATTCATCTATCTCCTTAAGTCCCTGCCCCCTTTCACTAGTATAAATCCTACAATAAAATTCTACAAATTGGTCCTGAATTTCCCTATCTGTATACACAGTTGATCCTCCCCCAACCCTTAATTTTTGTAATAGTTTGGATTTCCCTTCTTTCTTTTTAATTTCCTGGCTAATAACCTCCCAGTTTTATTACCAAATTCAAAAAGGCATTGCTGTAAGAGCTGCTTTTTGTACTCTACTTCCTCAATGTGTATATCTTTAAGTCCCCCCCCCCCCCAATTTTTTCCCAACTCCACATGTGCCTCTGTGGATGGCCCCTCCTTGTGACATTGTTCCCAGTGGTTCAACTGTTCCCTTAATTGCAATGTTCTCTGCTCTCAGTATTACTGCTTTCTCGCCCCCTCCCCCCACTTCACTAAAACTCCCTTCACCACAGCCTTCAAAGCATTCCACAACATTGCATCCCTCATTTCCCCCATGCTATTTTCTCTGAGATAATTCTGCATGGTGTCTCTGACCTCCTTGTTTATTTCTCCCTCTATCATCCCTCATCTTAAAAAGTTGACCCAAACTGGGGCATGGTCTGACAAATTTGTCCCACTTCTGAGTCCTTCCTTCTTCCAAATACATTGCTACTGCACCAAGGGCCAGATGCACTAAACTTAACGAGCCATTAACGAGCAAGTAGTAAACCGTGGCATGCACAAAAGGCTTCTCCGAGCCATTTTCCGATTACGGTAGCAGCTAACGAAAACAGAATGCAGATGATCCAAAGGCTATTATAATGAGATGCACTACTGTTTTCCGATCCCCTTACTGTGGAAACCCTAACGGGAGGTCTACACCTCTCGTTGGGGCAAAGGAAAGAATCGGAAGAAAAAAATGTCGTCAGGGACGTCCTTTTTGGACATCCTTCACCTGTAAAACCCACACACACACTCCAAAGACGTTCTTTTTGGACATCCTTATAATAATAATAATAATAATAATAATAATAATAATAATAAAACTCACTCCAAAAAGACGTCCTTTTTGGACGTTCCTCACTCAAAACAACAACAACAAAAAAAGGACGTCGTACTTCTTAATTTTTACTCTCGCTCTTCTGTTTTAAATCTTCCTTTGAGACATTTTTCCCTTCCTTATCAGCAGCTGAAGAGAGGGCTAATGGACGATTGTGAGCCCCCCCCCCCCCACTGCCTCTCAGCCAATCACAGCATGTTTAGCTGACACCAGTGACAGCTAAACGCGCTGTGATTGGCTGAGACCTGGAGGAGGGGAATCATCGAGCACCCTTGAAGAAAAGCCCGTCCTGCTCGTCAGGGACGTCCTTTTTTGGTTTAGTGAAGGAAGTCCATGTTAGACACTTTAGAAGGACGTCCCTGACAAGTAGGACGGGCTTTTCTTCAAGGGTGCTCGATTATGCCCCTCCTCCAGGTCTCTCTCAGCCAATCACAGTGCATTTAACTGTCACTGGTGTCAGCTAAACGTGCTGTGATTGGCTGAGAGGCCGTGGTGGGGGGGGGCTCACAATCGTCCATTAGCCTTCTCTTCAGCTGCCAATGAGGAAGGGAAAAATGTCTCAAAGGAAGATTTAAAACAGATGAGCGAGAGTAAAAATTATGAAGTACAACGTCCTTTTTTATTTTTGCTCGTCAGAGACGTCCTTTTTTTGTTTTTTTTAGTGAACGACGTCCTTGGCATGCGCAGAGCAGCCAGCATAATGCTTGGCTGCTCTGCGCATGCTCGACCGGCCGACTGGCTTCCGAGGGAATAGAGAATGCAAGGCTACAACGAGCAACTCATTTGCATTCCATTTCCTTGATGCACGGCCGTTCCCTACCGATTCGCTATGGAATCGGTAAGGGAAGGGCTCTTCCGAGGACCTTAGTGCATCTGGCCCCAAATCATATCTAGTCTAGAATGTCTTTTGTGCTTAACAGTAATGAGTATAATCCCTGTGATAACACGGTGCAACCTCCACACATCCACTAATCCCAAAACTTTCATCACATGTTGCAGCTTTAATCTATGCACATGACTACGATCTTCCCCCAACCCTCTGAATGATCCAAGACTGCTTCAGACCTGCACGTCTCACAATCCTCTCTGCGTCCCGCCTTCCTCTGATGTCATTTCCTTTCGGGCAGAATGCTGAGAGGGCAGGGAAGCGGAGACGAGCGTGCCTGCTTGTTGCTTTTACTACTGACGCCCTGCCTGCCAGTTTGCCGAAGCAACTTCCGGAAAGTTGTCATTGTTTGGGGGGACACTGCCCCCCCTCGCCCTCCCCAGTCTACGCCCATGCCCTGGGGGAAATGGGGGGGGGGAGCTAAAGTTTGGTCCTTGAGGACAAGGGATGATAATTTCCTGTGATGGAACCAGGAAAGTCATCTTTTCTTTACTGAGGGGAGAGTCTAATCCCCCATTATAAAGGGGATTAGTTACTAAGTGTCATCTTGAGAGAACTCTCCAGAGAGTCTCTGAGGGAAGGGTTATGGAGTAGTGGGTGGTAAAGGATCCAGCATTCTGGGGAGGGTTCCTGGGTAAGTTGCAGAGAGAAACGTTATTTTGGTTGTTGAGTGACAGTGGAGGAGGAATTAGAGTTAATAAATGTTAGTGATGGGAAAAGGTCTTTGGTTGCCTGTACCCCTGTGGAACCCTAGGAGGAGAGGGGAAGTCCTGGATGGGTTCATGAAACTAAGGCTGATCAAAGCGGTGGTTTATACTAATTCTAGCATTAACTGTGGAGTAGGAGGAGTGCTCCAGGTGGGAAACCGGGGATCCCAGCCTGGGAACAGGGATAGTGAAGAGCTGTTCGGAGCCAAAGGTGGTAGCCTAGAGAGGTACTCCTTTGGAGGAGAAGAGGTGGACAGACAGAGAGGTCTGATCCACAAGAAGATCTGCTTGTGGCACATGTACTACAGCACAGCCTTAGATTGTTTCACCCAGAAGGGATGGGTATGGACAGCAAGAGATGTAAATATGCATGTACTGTAGGATTATAATTTACCTTGAGAAGGCACACCATATCCCTAAATTGCTTTGGATTGTAATTTTCATCTGACATTAAGTGGATTATAAATTGACTGTTTGCTTCAAGGAAGAATTCAATTGCCTGTTGCAGAAGTTCAGTAAAGTTTAGTTATTTTTGCGTAACTCTCTGGAGTCTTTTCTTTGAGTGAGCGTGAAATTATTTACTCCCAGACTGTTAAAGAAAAAGAGATAAGAAGGCAAAAGAGAAATAAAGCCCCGCTCATAAACCTACAGCCTTCCAGATTTTTATCTGGTCATGGCCTGGACCCAACTCGGTGAATCAGAAGAACTAAGAGCTTGGTAAAGCTGAACATTCTATGTGGCCTGGTCTCGGGGTGCCCCTGACCTGTGATGAGCTAGCTGGTGCCTGGAACTGTGTGACTGGTGAGACCAGGTTTACACAACACAAACTAATAAATACAATCTCTCCATGTCAGTTAAATCTCTGAGATAAATATTCAGTGACAGGCTTACTGTCACTCCCGCTCAAGTGGCACCATTGAAAGTCTATGTATGCATAAACGCTTAAGTTATCTGTTCAATGGCTAAATTCCGCCACTGAATGGATAACTTTTAATGTTTTCCTCCAACTGTCCCAAACTGTGCCTTTTTTTCCAACTTAATCTTTATTAGATCATATGTATCTGAAAACTGCCAAAATATTTTCCACAATAAACCAGATTTAGAAATACATTTCAAATAACAAAACTAACCCTCACAGATTAATTTCCTCCCTCTCCCCCCCCCCCCTCCCCATGCAGCATTTGAGCCTTTCCCTAATGAAATAACTACTCAAGTATCCTAACCTATTTTGTAGGTAATGTACATGCAGTAACTGGTTTGTGCAGGAACATCCACTCTCTGCCCCTGATACACCCCCTCAAAAAATTCAAAAAAATTATTTATCACACAATTACCATGTGGACATTCCAATGTTTCATCTAAAATTCCCAATGCTTCATTGCTTTCATCTTTTCAGCAGTTTTGGTTTACATCTTTGATTATAGTTATTTTAAATTAAGTTTTGTGGCTAGAAAAGTCATATTAAAGCAAATGACTTGTTTTCAACTGAATCTCAAGAAGCCACAGGATAAATGGAATATATTAAACATAAAATAATAGATTAACTACATCTAACAATTATGCAAGTTGCAATCAAAACACTTACAAATGTGTGTGGGTTTTTTTTAAATCAGGTATTCATTAACAGCAGATCTGAAGCTACTAAAAGCTGAACATTTAGCAAATGGAAGTTCATTCAAAAATGCTAAGCTAGCATCACAAATGGATTTAATGTTTTATTGAGGAGATTGATCAGAAATATGTAGATCAATCTGTCTTATCCAGTCATCAAAATTTTCACAAAGGGTTTTTCCCATATTGTGTGTGTACGGGGAGAAATGCTTAGTATATCAAGTCCAACGTCACTTAAGATGAACATAGACAAATAATGCAATTAGCTTCTGCTAGCTGGCCTTATCCATCTTGAGCGATGCATTTAAACCAAATATGAAACAACAACCAAGCATTTTCAATAGAAACCTTGTAAATATCAATTTAAAAAGAGAAATAAATTAAACATTAAAATGCAACAAATATTTCCTCATGAAAAACAATATAAATTAGTTTCATGCCAGAAAATATAAAACATCTTATACATATTTTTAATTATGAAATAACAGGGCATAGCCTCTGTTTCTTATGTTTAAATTTACTTACCAAATGGTACATCTAATCAACTGAATAATACTGTTTCATGAAATCTGGCCAGTTGATATGAAAACAAAATAAATAACTTTAAGCTTAAATTAGTTAAAACTAGTTCAGTTGCTTTATACCTGCTCCAGTAAAAGCTCTGAGGCCTACAATCTCCTGTACATAGCTACCAAAGGATTAAAGATTTATGAGTACAGGCTAGCTATTCACTCCAAAGTCTGCTTGTCCTGTTTACTTCACTCAGACATCCTACATATGTACACAAAAAGCAGCTGCAGTCTAATCAATTACCTATAGAGCCACTTCTCTTCCAGCGATGAGACATGGTATCCAGCTTGGGTTTTGTGACAGGTATATGAAGATGAAACCAGCAGCAGAAGTCCTTCAAAGATCGTTAGAGCATTAAACAGGCTGAAAACTGATTATAAATAATCTTCATGATAATCTGTGAAATGTTTGTTTTGCACTTTCAAATTGTGCTGAGCCTGATCCAGAACAGAAAGCACAGCACATTTCTGACTGTACAACGCTCCTGCACCACACTGCTCTAGTACTGCAGCAAAATCTGGCACTTCTGCTCTATGCTTAGATTTAAGATGTAAATTTTTACTAACAGAAACCACAGCATAATTCAGAGTTTTACTAAATCAGGCACAGCATAAGGCACACACAAAAGCTACAAGGAAGCTGTGTATACAGTAAAATAGCAAAAAATACAGCACAATCCTTGTCACAAGGAGCTTATAAAGGTTTTATTCTGTAGAAATGTATTCTGTGCAGAAATGTGTGCAAAATAGTCAGTGCGGGAAGAGAGGAGACCTACAATTAAAAATTGGATTCAGAATCTAGAACTAGTGCCAAAAAGACTTCTCATATCTCAGAACTTAAAAGGGATGTCCAAGTTGGAATATTCACAATTTCCTGGATATTTTATAAAAGACTTGCTGTAACTTTGTGCATGTATGTGCTGGTAGTAATCAGAGCATGTGACATAATCTTCTCCAGTTTGCCGCAGCTCCTTGTGACTCTGGGAAAGTCACTTAACCCTCCATTGCCCCAGGTAGAAATAAGTATCTGTATATACTATGTGAACCGCTTTGAAAGTAGTTGCAAAAACCACAGAAAGGCGGTGTATCAAGTCCCATTCCCCGTAACAAGCGCTAAATTAGCTGCTTCCAAGTACTTCAAACTCCCCTTCCAATCCAAAGCAGGTGTTAGGTTTTCAAGGCAGAAACTAGGTTCGTGAGCCCTTGGGCCACTGCCGAGAAGCGGCAAAACCACCCCACACCAGAGACAAGGCAGAACTCTGACAGAAACAGCTAGACTTCACCTGCACTTGACCGCCCTTCCTCAGGAGTTGAGCCCTGGGTGCAGGCGGCCGGCAGGACTTACCGGACAGGGCAGAAACTGGATACCAACTAGGCTGAACAGAGACTGAGGGTCAGAGGGGAAAGGAATATACATGGGCAGCAAGGCAGGAAACTGGGCTAGGACACACAGACAATACTACACAAAGCAGGAAATGGACAAGCTAAAGGACAGGAACTGAAAGCTGACAAGCAGCCACTGAAACAGGGTACAAACACTGACAGAAAAGAGTCAGGACTGAAAGCTGCCACGCAGCTACTAAGAAAGAGACACAGACAAACAGAAACTAGATCAGGAATACAGACCAGAAACAAGACTAGGAAATAAGCAATAAACCTAAGCTAAACTACACAGACTAACTAGAACCGGACAAGAAACCAGACTAGGCAGAAGTGCAACAAAGCACCAACAAACCAGGGACCTTAGAAAATGCAAAGGCAAACACAGAAGTTTACAGGTGATTAATAAAGCCCATCAGCTGCTGAAGTTCAGCTGCAGGAATCACAAGGCAGCTACGGGTGCTGTTCAGGTACAAACAAGAGAAGCTGGCAGCCCGGAAGATCCGGACCGGACTCAGCTGAAGTCTGGAACAGGTGACAGTTCATAGCAGCCACCGGTTCTGGCCACCAGAGGGCGAGGTGAGCACAGACAATGAAACAGTCACCACCGTGACAGCAGGCCCGCTATGAGACCACACATCACTCTGCCTTTTTTTTTTTTTGGCTCTGCTATTATGGAATGGCCTCTCACGGTTCATTTGCTGCGAGTGTTCTTTTTGCAATTTTAACTCATTGTTAAAACCACGTTTTTTTACTACAACATATGACAGTCTTCAGTTCTCCTGATGGTGGGGACATCTTTGGGCACCTTTTGCATAGGGTTATGTGTCTACTTTTTATATTTGAATGGTACTTTCTTATCCTACGGTAATTTGGAGTTCCTTTCTTTTTAATTATTGCATTTTAGTGATGTGAACTGCTGTGATCTGTGAGCCAGTCCAGGTGGTATATCAAGGTTTTAATAAACATATGCATTTTTCTGAGTCTTTTCCTTCCTTTTACACTTTAATATTCAATATTTTATACACTTCTTTGTTTGCTTCTATCACTTTGTTCAATATATTAAGTGAAATTCTTTGTTGATGCTATATTTTGTTTAACACTCCACTAACTTGGGGCAGTGGCATAGCCATGGGGGGGCCTTAGCCCCTCCACTTTGAACTCAGGCCCCCACCAAAATTGCAACACCATCTGCTGTGCCTGGTGGGGATCCCCAAGCCCTGCCAGCAGAAAAGATCCTCCACTGGCAGCCTAGCAGTTGGTGGCTCTTTTCATTCACCCCGCCCCGTATGCTCTGTGTGAATTGAAAGAGTAGCTTTGGGAGAGTTGGAGTACATTTTAGTAACAGATCTTAAATTGTGCACCAGCCTCAGACCTTTCCCTCAACCCCAATACCTGAGAGGTTTGCTACAATTATATACTATTTAATTATATATTAAAGGATGAGTCAGTATGTGCATGTTCTAAAACTAGGAATGTAGCACAACATTTATATTGACTGTCTCACTACTGTTACCAAATTCCAGTGATTGGATTGAAATTTCCCAACCAGTGAAATTTCAATCCAATTTCAGATAAGGAATCCACATCTGCAGTAGAAAACCCAGACATCAGAATTTAGACCAGTATCAAGACATGGCTAAGTACTTGCATCAGGGGCAGTGCTAGATCCCAATGTTTCAGGTCCCAAAATTCCAGCACTCCTCACCATCACAAAACATATCCCAACATTAGCAGCCCTCTCCCCATTTACAAGACCCCCCAACATCAGCAACCCCCTCCTAGTAATGCAGGAACCCACCCTGACATTACCAGATTCCCCTCACCAGAGGCTCCCACATATGGGCACAAGCCTAACATATGGCAGCCTCCATCACAGCCCCCGGGGCCCAAGGGACCTCAAAATTAGCCAAGGGCCACAAGCTCTATTACCTCCACCCTCTAATGCAGTCCTGGGCTTATCTGGGGACCCTAGTGTCTAGTGGTCCACTTGCTTCTGCCTCAATGCTATGGGATCTAAAATGACTACCGAGACCTCTTGTGATAATACTGCAACATTACTGCTAGAGGTAAGATTTCCAAAAATGGGCAAAATGAGATGCTAGGAATTATTAGGTAATTAAGACCAAGAATATTATAATGCCTCTGTATTGCTCCATGGTGTGACCTTACCTTGAGTACTATGTTCAGTTCTGGTCGACGAATCTCAAAAGATATAGTGGAATTATAAAAGGTTCATAAAAGAGAAACCAAAATGATAGAGGAGATGGAACTCCTCTCATATGAAGAATGACTAAAGAGGTTAGGGCTCTTCAGCTTGGAAAAGAGACGGCTGAGGGGAGATATGACTGAGATCTACAAAATCCTGAGTGGTGCAGAATGGGTAAAAGTTAATCAATTTTTCACTCTTTCAAAAGTACAAAGACCAGGGGACACTCGATGAAATTACATGGAAACACTTTAAAAACAAATGGGAGGAAAATTTTTCACTCAAAGAATAGTTAAGCTCTGAAATTCGTTTTCGGGGATGTGGTAACAACAGTTAGCATATCTGGGTTTAAAAAAAGGTTTGGACAAGTTCCTGGAGGAAAAGTCCATAGTCCGCTATTGAGATAGCCATGGAGGAAGCCACTGCTTGGCCTGGGATTGGTTGCATAGAATGTTGCTACTATTTGGGTTTCTGCCAGGTACTTGTGACCTGGATTGGCCACTGTTGGAAACAGTGGCTAAATAGACCATTGGTCTGACCCAGTATGGCTATTCTTAGTGTGTGCTGTCAGGGAGGGAACTTGTGGTTATTTGTTTTGGGATGGGGGCCACCTTTGCTAAGGATATGTAAGGGGGCCTTTTATTAATAATGAATGTTAGCACAGGTTAGTAAATCTAGCCCTAAGTTTGTAAGCCCTCTGAGGACAGGGAGATAATGTAACTGAATGTAAGACACTTTGAACTAACAATGAAAAGACATGAACTAAATCAAAATAACTAAAAATATGGCTATAGAGTCTGAGACAGAAGCACATTTATTCAGTATGGGGGCTGGCTGGATCAAGGCTCATGGGATTTTCATGTCTCTTACTATGTGCAAAATGAAAAAAATCTCTGCATCAAAGAGCTGAAAATGTCCTGAGTCAGGCAGACTATTTTTTTATACAGCATTAACAAAAAAGTCACAGGCTAAATATCGGTAGATGTTCAGTAGGTCAGGAAATTTGCTGAATCAGGTACCAAGCAGAGAGATACAGGGAATGAGTTTAGGAAAGTTAAATAACATGTTTACAGTTGAACAGTGACACTGAAGGAGACATAATTTTAAAGTCATAACCTAAATAATCTAAGATGTCAACAAACATGCTTTTCCTTGTAGCATCTTGAATAAAACTATATGAAGTTACAGAAGAGCAGGTTGTATAAAAAAAACATTCAAGCAAATCAGATTTCAGTGTACAGACGTTTTATAGCTTGCTCACAAGAGCTAAAAAAAAAAGTAGTATCTCAGATATAATAACTTCAATTTGAAACTAAGAAAATCATATAAGTAAAAATGTTGGAGTCAATAGGGGAAGTTTCTTCAGTTTTAGCAACATTACCTCGTGCTTTAACACCACCTTGACCTGATATCAGAAAAGGGGGATTAGCAAATTTACAATAAACCATAAACCATGTTGTACACGTGAAATAATCTATATAAAAAAATGTAAATGTTCGTTTGTTCAAAATCTTAAATCTCCGAAAGTTCTTCACCGATTGCTTTCAAATTTGGACACAACGTTGCATTTGAATACGTGCATGTTTTTATATACCTACTATTATATAGATGTCACAGCTGTCGTACTCGCGGAGCGGAATTGCAAATCAAACTGAGGAAGAACGGCCATCACCGAACCAGCAAAACAGACAAAGAATGGCTCAAATACGTGCCAAGGAAGCAACAGAGCGATGTACAGCCAGACTTGACGATGCACGGTTGTGAGCACGGCGATTGCATTCTGCAGCTTCAGATCTGCTTCGTTCTCAACAGAATCAACGCGACAGGCTGAGAGTGGCTTAAATCTCCGAAAGTTCTTCACCGATTGCTTTGAAATTACGCACATGTTTTTATATACCTACTATTACAGTATATAGATGTCACAGTTGTCGTACTCGCGGAGCGGAAGCAGCGCGACGAGTAATTGCAAATCAAACTGAGGAAGAACAGCCATCAGCGAACGAGCGAAACACACAAAGAATGGCTCAAATACGTGCCGAGGAAGCAGCAGAGCGACGTGCAGCCAGACTTGACGATGCACAGTTGCGAGCACGGCGATCGCATTCTGCAGCTTCAGATCTGCTTCATTCTCAACAGAATCAACGCGACAGGCTGAGAGTGGCTTAAATCTCTGAACGTTCTTCACCGATTGCTTTGAAATTTCGACACAACGTTGCATTCGAATACGCACGTGTTTTTATATACCTACAATTGCAGATCAAACTGAGGAAGAACGGGCATCAGCCAACGAGCGAAACAGACAAAGAATGGCTCAAATACGTGCCGAGGAAACAGCACAGCGAAAAACATCGCTCAAGGCTCTTGATCGATCATTGCAAGATTTGCGTGGAAACATCAGACCATTTGGGAACACATTAATATTGCTTGCAGGAGATTTCAGGCAAACATTACCTGTAGTTCCTCGATCGACACCAGCGGACTAAATAAATGCTTGCCTAAAATACTCTACTTTGTGGCAACACGTAAAGACGTTAAACTTAACTACAAATATGCATGTCCACCTACAAAACGATCAATCAGCTCAGATATTCTCACATCAATTGCTGAAAATTGGGAACGGAAAGGTGCCGGTTGATCTGACCTCAGGACAAATTTCATTGCCTCATAACTTCTGCAATTTAGTGACCTCAAAAGAACAATTGGTTGAAAAAGTATTTCCCAATATTCAAACCAATTATAAGAATCACGATTCCCTGAGTGAACGAGCTATTCTTGCGGCCAAGAACAAAGACGTCTATGAACTGAACAATATTATTCAGTCTAACATTCAAAGCGAGCCACTCACATACAAGTCCGTCGACACTGTTCTGGAAGCAGATGAAGCGGTTAATTATCCAACAGACTTTTTCAATTCACTTGATATGCCAGGGATGCCACCGCACGTACTGCAATTGAAAATCGACATGCCAATTATCATGTTGCGAAATATCAACCAGCCAAAGCTTTGCAACCGCACGCGGCTTACAGTAAAAAAATTAATGAGCAATGTCGTACAAGCAACAATCTTGACAGGACCTTTCAAAGGTGAACATGTCCACATTCCTGCATTCCTATGATTCCAACAAATATGCCATTTCAATTTAACAGATTCCAATTCCCAATTCGATTGGCGTTTGCAATCACCATCAACAAAGCTCAGGGCCAATCTTTAGAATTCACCCGTTTACATCTACACACGGATTGCTTCTCACATGTACAATTATATGTTGCATGTTCTACAGTCGGCAAACCAGACAATCTCTATCTCTGCACACACAATGGAACAAAAAATATGTATACCCACATGCATTGTGAAATTAAACTATAGAACGTGAGCGTCCTCT